>NC_087362.1:19382500-20007500 GCF_030014295.1 Loxodonta africana
TTTTTTTGTTCTCTATTTCATTTAGTTCAGCTCTAATTTTTATTATTTGTTTTCTTCTGGTGCCTGATGGATTCTTTTGTTGCTCTCTTTCTATTTGTTCAAGTTGTAGGGACAGCTCTCTGATTTTGGCTCTTTCTTCTTTTTGTATGCTGTCATTTTGATGCCTTTTTGTGTGTGTTGTTGAGAATTTCATTTTTCCACTTAGTTTTTTGTGCTGAGACATTTTTCTTTGTAAATTGTGTGTTCCTTATTTTCATAGTAGTCGAATTTATGTTTGCTGAGTCATTATGTTTTTCTTGGTTTTTATTTTGAGTTAGGAAATTGTTAGACCTCTTTGTGGTTACCTTAATATTTGCCCCTATTTTTCTAAGTAAAAACTTAACTTGTATCGTCCTATATCACCTTGTTTTCCTCTCCATATGGCAGTTCTATGCCTCCTGTATTTAGTCCCTCTTTTTGATTATTGTGATCTTTCACATAATGACTTCAATGATTCCCTGTTTTGAGCATTTTTTCTTTTTTAAAATTAATCTTAATTTGTTTTTGTGATTTCCTTATTTGAGCTGATATCAGGATGTTCTGTTCTGTGTCATTGTGTTGTTTTGTTATCTGATGTTATTGATTTTCTGACCAAACAATTTCCTTTAGTATTTCTTGTGGCTTTGGTTTGGTTTTTGCAAATTCCCTAAGCTTGTGTTTATCTGTCAATGTTTTAATTTTGCCTTCATATTTGAGAGAGAGTTCTGCTGGATAAATGATCCTTGGCTGGCAGTTTTTCTCCTTCAGTGCTCTATATATGCCATCCCATTGCCTTCTTGACTGCATGGTTTCTGCTGAGTAGTCTTAACTTATTCTTATTGATTCTCCTTTGTAGGGGACCTTTCTTTTCTCCCTGGCTGCTTTTAAAATTTTCTTTTTATCTTTGGTTGTGGCAAGTTTGATGATAATATGTCTTGGTGATTTTCTTTTTGGATCAATCTTATATGGGGTTCGATGAGCATCTTGTAGATATCCTTTTATCTTTCATGATGTCAGGGAAGTTTTCTGCCAACAGATCTTCAACTGTTCTCTCCGTATTTTCTGTTATCCCTCCTTGTTCTGGAACTCCAATCACATGCAAGTTATTCTTCTTGATAGAGTCCCACGTGATTCTTAGGGTTTCTTCATTTTTTTAAATTCTTTTATCTGATTTTTCTTCAGCTAAAAATATTGGTGTCAATTGCCTTATTCTTCAACTCCCCCACTCTGCATTCCAATTCCTTGATTCTGCTCCTCTGACTTCCTATCGAGTTGTCTAATTCTGTAATTTTACTGTTAATGTTTTGGATTTCTGAATGCTGTCTCTCTATAGATTCTTGTAGCTTATTAATTTTTCCACTATGTTCTTGAATAATCTTTTTGGTTTCTTCAACTGCTTTATCAGTGTGTTCCTTGGCTTTTTGTGTGATTGCCTTATTTCATTTTTGAGGTCATCCCGGATGTCTTGAAGCATTCTGTAAATTATTTTTTTATATTCTGCATCTGGCAATTCCAGGATTGTATCTTCATTTGGGAAAGATTTTGATTCATTAATTTGGGGAGTTGTAGAAGCAATCATGGTCTGCTTCTTTATGTCGTTTGATATCGACTGCTGTCTCCGAGCCATCTATAAGATATTGTAATGATTTATTTTATATTTGCTCACTGAGTCTTATCTTGTTTTGTTTGGGCTACTAGATTGCGCTGTCTTGATTGTTGTAGGCTTTGAATCAGTTATGTCCTCTTACCAGCTGGTTTGGGCCGGTACCAGAAATATAAGCCTAAGAGTCCATTCACTATTCTTGAGTAGAATCTGATTTTAGGTCACCAAGTGTGTGGGGTAGACTGTCACTTATTCACTTAGAGGAGTAGTGGTGATAGTTGTGTGCACCAGATTCTAGTAGCAGCAGGAGGCCACATTACGGGGGGAGCAGGATGCTGACAGGCTTCCCCCAAGTGCCAGTGAGGTAGGTGTGTCTCTATTCCTAAAGCACTTTGGTGGGTGGGCTCTGCAGCTGTACCTTAGGCACCCAATGCATGTACCTCTACAGATTGGTAGATGTCACTATCCTCAGACCCCTATGGCAGGAGGTTAGGTGGTTTGGGTGGAGCTTCAGCCCTCAGTTCCCCATTGTGGGTCAGTGAGGGCTCTGTTGAATACGCAGAAATATCAGACCTAGGAAACTTGTCTTTCCAGTAATCCGCTAAAACAATTACAGTCAGATCACTATCAGAATTGCCTTTGCATTATAATAGCCACCTTGTTCCCTGTAGGGATGAAAGCCCAAGACTATGGATCACAAGTGCTTGGCTGGAGCTGGTTCTGTATTTTTAGTCCAATTTCAAGAAGTCAGGGAATGATTCTTTGTCCCTGGGTTTTTTGTAGCTGCTTCTCTCAGGCCAGGAGAATGGGTTAGGAAAAGACAAAACAAACAAAGAAAACGAAAACCGCAGAGCAATTCACTCTCTGGCCCGGGCAATTCCAATGTTAATGAAGCCGCCTGGGAAGGGGAGAGGATGGATCAGATAGATAGGAGAGATTACACCCAGGAATATAGACAGAGTTACTTATCTTGCTTGGGATTACCATTTTATCTGAGATTCCCAAGGGGCGTGTCGACTGTGTGTGCTGGCTGGGTAGAGATTGCCCCCAAGGGTCAGGCCCACGTCCTGTGCATGTGCTGTCCCAGAAGCCGTGGTTAGTTCCTCCGCTCCCAGTCCAAAGCCCAGCCCCAAGGTTCCCCGGCTGGGATGCCACATTCCCAGCTCCAAAATCAGTCACTGCCTCCCCATGACTTCTCCTCCTGTCAGCTGCGTCACTGAGCTGCCTGTGTGCACTGGCTGGGCTTCCCCTGGGGTCACTTCAGGGGGCTAGGGCTGTGCCCCCTGTTTGCACCGTCTCAGGATGCCATGCTCAGCTCCCCTACACCCAGCCCAAAGCCCGGCGCCAAGGTTTTCTGACTGAAACGCTGGCTCCAGGCTCTGAAAATGGTCACTGCTTCCCCGTGGTTGTTCATTCTCTTGTTATCCGCGTCAGTGTGCAGCCTGCTTGAGCTGGCTGAGTCTCTGTGGAGGGTACGCCAGGGGGCTAGGGGTTAGGGCTGTGTCCCGTGCCTGCCCCGCCTCAGCAAGCCACAATCAGCCCTGCCACTCAGCACCAGGGAACCGTGGGGGCTCAAGGCGGTGGGGTGGGTCGCAGGTTCCAGAAGCGGTCGCCGGTTCAGGGTGCAGCTTTTCGCTCACCTGTCACTCAGGTCAACTCTTTAGATCTGCGTTGATGGTCAGAGTTCGTAGATTGTCATGTATGAGTTCGATTCACTTGTTTTTCTGAGTCTTTGTTGCAAGAGGGATCCGAGGTAGCATCTGCTCAGTCAGCCGTCTTGGCCCCGCCCTCCTCCTTCAGTTTTTTTAACTGATGCGAATAATTCATATTCATTGTAGAAATATTTGAACGTACAAAGCAAAAAAAAAAAAAAAAGTCACCACACAGATATATTCACTGTCCTTACAGAATTTTTTGTGCCTATACACATAAACACACCCACACCCATTTCATCTATTTATTCACTAATAAAGTAGGATCATATTATGCAAATTACTTTCCTTTCCTCATTTACCTATTTATTGCTTGTTAATAATTATAGAGTTACATCATTATTTTAATAGCTTCATTGTATTTGTTTATATGGATGAGCCCTGGTGGCGCCATGGTTAAGCGTTTGGCTGCTAACCAAAAGGCTAGCAGTTCAAATCCATCAGCTGCTCCTTGGAAACCCTGTAGGGCAGTTCCTTTCTGTCCTATAGGGTCTCTATAAGTTGAAATCAACTCAATGGCAATGGGTTTGTTTTCTTTTTCTTTTTTTTAAAATTTAACCAGTCTTCTTGCCCTTGGCTTCATACATTATTTTCATTATTTTTTCTTGTTTTTAAGAGTAGTGTTTACCTTGAATGTCTTTGCCAATACCTGGCTTTCCTCCTTAGGGTAAATTCCCTAGAAGTGGAATCATGAGGGTACTGACATTTTCAAGGCTTTGGATGTGAGTTGTGACTCATTTGCCTACCCATTCCTGGGTTGAGCAAATGATTAAGTGCTCGACTACTGGCCAAAAAGTTGGTGGTTCAAACCCAACCTGAGGGCCTTGGAAGACAAACCCGGTGATCTGCTCCCAAAAGGTCACAGTCTTGAAAACCCTATAGAGCGGTTCTACTCTGCACACAGGGGATCACTGTAAGTCAGAATCAACTCATGGCAACTAATAACGACAACAACATAGGGTAGGGAACCAGCTGTGCCTTCTTGGTAGAGTCCCTCTCTAAGTGGGGGTGAAGGGGTGGGGAGAGCCCCTAAAGCTCCAGCAGAAAACTCGTCTCCCTCAGGTAGCAGTCAGTTTTGACTCGCCCCTGCCCTGGGCAGCTCCCTTTGGTATATGACTATCTCTGCTCTCAGACAGTCTGCTTGAAGAAGAGGGAAGATTGTTTCTGTAGTTATAAAATATTCTTTTGCTTTTAGAGGCTCAGTAGCAAATAGAAGTCTCGCTTTGTGCAAGGTATAAACGATTTGTTCATGTAAATAACCTTCGGTTCTAATGGAAATTGAAATTAAAAAATGTATTATTAACTATCCTGTACTTCTTTCTTTTAGTCTCTGCGAGCAGCGTTTGAACGAGTAGAACCAACGAGAAAATCTAAAACGTTGAAGGCTTTGGCACAAAGGGGTATTGGATTTCATCACAATTCCATGTATTTTAAAGAAAGAGAGTTTGTGGAGATACTCTTTGCAAAAGGGTTTATCAAGGTAGGTAATTATTTTGCATTTTAAAGCTGAAGTTATATATACATGATGCTGAATGCCAATGAAAAGTGAAAAATCATACGAGTTTTCTCATCTAGTCTGTGTCTTTTTGTTACAGCACATTTACAGCTTCTCCATCTAGTCCATTTATTTGAGCTTAGAGGATGTTTAAGGTATAGTTTTGATTGGACCTTTTTCTAATCTCTTAACTCAGCTAGAGGAAGATGTATCTCTTTCCCAGGAATTGGAAAAATCTTGTCCTAGCCTAACGTGTGCTAGACAGAGTTTATAGATTTGGTACCTCTAAATGGACATGGAGCAGAGCATGGTACCTTAAAGCGCTCTTGAACAAACACTTGTTAACTTATTGTTAGTATGTCCCAGGAGGATGTAACGTTCTCTTTCTAGGTGGATAAAATAGTCTGCATAAATTCACCAAGAAAGTTCATATAATTACCTAGTACATCTGCTTTTTGGTAATTTGAAAAAATAGGCACCAGCTTCTTCAAATTATTCACATTAAAATGGTAATATTTTATTGCGTGCATGTGTATGGGTGAGAGAGAGAGAAAGAGATACAGCGAGAGAGAAGGGGAGAGGATGGGAGAGGAGACGCAGGAATGAGTAGAAGGGGTGTTATTCAGGATATTTATCTTTGTAATATTAAGAAAAGAAATAGGTGTATAAGATATCAGGAAACCCTGGTGGCTTAGGGGTTAAGAGCTACAGCTGCTGACAAAAAGGTTGGCAGTTCAAATGTACCAGGTGCTCCTTGGAAACTCAATGAGGCAGTTCTACTCTGTCCTATAGGGTCGCTATGAGTCGGAATCGATTTGATAGCAATGCGTTTTTTTTTTTAATAAGCTATCATAATAAATGTTTTTTCTTGCTATTTAGCAAGATGAAAAATATGATGAGCAACTGTTCAGTTTTCCCTTTAGCATGTACCAAGACAGTTTATTTATCATTCTTAAGGGCAAAAACCAGAGATAACACAGCCGTTAATTGTTGACAAGGATCACCCCTGTTGTGTTCATCACACGTGGTACTGTTATCACATGCAGACCTTGTTCCATAGTAGTTGCTCAATAAATGAATGCATAACCAGATTGCTATGGTAGGTTAATTCTGGAAATGATGATAATTTGCTACACAGAACACATTTTTAAATGCTACTCATTATAATTAAAACCTGAATTTTAATGCTTTGAGTCTTTTCACCTTTTTTCTTATTACTGAACTTTAAAAAAGAACAAGTAATGGGCTGTGATTAGATAGACTTATTAGAAAGTCATTTTGCTTACTCTCTATCATCACACAGAAACCCTGGTGGCATAGTGGTTAAGAGCTAGGGCCGCTGACTGAAAGGTTGGCAGTTCAAATTCACCAGGCGCTCTTTGGAAACTCTGTGAGGCAGCTCTACTCATAGGGTTGCTGTCATGGATAGAATTGTGTCCCCCCCAAAATGTGGCTGGGCCATGATTCCCAGTATTGTGTGGGATTGTAACACCTTATTTAGGTCACCTCCCTGATCCAATGTAAAGGGAGTTTCCCTGGGGTATGGTCTGCACCACCTTTTATCTTACAAGAGGTAAAAAGAAAGTAAAACAAGTAGAGAGTTGGGGACCTTATACCACCAAGAAAGCAGAGCATGTCCTTTGGACCCAGGGTCCCAAAGCCTGAAGAAGCTCCTTGACCAGGGGAAGATTGAGGACAAGGACCTTCCTCCAGACCCAACAGAGAGAGAAAGCCTTTCCCCTAGAGCCAATGCCCTGAATTTGGACCTTTAGCCTACTATATTGTGAAGAAATAAATTTCTCTTTGTTAAAGCCATCCACTTGTGATATTTCTGTTATAGCAGAACTAGATGACTAAGACAGTCACTATGAGCTGAAATCAACTCGACAGCAATGGGTAATATCATTAAATATTTTAAATAATTATGGTATAGATGAACATCAATGTTTTTGATAGAAAGAGAAGACAATTATATGTACCCATCATCAGATAGATGAATGGGCACACAGCTGAATTACAGGTAAACTGTAAAATTTGCTCTACTTCCTCCCTTCCCCTACAGTTAGCATTATAAATAAGGGGAAAATATAACTTTACTATGTTTAATTTACTGTGTTTTAATTACAGATTGCTAATTATTAGCATGCTTAAGTTATAAAGCCAGTTGCCATCAAGTCGATTTCCACTCATGGTGACCCTATGTGTGTCAGAGTAGAGCTGTGCTCCATAGGGTTTTCAGTGGCTGATTTTTCAGAAGTAGATCACTGGTGCTTTCTTCTGAGGTGCCTCTGGGTTTACCCCAACCTCCAACCTTTCAGTCAACAGCCAAACTCATTAATGGTTTGTACCACCCGGGGTCTCCAGTTGCACATTTCAAGCTTTCATAAATAAAGAATGATGGTAGGGGAAGGACATTGTTGAGAAGTGCGTAAGGAAAGCTCTTATTACCTATTTTGGGGAAATTCATACGATAGTTGTTCATTCACTCATTCATTCCTTAATTTATTGAACACATGTTTATTGTGGATCTATCATGTACTAAGTACTCTTCCAGGTGCTGAGTATACATCAACAGATAAGACAGATAAATATCCTTGCCCTCGTGATACGTAGGGTCTAGGAGGGACTCATAAACATGGTAATTTTAGAAAGAGTGGCTCAAGAAATCCTTTCTGACATTTAAGCAAGGTTGCAGGTTCGAATCCACCCAGAGGCACCTTGGAAGAAAGGCCTGGTGATCTACTTTTGAAAAATCAGCTGTTGGAAATCCTGTGGAGCACATTTCTACTCTGACACACATGGCGTCACCATGAGTCAAAATCAACTCAATGGAAACTTTTTTTTTTTAAGGAGGATCAGAAAGAGCCTGCAAATGAAAATTGGGGGGAAGCAGTTCTAGGCAGAAGAAACGGCAACAATTAAGACCCTAAGTAGCAAGTGATGTGCTTGGTATACTCAGGATCCAGCAGGAAGAGCGTTGCTGGGATGTTAGCTTTCCCACTCTGTTTTAATTCAGAAGTTCAAAGAGTTTTTCAGTGAATGAAGCAGTAATTATATCTTGTGTCCTTATAGACCTGCTACATTTTGAATGAGATCTTTTATTGTTTTTCTAGGTAGTGACAGCTACTGGAACTCTTGCCTTAGGAATCCACATGCCATGTAAATCTGTTGTTTTTGTTCAAGACTCAGTCTACCTGGATGCTTTAAATTACAGACAGGTATTACGATGTGCTTTATAATGCATGAACTCTCTTACTCTGCTGAAAGGTGAACATGAGATAGTGAAAAAGGTGGCATTTTCATTTACGAACAGGTTCCAATTTGTGGTCTTCACTTTGTATGTGGCAGAAAATTGCATTTTCATGTCCTTTTTTAAGAGGTGTCTCATATTCTTTCATGCCATGTGATTTATTTGCTTTACTGATTTTCTCACAATGAGTGTTAAAGAGCTTAACAGTCTTAGTATCATTTCTTGTATTTTGTTGAGAAGTGCAGAACTGTTCTGATTCTTGATCCTTCTTAATGACTTTTTATTTTTTTTATGGTGTCTGTAAAATCTTCATAATGTTTTGAAATTTTGTGCTTCATCTGTTTCCTTTAATTTGTCCTCTTCTGTTTCATCAATTCCTGGACCTTGTGATGATTCTGTCATGTAAATCAGGTTGTTATTGCTGTTAGTTTCCCTCAAGTAGAATTCAACTCATTGCAACCACGTGTGTGCAGAGTAGAACTTCCCCATAGACTTTTAATGCTGTGACCTTTTGGAATCCGATAGCCAGGTCTTACTTCTGAAAACTCTGCCCTGCACCAACCCCTGGCCCTGCCTCGCCAAGTGCCGCTCCACTAAGCAGCATCAGTGTAGACCTCTGGACCCCAGACCCTGGCCCTGTCCTGCCAAGTGCTGCACCCACTGTGCAGCACAGGTACAGATCCCTGGGTCCCTGGACCCCAACCTGTGCTGCCTCCTGTCCCGACCCTACTGAGCACCATGACTTGAGACCCTATCCCACCAAAAGCCATGCCCCCAAGTGGCACCCCAGGCCCCCAGACCCTGCCCTGTGCTGCCCAAAGCCCCATGCCACCAAGGGCCATACCCTCATTTGAGACTTGTACAGACCTCCAGATCCCTGGACCCTGCCTTACCATGCCACCCCAGACCCACCCCACCAGCCCCAATTCATGCCGTAGACAAATGACTCACCCTCCCCTCCACCACCAGACCTGCCCTGATGCACCGTAGTTGAGTGACTGGCCCTGCCCATCTGGACAGGGTAGTGATAACTATCGTGCCCATAGGTGAGCAAGCAACAAAAGACACCCAGCCATAACCAAATAAAACAAAAAGGCAGGATGAAACAATCAAACATACAATCAATAAATGAAAATAATTCCTGAATGTCTTGGAAACAGCAGACGATATAAAAACATATTAAAAAAAAAAAAAAAAAAAACAAGAGAGAATGACTCACCAACGTAAAAAACCAGATGATCTTCAGTTAGAAGAAAAGCCACTGGAACTACCTGATAGGGAATTCAAAAGTCTAAAATTCTAGCTTCTCCAAGAGATTAGGAAAGAAATGAAAGGAAAACATAGACAAAACTAAGGAAAAAATAGACACAATCTTGGAGAATACAGAAAAAATCAGGGAAAACACAAATAAAGCAATGGAAGAATTTAGTAAAAAAATAAAGAAGAAAATGTCAAAATAAACAATTGGAAATCATACAAAAGCAGTGATTAGAAATCCAAAAGGTAAATAAGAAGATCTCAGAAATGGACAACACAAAAGAAAGTTTTAAGAGCAAATTTGAAACAATGGAAGACAGGATCAGCAAAATTGAAGACAGACTCTTGAGTATCACTTTTTTTGAGGAAAAATCAGAGAAAAGAATGAAGAAAACCTAAGAATTACGTGGGACATGATCAAGAGCAAACATGTGCATGTGATGGAAGTTCCAGAACAAGAGGAGAAAATGGGAAACACAGAGAGGGTCGTTGAAGATTTGCTAACAGAAAATTTCCCTTAATATCATGAAAGATGAAAAGCTGACCATCTGTTATGGATTGAATTGTGTCCCCCTAAAAATATGTGTCAACTTGGCTAGGCCATGATTTCCAGTACTGTGTGACTGTCCACCATTTTCTCATCTGATGTGATTTTCCTATGTGTTGTAAATCCTGCCTCTATGATGTTAATGAGGCAGGATTAGAGGCAGTTATGTTAATGAGGCAGGATTCAAGCTACACAATTAGGTTGTGTCTTAAGCCAATCTCGTCTGAGATATAAAAGAGAGAAGTAAGCAGAGAGACATGAGGACCTCACAGTACCAAGAAAGCAGTACCAGGAAAAGAGCGCGTGCTTTGGACACTGGGTCCCTGCACTGAGAAGCTCCTCAGCTGGGGAAGATTGACGACAAGGGCCTTCTCCGAGAGGTGACAGAGAGAGAAAGCCTTTCACTGGAGCTGACAACCTGAATTCAAATTTCTAGCCTACCAGAATGTGAGAGAAGAAATTTTTCTTTGTTAAAGTGATCCACTTGTGATATTTCTGTTATAGCAGCACTAGATAACGAAGACACCATCCAAGAAGCTCAGTGAACCCCATATAGGATAGACCCCCTCAAAGAGGCAACAAGACATATCACAATCATACTCGCCAAAACCAAAGACAAAGAAAGAATCCTGAGAGCAGCTTGAGAAAAACGAAAAGTCACATACAAAGGGAAAACAATACTACTAATCTCTGGTTACTTGACAGAAACCCGTCAGGCAAGAAGGCAATGGGATGACATATATAAAACCTGGAAAGAAAAAAATTGCCAACTGAGAAAAATATATCTCACAAAACTCTCATTTACATATAATGGTGAAATCAGGACATTTCCAGATAAACAGAAATTAAGGGAATATATAAAAACCAAAACAAACTTACAAGAATTGTTAAAGGAAATCCTTCAGTTACAGAACCAAAAGCATCAGACAACAACCTGACTCTAGGACCTAGGACAGCATCAGCCAGATACTAGCCTAGGTGATGAACTCTCAAGGATAAGACAAAGCTAAAAGATTTACAACAGGGAACCAGAGACATAAATCTGTAAATGACAGCAATGTCAGAATAGTAAAAGAGGGAATAAATGCTGTAGGTATAGAACTTTCAAATGGAGAGGAAATCAAGGTGATATCAAGTAATAAAAGACTGTTCAAACTTAGGGAAATGGGATAAATTTAAAGGTAACCAAGAAGAATGTTAACAAACATACTTATCAAAAAAAAGAAGAAAAATGTAAAGGCTCAGTAAACACAAACTCTACAAAAATGGAAGAAATGAAAAAAAGAATTTCAGAACAAAAGGAAGTCAGCGCAGGAGAGTAACAGGAACAAAGAAAACGTCAGCACCACAAAAAAAGGCACTACAAAATGATAGCAATAAACTCACACCTATCAATAATCACACTTAATGTAATGGCTTAAATGCCCTGATAAAGAGACAGAGAGTGACAAAATGCGTTAAAGACCCATCAATATGTTGTCTACAAGAGACATACCTGAGAAACAAAGACATAAATATATTAAAAATCAAAGGATAAAAAATATATCTCTAGCAAACAGCAACCACAAAAGAGCAAGAGTGGGCAGTTCTAATCGCAAACAAAATAAACTTTAAGGCAAAATCCACCATAAAAGACAACTTTAATGCAAAATCCACCATAAAAGACAATAACCATAATAAATATCTACTCACTCAACAACAGAGCTCCAAAATACATAAAACAAACTCTAATAGCACCAAAAGAGTCTCCACAATAGTAGTCGGAGACTTCAGCATATCCCTCTTGGAAAAGAACAGAACATCTAGAAAGAAACTCAGCAAAGATACAGAAGATCTAAAGGCCACAATCAACCAACTTGACTTCATAGACATACTTTGAACACTCCACCCAACGGCAGCAAAATATACCTTCTTTTCCAATGCACCTGGAATGTTCTCCAGAATAGACCACATCTTAGCCATAAGCAACCCTCAACACAATCCAAAACCTTGAGATAATACAAAGCATTGTCTCTGGTCACAATGCCATAAATAGAAATTAATAACAGGAAGAGCAAGGGGAAAAGAACATAGAAACTGAATAACACTTTGTGTAAACACTACTGGGTAATAGAAAATATCAGAGACTGAATAAAGAAATTCCTAGAATCAAATGAGAATGAAAACACATCATACCAAAACCTTTGGGATGCAGCAAAGGCAATGCCCAGAGGTCAATTTATAGCAATAGATGCACACATCAAAAAAGAAGAAAGAGATAATATCAAAACGTTAGCTTTTCAACTTGAACAGATAGTAAAGGAACAGCAAAAGAAGCCCACAGCCATCAGAAGAAAAGAAATAATGAAGATCAGAGCAGAAATAAATGAAATAAAGAGGAGAAAAATAATAGAAAGAACCAACGAAACCAAAAGTTGGTTCTTTGAATGAATCAATGAAATCAACATATTATTGGCCAAACTGACAAAAGAAAAACAGGAAAAGAAGCAAATAACCCAAGTAAATAATGAAATGGGGTACATTATAACAGACCCAAGTGAAATAAAAAAGAATCATAACAAAGTATTATGAAAAACTATACTGCAACAAGTTAGAAAACAGAGGAAATGAACAAATTTCTGGAAACACACTATCTACGTAAACTAACACAAACTGAGGTATAGGGTCTGAACAGACTCACCAAGAGAAAAGGTTGAAAAGGTAATAGTAAAAAAAAAAACTTCCAGCAACAACAACAAAAATACCAGCCCAGATTGCTTCACTGAAGAATTCTACCAAACGTTCAGAGAAGAGCTCACACCAGTACTAGTCAAACTTTTTCAGAATGTAGAAAAGGAATGGATGTTCCTGAATTCACTGTATGAAGCCAGCAAAATCCTGATATCAAAACCAGGCAAAGACACCACAAAAAAAGAAAATTACAGACTACTATCTCTCATGAATATAGATGCAAAAATTCTCAACAAAATTATAGCCGAAAGAATTCAGCATCATATCAAAAAAATAATACACTACAACCTAGTGACATTCATACTAGGTATGCAAGGATTGTTCAACAGTAGAAAATCAATCAGTGTAATCAGCCACATAAACAAAACAGAAAAATCACATGATCACCTCAATCAACACAGAAAAGGTGTTTGACAAAGTTCAATACCCATTCCTGATAAAAACTCTGAATAATGTAGAAATAGAAGGGAAATTCCTCAACATAATGAATGTATTTATACAAAACCAACGGGCAACATCATTCTTAATGGAGAGAGGCTAAAAACATTCTCCAGAAAATGGGAACAAGACAAAGATGCCCGTTATTTAACTCCTATTTAACAGTGTGCTGGAAGTTCTAGCTAGAGCAATAAGGAAAGAAAAAGAAATAATGGGCATTCAAATTGGTAAAGAAGAAGTAAAACTATCCCTATTCATGGATGATATGATACTATACATCTACACATACACTATGCATATACATATACTATACTAAACCTTAAAGACTCCACAAGAAAACTACTGGAACTAGTAGAAAGATTCAGTGGAGTAGCAGGATACAAGATCAACATACAGAAATTAGCTGGATTCCTATACATCAACAAAGAGAACATTGAAAAGGAAATCAAGAAAACAATACCATTTATAATAGCCACTAAAAAGATGGAACACTTAGGAATAAATCTAAGCAAGGACATAAAAGTACTATACAAAGAAAACTACTAAACACTATTGTGAGAAACCAAAAGAGACCTACATAAATGGAAAAACATACCATGCTCATGGATAGGAAGACTCAACATTGTGAAAATGTCAATTCTACCCAAAGCAATCTTCAAATGCAATGCAATCCTGATCCAAATACCAACAGCATTCATTTTAACAAGGTGAAAAACTAGTCATTAACTTTATATGGTAAGAAAAGAGGGCCTGGATAAGTAAAGCATTATTGAAGAATAACAAAGTAGGAGGCCTCACGCTACCTGACCTCAGAACAGCAACAGTAGTCAAAACAGCCTGGTACTGGTACAATGAAAGACACATGGATGAAACAGAATCGAGAACCCACATGTAAATCCATCCACCTGTGGTCAACGATCTTTGAAAAAAGCCAAAAGTCCATTAAAGAGGAGTAAAGACGGTCTTTTTAACAAATGATGCAGGCAAAACTGGATGTCCATCATCTAAAAAATGAAACAGGACCCGTACCTTACACCATACACAAAAACCAATTCAAAATGGATCAAAGACCTAAATATAAAACCAAAAACCATAAAGATCATGGAAGAAAAAATAAGGTCAACACTAGGGGCCATGATATATAGTATAAATAGGATACAAACCATAACTAATGATACACAGACACCAGAAGATAAGCTAGATAACTGGGATCTTCTAAAAATTAAACATTTATGCTCATCAAAAGACTTCACCCAAAGAGGAAAAACAGAACCTACAGAATGGGAAAAACTTTCTGGCTATGACATATCCAGCAAATATCTAATCTCTAAAATCTATAAAAAATTTTTTTTTTTCTAAAATCTATAGGAAAATCCAACACCTCTACAACAAAAAGGCAAATAATCCAATGAAAAAATGGGGAAAGGATATGAACAGACACTTCACCAAAAAAGACATTCCAGTGGCTAGCAGACACCTGAGGAAATGCTCCTGATTGCTAGCCATCGGAGAAATAAATGCAGATCAAAACTACAATGACATGCCATCTCACCTGGACATTATTGGCACACACACAAAAAAAACGGAATATAACAAATGTAAGAGAGGCTACGGGGAGATTGGAACTCTTATGCAGTACTGGTGGGAATGCAAAATGGAAAATACCATATGACCTATCAATCCCACTCCTAGGGATATATCCTAGAGAAATAAGAGCCGTCACATGGATAGATGCACACCCATGTTCATTGTAGCATTGCTGACATAGCAAAAAAGATGCAAACAACCTAAGTCCCCATTTACAGATGAATGGATAAACAAACTATGGTACACAACAGAATACTACGCAATGATAAAGAACAACGATGAATCTGTAGAACGTCTCACAGCATGGATGAATCTGGAGGGCATTATGAAATAAGTCAATCACAAATGGACAAATTGTAGAAACTCATGAAAAGGTTTACACACAAAGAAACAATCTTTGATGGTTACGAAGGAGGGAAGGGATAAGGAGGGAAAAATACTAACTAGACAATAGATAAGAGGTAACTTTGGTGAAGAGAAAAGCAGTACACCGTACTAGAAAAGTCAGCATAACTTGACTAAGACAAAGTCATAGAAGCTTCCTAGACACATCCAGACTCCCTGAGGGACCAAATTACTGGGCTGAGGGCTGGGGACCATGGTTTCATATGCATGTGAAAGCTGGACAGTGAAAAAGGAAGACTGAATTATGGTGTTGGTGAAGAATATTGAATATACAATGGACTGCCAGAAGAATGAACAAATCTGTCTTGGAAGAAGTACAGCCAGAGTGCTCCTTGGAAGAGAGAATGGCGAGACTTGTCTCGTACTTTGGACATGTTATTGGGAGGGCCTAGTCCTTGGAGAAAGACGTTGTGCTTGGTCAGTGAAAGAGAAGAAGACCCCCAAAGAGATGGATTGACACAGTGGCTCCAAGGATAGCAGTGGTTGTGAGGATGGCACAGGGCCAGGCACTGTTTCATTCTGGCGTTCATGGGGTTGCTATGAGCCGGAACCAACTTGAAGGCACCTAACATCTTACTCCTTAGAGTGGGCATTTTTCGTACCCTATCTAGCCTTCCTATTTCTAATCATTGTAAATTATTTTTTATGTATCATTTTACAATGTCTAATACAGTTGTCTACATCATATGGATATCTGATAAAGATATAAGTCCCACTCAGTTGTCTATATCATATGGATATCTGATAAAGATATAAGTCCCATTTTCCGTTTTACCTCACCAACAGTGGATTTCATAAGTGACACAGGAAAAATTAGCTTCAGGACTACATGAGCAATCTAGCTAATCCAGGGTAACAACTGTGAAGTAATAGATATTTGAACTTCATAGGAAATTATTTAGGAAAGCTTTACATTTTGGTACTGTTCTTTTTCTAGATGGCTGGACGTGCTGGAAGACGAGGTCAAGACAAGCTGGGAGACGTTTATTTCTTTGATATTCCGCTGCCCAAAATAGAAAGGCTCATTACATCCAGTGTTCCTGAGCTAAGAGGACAGTTCCCTCTCAGCATAACCCTGGTCCTGAGACTCATGCTGTTGGCTTCCAAGAAACATGATTCCAAAGCAGAGGTGCCCTGTTAGCATTGTGTGATAAGAATATAGCCTGGCTATACTTGGGCTGCATTTTTCCGCAAGTCTGTAGCAATAATTCTTCAGTTTAATCAGTCCTTTCATGCTTTGTATTTTCTTAAATATTATGTGATTTATTTAGGGCAGAAAAAATAAGATATTTACTTTCATTTGGTTCACCACTAGTATTTCTAGGTATAGACTTTTAAAATTGATAGTGTTTATTATATGCTGAAAGGAGCCCTGATGGCATAGTGGTTAAGTACTGGGCTGCTAACTGAAATGTGGGCAGTTCAAACCCACCAGCTGCTCCACAGGAGAAGGATGTGGCAGTCTGCTTCCATAAAGATTATAGCCTTGGAAACCCTATGGGGCAATTCTACTCTGCCTTATAGGGTCACTGAGTTGGAATTGACTTGACAGCACACAACAATTGTATGCTGAACTTTTCAATTGTCATACTCAGGTATTTTTTGCACTAAGGAAAACATTTCTTAAATTATATTTTGTTTTGCCTTTTTCTTGGTTGCTTAGGTTTCTTCTTTAGGAAAAGCTTTAATAGAGTCTGTATTGCTAAGTCTCTGTAATTTCCTTCATTGTGGCAGGGTTTCTGAATTCATCTTCACAGATGCTGTTTTTCTTAATGTCAGTTCTACTTCTTTGATGACACAGATAAGGATTTCAGTTTAGTTACTGAGCAGTGGGGTGCTGTGGTAACAAATACCTAAGAATGTTGAAGGGGGTTTTGAATTGGGTAATGGGTAGAGGGTAGAAGAGTTGATAGTAACAACCTAGATTGCCTTGAAGAGACTGTTGGTAGAATTCTGGAAATTAAGTGTGATTCTGCTGAGATCTGAGGTAGAATTGAGACGTCATGAACAGAATGTTACTAGAAATGTGGACATTATGTGTGCTTCTGGTGAGGCTTTAAAAGGAAATGATGGATATGCTATTGGGCATGGGAGGAAAGCAATCCTTATAAAATGACAAAGATCTTGGCTGAATTGTGTTAGAATGTTCTGTGGTAGAACTTGTAACTTATGAACTCAGATATAGTTAGCTCAGGAGATTTCTAAGCAAAATATTCAAGGTGCAGACTGGCTTTTTATTGCTTCTTATATTAAAATGTGGGAGGAAGGAGATAGATTGAAAATGGACTGTGCAGAAAGAAACCAGAATTTACAGATTTGGAAAACTGCATTGTAAAAATTGAGAGCTTTCCCTGAAAAGGGCATCAAGGGTGTGGCTACAAAACATTTGCTAAAGAGGTTATGCCTGTGACTTATGGATCTAATCAACCATCTCAGCGAAACCCTGCAAGCTTAGACTGAAAGGGCAGACACAGGACAAAATGAAAGAAAGTTATTTGCCTCCTGGAATTCTACAGTCAGGAAATGGGCCAATGGAACTACCTGGTTGGGAACATCTGTTATCTTCCAAGAAAAGGAAGTGATCTTGGGAGCAGTTTAGAGACCAGGAGGACTATCTGAAAGTGCATGTGTCAGAGAGGAAAGCTGCTTTCTCTGTTCCGAAGGGTGGGGTTACCACTAAGTTTTTAAAGGGTGTGGCTGTCACCTAGTTTTCAAAGGGTGTGGCTACCATCTAGTTTTCAAAGGGTGGGGCCGCTACCTAGTTTTCAAAAGGTGAGGCTGCCAGCTAAGTTTCAAAGAATGGGGCTGCCACCTTGGTTCTGGAGGGTGGGACTGCCATTCTTGTGGGATGGAAAAAATAAGGTTGCCACCCAGACTTGAAGTAAGCAGGACCAGTGACCCAGTGATCCAGGAGAATGGATCTGCCACTCCAGACCCTCAGAGGGAGTAATTTGATGCTCTAGTGGACCGGGACAATGTGACTTTTCAAAGCTGAGGGATTTGGGTTGCTATGCCAGTGGGCCAGGAAAGCATGGCCACTGACCAGGGCCTCAGGGGCTCTGCTCAGAGTCAAGAGCATGGGCCTGACACCCAGATGTGCCTGGAGAACCCAGAATTATTTGTAAGCCTTGACATTTAATGGACCCATGGTACCCATGGCTCCTTCTTTCTCTCCAGTTTCTCCCTTTTTGAATGGGAATGTCTACCTTATGCCTGTCCCACCATTGTGCTTTGGATGCAGATAACTCTTATGCTAGGTTTCACAGGTCCACTCAGATGGAGAGGAATCTTTGCTCTAGGACAGAAAACAGCCAGTCTCACCCATACTTGATTTAGATGACTCAGAAGATGAGATTTTGGACTTAGAATGGATGCTGTGATGGGTTACGACTTCTGGTGATGCTGGGATGCAGTGAATGTATTTTGCATGTGAGGAGAACATGAATTTGTGGGGAGGAGGTAAAGGGCAGAATGTTATGGATTGAGTTGTATACTCCAAAAAGAAATGTGGAATTCCTAAATTTACTGTCTCACAGTTCTGGAGGCTGGAAGTCTGAATTCAGGACATAGGCAGGTCTATGCTCTCCCATTCTTTGTGAGCTCTAGCAAAAGATCCTTGTTTCTCTCTTTCAGTTTTATAGGCCCAAGTGCTTCTTTCTATTCCTTATCTGGTAGAGGAATCCTCACATGCTATCTTTTGCTTGTATGTAACTCGCCTTTTTAGAAGACACCACTCAGAAGGGATTAGGACCCATCTGTCCCAGTATGACATCATTAAGTTAACTGATAGCATGTGCACAGGAAAAAACAAAAACCTGTTTCTTCAAAAAGTCACATTCACAGGTGCAAGGGTTAGGACTCCAGGATCTTTTTGGAGGATGCAGTTCAATCCATAACACTCTGCCCTCTGGCCCCCCAAAATTCATGTCCTTTCCACATGCAAAATACATTCACCAGATCCTACCATTCCCAAAGGTCTTAACCCATTCTCATCCCTGGGTGGTCCCTTTCTTCCTGGAACCAAGGTGGCCCTACCCTTTGAAACCTAGGTGGACACTCTACCCTTTGAAACCTAGGAAGTAGAAGACCTGACCCCTGTGCACCTTTCAACAGTCGTGCTAGTTTCTGAGCTGCTCCCAGAGTAGTTCTTTTCTTTTCTTGAGGGACGGCAGATAGTTATAGCCAAGTTGTTCCATTTTCACCTTTCCCGCCAGTAGAATTCCAGGAATTAGCTTTATTTCCTTTTTTTCCCATCTCTGTCCCTTTCAATCTAAACTGACAGTGTTTCTGCTGAGGTAGTTTTTTGGATCTATAGCTCACATGCCATGTTGGTTATCTAGTGCTGCTGTAACAGAAATACCACAAATCAATGGCTTTAACAAAGAGAAATTTATTTCCTCACAGTAAAGTGGGCTAAAAGTCTAAACTCAGGGCGTCAACTGCAAGGGAAGCCTTTCTCTGTTCGTCGGCTCTGCAGGAAGGTCCTTGTTCTCAATCTTCCTCAGGTAGAGGGGCTTCTCAGGCTAAGCAACTCTGGGTCCAAAGGACGCACTCTACTCCTGGTACTGCTTTCTTGGTGGTATGAGGTCCCTTTCTCTGCTCGCTTCTCTTTCCTTTTTATCTCTTAAAGAGATAAAAGGTGGTGCAGGCTAAACCCCAGGGAAGCTCCCTTTACATTGATTGGCTCAGGGATGTGACCTGGTAAGGGTGGTGTTACAATCCCACCCTAATTCTCTTTAACATAAAATTACAACCACAAAATGGAGGACAACCACACAACACTGGCAGTCATGGCCCAGCCAAATGGATACACACACTATTTGGGGGACAAATTCAACCCATGGCACGTGCCTAATCTCTTAGGCAAAGGACTTTGTAGCCACAACCTTGTTGTCCTTTCCAGGGACTCTGAATATTTACAAATCTTTGAATTCTTGTTTCTTTTCCCACAGTTCATTTCTTATTTAATCTCTTTATTCCCACATCTTATTGTAAGAGACAAGGAGAAACCAGGCAATACCTTGAAGATTTTGTTCAGAAATTTCCTCAGCTAAATACCCAAGTTCATCAGTGGCAAGCTCTACTTTCCACAAAACATTTGAACACAATTCAGCCAATTTCTTTGCCATGTTACAAGTCATGTCCACATTTTCAGGTGTTTGTTAAAGCAGCACCCCCACTCTCTGGTACTAAATTTTTAGTTTCCTAGCACTTCCATGACCAAATACCACAAAGCTGGTGGTGATAAAGAACAGAAGTTTATGTTCTCAAAGTTCTGGAGGCAAGAAATCCAAATTCAGGGTATTAGTAAGGCTATATTCTCTCCCTGTCAGTTCTAGGGGAGGATCCACTCTTGTCTCCTTCCATTTATGTAGCCCCAAGCATTTCTTGGCGGTCCGTGACTTGTAGATGGAGCCTCACATGCTGCCTTTTCCTTGTGTGTGACTCTGTGTCCATGTCTGTCCTCTTTTATAAAAAGCCACTCAGAAAGAACTGGGGTTAGGACTCACCCTACTCTGGTATGACTTAACTTAACTGGTAACGTCTACACATAAAAACCCTACTTTTCCAAACAAGATCCCATTCACAGGTGCGGGGGTTAGGGCATCAATAGTATAAAAACAAAAAAAACCAAACCCTTTGCCTCAAGTCAATTCCGACTCATAACGACCCTATAGGACAGAGTAGAACTGCCACATAGGGTTTCCAAGGAGCGCCTGGTGGTTTCAAACTGCTGACCTTTTGGTTAGTAGCCATAGCTCTTAATCACAATGCCACCAGGGTTTCCATTAACGGTACACTGGTTAACAAATGATTAATGTCCTCAGCAGCTAACTAAAAAGGTTGGAGTTTCAAGTACACCCAGAGTACACGCAGAGGTACACCCAGAAAAAAGGCCTGGTGATCTACCTGTTAAATATCAGCGATTGAAAACCTTACGGATCCTAGGTCTACTCTGACACACATGGGGTCATCGTGAATCAAAATCATCTTGATGGCAACTGGTTTTGTGTGTGTGCTTAAAACGATTTTTTGACCTCAATTTATTTTCTTCTTATTTTTGCCTTGTATCATAGGAGATGTACTTTTTGACATCCCATTTGGAATCCTAAAATACATTTTCAAAAATTGTTTTGTTTTCTATAGAAAATTACTTTATAGACCAGTTCTTTCTGAGTGTAAAAGCCCACTTAGTATGGTCTAGAGCACCCCACACCATCAGGCCCTCTATTACTTCTTTGATGTTATTTCCAACTACTCTTCCTTTCCTCTCTGAACTTCCGTCTCACTATCTGGTCTCATACTCTTTAATATGTCAGACATTCTCCAGTCTTTGGGCCTTCATTCTTCATCTCCCTTCTACCTGGAAGTTGTTAGAGTAGAGCCTGGAACAAAGTAAGAACTCAATAAAAGTTGCTGAAGTAATAATTAAGTCCTTAAGATGATGCTTATGTTCTCTTGTGGAAAATTGATTTATAAACTCCATGTTGGTTTTTGTTTCCCTATTTGAACCTATTTTCTATATATGAGGAATATACATTTATCTAGATCTGTTGTTTGCCAAATATAGATGTAGGGATTTCCCTGGATTCATATTCTGCTTAGAAGTAGTTCAAATATCTTTTTTTGTTTGTTTGTTGGAACATTTTTTTGTGTTCAGGTGAAAGTTCACAGAGTGAATCAGTTTCCCATTCAATAATTTATACACAAATTGTTCTGTGATATTGGTTGCAATCCCCACAATGTGTCAGCACTCTCCCCAATTCTGCCCTGAGTTCCCCCTTTCCATTCATTGGTTTTCCAATCCCTTCTTCCTTTCTCATCTTTGCTTTTGGGCGATTGTTGCCCTTTTATTTTTCTATAGTTGATTGTTCTAGGGAGCAGTTTCCTCATGGGTGTTATTGTTTATCTTATAGGCCTGTCTATTATTTGCCTGAAAGGTGGTCTCCAGGAATGGCTTCAGTTCCAAGTTAGAAGAGTGTCTAAGGTCCATAATCTTGGGGGTTCCTCCAGTCTGTATCAGACCAGTAAGTCTGGTCTTTTTTTCTATGTATTTGAATTCCGTTCTACATCTTTCTCCCACTGTAACTGAGGCTTTCTATTGTGCTTCTGGTCAGAGCGGTTGGTAGTGGCAGCCAGGTACCATCTAGTTCTTCTGGTCACAGGCTTGTGGAGGCTGTGGTTCATGTGGACCATTAGTCCTTTGGACTAATGGCTTCCTTAAGTCTTTGGTTTTCTTCACTTTCCTTTGCTCCTAACAAGAAGAGACCAATAGTTGTATCTTAGATGGCCACTTGCAAGCTTTTAAGACCCCGGACACTACTTGTCAAAACAGAATGCAGAACATTGTCTTTATAAACTGTGTTATGCCAGTTGACTTAGATGTCTCCTGAGACTATGGTCCCCAGCCCTCAAGCCCAGTAACTCAGTCCCACAAGGTGTTTGGTTATGTCTAAGAAATTTCTCTTGAAGTGCCCCTTGTGTGCTCTATTGTTTATATGAATATACATGTAGCACATACAAATATGTGTATAGAAATATCCACAACCTCATCTATATATGCACATGAGTGTACTCCCATACACCCTCCCATACCTACTCAGCATACTATATACCTATGTATCCACTAGTAAATTATCATTATTACTGTTGTCGCGGGATTGTGCGTATTACAGTATTTACCGCAGTTGCCTTTTATTTTTGCCTGCCTCTCGGTGTCTTTCTTTGCCTTGGTCATGTTGTGCTGACATTCCTTTTATTGTGTATTACCTTTCACTTCACCAGAATTAATATGTGTCTACTACCTAGTTATGGATTCTCCCTTTTTCTCCCTTGCATCCCTTATAACCATCAAAGCATGTTTCTCTGTGTGTAAATACATTCCAAACTTTTTGAAATAGTGGTCTCATACAATATTTGTCCTTTCGTGGTTGACTTACTTCACTCAGCATAATGTCCTCCTCCAGATTCATCCATGTTGTGCGGTGTTTCATGGATTCATCATTTTTCTTTATTGTTGTGTAGTATTCCATCATGTGCAGGTACTACAGTTTATCCTTTTATTTGTTGATGGGCACTTAGGTTGTTTCCACTTTTTTGCTATTGTGAATAATGCTGGATTGAACATGTGTGCGCATATGTCTATTCTTGATGGCTGTTATTTCTCTAGGATATATACGTGGAAATGGGATTTCTGGATCATATGGTATTTCTATTTCTAGCTTTTTAAGGAAGCAC
Organism: Loxodonta africana; assembly: GCF_030014295.1. NCBI lineage: Eukaryota > Metazoa > Chordata > Mammalia > Proboscidea > Elephantidae > Loxodonta > Loxodonta africana. The sequence continues at coordinate 19,405,781 of NC_087362.1, forward strand.
CATATCATTTTCCATAGTGGTTGTACCATTTTACATTCCCACCAGCAGTGTATAAGAGTTTCAGTCTGTCCACAACCTTGCCAGCGTTTTTTTTTTTTTTTTTTTGATCAGTGCCATTATTGCCAGGGTGAGATGGTATCTCACTGTAGTTTTGATTTGCATCTCTGTAATGGCTAATGATTGGGAGCCTCTCTTCATGTGTTAGCCACCCGAACATCTTCCGTTCATGTCCTTTGCCCATTTTTGAATTGGATTATTTGTCTTTTTGTTGTTAAGGTGTTGAAGTTTCCTATAAATTTAGACATGAGACCCTTGTCAGATACGTCGTGACTGACCAAAATTTTTTCCCAGTCTGTAGGTTCTCTTTTTACTCTTTTGAAGAAGGCTTTTGATGAGTGTAAGTTTTTAATTTTAAGGAGGTCCCAGTTATCTAGTTTATTTTCTGCAGTTTGTGCATTTCAAATATCTTTTAATATATATAGCTGGGTAGTTGATTGATAGGCATAGTTTCTGGCTCAACTCTCAGTGTCTAGAAGGTTTTTCTTTAATGTCTCTCTGCCATATTGAGGGGGATTTTCTTCTATCTCACCGCCTGGCTTGCTGACTTGTTGATCAGATGAATGTCATTAAGTCTATACTTCTAAGGATGAAATCTGCCTCCATGACTCCTTCACCCTGCCTCTTATCCCATTGTTTTCTGACTGTTGTAGCCTCTAACTCAGTGTAGAGAAGGATTTTAAAGATGTTATAGGGAAGGGCATTCTGGATTCCCCAGAAAAAGGGAATGTTGTCTAGGTATATTTACTTTTCTCCCTCCTTTCTTTCTATCCTTCCTTTCTTACATGTTGACCTCATAGGCAGAGGGAATTCCTCCATGATTCTAAAAAATGTCAACCTAAAGATAGTCCTGTGGCACAGTGGTTAAGAGCTTGGCTGTTAACCAAAAGGTGGGCAGTTCGAATCCACCAGCTACACCTTGGAAACCCTGTGGGGCAGTTCTACTCTGTCCTGTAGGCTCGCTGTGAGTCAGAATTGACTCAACGGCAGTGGATGGGCTAAGAAGTTTTTTTCATTTACTGAAACTACATGAGTATTTCATTTAAAAATTGAAAGATACCTGCATGAATAGTTAGATGCCATTTTATTGGAAACTAAGAAATATTTCTATTCCATTGATTATAAAATGCCTAACTCATTATTTTCGGTGGCATACTTTAACACTCAGAACTATATAATGATCTGATATGCTTTTAGAATGGCCTAAGAATGATAAAGGAGCCCTGGTGGTGCAACTAGTTAAGCGCTGAGCTGCTGGCCGAATGGTTGGCAGTTCGAAACCACCCAACAGCTTCACAGGAGAAGACCTGGTGATCTGCTCCTGTAAAGATTACAGCCTAGGAAACCCTGTCGCATGGGGTTGTTATAGGCTGAAAACCTACTTGATGGCCCCTAACAACAGCAACAAAGATAAACCGGTAAACTGGAATGGCTTTCCTACTGTATTCTTTCAGGCCACTATTGGTCACCGTGGTTCCTGAGAATTACCAGATTTTTTTTTGTTAATCCATGTTATTTCTAACAGTTTTGCTTTTTGTGATCTATTTTGTTTAAGGAAGCATGTACATGTGAAAACACAGTCCAAAGAATAAGCTGAAATCATGAAACTTAGTTTCATGTAAGATATATTTTGGGAATGTGATGTATTATCTATCTGGGATATATGTGTAATATCTATCATATAAAATGATTTACTGATATTGTTTAAAACTGGATAAATTATATTGAGGACTCCTTTTTAAAGGTGCTGTCAATGCTGAAGCATTCACTGCTTTTCTACAAGCGACCCAGAGCCATGGAGATGTTGAAAGTCTACTTCTTATTTTCTTTGCAATTCCTGGTGAAAGAGGTAGGACTGTGCCTTGACTGTTCGTTCTATGTGATTATTACTCTGGGGATTTCTTGACATGTCAACCAACTGAATTCTTTACAAGCTATACGCAGTGGTTAGTGTTACTTGTCGTTGATATAACTGTCAAATAAGGACAGATAAATTTGACCAATTACTCTTGTATTAAGTAGTATTTTCCTGGTAAACAACTTAATGTTGCTTATGAATTTAAATGCATAGTAGGTTGAATCAAACCAAATATTTGATTTTGTTTTTTAGGGCTATTTAGATCAAAACGGTAAACCGATGAGGTTTGCAGGACTCGTATCATGTTTGCGTGGCCATGAACCTTCTAATTTTGTCTTCGTCAGTTTTCTTGAGAGAGGTCTTTTCCATAACCTCTGTCAGCCATCCAGGAAAGGTAAGCTTGTGGTTTCTTGAGGTTTTACATAAGTAGTCCAGAAATAGCAACATACTTGTAAAACAACAAACGCCTCAGAAATCTTTTTTTTTTTTAAACAAAGAAATATTAAGTAAATGTTCAGATTTACAGATGCCAAAAAAATTAGAAAATGGATGTCAACTTATTTTTATTCTAATAGAGATCATTTGGGAAATATTTGTATATCATCTAATTAATTAAGAATATTTGCAGAATCTAGAGTAGGGAAGTATATACAGACCAAAGTTTATTAGTAGGAGGGTTAGGGAAAGGAGGACTCTTTGCTTAGGGGACACTGAGCTTCTGCTAAGGGTCATGGAATATAATGATGCTGTGGGGGGAGTGTCTGACCTCCTCTAACTTCACAAAAGTGTAGGAGAATCAAGATCAACAGCCCAAGGCTGATTCCTGTAAGGTGGAGGTCAGACATGCCTCCTCTGTCCACCATCTTTACCAAATCTGGTACCAACAGTCCCTCCCATGGCACTCTCTACTTCTCTGCTGGGTTTGATAATTCACTGCAGTGGCCAAACAGAACTCACAGACAATACTCATGATTTTGGGGTTTATTAGGGAAGTAATAGTTACAGTTCAGGCTCAGGAATGCTCGGGATACAGTTCTTCTATCAGGACAGCCTCTTCCCAGCTATGCTCTCTAGTGCATCTCTCCCTGGCCTCAGGCCTCTGCCCAAAGACACTTTCTCTCTCTGTGGGCCGGGAAGCCCACTACGCCATCTTCTGTTGCCAGGTCTCTGCTGCTGGGTCTCGCTGCCTTCAGTGTTACAACTCACTCTCTGGCTCCTGGTTCTAGAAGCTTTTTAGTGCAGCGATCCTGGGTCCAAAGGCCATGCTGGCTCCTGGCTGTTCTTCCTTGGTGGTGGTGGTATTCTTTCTTTTCTGCCTCTGAGGTGGCTCATTTCAAGCCCAACAGGATGGCAAAATTAACCAATCCCTTTGGTGGGCACAATTACCCTATTACACAATCCTGCCCAGTCACTTGGGTGAGAGTTACGAGACCATGGCTACAAAGGCCACACAAAATTGATCAATGGCACAGAATGGAAAAATCTGGAAATGGATAATGGTGATGGTTGCACAACATGATGGACACAATTAATGCCACTGAAGTGTACGTGTAAAAAATGTTCATATGGCAAATGTGATGTTACATATATATTTACCACAATTAAAAAAAAAAAGGAATATTTGCAGAAGAGGAAGTAGAGACTCAGAGAAATTGAGTAGCTTTCCCAAGGTCCTTCAATTTCAGTAAGTGTCAGGGCCCACTTAAAACTAGCCATGTCCTAAGGACTATATGGTACAGCACCTGTGTGTTATGAAGAGCAGAGAGTAAGTCAAGATGACCAGAACCTAGAGCTAGTTTTGGGAAGTATTAGTGGGTAAGGTTTAGAATTTAATTATGAGATGGATTTTGAAATGCCCTAAGTGCCAGGCCAGGGAAACTGTATTTTATTTATTAGGCATTGAAAAACCATCAGGAATTTTTGAGTGGAGGAGAGACACGATCATAGTCATGCCCTGGAAAGATTGATCATCCTCAAGGATGGCCTGAAGCCAGGAAAGTCCAGGTCAAGAAACCAGTTCTTAGGCAACCTGGGGGTAGGAACTCAGGTAAGGGTAGCAAGAGTGGAAAAGAAGATACAGAATGTGAAGCTGCCCGGATTTACTAAAAATAAATATATACGTAGCATGGCAGGTAGAGCCGATTTCTTAGGTATTCATTTACTAGAAATATTTACCTTCCATGAAAGGAAATACAATATAAAAAAAGTAAGGAGAAAATACATGCAATCACCACTGTTCTCTTTTATAATAATACTCTTTATTTGGTTATGCTCAAAAGGATTTCCTCAGCATGTGATGGAGAATTTAATGTTAGTATTGGCCAATTTGTTTGGAAGAAAATATATTCCAGCAAAATCCCAAAATGCTAATTCCACGTTTTTTCAACCAAAGGTAAGGTTTATAACACCTATAATTATATAATAAAGATGGTTATTAAATATATACACCTGGAAGAGATTCAGCGGCTGTAGGGTTGTATTAATATAAGCTATTCCATTCATGTTCTATAATGTTCAGCTGGCTGTTCTATAATCAGAACTCTGTTGAATATTTAATTCAAATAGCTTCCTTTACTAATCTAGCAAATGATTAATGTCTTAAGCTTTGCATTTCATTGGAGCTCATTACAGCATTCAGTGGCAATAGAAGTAGACAGCCTTTTCAATAAAACCATAGTCCCATAGCTAGGTCTGTAGTTACACCTATGGGAAGGGATGCAGGGAAGGGACTTAGATCATGAGCTCAGATATTCTCTTGAGAAGTTACAGGGGTGGTCACCTAAGAAAGAATTCCCTAACAAGAGGGTTATTCAAGGGAGTATAAGCAGGAAAATGATCTTCTAACTTTGCTTGCCACATTTTATTTGGTCCTAATTCTTTCTTAAAAATAAACAAAGAAGTCCTACAAAAATGACAGACCAGCAAATTAAAAAAACAAAACAAGAAAACCTGAGAATGTAGATAAAGCTACTTCCTATCAGACAACCCTAGTGAATAAATGACCAAAAGGGGATTTGTGCTAATCTATGCTTTCCAACCCCATAATGCTCAGGCACAGAGCTGTTCTACCACTGGATATACTTCCAGACCTGCTGACCCAACTTTAGTACTGACACGTCTCCATTCTACAGACCACTGAAAAACGCCAGGATCTTTGGTCTTAAAAATAAAGAAACCGTAGAAATCAATGCAATTAACATGATTCTCAGTTGGGTCTGCTCTTGCTTTGCTATAAAAGAGATTATCAAATGCTAGAGAGATGATAGAGGCATACAACCATTAGCCATCCTGGGATTATCGGAAAGAGCTAAAGAGAATTGCAAAGGGGGCGGATTTTTTTATTTTTCAAAACTGATTTAGTAATTACCTAATGCTCTCTCTGTGTGACATGTAAAAGTCCACTCATGCAGCACTCATGCTAAGTGTCCCTTGCTTTTGGAATAACAGCTCTAAATTATTTCATGAACAAAGAATTATTGAGCAATCACTACGTGAAAACTGTCATAGAAAAATCAAAGAGTTAGGAGACATAGTTGCTGCTTGCAAAGAGCTTGCTCTCCAGCTGGGACCAGGTGACATGCTCCTGGGAAGAGAGAGCTCAGGGCACAGGGTGTGTACGATAAGGAGCAGACGTGCCCTAGCCTGATGCCCAACAGCAGGTACAATGGGAGGCCTATGGAAGGTGGAGCAGTAAATATTTGCAGAATGACTGAGTGACGACCTCATCACGTTGCCCTTCCTGCAGAGTCACCTTCCTTGACCTGTTGTTTGCTCTGAGTCCATCCACAGATGGTAAGACTCTCGTAAAAAACAGCCCTGTGAAAACTGTCACACTGTCAATTGTAAGGAATTGGTTAGGGACATTATATCCACACGTTGTGCTGTTTATAAGAACATCTCTGAGAAATTCCTATCTGGTGCTAGTGCTGAGTAAAAACAGTTGCCATGGAGTTGACTCCAAATCGTGGTGGCCCCTTGTACGTCAGAACAGAACTGTGCTCCATAGGGTTTTCAATGGCTGATTTTTCAAAGTAGATCACCAGGCTTTTCTTCTGAGGTGCCTCTGGGTAGACGTGAGCCTCTGCCCTCTCAGTTAGCGCCTGAGCACCTTACCCATTTGCACCATGAGTAGGCGTGTACCTCAAGGACACTGTGAAATGTGTAAATGGTCAGGTTTTCTTTTCACACTTGCTGCTAGGAACCTTGAAGTATGTGTGGCCCATTCTAGGCTCTCTTCATTGTTTCCCTTTTTTTTAACCTCATTTTAACTCATATTATCTTATTGTATTAATTTCACCCTTATAAAGTACCTTAATTCTTGGAAGAGTGCAGAGAATGAATAAATTAAAGAAACTAACAAATATTAGAAGTATAAATTGTAATAGAAGGAAACTGAGGACATTCCTAATGTCACAGCCTTGTACCCCATGCTGTTTAACCTTACTAAATGCAGAAAGACTTCATTTTAATGTATGCAATTGGGGAACTGACCCAGCTCGCAATACCAGCTGCTTCTCTACCTGCTACCTGTGTGACTTAGACCAAATTTACCTCCACCAGGCTTAGTTCCCTCATCTATAAAATGTGAATGAAAATGCTGATTTCATAGGGTTGTTCTACAGATTAAGTGAACTAACCTGTATGCGTGCTTGGCACAGCATGGTGCTGGCACATAACAAGAACTAAGTAAGTAACTGATGTCCACTATCGCTACACTGGAGGCCTGGTGGCTCAGTGGTTAAGAGCTTGGCTGCTAACCAAAAGATCAGCAGTTCAAATCCACCAGGCACTCTTTGGAAACCCTATGGGGGGCTGTGAGTTGGGATTGACTTCACGGCACCAGGTTTGGTTTTTGGTGTTCTTGTTACTACACTAAGGAGCCCTGGTGGTGCAGTTGTTAAACACTCGGTTACTAACTGAAAGGTTAGCCGTTGGAACCCACCAGCTGTTCAGTGGGAGAAAGATGTGTCGGTCTGCTTCTGTAAACATTTACAGCCTGGGAAACCCTATGGGGCAGTTCTACTGTGTCCTGTAGGGTCGCTAGGAGTCAGAATCGAATCCACAGCCATGGATTACTTCCCTAACTTGTTGGCTGCTCTCTAAATATGCCCCTTGAGTAAATTGTGAAATAAACACAAGGTTAAGATCAGTTTAAGGCATGCATCTCTTCAAATGGCAGTTTTTATTAAGAGGCAAGATTCTTGCATTTATAAATATTGGCTGAAATGAAAAAGAAATTCTACCTTGATCTCACAATGACTAGACTAAGCGGTAACTTTAATGAGGGAACATGAATCTAGAGAATTAAGCTGCAACCTTTTCCCCAAGTGGTTTGATTCTGTTAATGAAGGTAAAGAGGCCTTTCTGAAAAGTCTTTTGCCCGTTGCCCGCAGGTGTTCCTTGATGAACTTCCAGAGGAGTTTAAAGCTGCTTTGCAGGAGTATAATTTGAACGTGGCAAAGGACTTTGCTTCCTTCCTGCTGATTTCTTCCAAGCTGGTGAACATGACAAAGGAATATCAACTCCCCTTGTCAAGAATCAGTAAGCACACTTGAGTTCCACTCTGGGCAACTTAATAAATATCCCTGCCTAACAATCTCGGATGCTTCAAACCCAGTAAAAGGAGCTCACTGCAGAGCAGTTGTATTAACCTGGGCATTTTTTTTTTTCTATTAATTTTTTTTTTTATTAACTTTTATTGAGCTTCAAGTGAACGTTTACAAATCAAGTCAGACTGTCACATATAAGTTTATATACACCTTACTCCGTACTCCCACTTGCTCTCCCCCTAATGAGTCAGCCCTTCCAGTCTCTCCTTTCGTGACAATTTTGCCAGCTTCCAACTCTCTCTATCCTCCCATCCCCCCTCCAGACAGGAGATGCCAACACCGTCTCAAGTGTCCACCTGATATAATTAGCTCACTCTTCATCAGCATCTCTCTCCTACCCACTGTCCAGTCCCTTTCATGTCTGATGAGTTGTCTTTGGGAATGGTTCCTGTCCTGTGCCAACAGAAGGTTTGGGGACCATGACCGCTGGGATTCCTCTAGTCTCAGTCAGACCATTAAGTCTGGTCTTTTTGTGAGAATTTGGGGTCTGCATCCCACTGATCTCCTGCTCCCTCAGGGGTTCTCTGTTGTGCTCCCTGTCAGGGCAGTCGTCGATTGTGGCCGGGCACCAACTAGTTCTTCTGGTCTCAGGATGATGTAGGTCTCTGGTTCATGTGGCCCTTTCTGTCTCTTGGGCTCTTAGTTATCGTGTGACCTTAGTGTTCTTCATTCTTCTTTGATGCAGGTGGGTTGAGACCAATTGATGCATCTTAGATGGCCGCTTGTTAGCATTTAAGACCCCAGACACCACATTTCAAAGTGGGATGCAGAATGTTTTCATAATAGAATTATTTTGCCAATTGACTTAGAAGTCCCCTTAAACCATGGTCCCCAAACCCCCGCCCTTGCTCTGCTGACCTTTGAAGCATTCAGTTTATCCCAGAAACTTCTTTGCTTTTGGTCCAGTCCAGTTGAGCTGACCTTCCATGTATTGAGTATTGTCCTTCCCTTCACCTAAAGCAGTTCTTATCTACTAATTAATCAGTAAAAAACCCTTTCGCACCCTCCCTCCCTCCCCCCCGTAACCACAAAAGTATGTGTTCTTCTCAGTTCATACTATTTCTCAAGATCTTATACTAGTGGTCTTATACAATATTTGTCCTTTTGCCTCTGACTAATTTCGCTCAGCATAATGCCTTCCAGGTTCCTCCATGTTATGAAATGTTTCACAGATTCGTCACTGTTCTTTATCGATGCGTAGTATTCCATTGTGTGAATATACCACAATTTATTTACCCATTCTTCCGTTGATGGACACCTTGATTGCTTCCAGCTTTTTGCTATTGTGAACAGAGCTGCAATAAACATGGGTGTGCATATATCTGTTTGTGTGAAGGCCCTTGTATCTCTAGGGTATATTCCAAGGAGTGGGATTTCTGGGTTGTATGGTAGTTCTATTTCTAACTGTTTAAGATAACGCCAGATAGATTTCCAAAGTGGTTGTATCATTTTACATTCCCACGAGCAGTGTATAAGAGTTCCAATCTCTCCGCAGCCTCTCCAACATTTATTATTTTGTGTTTTTTGGATTAATGCCAGCCTTGTTGGAGTGAGATGGAATCTCATCGTAGTTTTAATTTGCATTTCTCTAATGGCTAATGATCGAGAGCATTTTCTCATGTATCTGTTAGCTGCCTGAATATCTTCTTTAGTGAAGTATGTGTTCATATCCTTTGCCCACTTCTTGATTGGGTTGTTTGTCTTTTTGTGCTTGAGTTTTGACAGAATCATATAGATTTTAGAGATCAGGCGCTGGTCTGAGATGTCCTAGCTGAAAATTCTTTCCCAGTCTGTAGGTGGTCTTTTTACTCTTTTGGTGAAGTCTTTAGATGAGCATAGGTCTTTGATTTTTAGGAGCTCCCAGTTATCTGGTTTCTGTTCGTCATTTTTGGTAATGTTTTGTATTCTGTTTATGCCTTGTATTAGGGCTCCTAAGGTTGTCCCTATTTTTTCTTCCATGATCTTTATCGTTTTAGTCTTTATGTTTAGGTCTTTGATCCACTTGGAGTTAGTTTTTGTGCATGGTGTGAGGTATGGGTCCGGTTTCATTTTTTTGCCAATGGATATCCAGTTATGCCAGCACCATTTGTTAAAAAGACTATCTTTTCCCCAATTAACTGACACTGGGCCTTTGTCAAATATCAGCTGCTCATACATGGATGGATTTATATCTGGGTTCTCAATTCTGTTCCACTGGTCTGTGTGTCTGTAGTTGTACCAGTACCAGGCTGTTTTGACTACTGTGGCTGTATAATAAGTTCTGAAATCAGGTAGAGTGAGGCCTCCCACTTTCTTCTTCTTTTTCAGTAATGCTTTGCTTACCCGAGGCTTCTTTCCCTTCCATATGAAGTTGGTGATTTGTTTCTCCATCACCTTAAAAAATGACATTGGAATTTGTATCGGAAGTGCATTGTATGTATAGATGGCTTTTGGTAGAATAGACATTTTTACTATGTTAAGTCTTCCTACCCATGAGCAAGGTATGTTTTTCCACTTAAGTAGGTCTCTTTTAGTTTCTTGCACTAGTACTTTGTAGTTTTCTTTGTATAGGTCTTTTACATCTTTGGTAAGATTTATTCCTAAGTATTTTATCTTCTTCTTGGGGGCTACTGTGAATGGTATTGATTTGGTGATTTCCTCTTCGAGGTTCTTTTTGTTGATGTAGAGGAATCCAAGTGATTTTTGTGTGTTTATCTTATAACCTGAGACTCTGCCAAACTCTCCTATTAGTTTCGGTAGTTTTCTGGAGGATTCCTTGGGGTTTTCTGTGTATAAGATCATGTCATCTGCAAATAGAGATAATTTTACTTTCTCTTTGCCAATCTGGATGCCCTTTATTTCTTTGTCTAGCCTAATTGCCCTGGCTAGGACTTCTAGCATGATGTTCAATAAGAGCGGTGATAAAGGGCATCCTTGTCTGGTTCCCGTTCTCAAGGGAAATGCTTTCAGGCTCTCTCCATTTAGAGTGATATTGGCTGTTGGCTTTGCATAGATGCCCTTTATTATGTCGAGGAATTTTCCTTCAATTCCTATTTTGGTGAGAGTTTTTATCATAAATGGGTGTTGGACTTTGTCAAATGCCTTTTCTGCATCAATTGATAAGATCATGTGGTTTTTGTCTTTTGTTTTATTTATATGGTGGATTACATTAATGGTTTTTCTAATATTAAACCAACCTTGCATACCTGGTATAAATCCCACTTGGTCGTGGTGGATTATTTTTTTGATATGTTGTTGAATTCTATTGGCTAGGATTTTGTTGAGGATTTTTGCATCTGTGTTCATGAGGGATATAGGTCTGTAATTTTTTTTTTTTGTGATGTCTTTACTTGGTTTTGGTATCAGGGAGATGGTGGCTTCATAGAATGAGTTGGGTAGTATTCCGTCATTTTCTATGCTTTGAAATACCCTTAGTAGTAGTGGTATTAACTTTTCTCTGAAAGTTTGGTAGAGCTCTGCAGTGAAGCCGTCCGGGCCAGGGCTTTTTTTTGTTGGGAGTTTTTTGATTACCGTTTCAATCTCTTTTTTTGTTATGGGTCTGTTTAGTTGTTCTACTTCTGATTGTGTTAGTTTAGGTAGGTAGTGTTTTTCCAGGAATTCATCCATTTCTTCTAGGTTTGCAAATTTGTTAGAGTACAATTTTTCGTAATAATCTGATATGATTCTTTTAATTTCAGTTGGGTCTGTTGTGATGTGACCCTTCTCGTTTCTTATTCAGGTTATTTGTTTCCTTTCCTGTATTTCTTTAGTCAGTCTAGCCAGTGGTTTATCAATTTTGTTAATTTTTTCAAAGAACCAGCTTTTGGCTTTGTCAATTCTTTCAATTGTTTTTCTGTTCTCTAACTCATTTAGTTCAGCTCTAATTTTTATTATTTGTCTTCTTCTGGTGCCTGATGGGTTCTTTTGTTGCTCACTTTCTATTTGTTCAAGTTGTCGGGACAGTTCTCTGATTTTGGCTCTTTCTTCTTTTTGTATGTGTGCATTTATCGATATAAATTGGCCTCTGAGCACTGCTTTTGCTGTGTCCCAGAGGTTTTGATAGGAAGTATTTTCATTCTCATTGCATTCTATGAATTTCCTTATTCCCTCCTTAATGTCTTCTATAACCCAGTCTTTTTTCAGGAGGGTATTGTTCAGTTTCCAAGTGTTTGATTTCTTTTCCCTAATTTTTCTGTTATTGATTTCCACTTTTATGGCCTTGTGGTCTGAGAAGATGCTTTGTAATATTTCGATGTTTTGGATTCTGCAAAGGTTTGTTTTATGACCTAATATGTGGTCTATTCTAGAGAATGTTCCATGTGTGCTAGAAAAAAAAGTATACTTTGCAGCAGTTGGATGGAGAGTTCTGTATGTCAGTGAGGTCAAGTTGGTTGATTGTTGTCATTAGGTCTTCCGTGTCTCTGTTGAGGTTCTTACTGGATGTCCTGTCCTTTTCCGAAAGTGGTGTGTTGAAGTCTCCTACTATAATTTTTTTACTATAATTGTGGAGGTGTCTATCTCACTTTTCAGTTCTGTTAAAATTTGATTTATGTATCTTGCAGCCCTGTCATTGGGTGCATAAATATTTAATATGGTTATGTCTTCCTGGTCAATTGTCCCTTTTATCATTATGTAGTGTCCTTCTTTATCCTTTGTGGTGGATTTAAGTCTAAAGTCTATTTTGTCAGAAATTAATATTGCTACTCCTCTTCTTTTTTGCTTATTGTTTGCTTGATATATTTTTTTTCCATCCTTTGAGTTTTAGTTTGTTTGTGTCTCTAAGTCTAAGGTGTGTCTCTTTTAGGCAGCGTATAGATGGATCGTGTTTCTTTATCCAGTCCGAGACTCTCTGTCTCTTTATGGGTTCATTTAGTCCATTTACATTCAGCGTAATTATAGATAAATAAGTGTTTAGTGTTGTCATTTTGATGCCTTTTTATGTGTGTTGTTGACAATTTCATTTTTCACTTACTTTTTTGTGCTGAGATGTTTTTCTTTGTAAATTGTGTGTTCCTCATTTTCATAGTATTTGACTTTATGTTTGTTGAGTTGTTACGTTTTTCTTGGTTTTTATTTTGAGTTATGGAGTTGTTATACCTCTTTGTGGTTACCTTAATATTTACCCCTATTTTTCTAAGTAAAAACCTAACTTGTATTCTCCTATATCGCCTTGCATCCCTCTCCATATGGCAGTTCTATGCCACCTGTATTTAGTCCCTCTTTTTGATTATTGTGATCTTTTACATATTGACTTCAATGATTCCCTGTTTTGAGCAATTTTTTTTTTTTAATTAATCTTAATTTGTTTTTGTGATTTCCCTATTTGAGTTCATATCAGGGTGTTCTGTTCTGTGACCTTGTGTTGTGCTGGTATCTGATATTACTGGTTTTCTGACCAAACAATTTCCTTTAGTATTTCTTGTAGCTTTGGTTTGGTTTTTGCAAATTCTCTAAGCTTGTGTTTATCTGTAAATATCTTAATTTCGCCTTCATATTTCAGAGAGAGTTTGCTGGATATATGATCCTTGGCTGGCAGTTTTTTTGCTTCAGTGCTCTATATGTCATCTCATTGCCTTCTTGACTGCATGGTTTCTGCCGAGTAGTCTGAACTTACTGATTCTCCCTTGAAGGAGACCTTTCTTTTCTCCCTGGCTGCTTTTAAAATTTTCTCTTTATCTTTGGTTTTGGCAGGTTTGATGATAATATGTCTTGGTGTTTTTCTTTTTGGATCGATCTTAAATGGGGTTCGATGAGCATCTTGGATAGATATCCTTTCGTCTTTCATGATGTCAGGGAAGTTTTCTGTCAGCAGATCTTCAACTATTTTCTCTGTGTTTTCTGTCCTCCCTCCCTGTTCTGGGACTCCAATCACACGCAAGTTATCCTTCTTGATAGAGTCCCACATGATTCTTAGGGTTTCTTCGTTTTTTTAAATTCTTTTATCTGATTTTTTTTCAGCTATGTTGGTGTTAATTCCCTGGTCCTCCAGATTTCCCACTCTGCATTCTAATTGCTCGAGTCTGCTCCTCTGATTTCCTATTGCGTTGTCTAATTCTGTAATTTTATTGTTAATCTTTTGGATTTCTGCATGCTGTCTCTCTATGGATTCTTGCAACTTATTAATTTTTCCACTATGTTCCTGAATAATCTTTTTGAGTTCCTCAACTGTTTTATCAGTGTGTTCCTTGGCTTTTTCTGCAGTTTGCCTTATTTCATTTCTGAGGTCATCCCTGATGTCTTGAAGCATTCTGTAAATTAGTTTTTTATATTCTGTATCTGATAATTCCAGGATTGTATCTTCATTTGGGAAAGATTTTGATTCTTTTGTTTGGGGGGTTGTAGAAGCTGTCATGGTCTGCTTCTGGTTTGATATCGACTGCTGTTTTCGAGCCATCACTAAGATATTCTAGTGATTTATTCTACATTTGCTCACTGAGTCTTATCCTGTTTTGTTTTCTTTCAATATACGTGGATGGGCTACTAGATTGTGCTGTCTTGTTTGTTGTAGCCCTTGACTTACTTATGACCTATTAATAGCTGGTTTGGGCTGTTGCCAGATACATGTGCCTGAGTCTATTCACTATTGTTCAGTGGAATCTGATTTTGGGTCAAGTGTGTGCTGCACCCTAACACCTATCTACCTCGAGAAGTAGTGGTAATAGTTGTGTGCACCAGATTCTGTTAGCAGCTGGGGTTCACACTCCGGGGGGGCAGGATGCTGACAGGCTTCCCCCAAGTGTCAGTGAGGTAGGTGTGTCTCTATTCCTAAAGCATCTTGGTGGGAGGGCTCTGCAGCTGTACCTTAGGCCCCCAATGCAAGTACCTCTACAGATTGGTAGGTGTCACCCTCCTTAGACCCCTAAGGCAAGATTCTAGGTGGTCTGGGGGGAGCTTCAGCCCTCAGTTCCCTGTTGTGGGTCAGTGAGGGCTCTGTTGAATAAGCAGAGATATCAGACCTGGGAAACTTGTTTTTCCAGTAAATCCACCAGAAAAAATGCAGTCAGATCCCTATCAGAAATGCCTTTCCATTATAATAGGCACCTTGTTCCCTGTAGGGATGAAAGCCGAAGATATGGATCATATATGCTTGGCTGGAGCTGGTTCTGTGTTTTTAGTCCAATTAGGGAAGGATTTTTGGTCCCTGGGTTTTTTGTGGTTGCTTCTGTCAGGCGGGAAGAATGGGTTAGGAAAAGACCAAAAAAAAAAGGGAAAAGCAAAGCCGCGGAGCCGGAGCCGTTCTCCCTCTGGCTCAGGAAATTTCAATGTTAATGAAGCCGCCTGGGAAGGGGAGGGAAGGGTTCAGAAAAACAGGAGAGAGTAGCACCCTGGAATATAGCCAAAGTTGCTTATCTTGCTTGGGACGACTATTTCATCTGAGATTCCCGAGAGGCGGGTCGCCTATGTGTGCTGGCTGTGTAGGGATTGCCCCCGAGCTTCTGGCCAGCTGAAGCCGCGGTCAGATCCTCCGCTGCCAGTCCAAAGCCCAGTGTCAAGGTTCCCCTGCTGGGACGCTGCACTCCTGGCTCCAAAACCAGTCACTGCCTCCTGGGGACTTCTCCCACCAGCCGTGTTGCCATGCCGCCCACGCGGACTGGCTGGGCCCCCTCCCGGGATCAGTTCAGGGGGGTAGGGCTGTGCCCCATGTTTGCGCCGTCACGAGATGTTGTGTTCAGCTCCCCTGCGCCCAGTCCTAAGCCCGGCGCCAAGGTTACCTGACTGGTACGCTGGCTCCAGGCTCCGAAAAGAGTCGCTGCTTCCCCGTAGTTGTTCGTTCTCCGTCTCTGTCACTCAGGTGAACTCTTTAAATCTGTGTTTGTTGTTCAGGGTTCGTAGATTGTCATGTATGTGATCGATTCTCTTGTTTTTCCGAGTCTTTGTTGCAAGAGGGATCCGAGGTAGCGTCTACCTAGTCAGCCATCTTGGCCCCTCTCCCTAACCTGGGCATTTTATCCTGGAAGAAGAAGTTAGCCGATCATACAGCGTGATGATACCTTCTGCTTCCCAAAGGAAGAAACTTAATAATTACTCACCTATTAACTGGACAATGGCAGAACAAATTTTAAGAAGTCATTCACGAGCAACTTTGAATGAAGGTCACTTTTGTGTTGAGGCTATAAAATGGGACCAGAAAACATGGCAGACAGGGAGGAAATAGGCGTGGTTTCTGTTATTCTTTCGCCTGAGAGGCAGGGTAAGCTTAGTGGTTACAAACAATAAACTGAGTCAAACCAAAAAAACCAAACACACTGCTGTTGAGGCAATTCCGACTCATAGCGACCCTATAGGACAGAGTAGAACTGCCCAATATGGTTTCCAAGGAGCAGCCGGTGGATTCGAATTATTGACCTTTTGGTTAGCAGCCAATTGCTTAACCACTGTACCACCAGGGCGCCAGAAGCTGAGTACCAGGATCCAAGTCTAGACTCTTCTAGTTAATAGCTGTGAGATCTTATGCCAGCTTCTTAGCCTTTTTGTGTCTCAATTTTGTTACCTGTAAAATGTTACCTTACAGTATTGCTGGAGGGTTAAGAGCGTGTATTTATGTTTGTGGAGTACTGTAAACCATGTGTGACACATAGTAAGCTCTGTAAGTCTATTCCGTCCAACATGTTGGTTACCACCCACATGTTGCTACTTAAATTTAAATTAATTAAAAGTGAAAAATAAAATAAAAAATTCAATTCCTCAGTCACACTAGCCACAGTTCACCTGCTCAGTGAAATGCAGCTACTGGTTTCCACTTTGGACATAGCAGAGATAGAACACTCTGTCACTGCAGAAAGTTCTGTTGGGTAGTACAGATATCAGTGTTTGCTTTTATCGTTATTTTCTAGTTTTTAGAAATTATTAGATCCGGAACCGTCTAGGGAAGAATAAATGGCAAGAAGAGACTAGGATAACAGTAAGGAATGGAACTGTGGGGAGTAATTCCCCATATCCTGTATATCCTAACTTGTCCGTAATTGGAATAAAAGACAGAGGTGTCTTGTAGTTCTCCAAGTCCAATTGACATAGGAAGCAGCATCAGCAAAAACAGACAATAAAGATGGAGCAAAGAGAACATCACAGAGACAGCACCATGAGAGTGTGTGAATATCCTACCTCCATCATAAAAAGGAGCCATATGTGAGCGTATGACCCAGTGCTTCACAAGTCCAGTGAGACAGTACCTAGAACGTGAATGGGAAATATGCTTCATCTTCTATAGCTTACCTGAACATTGTGTCTAGAAGGATTCTGAGGTTATGTCTGCATTCAGTAGGAAATAAATAACAGGTAGTAAAAAGAGCAATGCCAATAATGTTAGCAGTCAACATTGAATGATTACTCAGGGCCCAGCTGAGTTAATCATTTTATATATCATATCTCAATCAGTCTTCATTATGAGGTCTGCCATGGGCAGATGAATATCAACCACTGTGGTATGATTCTTAAAACCTAATGTGACCCAATCCATTTTGGTCAGAATTCACAGGTAACAGATATGAAGGCTCCCAACTCGTGTCTCACTTGATGAACTCCAAGAAAGGGAGAGTGGCCATTTCACCATTTGCTTGTCTCTCTGGGAATACAGATGCTGATTTGCTTCGGCCAGAGATTGTCAACTGTGTAAGTGGAGAGTGCACCTTATAAATAAAACTTCGTTAAGAGAGAATAGAGTTACACTGCTTTACAACCTAGTAGGAATTAGACCACAACACTGAATAGTTTCCAGTCACCCCAACACCAGTGTCCAAGAGAGCAATGCCCTGGAGGCCAGTATGATTTCAGTCTCGATGGAGGTGAACTGAGGGACTCTGCCTCTTCTTGGAGACTTCCTAAACACTCTCTTTTTTCACCCAGATTTTCTGCAGAAGGAGCAAACAGAATTGCCTCACCTTTTCTCAAAATTGATTATAGACCCCGTAGTGCTGTCACTACTTCAGATCTCAGGGACTCTTTGGGACAGTGGTCTCCAAAGTGGCACACAAAGCACTAGAACTCTGAGAGATTCTGGACAAAATATTATGTGTTGGAAGATTTTACATTTAATTTAAATGATGAGACATGTATTTAGCTTTAATAATATTTAATAATATAGCTCGCTACTTCTGCCTTAACTGGATTTTATTCCCTGATTGCGTAGTCACGTTTCATGTAAAGCAGTGGTCTTCCGATATATTTGCTTAAGTAACATCTAAAAGAATTTGGAAAAGTTATGAATCCTCTTATCCTTTGTGGGTTGATGTCTAAATTTTTTTTTAACCAAAGTGTAATGAGTTGTAATATTGTATTTTCTGGTTCATTATACTGATTGACATTTTAAAATGGAACTGTTATAACACACTTTTAAATGCATCCAATAGAATATAAATATCAAAATTATTTGACAACCATAGCATTCAAATGTGTGTGTGTGATCAACTTCTTTAAAGTTTCAAATTCTACATCATTTCCTTTTCTACTTGAACTTGTATTTTCATCCCATTTTTCACACAGAGTTTAATTTTACACTCCCACTAGCAGGGTATATGAATTCCTCCTGACTGCATACATTGAATTTGCAAAATATACCTGGAGCCCTAGAAGCGTAGTTTTTCTGTTTGCTTTTCTTCTCTTTCTTTTGCCCCTTTTCCTCCTTCTCCTTTTCCTCTTCCCCCTCTTCCTCTGTTTCCTTCTCTTGGGTAAGTGGAGATCAAAAGATGGTGTGAGCTATTCAGATGCATCCTGTTCTTTGGGCCCACAGAGACACGAGCCACACAACACTCCTTCCAAGTTTGTGTCTAGCTCCATCCTACTTCTACCAGTTAGATTATGATGAAAATTCTACCTTAAAAATCAGCTTTAGATTATTTTTTGCTTAGCGAATCTTGCTAACAGTATAGCAAATGGATGGTTGAATTGCCCTCAGTATACTTTGAAGGTTCCTGTTTTCCCAAGTTGGGTATACTGTCCTCTCAGCATGCTTGTTGTGGTGTTGCCCGCTGTGTGTGAGACACCCCTTTCCCTCATCATGATGAGTCCCCCGTTCCACTTGATCTCTACAAGAGTCCACTTCTCGCTTGCCCCCTCCCACTCCATCCTTTTCAGAATGTACTTAAAGAAACTGGAATTCATGAAAGAAATCATAAATTGTAAGCAATTATCCTTTACAAAGAAATGGTGACTTAAGAGGAAATGTATTTTTTCAGGTCATTCTGCGGACAATCGGTATCAAGACCAAGCAGGCTCCTGTGCTGTGGTCACAAAAAATTGATAACCGAGGAAGAAGAATGCCACTTAGTGCTTATGCACTTGATTTCTATAAGCATGGTTCCTTGACAGAATTAACACGAGACAATGGGTAGGTTTATATGTTGGGTGTGTAAGATACATATCTAGCTCTCTCTATCCCTCTCTCTCCCTTTCTTTCCCCTCTTCTATGTCCCTCCCTCCCTACCTACCTACTTACCTATCTACCTACCTATTTTATACTATAATACACTATTTTCATCTATTATTTATATAGTAAAAATTTATATTATATATTTAATAAACATAATATTAATCATGTAACACATACTAGATCTCTTTCTAACAGACTAATCCCTAGTAATTAAAAATGTTAGCATTATTTCAGTTTTGGATATACCACCAAAATATTCATTCTTGGCCTGGCTTTGCTGTACATAAGCCTGAAGACCAAAAAAAAAAAAAAAAAAATTGGCTATACCATAACTCAAAAATACATTTTTATTGTTTATTATATACTATTTATTCTTTAAATGGATTATTTAAAACTTAAATAAAGAATGTTTAGTGCTACCCAGGAGTATATCAAAAGTCCTTTTTTGGGGTGGGGCGGAAATAAATATCTATTTTTTTTCCACAAATGGGACCTGGAGGAAGAACATTGTGGAATTTCTAAGTGAGAAAGTGAACTTGGCAGTTGTCTGTTAGAATGTGGCACTTGTTCTGTCCCTTGGTAAGAAAATCATTTTACAAAGCAGTAATTAGGGATGAATACATTTGGACTCACATGAGGAGTGGAGAATCCGGTAGGTAGAAATGGGGAGGAGCATGCTTTTAAGCAGAGATTCAGGAAGTCAAGGTATATTTTATATAAATAAAATAATTCTGATTGAAATTCATTTTAAGTGTTTTCATGTTCTTGACAAACCTTGAGGTATGTCAGTTTTTCTTAAATCTCATTCTTAGTGGCAAGTAAAGTAGAAATGACATTAGTAAGTAAACCTCTTTTTTTCCCCATTTTAATCTCTAGTCCCCACTCGATTTTCTAAGCTTTACTTTATATATTTTGTCACCCCACCCAGAAGGTCAATACCTCTCTCAATTTCTTGTGGTTATGACATTTGTGACTCTTGACTTCATTATGATCAGTATAGCAGAATGATTCATCTACTGCGTGTGTAGAGTAGGACAATTTCTAGAATAAAGTTAAAAAGGTTTCTAGTACAGTAAAACCTGCAAAAGCCAGAACCTGTGTAAGGCAGAAACCTATATTAGGAAAACTCAAGTATTTCCCTTTAAAACAAGTGATAGAAAAGTGGTAAGACTGTACCCTGTCAAAGGCGGAAAACATGTGAGACCCAGAAAAACAAGGTAGTCCCATTGAGTTTTGGCTCTCATAGGTTTCACTGTGTAAAGTTAGTTTAGACAGAGAAAGTTGAACAATCATGGACAGACCCACTATTAAAGCGTGCGTTAATGAATTCTTTTGTTTGTATATTTTTGAATTAAAATTTTTGTTCTCTTAGGATGTCTACTGGAGAAGTTTTAAGACTTTTAAAAGATTTTGCATCCTACATCCGAACTATCAGGTATGTTCTAAGCTGAGTTTGATTTTCTCAATAATGTAATGGCACTTTAGCAAATGTTGAGCTCTTACTGTGTGCCCAGTTCATGATATCCTTGAAGGAGCACGCCCAGAGATACTGTTGAGCATCCTAGCTTCTATGCAACTCGTCTTCCTAAGGCTCTGCAGGCCCTACCCTCATGACCTTGTTGCACTATTTTCTCGATTAAGATTCATCTCCAAGTCCATTTGGAATGAAGGTCCATCCAGACCAGAGCTTCAAAGGCACTATCCCAAGGCCCCATAAATCCCCAGGCCTGATCATACCCAATTTTACAAACCCCGAGCATTCACTCTGAATCAGATACAGGGGACTCCAAGGGCCATACCGTTAGAGCTCCATTAGGTCTATAGTTTATATCCACTTCATTGAACTTAAATCTCTCTCGTACTCAGTGTTTTCCACAGGCCCATCTGACTCTGGCATCTCCTATTGGATTCTTGTGCCCATCTGTACAGTGTCCTCTAGGGGTCCAAGAAATTATGAATTCTTTATAGACATTCCCACCTCTAGGCACCATTGATCATCTAGCTTTTGTCTAGTTCTATATTCTCTAAAACCTCCAGTTCTTACCCACTTCACACATGATCAGGTATGCATGGTCTTTCACTTAAAATTAATTAATTTTAAGGGGAGATTTTATTTGGGGGTCCTTGTTAGTGAGAATATATTTGTGGTTTTCTTTGGTCAGAACTGAGTCAGATCCTTTGAGGAACTCTCTACAGAGATTGAGATTCTTGGGAAGCCCCTGCTAAGGCAGTAGGGAGCTGCTTTGCCCACCTGGGGTACCTCTACATAGGGAATTCCTTGAGTGGCTCATAGCTCCAAAGCTACAATCACCACAGTAGTCTCAGAAGTTCCAGAGATGTTTAACGTATCTCAGGAGGACCAGGGATCACTCACGCACATATTCATTCATTCACTCAGCCATAAATGTATAAATGTATTGCTGTGTTAGAGGGACTCTTCTGTGCACTTCAGATATAAAGTATCATATCTCTGCTGCAAACTGTCTTGTAGATGGTTATGTGTGGTAAGTACTATGATTGAGCTACACACAAATTACTATGTTAACACAAGTAACTGGACGGCTAATGCTACTGGAATAAGAGAAGGCTTTAAAGCAGGAATAGTTTTAGGCAGGTCTTAAAGGATGTGAGAATTCATTAAACAAATTAAAAAGGGGGTGGTAGGAGAGGATCCCAGGCAGAGGGAAGAGTGTGTCTAGAGGTACAGTAATACTAACATTCCTGATGTGTCAGGGATAGACCTCAAGCTCAGCATGGTGGAGTGCAGAATAGGGGGGTTATGATAGGGGTAGGGGAAGATACTGATGATAAGTGAAGAATCTTTGATTCAAGACCCAATTATTGTCTACTTTGAATTTTTTGTTGATACCATGTATTTTCATTAATGGAAGCACACAGAATCATTGATTGTGTCTGAATTTTTGGTAGGTAATATGGGTTTTTTATTACCTTCCCTCCACAAGCCTACCCACAAAGTTCAGTGGGAGAACATGTTGTCCTACTAATTCTACCGCCAGAGTCCCAGAGTGCCACCAAAATCCACTGGGATATATGTGTCCCAAATAAAAATTTTCTATTTTTCCTACCACAATTCAGACACCTCGTACAATACCCTATAAAAACAGCAATTTGTGACACATGCCTGTTTCTTTGGTTTCCAACTGTTATGCAGGCCCCCTCCTACTGGCTGCATGTACTGTCAGTGGGAAAGCAGTTTCCCAAGAAACCTGAGAGACAGATAATGTGGGTGGGCAACTGTATATCCCACCGGTCATGAAAGGGTTAAAGGGAATTTCCTCTACATGGGAAAGGGTCTTAATTGCTACATCATGGAATCTGGATTTAAAGTTGTAGACAGTGGTGAGACAGGAAGTTTCTAAGGATGAGTGTGATATAGGTCTGTGTTTTAGAGATTTACTCTGACAGGTATGTAGATTGACCCAATAGATAGAGAAACTGAAGGCAGGGAGCTAAATTAGCAGGGAAAGACCATAACCCAAGGCAGACAGAATGAAGACTTGAACAGCATCATTAAGGACGGGTGGAAGGGATTAGAGAGACATTTAAGAAGCAGAATCTATGCAAGTGGGGCAAGAGGTGCTGATGGTAACTGAAATTTCTCATTTGGCTAATGACAAAATTCACAAAAACAGGGAACAGAAGAGGATGGTGGCATTACTGTACCTCTAGACATACTCTTGCCTTGGGATTTAAATGTATTGAAGTGGTATCTGTGGGACATTTCGGGGGAAAATGTCCAGTAGTCAGAAGTATAGGTATGCAACTGAGGAGGAACATCTGACTTGGGGATAAAGACATGATCATTTCTAGTATTCAGTTACTAAGGACTGGGAAAAAACTGAAACTGGTGTAAATAAGGTGGGGTATGATTACAAAAAAGGTGACAAAATGTCAACTCACAATTGCTTTCCATGCTAGCTGAGAGAGCCACTCTTGGGAGTCTCTGTCCTCTCTGTTTCACCCTGGTTTCCTAGTTCCTAAGATATATGGGTAAGGGCAGGAATTTCTTTCACTTATTCAGTGACGGTGAGTTTCAAAAATAATGGTCACCATAGTGGAAAAGCCAGAAGATGGCTCCAAGAAGAGTCATGGAGAAAAGAAAAGGAGTTGAATAACTGCTGCTAGGTGCTAGAGACATGGGATTCAGTTATTTTTCAAATGTACAGGGTGAATTTAGAGGTAAGATGGGTAACTGCATGAGGAGGCATCTCTCTGTCTTTTCTCTGACTATACCGTGTATTTTGGAAAGGTTTTATGAGGTAATTGTGCATCTTATTATTATTCCACGTATTTTCTCATAAGTATTTACACCAAGTGGATCTTTGGGTAAAATAATCACTTCTCCCAACATGGAGAAAGCTCTTTTTATAATATCAGTTGTTACTCATGTGTGGGCTTTTTTTTTTTTTTTCTGTTTTACAGTCTTTCCTTGAGTGAACTATGTGAAAATAAGAATGACAACGTTGTCTTGGCATTTAAAGAACTGAGAAAAATCTTCTGTGAAAAACTTGAAAAAGTCCAAAACTGAAATGCATCCAAATCACTTGGACTATTGCTTCAAGAGTGTTTCAAGCCCAACTATGTGGTTTTCAGCCCTTTGCCAGAAACATATTTGAGCCGATGCAGTGAAATGGAAAGAGGAATTGTCATGGAGTCAAATAGAATTGGACTCAGATATTAACTCTTCTCTTCCTTAGCTGGATAACCTTAGTTTCCTTTTGGTAAAGTGAGAGTGGAAATGCATATCTCCAGTTGTTTTAAGGATTAAGTGAAGTAATACATGAAAAGGCACTGGAAGAAGCATTGACTCCATTTTTTTTTTTTGTGTGTGTGTAGCTAAAATTAGGTGCATAGCAGAATTTTAATTTCACACTGTCAAGTTTTTGAGTATGTTCCTAACCTGTTGATTTTTCTATCAGTGATCCATAAATCAAAAAGGACCAAGTTAATTTCAAGCAATCAATTATGTAAAAAGAACTTCTGAGACTACAAGACAACCACATAGAAGAGTTTATAAACCACTCTCCTGATGATAGAAGTACATGTTGATTCAGCCTTTTTTTTTTTTTTGAGTAGCTATGATAGATTTTGAGTCTCTCACACTTTGTTTTTCCCAAATAATCAATGGTACACTTTTCTACTTACTGGCAGTGATTAAGAATGATGTATGTGACTGAGGAGTCCCCTGGGTGGTAAAGTTAATGCACTCAGCTGCTAACTGAAAGGTTGTAGGTTCGAGTTCACCCAGAAGCACCTTGGAAAAAAGGCTTAGTGACCTACTTCGGGAAAATCAACCACCGAAAACTCTGTGGAGCACAGTTCTACTCTGACACACATAGGGTCACCGTGAGCGAGAATCAACTTGACAGCAACTTCTTTATGTGACTGAAGAAAAAATAATCACTCTGTGAAGCTGAGACAAATATTACATTTAGGGAATTTTCTTTCCCAGGGTCATGCTTAAACCTCCCCCACCCAAAAGAAAAAAAAAAAAGAACAAAAACCCACCACAACAGAAATAGATAAGCACTTAAGGACAATTAAGGCTGTAAAAATGAGTAGAGTACTCTAAGGATAGCAAAAAAAAAAAAAAAAAAAATCTTCTTTCTAACTATACCTAACCAGCAGCGGATTTAGAAATTAGGAAATATGATTCTCAAAGCTATTAAAATAGTTTCAACTAGCAAATTGCAAGTAGTACTTTTTACGTAAATGTGGGCTTTGTATAAGATGCTCTCGGAAAAGAATTAGCTCATGATTTGGTATTACTGCACCTGTGCATAATAAATGACTGGACGCCAATAAAGAAATAAAAAGTTTTAATCAGTTTACCATTGTCTCTTTGTGCGAAATCTGTTTGTCAGTCAGTCCGTTATGCAGTAGATGTTTGGCTTTCATTGTTTTCTCTCTCGATCACAGCTTCAGGTTGCAGACTGCAAAATCTGTTCTAAGCCCAGAGCAGCTGATTCTCGGGGTGAAAGACCTAATGCATCCTATCACCCCGAATGCCTCATCAAGACATCCTCTACATTACGAAATTACTTACAGCTCTATTAAATGGGCTCAGAAAATGTCAGCATTTCACTTTGTCCAGAAATGGAAAACTCGCTTTTCATTAAAACTGACTCATAATTCACTTGTATCAGGCATGTGCCACAATCAGGCGTGACTATTTTCTTGGAGCTAATCTTGAATTTGTATTTTGAAGTTAGCATAAGACTGCAGTCTTAGAAAAAAACAGACATCTGTAGACCCTAGGGATTTCCATTGTCTCATTTTCTACTCAAAATAATCTTGATACATTCGTTTGCGCCATCTGCTTGTAGTTCCAGGTCTCTGGTTGGGAGATGAAATCTGTTTTTTTTTTCAGATGACTGAGTCAATCTGTAGCCCTCCTATTTTGGAAGGATAATAGAGTGTGTCAGCTGCAACCTGGTATCTGTTCCAAAAGGGGAGATATTCCTAACCTTTTCCAAAGACTCTCCTTGGGCAGATACCATTGGCAGTGATGCTGTCCAGTCATAATCACATCGCTTCATTTGAGGGTCTAATTGGCAGACCCTCTGTGTTCATTGTTCTTTCCTTCTTTTTCCTTCTTTCTCTGTTTCTGTCTTTCCTTCCTTCTTTTCCTCCCTCCCTACTTCCTCTCTCTTTCCAGGAATATTAAAAAGCAACTTGGCACAGCAATTTTGCATAGAACTCTGATAGTGTTTCATGTTTCATTTATTACAATAATGTGAAATTTCCCTTTCAATGAGTTCCTTCCCTAAAATTTTTGGAATATGGAAATATTGAATGGAGATAATATTTCTCTGGTGGGTAAAGCAGTAAGCCGTAAAGCTGTCTGCTTTGGATCAGAGAAGCAGAGTTGGCTGGTTGGCATAAAAAAGAAAAGAGTGAAATGCCTTTTGAGAAGCAATAATAAATGTCAGAAAGACAATGGTGATGGCATCTGAGTCCCTAGCTCATTCTTTCATTCATAAACATATATTGAATACCTATTGTGTGTTACATTGATCAAAAATCTGGAAATAAATGAGTAATTAAGATAGAAAAAAAAATTCCTTGCTCTTAAGCAGTTGGCGTTCTATGGGATAGGCAGATAATGAACATGTAAGCAAATATTAAACAAACAAAGTCGTTGCCACTGAGTCAATTACATAGGGTTTTCTTGGCTGTAATCTTTACAGAAGCAGATCGCCAGGACTTTCTTCCATGGTGCATAGATGATACAATTTTATATAAGAATAGATTCCATGACAAAACAGAAAGTGACAAAGAAAGTTGAGGGAGGAAACAAGCCACACAGTTTGGGGGGAAGAAATTTCCAAGCTGAAGCAACAGCAGTTCAATAGCTTTGAGGAGAGAGTGAACTTGCGTTCAAGAGATAGTGAGAAGGCCAGCATGGCGGGTGTGGAGCAAACAAGGAGAACCATAAGAGGAGAATGTGGAGGGATAGCAGGGGGATCACATAATGTGGGGTCTTGTAGACTGTGGGTTTGAAATATTAAAGAAAACCATATAATTTTGGACATGATATTGGCATGATCTGACTTGCATTTACAAATGATGTTTCTGGTGACTATGAGAATAGTCAGAGGAGGTAGGAGGAGAAGCCCGCTACTATGATAATGATAAGGCTTAGATTTGGTTGGATACAGTTGGAAGGGAAAGATTGCTCAAATTCAAGTAAAACTGAAAGAACTTGCAGATGGACCTTGTAAGTAATATGGGATTAAGAGAGGAATCAAGGATGACCTCAAGGATTTTGACTCGTGTTCAAGTGAGCACCATTTATGCGATGGAGAAGACAGGTATGGCGTTGTGAAGGGACCAAGAGTTCTGTTTTGAACTTATTTAGTTTGAGAAGCCTAAAGACGAGGGCTTGAGATATAAATACATATTAGCATACAAATGTAATATAAAGCCATGGGAGCAAATGGGATCACAGAGAGTGAGTGTAAATAGACAAGAGGTGAGACTTGCTTCAGTCTGATGTTTAAAATTTAGAAATCAATGAAGGAGCCAGAAAAGGAGACTGAGGAGTGGCCAGTGAGGTGAGAGAAAAACAAGGAAATGTGGTATTCTGTAAGTCTAGTGTTGCAAATGTAGAAAGTGTTTCAAAAAGGAGGAAGTAATCAACTACGTGGAACCAGGGATATCATTGCTGATGTCAGATGGATCCTGGCTGAAAGCAGAGAATACCAAAAGCATGGTGTTTTATTGACTATGCAAAGGCATTCGACTGTGCAGATCATAACAAATTATGGATAACATTTTGAAGAATGGGAATTCCAGAACACTTGTGTTCATGAGGAGTCTGTACATAGATCAAGAGGCAGTTGTTCAGACAGAACAAGTGGATAACAACTGGTTTAAACTTGGGAAAGGTGTGCGTCAGGATTGTATTATTTCACCATACCTACTGAATCTCTATGCTGTGCAAATAACAGAAGCTGGACTATATGAAGAAGAACGGGGCATCAGGATTGGAGGAAAACTCATTAACAACCTGAGCTATGCAGATGACACAACCTTGCTTGCTCTAAGTGAAGAGGACTTGAAGCACTTACCGATGAAGACCAAAGACCACAGCCTTCAGTATGGATTATACCTCAACATAAAGAAAACAAAAATCCTCACAACTGGACCAGTAAGACACATCGTGACAAATGGAGAAAAGATTGAAGTTGTCAAGGATTTCATTTTACTTGGATCCACAATCAACAGCCATGGAAGCAGCAGTCAAGAAATTAAAAGATGCATCGCTTTGGGCAAATCTGTTGCAAAGGATCTCTTTAAAATGTTGCAAAGCAAAGATGTCACTTTGAAGACTAAGTAAGGTGTGTCTGACCCAAGCCATGCTATTTTCAATTGCTTCATATGCATGTGAAAGCTGGACAATGAATAAGGAAGACAGAAGAAGGACTGACACCTTTGAATTGTGGTGTTGGTGAGGAATATTGAATACATCATGGACTGCCAAAAGAACAAACAAATTTGTCTTAGAGGAAGTACAACCAGAATGCTCCTTAAAAGCAAGGATGGCGAGACTGCATCTTACATACTTTGGACATGTTGTTAGGAGGAATCAATCTGTGAAGAAGAACATCATGCTTGGTAAAGTACAGGGTCAGTGGAAAAGAAGAAGACCTCAGTGAGATGGATTGACACAGTGGCTGCAACAATGCGCTCAAGCTTAACAATGATTGTGAGCATGCCGCAGGACCAGGCAGTGTTTCGTTCTGAGTCGGAATTGACTCGATGGCACCTAACAACAACAACAACAACAATCAACTACGTAGAAGTTAGAGTATAGTGAGAATAGATGTAGCAATGTGGGAGACTGCTAGTTTCCCTGACAAGTACAATTTCACAAGGGAGTGATCAAGATAAAAGTGTGATGGAGTAGGTTGAGGAAAGATGGGGAGATGAGGAAGTAAAGAAGACTGTAATATTCAGTAGTTTTAATATAAAAGGAAGTAGAAATATGGAGTGAGGGTTGAGGTCATTTACAAGATCAAGGGAGGATTTTTTTTTAAATGGGGGAATTAATAGCAGGCTTGGAGCCCTAGTGGAGCAATGGTTAAGAGCTTGGGTGCTTGGCTGCTAACCAAAACGTTGGCAGTTTGATTTCACCAGCTGCTCCTTGGAAACTCTACAGGGCAGTTCTGCTCTGTCTTATAGGGTTGCTATCAGTCAGAATAGACTCGACGGTAACGGGTTTGGGTTTTTGGTTGTATTAGCAGTTTATTAGTATAGAGGGAGAAATTGATAAAGCACAGGTATATTAGCTTCGTATGACTGTGTAGCAAATTATCACAAGCTTGGTGGCCTAAAAAACTGAAACTTATTCTTTCACAGCTCTGGAAGAAAGAAGTCTGAGATCACTATCACTGGGTTGAAATCAAGGCGTCCCATGGCCACCTTCTCTCTGGACACTGCCAGGGAGAATCTTTTCCTTGCAAGTTCTGGCTTCCAGAGCCGCATTCCTGGATAATGGCCTCTTCCTCCATCCTCAAAGGCAGCAACCTAGCATCTTCAAATCTCCTTCAGCTCCTATGGTCATATCACCTTGTGGGATCAAATCTCCCTCTGCCTTTCTTCTATAAAAAAAAACATTTGTGATTGCACTTACGGTCAACCCAGGTAATCCAGGATAACCTTCTTATCTTCAAATCTTGATGTAATTACATCTGCAACATCACCTTTGCCATATAAAGTAACACTCACAAATTCCCTGGGTTATGATTTGGGCGTATTTGGGGGCCATTATTCAGCCTCTCACAACAGGAGAGAGGTGATTATTCCAGGAGCAAAGTCTTTGACTAGGTAAGAGTGGTTGGGTTTGGATCAAAAACAACAACAGAAAACAGGGGAAGAAGTACTGATGCTGAGGTTTGGCATATTTGGTGGTGGGAAGATGGTAGTACTTGCTCCTGAAACCAGAGAAATTCCAGACCTTGAATTCTATGAGACACTCCAGAATCCTAATAATAAATTCCCTCTTTGCCTAAAATACTTCGAGAAGGGCTTCTCTCATTTGTAACCAAAGGATTCCTGATTAATTCAAAGTTAGTTATTTAATAGTTTATTTGAAACCATACTTTCTTCATAATTACTCCCAAAGAGATTTCTTATTTTTCATATTTACAAACAGCGAGGTTGTTTGCAGGGGGCTGTGTTCATTTTCCTTTCCAAATGACATTTGGATTTTCTGAAATTGGACTTGTATTTATTTTGACACTTGGTAAGTACGTCTTCTTATGTGCTTTCTAGGAATGTATATTTACAAGTCAGCTCTTTTGGCCAAATAAATCTCCCAGCCTTTATCTATAGTTGGCAATAATTTGATGAGTAAACAAAAACCAAACCAAACCCGTTGTCATCAAGTTGATTTCAACTCATAGTGACCCTATAGAACAGAGTAGAACTGCCCCATCCAGTTTCCACGGAGCACTTGGTGGATTTGAACTGCTGAGTGTTTGGTTAGCAACCATAACACTCAACCACTTATACCACCAGGGTTTCCAATTTGATGAGTAGCCCTGATTTAACCATTTTGAATAATTCAGTTGAATAGTAGGGCTGTTTATTTTCCTGGGCTGTTTTCTGGAACTCTCCATTATAGCCAGATAAGATAAAATTATGGGAAGGGATATTTATCATAGGATAACTATGTAATTCCTGTGTAGGAATGATTGCGTTGATTTTTAATAGTGATATATTGCCAGCAAATGGCCACATTTAAATAATTTATGAGAGGACATATTCCTTATACTTATATTCAATTAGGAATTTTAGCAAATGTCAACAAGTAATATGGGCCTGGAATCTTTCCCTATCAACCTCAGGCTGGATTCAAGAAAATTTCACTTATAACTTAAAGCAATGTGATATGAAAATACACTGTAATATTTTAACTGGAATCCAGAGACTATATAGTAGTTTTGTTTAGTAAGCTCTAACTTTTTGAAAGATAAATACATAAACATCACATATTATAACTGAAAACACCTATTAGTAATGTCTTCACTGATTTCTTATGTCCGGTAAGTTATTTTAGAAATTCTTTGAAAATATAATCCATAAATTCAAATCTCACTAAAAAATACCTCATTTTAAGCTAGATAATTACATTCTTATTTTCTGTGAAATATAATACACAATCTTCATACGAGTTGGCTCCATTTAATTTTGGGGGGATTGATAGCACCCATTTGGCATGCTTACGATTATAATAGAAAATGTAGTTCTGTGACAGCAACCAAAAAAAAAAAAAAAAACCAAACCCAGTGCTGTCGAGTCGAATCCGTCTCATGGCAACCCTATAGGACAGAGTAGAACTGCCCCATAGGGTTACCATGGAGCATCTGGTGGATTCGAACTATCGACCTTTTGGTTAGCAGCAGAGCTCTTAACCACTACATGACCATGGCTCCTCTCTGACAGCATGGGTGGATATAACGCAGGCAGGTACACCTTGTGTGTTATTTATTTTCCAAAGACTACCAAATTCTCACTGCCTTTCCTCTCCAAATGAAAGCAAAAGCAAAGCATCTCCTAAATAGTATCATAATTTCAGGAAAACTACTACTATATTTTTAGCCATTTAAAAAAATCCCTTAAAGTGTTGCAGTACTAGTCAGTACATTTTACAGACCTTTTCAATGCTTGGTCAGTTTGAAGACCCTAAAACGGACATAAATTTCAGGTGAGCATTTCTTCTCTGGGAGAGTGGCAATTAGCCTTGTGTGTTCTGGTGGCGCAGTGGTTAAGAGCTCAGCTGCTAACCAAAAGGTCAGACTTTGACTCCACCAGCCACTCCTTGGAAATCCTATGGAGCAGTTCTACTCTGTCCTACAGGGTCGCTGTGAGTCAGAATTGACCCAACGGCAACGGGTTTGGTTTGTTTGTTTTTGTTTTTATTCATTAAAGACTGCTTGGTCTGTGGTCACTTTGAGATGACAGTGGCCTCAGATTCCCATCTGTCCTCTTACTTCGCTCAACTATGTTTGGTAACTGAACTTATGTTTCAGCAGACTGCCTCCATCAGGAATTCCAGCAGCAGGCTGGGAGGCAGCACCAGGTCTAAGGGCTGGGTTCTTAGAAAATAAAGGCACTTAGCCTTTTTTTTTAGCCTAGAAAGGAATTATATTTGGGGATCTACTGAACATAAGATTATACATGTTCCTCTCTACTCTGATTTGTGGCTGGAAATCACCACCTGTTCTTTTGTCTTTAGTCAATTAAAAGTACAGTATAAGATCTTTAAGGAGAAACAAAATCGACACTTTTAAAATAAGTGCTAATCTCTCTATAAAAATGTTGGTGGTTCGAGTCTAACCAGAGGCATCTAGGAAGAAAGGCCTGGCAATCTACTTCTGAAAATTCAGCCATGAAAACCCTATGAAGCACAGTTCTGCTCTGACTCAACTGGGGCACCATGAGTTGGAGTCAACTTGACAGCAATTTTTTTTTTTATAGGGTGGGATGCTTGTTCAGGAGAAGTATGGGTCTTCTCAAAAAACAAAAAAAAACCCACTGCCATCCAGTCGATTCCAACTCATAGAGACCCTATAGGGCAGAGTAGAACTGCCTGGTAGAGTTTCCAAGAAGTGCCTGGAGGATTCGAACTGCTGACCTCTTGGTTAGCAGCCGCAGCACTTAACCACTACGCCATGAGGGTTTCCATGGGCCTTCCTATAGTTGTAAAAATGCTTTATAACCAGTTTATCACCTAATCTGTAATATCTTGTTCTATTGCAGTTTAATATTTTGATCCTGCAAGTAGAGGTAATAAGAACAAAACATACCTATTCTAAGATCAGGTAGCAGAACCCTATCTAAGAGGGAAACAACGTAATAAAAAAACTCTGTTTCCAGTCTCACAGTTCAGTTTCACAACTTCAAAGTACTCTTTATCTAGATAATACCTTTCCATCAAATTTGACCCAGTTTACTTAAATGAGCTTCTTAGCGATGAGGGGAAGCTTATGGATGAGGGGAAGCTTATGGAGTTCCCCTCTTCTCAACTGGTTGAGCCATGTGAATTTTCTTTATAGCAAAGTAAGGCTTACATTTTTCTCCAATACTGATACTTTAAAAATATGATCGTTGTTGAAACTGGATACTCTTATGGCCATTTCATACTGAGTACCTTTGTACTTATTAATATAATAATTCCACAATTTTCTAGAAAAAGAACTTGGGTAACTGAACACAAATGTTTTCCTCCTAAGCTTCCCTCCACCACCCAAAGAATTGTGCAAACCTATAAAGAGAGAGATTGGGAGAAGAGATAGTAAAAGATGTCAGAAATCAACACGATTGTTGGAAAATGGCACACAGAGGAAGAAGTGCTCTAACGATGAGAGTGTGGCATAGCCCTCGTCTTCAGGGGCTGTCGGGTTTCCAAGGAGCAGTTGGTGGATTTGAACTGCCAACCTTTTGGTTAGCAGTCAAAACTTAAACTCCTGCAGGAGACACTGAAAAAAACCCAGTGCCGTGGAGGAGAAGCAAATGATTGCTTGACAGAACCCCAGGGAGGCTGAAATAATGGAGTCGCCAGACACATCCAATGCAAATTAGTTTCACTGGAAATCTATGAAACCATGCAGGCAAGAGATAGGAGCTGAAAACAGGGAACTGATTGAGACAATGCCTATGGAACAGCAGGGACTCTGTAGGATAGAACAGAACTGCCCCACACTTTCCATCCATAATCTTTATGGATACAGACCGCCACTTTGTTCTCCTGGGGAGTAGCTGGTGGGTTGAGCCCCCGACGTTTTGGTTAGCAGCCAAGTGCTTAAGCCACTGTGGCACCTGAGTTGCAATTAACTCCATGGCAGTGGGTTTGGGGTTTGGTGCCCATCCCCACTTCAGGCAGCCAGGAGACAACCCTCCCTTATGCCTGGAGAAAAGTGGGAAGGGAAAACTTATTCTCCAGAAAAATTAAACTGGAAAGACTTCAGAGCTAAGGACACAAAATACAGGAGACATTAGATGAACCACTGGAAGGAATCTGGGGGAATTGCATTAGAGAGAGAGAAATAGGGGGGTCCAACTGTACCTGTAATTTTCTTTCTTAAAATATGACGGAAATATGTGAAAGTGTTAACATTTGATAAATCTTGACGGTGTTGTGTTTGTTACGTTATCTTCTGACCATTTTGTGTTTCAAGATGTCATATTTGGAAAGTTAATACAAAAAGTCTGTGTCCTAAGGCACAATGAATATAGAAGAGAATATAGGAATCAAAATATTGTAACAAGTCCAGGATATTTGTTTCATTAGGGAATAGAATATTAAGCTTGATTTGGTAGGTGGTGAATAACACCATATACACAATGTTCTTTTCAAATAAAATAAATGCTAAAATTTTCTCAACAGAACTATATAAATCCACCCTATATCAATGTTTTTAAATGCTTTATTGTTGTATTGATAGCACATTGTTCAGTCTTATGCATTCGCCGCCCCCCCAGTCTTAACTGTACCCACACAGTAACTTTTATAAATCTCAGTTTTTCAGGTTAACATTACAACCCCATTTTGATGTGTGTGCTTAGAAAATGCACTCTTATTTTAGAATTTTCTTTTATAAACTATGACTCCTGTGGTCTTACTTGCAAATGAGTGAAAATAAAATTTTCTCTTTCTTTAGGATTGAGGAGAGTGGTGCAGTGGTTTAAGTGCTCAGCAGCCAACCTAACACCAGCCACTCCGCAGGAGAAAGATATGGCAGCCTGCTTCCATAAAGCCTTGGGTACTCTATGGGGCAGTGCGCTATGAGTCCAAATCGCCTTGATGGCAGCGGGTTTTTTTTTTTTTTTTTTTGGTACATCCTGTGGAAGGGCTGCTGATTCACACCTTTCTGTAAGTATAAAGAAGTTACAAGTTTCAGGTGTAAAAGTCCTCAAATGACATTGATTTTTATGTGTGATTGAAATAATCCTGCTGAATTATCTGTAGAGAGAGGGGCTGGCGCTTCTAGGGAAGGTAGAACACCTCCACCTGGCCCCAGCCCAGGAGAGGCTAGGGTTCTCAGAGCCCTTCTGGAAGGACAGAGGGGTGGTGGGAACGTGATTGGCCAATGGATGCTCATGCCGGATAGCCACAGCAGGACCTTGGCAGAGACACCTGGACACTGAGCACTGGACGTCATGGCCTTGGGAACTGCAGTGTAAGTGGTGGGTTACTCTACTTTTCAACCAACCGTGGGGGCTAACACAATGACTCTCAGTGGCGGTCATGATGGACGACTAACCAGAGGGAGGCCTCTCCCACATTTCCCTGGATTGCCTGACCTCTAAATCCTGGTTTAACCCATGGAAGGTAGGAAGCCTGAAGAAGAGCAGGGAAAGCAAAAAAGCTTATAAGCCCGAGAGGGGTCTCAGAGCTGGATATGATTTCACTGAAAAAGAGAAGGAAATGTATATCGTGAACATTTCTTGTATATTGCGCACAGTGGAACAAATAACACTCGTTTAAAAATACTATAATAATTTGACAAACCAAATTCTTTTCCTTGGAAAATCTGCACTGGCGGTTATTACAAGGTTGAATTGAATCACTAAAGCTGAGTGAGTTACACAGTTTCCCACGCACTTTCTCATTTAATCGTCCCAGGTTTGGGAGGTGGGACCTGTGGCCCTCTCACTGGGTCCCAGCACAGTTTCCAGGTGGTTGCTTCTCCACCTTATAAACATTACTGTTCTTTCGAAGCAGTTGCATTTGAATTGACCATTTTCCATCCTACCTTATTCAATTAAGACTTTGCAACGAGTCGGGTTCCCAGTTCTCTCTTCACCTCAAGTCCTGCCATTGCTCTGGGAGACTGCAGCACCTATTTATTATTTATTCCCTACCCTGGCATATCGGTTCTTTGACCTGCTCATCTCTAGTAATATTCATCTCTGTTCTTCTTCACCCCCCTGGCTCTATAGCCACACTTGGATGTGTTCCACTCCCAAAATCCTAAATCAAAGTATGAATTAGTTATCTATAACTGGATTACAAATGTGTTCCACTTCCAGAATCCTAAATCAAAGTATGAATTAGTTATCTATAACTGGATTACAAATTATCCCAAAACTTAATGCCTTAAAAAACAAACATTTGTTTTGATGTTTGTTTCTTAGCATGTTTCTCTCCAGAGTATTAAAAATGGCCTTTTTTTTATAGTTATAGAAATATAGATAACATTTGCCTTTTCGACATTTCTCATGTGTACAATTCAGTGTCACCAATTATACTGATCATGTACAAACATCACCAATTAAATGAATAATTCCTTTTATAAGGATCAACACAAAGCTGGTTCCTTTGAGATGGAGTTTGAAGATGTCCCAAATGTCCAACTTTTCCAAATTGCTGTACCACTCCATCATCTCTAACGTCAACTATTCCTCCTCCCCTCACTACTCTCCCACCTGTCTTTGGGTTCTGTAATTCACTGCAACATTTTGCAGAACTCACAAACCATACTAAATGGCTCATGCAGTTGTGGAGACTGACAAGTCCCCAATCTGTGGGTCAGGCGTAGGCTTCTCCCGACCCATGTGACTGCAGGGGCTGACAAACCCAAACTGGCAAGTCAGACCACAGGCTGCTGGCTTACAAGGCTGCGGAAGCTGGCGTGTCAGGTCAGACGATAGGCTGCTGACCCACAGGGCTACAGAGGATGGTGAATCCCAGAACTGGCAAATCAGAAGGTAGGCTGCTGGCTCAAGTCCCAAGAACTGGAGGGTAAATGATCAGAAATTGGATACATGATGCAGATGCAGAGAGATGGAGCCCTGTCAGGGCACCCATGTATATACCTTGGAAGCAGGCCACACCCCAAGGAAGGGCATAACTTGAGTAAGGATAAGACTTGAGTCATGCCTTCCTGCAAGGCTGTGACTCAGGATACACCCCACACCAATCCTGCTTCATCAACATGTAGAGGTCAGGATCCACAACACATAAAGTGGAGGAAAACCATACAATACTGGAACTCATGGCCTAGCCAAGTTGACACATAACTCCAACCATCATATGTTCCATATACCTTATTTGTATAGTCCCACTCAGTCATTGCATGTGAGTCACAAAGACCATGGCTGTTGTTATTGTTAGGTGCTGTCAAGTCGGTTCCAACTCATAGAGACCCTATGCACAACAGAACGAAACACTGCCCAGTCCTGTGCCATCATTAAAATCATTGTTATGCCTGAGCCCATTGTTGCAGCCGCTGTGTCAATTCACCTTGTTGAGGGTCTTCCTCTTTTCCCCTGACCCTGTACTTTGCCAAGCATGTTATCCTTCTCTAGAGACTGATCCCTCGTGAAAATTTGTCCAAAGTATGTAAGACACAGTCTCGCCATCCTTGCTTCTAAGGAGCATTCTGGTTGTACTTCTAAGACAGATTTGTTCGTTCTTCTGGCAATCCATGGTATATTCAACATTCTTTGCCAACACCACAATTCAAAGGCATCAATTCTTTTTCCATCTTTCTTATTCACTGTCCAGCTTTCACCATGCATATGATGTGATTGAAAATACTATGGCTTGGGTCAGGCGCACCTTAGTTTTCAAGGTGACATCTTTGCGCTTCAACACTTTAAAGAGGTCCTTTGCAGCAGATTTACCCAATGCAATGCATCTTTTGATTTATTGACTGCTGTTTCCATGGCTGTTGATTGTGGATCCAAGTAAAATGAAATCCTTGACAACTTCAATCTTTTCTACATTTATCGTGATGTTGCTCACTGGTCCAGTTGTGAGGATTTTTGTTTTCTTTATGTTGAGGTGCAATGCATACTGAAGGCTGTGGTCTTTGATCTTCATTAGTAAGTGCTTCAAGTCCTCTTCACTTTCAGCAAGCAAGATTGTGTCATCTGTATGATGCAAGTTGTTAATGAGCCTTCCTCCAATCCTGATGCCCCATTCTTCATATAGTCCAGCTTCTCATATTATTTGTTCAGCATACAGATTAAATAGGTATGGTGAAAGAATACAACCCTGGCACACAACTTTCCTGACTTTAAACCATGCAGTATCCCTTTGTTCTGTCCGAAAAACTGCCTCTTGATCTATGTAAAGGTTCCTCATGAGCACAATTAAGTGTTCTGGAATTTCCATTCTTCGCAGTGTTATCCATAATCTGTTATGATCCACACAGTCGAATGCCTTTGCATAGTCAATAAAACACAGGTAAACATCCTTCTGGTATTCTCTGCTTTCAGCCAGGATCCATCTGACATCAGCAATGATATCCCTGGTTCCACGTCCCCTTCTGAAACCAGCCTGAATTTCTGGCAGTTCTCTGTCCATATACTGCTGCGGCCATTTTTGACTGATCTTCAGCAAAATTTTGCTTGTGTGGGATATTAATGATATTGTTCTATAATTTCCACATTCGGTTGGCTCACCTTTCTTGGGAATAGGCATAAATATGGATATCTTCCAGTCAGTTGGCCAGGAGGCTGTCTTCCATATTTCTTGGCATAGACGAGTGAGCACCTCCAGTGCTGCATCTGTTTGTTGAAACATCTCAATGGATATTCCATCAATTCCTGGAGCCTTGTTTTTCGCCAATGCCTTCAGAGCAGCTTGGACTTCATCCTTCAGTACCATGGGTTCCTGATCATATGCCACCTCTTGAAATCGCTGAACATTGACTAATTCTTTTTGGTATAATGACTCTGTGTATTCCTTCCATCTTCTTTTGAGGCTTCCTGCATCATTTAATATTTTCTCCATAGAATCCTTCACTATTGCAACTCAATGCTTGAATTTTTTCTTCAGTTCTTGCAGCTTGAGAAACGTTGAGTTGTTCTTCCCTTTTGGTTTTCCATTTCCAGCTCTTTGCATGTCATTATAATACTTTACTTTGTCTTCTCGAGCCGCCCTTTGAAATCTTCTGTACAGTTCTTTAACTTCATCAATTCTTCCTTTTGCTTTAGCAGCTTGACGTTTGAGAGCAAGTTTCAGAGTCTCCTCTGACATCCATCTTGGTGTTTTCTTTCCTGTCTTTTCAATGACCTCCTGCTTTCTTCATGGATGATGTCCTTCCACAACTCGTGTGGTCTTCGGTCACCAGTGTTCAATGCATCAAATCTATTCTTCAGATGGTCTCTAAATTCAGGTGGGATATACTCAAGGTCATATTTTGGCTCTTGTGGACTTGCCCTGATTTTCTTCAGTTTCAGCTTTAACTTGCATATGAGCAATTGATGGTCCATTCCACAGTTGGCCCCTGGCCTTGTTCTGACTGATGATATTGAGCTTTTCCATCATCTCTTTCCACAGATGTAGTCAATTTGATTTCTGTGTCTTCTGTCTGACAAGGTCCATGTGTATAGTCACCATTTATGTTGGTGAAAGAAGGTATTTGCAATGAAGAAGTCGTTGGTCTTGCAAAATTCTATCATTCCATCTCCGGCATTGTTTCTATCACCAAGGCCATATTTTCCAACTACTGATCCTTCTTCGTTTCCAAGTTTTGCATTAAAATCACCAGTAATTATCAATGCATCTTGATTGCATGTTCGATCAATTTCAGATTGCAGCAGCTAGACCATGGCTAAAAGGGCCATATTAAGTAATTCATTGTGCAACACCAATATCCTTATTAATTTAAATCCCTAAAAGAAGTCTCCTCTATTTCAAGCCAGCCCTTGCCTATAAATCTTCAGATCTATTTACAAGTAGAACAGTTTCTCCACATTTTAAATGTTCATACTTTAAAACGTTCGGATTCTTTGACCCACTCTATCATTGTATCTACTCTGAAGGCATACGTGAAATCATGTTCCTTCTATATGAGTGATGGTAGGAAAACATTGGAAACAACCAAAATATACAATTTATGGAGTGATTAAGCAAACTCAGGGAATTTTAAAGTGGCCATTGAAAGTGATGTTTACAAAGTGTGTATAATAGCATAGAAGTTAAATGTATGGTGCTAATGGGAACAAGAGGGAAACCATTTGTATACACAATATCATTTGATTTTTAGTGGGTGAAGGTTTTAATTCTTTAAATTGAGTTGCCATTTAAAAAAAATGAAAACTTTGCCAGATGAGAGTTTGATTTTTTCCCACAATATAAGTTCAAAAGAAATCTACCAAGATAATTGGATACTTAACAATTATTTTGAGGCTTATTTGCCCCAAATAAAAACTAACAGCCTTTTTCCCCCCCAAAGTTTGCATTTTACGTGCCTCATGGAAAATGCAAAGGAATACCAAACTTGCAAGTGGAATGGCCGCTGCCAGACAGCTATAGAGAGCTGTACAGTAATTTCAGAAACTGCTTACCAAAAAAGGCTAGTGTAGAAGGCTGTTGCTTTTCATCCCTGGGAAAACAGGAAGAGAAAGTATGACAAAGGAGGTAATCAGGTTTTGGAACAAATAAGATTTAAATATTTAAAAAATGCCAACCATTGAAGACATTTGGTCTGCCACACCAAGTCTTGGGTCTGTCCATTGTCTACTTCTGTTAGCCTATAATTTGCTCAGTTCTTGCTATTTTGGGAAAGAATTTCCAGCCAGCTGCCATAGTTTTTTTTTGCCATAGCTTTAGCCTCCAAGGCTTCCTTTCATTGAATACTCAACAGTTTGAAAAAGCCTGTGGCAGAAATATCACAGACTGAGCGTTCTTACTTTAATTCTATACATTTATAGTGGTTTGGTTTGAATGTATTATCTTAAACATAGAGCCTTTTTATTTACTTCTGCAGGAAAAAGAGCTAAATAAGTTATTGTTGACATAATCACTTTTCTGTAGATAAAGCATATGCATTTATCAATAAAAGATTTATGATTTATAAGTTTATGAGTTGGAATCGACTCCTTGGCAATGGGTTTATTGAGGTAATGATCACACAATTAAAACTAAATAAATTTAGTAGAGAAAGAACTTTTCTTTCTAAAGGAAGGTGTTGGTATTATAACCTTCAGAAGGTCTTCAACAGTCTTGGCTTAATTTTATTTCAGCTTAATTTTATTATAGCTGGAGAAATAAGTAGCATTGAATTTTCTTACTAAGTGAAATGTTAGGTAGGCTCTCAAAACAACAATCATATCAGAATCAGAGAAAAAGCAAAAAAAGAAAGAGTATGTTATAACTCTATTACAGAGTTAATAGATTAGTGTTAAATTGCTGAACTCTTAAATAATAGACGTGTTATATATTGTTATACTAAATTTATCCCTTAAATTAGTTCCTCTAAGTTGCAATAGAATTAGAAGAAATATATGTACATGTGTTTTTTTTTAATTTTCAGAAAATAAAAATTAAGAACAAAATTCTGAATATATTTACTATGTCATGCCTTCCTATCGCACTCAGAGTAAAAGTCAAAGTTCTTATTACAATCCCTGGAGTCATTATATCCGTCTTCTCACTTTACCTTTCTGGCCTTATATTCTACACCTGTGGCCCTGGTGTTTCAGCTTCAGCCACACAGACCTCTGCTGGTTCCTAAACCCACGAGGCTCACCCCGCCTCCGGGCTTTGCTGTCACTCAGTCACGCGTGTTCTTCCCCAGAAAACAGAATGGTTGGTCTTTTCACGTCCTTCAGGTCTTCAGTCAAAAGCCACCTTCTAAATGGGGGCTTCCTGTCTACCATATTTAAAATATAGCACCCCCCAACATTTTCTGTTCCCTCTTCCCAACTCTGATTTCTTCTTAGAGCTTCTTGCTGTTCAACATAATGCAGATTTTGCTTATTTATCTTGTTACTATTTTCTCCATTGAGGCATCAGAGTTAGTGGTAGAATTCTCACCTTCCCTGGGGGGACCTGGGTTCAATTCCTGACCAACAAACCTCACGCGCAGCTAACGCCCATCTGTCAGTGGAGGCTTAGGTGTTTCTATGATGTTGAGCACATTTCAGCAGAGATTCCAGACTAAGACAGATAAGGAAGAAAGGCCTGGCAATCTACTTCCAAAAATCAATCAGTAAAAACCTTATAGATCACAACTGTCTGATCTGCGATTGATCATGGGAAGGGTGTAGGACTGAGCAGTGTTTTGTTCTATTGTGCATGGGGTCACCATGAGTCAGGGTCAACCTCATAGCTGCTAACAGCAAGAATATTTTCTTCACTAAAATCTATGTTATGAAGGCATGGAGTTTTATATAGTTTTGTCTCCTACTATAACCCCACTATATAAAAAAGTAGAAGCTATGAAGAGCTATCTAGAAAACATGGTATTTAAATGTGATTGGTTTGGCACTATGGATGTTATTCAGAACAATTTTCACTGCTTCAGTTAGTCTCATACCTCAGGGAAGGACATCATCTTGGTCAACCAGTGCTGCTATAACAGAAATACCACAAGTGGATGGCTTTAGCAAAGAGAAGGTTATTCTCTCACAGTCTACCCAGAACAGTCTAGTAGGCTAGAAGTCCAAATTTAGGGCACCAGATCGAGGGGAAGACTTTCTTCCTCTGTGGGCTCTAGAAGAAGGTCCTTGTCATCAGTCTTTCCTTGGTCTGGGAGCTTCTCAGGTGCAGAGACCCCAGGTCCAAAGGATGCACTCTGCTCCCGATGCAGCTTTCTAGGTGGTATGAGGTCCCTACTCTCTGCTTGCTTCCCTTTCCTTATATCTCTTGTAAGAAAAAAAGTGGTAAAGGCCACACTCCAGGGAAACTCCCTTTATATTGGATCAGGGATGTGACCTTAGTGAGGGTGTTACAATCCCACCCTAATCCTCTTTAACATAAAATTATAATCGCAAAATGGGGACAACAACAGAATACTGGGAATCACAGCCTAACCAAGTTGACACACATTTTTGGGGAACACAATTCAATCCATGACATTCCACCCTTTGCCCCCCCTCCAAATTCATGTCCTTGCTACATGTAAGACATATTCACCACATCATATCATAAAAAAAATCTTAAATCAACTCCAAGTCCAAAATCCAAAAATTCCTCTTCATCTGTGAAATCCAGAATACAAGTTATCTGCTTTCAAAGTATAATGGCAGAACAGGCACAAGCTAGCCATTTCCATTACAAATACGAGAAATTGAAGGGACCAAGCAAGTCAGCAGAACATATTACATTAGCCTTCA
Source organism: Loxodonta africana (assembly GCF_030014295.1). Taxonomy (NCBI): domain Eukaryota; kingdom Metazoa; phylum Chordata; class Mammalia; order Proboscidea; family Elephantidae; genus Loxodonta; species Loxodonta africana. The sequence goes on from NC_087362.1 coordinate 19,448,253, forward strand.
AGGCTTGAAAATAATCCTCTGTTCTCTGAGACATTTACAGAATGGCGCTGCCCTCCAGACTCTAGGTATTGGATACAATCTCTGGATTCTGAGTGGAGACCCCTCAGCTCTGGGCTTCAGCTCTGGCTTCCAGGCCTACTAGGAGGGCAACTCTGCTCCCTAAGTTTTAGAAGCACCGTTCTTCTAGTCCATCTGAGTGGTGACTTTACCCTTAGAAATACCAGAGGCCATGGCTCCACCGTTTGAAATTCTAGAGGTCATGGTCATACCTTTTGAGACTGAGACAGCTCAGCTTCCTGTGTTCCTTGGCCTCTTGGCCCTCAGGCCTCACACCTGCATCTGCCCTGCTGGGGCAAGTGTTTCAAAGCTCAGTAGCTCCATTGATAAGTGCCTGGAGGCACCCCACTCCGCCAGGAAGCCCCATGTGCACAGGAACTCAACAATCTTGCTCCATGGGTAGGCTCCAGCACTGTCTGGCACTGGACTCCTGGTTCTGCTGCTGCCAGTCCTCTACTGCTGCTTCTCACCATCTGCGCCTTCTGCGATGTTACTAGTTCTCCTTACTTCCTCCTCTGTCTTCTTCCCATTCACAGTTTTAAAACTGCTTCCACATTTTAGGTATCTGTTAGAGCAGCACCCTACTCTTGCTACCAAATTCTGTCTTAGTCATCTAGTGCTGCTATAACAGAAATACCACAAATGGATGGCTTCATCAAAGAGAAGTTTATTCTTTCACAGTTCAGTAGTCCAGAAGTCTGAATTCAGGGCACTGGCTCCAGGGGAAGGTTTTCTCTCTCTGTGGGCTCTGGAGGAAAATCCTTGTCATCAGTCTTCCCTTGGTCTGAGAGCTTCTCAGGTGCAGGGAGACTGGGTCCAAAGGATGCCCTCTGCTCCCAGTGCTGCTTTCTTGGTGGCATGAGGTCCCTACTTTCTGCTTGCTTTCCTTTCATCTTTTGTAAGATATAGGTCACATTCCAAGGAAACTCTGTTTACATTGGATCAGGGATGTGACCTTACTTAGTAAGGGTGTTACAATCCTACCCTAACTCTCTTTATCATAAAATTAGAATCACAAAATGGAGGACAACCACATAATACTAGGAATCACGGCCTAACGAAGTTGACACATATTTTGAGAGCAATTAGGAGTATATAGCAAGGTGTATTTAAATTTTTGTAAGAAAGACTGACTTGATTTGTAAACTTTCACTTAAAGCACAATAAAAATTAAAAAAAAAAAAGATTGGTTTGAACTTAGAAAAATAAAGGTAAATATTAAGGTAACCACAAAGGAAACTAACAATCAACATACCAAAATAAAAAACAAGAAAACATAAAGACTCAACAAATACAAAATCAACAATAATGAAAAAGATGAAAATAAAATGACTTCATCAAAAGAGTAAAAAGACAACCTACAGAGTGAGAAAAAATTTTTGGCTATGACATATCTGATCAGGGTGTGATCTCTAAAATCTATAAGACACTGCAAAACTTCAACAACAAAAAGGTCAAATAACTCAATTAAAAAATGGGCAAAGGATATGAACAGGCAATTCACCAAAGAAGACATTCAGGTGGCTAACAGATAAATGAGGAAATGCTCACAATCATTAGCCATTAGAGAAATGCAAATCAAAACTACAATGAGATACCATCTTACCCTGACAAGGCTAGCACTAATCCAAAAAACACAAAATCACAGATGTTGGAGAGGTTGTGGAGAGACTGGAACACTTATACACTGCTGGTGGAAATGTCAAATGGTACAACCACTTTGGAAGTTAATTTGGCACTTCATTAAAAAGCTAGAAATAGAAGTACCATACGATCCAGCAATCCCACTCCTTGGAATACATCCTAGAGAAATAAGAGCTATCACACGAATAGATGATATATGCATGCCCATGTTCACTACAGCACTGTTCACAATAGCAAAAATATAGAAACAACCTAGGTGCCCATCAATAGACAAATGGATAAACAAATTATGGTATATTCACGCAATGGAATATTATACAATGAAAAACAACAATGATGAACCCATGAAATATCTATAACATTCAATCTGGAAGGCATTTGCGACTCAAATTAGTTGCAAAAGGACAAATATTGTATGAGAGTATTATTATAAGAACTCAAGAAAAGTTTTAAATACAGAAGAAAACATTCTTTGGTGGTTATGATGGTGGGGAGGGAGGGAGAGGGATATTCACTAACTAGACTAGATAGTAGACAATAATTATCTTCGGTGAAGGGAAGGACAATATGCAACACAGGGGAAGTCAGCACAACGGGACTAAACCAAAAGGTAAGAGGTTTCCTGAACACAGCCAAACACTTTGAGGGACAAAGTAGCGGGTACGGGGGTCTGGGGACCATGGTCAGGGACGTCTAGGCCAACAGGCATAACAAAGTTTATTAAGAAAATGTTCTGCATCACACCTTGGTGCGTGGCGTCTGGGGTCTTAAAAGCTTGCGGGCGGTCATCTGAACGCATCAATTGGTCCAAACCCACCTGGAGCAAAGGAAAATGAAGAACACCAAAGACACAAGGAAAATGTTAGCCCAAGAGACAAAAGGGCTACAGAAACTAGAGACTTCAGCCTGAGACCAGAACTAGATGGTGCCCGGCTACCACCAATGAATGCCCTGACAGGGAACACAACAGAGTCCCCGATGGAGCAGGAAAAAGTGGGGTGCAGAACTCAAATTCACATAAAAAGACCAGGCTTAATGGTCTGACTGAGACTGAAGGGACCCCAGAAGACATGGCTCCCGGACTCTGTTAACTCAGAACTAAAACCATTCCTGAAGCCAACTCTTCAAAGATTAGACTGGAGTATAAAACATAATACTTGTGAAGAGTATGCTTCATAGTTCAAGTAGATATGGGAGACTACATGGGAAGCTCCTGTTCAGGGGCGAGATGAGAAGGCAGAAAGGGATAGGAGCTGGTTGAATACAAACAGGAAATCCACGTGGAAAGGGGGAGCGTGCTGTCACATTATAGGGATTACAACTAGGGTCATGTGACAATATGTATATACATTTTTACTTGAGAAACTAACTTGAGCTATAAGCTTTCACCTAAAGCACAATTAAAAAAATAGCCATTAAAAAAAAATTAGTGTAACAAAATATATTAATTATGAGTAGATATGTTTTGAATTGGGCAGCGTTAACTTGATGGCATTGGGAAGGCCCTCCAAAGAAGGCTTACGTTGTAGGGGAAAAAACATCACAAAGTTTAGTGAAGCAAAAAGAAATTTTTATTCCACATATATTCAAAAAGACAAAAGGGGGAACGGGACAAACATGCTGCCAGAGCCATGTCTGCCCAAGTCCAGAGAATATTACACAAATAAGCAAGAATGGGAAAATGGACAAGCATGCTGCCACAGCCATGTCTGCCCAGAGTCCAAGGAAGGTAACAGAGTCATCAGTACATATTCACGTTACAAATGGGCAAAACCATTGAAAGCTTCATCTTCTCACTGATTGGCTAGAAACTGTGACCCTATATTTTGAATTGCCTTTCTTAACAATCATTGGTACAGGTTTCAGAAACGACAGTCAGGAGGGTCTTCATTGGTCCAATAAATTTTCTATTCATATATGCTAATAGAAAAAGGTAAGAGTGGAAAGTCTTTTGTCTTCTGGCTTATGTGAAAGGTTCCCTAAAAGATATTTTCCAAGGTTATTTTATCTATTGTCTTTATCTCAGGGTCCAGTTGATGTGTCCTTGTGAGTCCTTGTGAGCCCTTGTGAGCCCAATTCCAGCTGGGTCACATTCTCTATGCTCAAAGACAGAAAATAATGACTCCAATATTATTTTCTAAATCAGTTAGCATTTTAGATTATATAGGCTGGGTCCTCTCCTAAAGGTCATTGTAAGTCTTCAAAAAGCCCAATGCCTAAGCCAAAACAATCTTAGCTAAACTGCTTACCAGGCTGTTGTTTCTCCTGAAGGTGATTTTAGGAAAACCATTCCTTAAAGTCTCTGGTCCGAAAGGACACCTAAGGGCAAATGGCCTGAGTGGGTCACCCAAACTCCATGGACCCAGAAATCTGGATTCCAGGAGGATTAAAATGATTTATCAAACCCAAGTGAGTAGTTGGAGCCTGCTCAGAAGTGAGGGGGGTTTGGGAGCCCTTGAGCTTATAGCTGGGATCCTGAGGGGTTAGACCCAAACCCAAATTTGTAGCCAGCAGGTCAGAAGAGAGTGTGTCCTGGAGACTCTCAAGCTTGTGGCTGACATCTGAGGTCTTTAGTCGATTCAGCGGACTCAAGGACTGTGTCCTTTAACTTGTGAGGTCAGACCTAGCTCTGGGTGGTTAAGATCAGGGAAGAAAATGCTGCATGTGAAGCTGGTGGTCTGAACAGAAGTGGCTGAGAAATGAGAAGGTAGGATTTGGTATTTATCCACTCAGTCATTATACCAACTCCATTACTTACAGATAGGGAAGTTGAGGCTTAGTTAACTAACTTATTAACAGTTTCGAAGCTAGTAAGTGGTAGAACCAGGATTAGGCAGAGCTAAGTAGAAATCCTTGCTCTACTAAACTTTCAGGGTTTGATTTAGGAAATATTGGAGTCATTATTTCCTGTCCTTGAGCATAGAGAATATGACCCAGCTAGAGCTGGTCTCATGAGGACTCTCAAGGACACACCAACCGGGCCCTGAGGTACGAAGGCAATAGATAGGATAATCTTAGAAAATATCTTTCAGGGAATCTTTCATCCAAGCCAGAACACAAAAGACTTTCCACTCTTATCTTTATTAGCACATAGTGAATATTTGCTGGACCAGTGAAGACCCTCCTGACTGTCATTACTGAAACCTATACCAATGATTGTCCACATGGACAATTCAAGACGTCGGGTCACAGTTTCCAGCCCATCTGTGAAACGGTGAAGCTTCCGATGGTTTTGCCCTGTAGCGTTAATATATATTGATGACGCTGTAATATTTTCTGGACTCGGACACACATGGCTGTGGCAGCATGCTTGTCCGCTTCCCATTTTTGCCTTTTTGAAAATATGCTGAATAAAACTTTCTTTTTGCTTTACTAAACTTTGTGATGTTTTTGCCCTACAAGTTAAAAACCAAACCCGTTACCACTGAGTCCATTCCAACCCATAGTGATCCTATAGGTGATCCTACTGGACAGAGCAGAACTGTCCCATAGAGTCTCCAAGCAGTGCCTGGTGGATTCAAACTGCCAACCTTCTGGTTTGTAGCCATAACACTTAACCATTATGCCATCAGGGTTTCCAACTATAGGGAGTTTCAAAGAGAGGGAATATGACCAGATTCAATCCAGGAGCAATGAGGAAGTGGGAAGTATTTTTAACAAGGACCTGATGGGATCAGTTTTACATAGTAAATGATAAATTCGGGTGGCAAATGCAATGGAGGGGCAGGCTGGGGTCAATAATCCAGATGAGAAATGATGAAGCTTGCTCCAGACTTCAGAGAATGGGAGAGAAGAGATTATAGATTCCCAAGTGTTAGGAGTTAGAATTTACTGGGGTTTGAGGTGTTGGGGAAACATAATTAAAAAGCAAAATTTACTCCGAACCCAGAAAGCCTTTCCACAGATACAGAAGCAAATGAAAAGCTTTATTATTGAATAAGCATTAAACCTGAAAGTGAGGCACCACAGGCAATCTACTACAGAGACTGCAAAGAGAGTGGACACAACTCATTACATTCATATTCAAGATAAGAGTGCTCATTTCCTGATATCTTTCTGGCCGCATACCTGAAGTAATGCTCATGGCCTTCCAGGAAGCTGGTAGGCAGGGTGTGATCTTCCTTGAGGATTACGTTTGAAAAGTCTTGGCTCTGGGGTTCTTGAGGAAACATCCTTGATTGACATACTTTTCAAAGAGACAGAGAATTGACAATTACAAGTTATCGAAAGTGAATTCTGAAAGAACAGAGAAGGGCACCGCTTCCCTTATTTTCAAAGAGGAGGATTAATACTTACTATTTTCAAGTTGTATTTGTCCTTACAGAGGAAAGTGAGGGTTGCATTAATTATATAATGAGCACATTAATCATTTAACTAAATTGTTCAATTTAATCAATTAATTACTTACACAATGATTGTACAGATCCCGATAAAGTAGGAAGAAAAAAAGACCTGGAAAAGAATGGTATAGCTGAAATCAAGGGAGAAAAAGCTTTTTCAAAAAAAGGGACTGGTGAAGAATCTTGCAAATGCTGTAGAGATGGATATAAATCAATTAAGGACTAAGCAAGAATTGTTTGGATTTCTCAATGAGTAGACTATCACTGGTGATCTTCGATATAGCAGGTTCAAGGCAGATTCTGGACTAATGGTGGCTGAGCAGTTTGGAGTGGTGTGAAGAAGTGTAGACAATGTGAGGACTACTTACACCATACCATGGCAAAAAGAAAGGACGACATAGGACAGGGAACCATTTTCATTATTTAAAAGTTGAAGTGACATCTTTTAGTGAATTGAGCAATACATTTCAGTTGAGAGGGAAATGTCAAAGATACAAAAGACTGAAAAATAATGTGATGAGATCCTTGAGGGTGGAGGGAATCAAATCCAAATCTTAGGGGGTTAGCTAGGTTCTGTACAGATGGAATGCCACCTGTCCTTCTCACACTCTAAGTAAGGATGGTATATGGAGTTATCATAAAGAGACAATTTACATTTCAGCAAGGAGGATTAAAGCCTATTATTTTCAATTCATATTTGTCCTTGGAAAAAATGACAAATCCCTTTGAAAAAAGAGATGTTCTATTATTAAAGAGACTTGTGGAGAAGAGTAAACTGCTGTAGGGTTGTAACAGTCATTGCAAAAAATGCAAAACAGAGTTAATGAGGGAAAAAGAAAAAAGAACCAGCTGTGTGTGTAAACAGTAAATCTGATAGGCTATATACTGGGTAATTGCCCTCACTGTTCAGGTGCAAAAAAAAAAAGTTTGATTGACCCAGATTATCAAATTGCATACAAGTGCAGAGGGAAGGTGGTGACTGAGGTAAATGAGCATGTTAATTAGAGAAAGGTTTAAGTGTGAACCCCCATAGTTCATCCTGGTAAGACAAACGTGCAGCAGTCTTAAGGGGTAAAGGCACCGGGTGTAAAGGGAGGGTTCTTGACAAGTGGAAATGGAGTTAGCGGTTCTCAAGATTCTGGACACAGTTCAGGCTGTGGTTGTGAAAGGAGATTGTTGAAGTGGAAAAGAAAAACTGGACTAGAGTTTCTGTGCATTGTTTATATAAACTGGGTTGGAAAACTGAGGAGGATGTGTTGCAGGACAAGGCTTCCCAGCTCGGGACTAAGCCCTGCCCAGGTTCTTGCCTTCTACTGACCAAGAAAGGCTCAGAGGTTCCACATGAACAAAGGTTTATTAGCGACAGAAAGAGAGTAAAGGCTCATGAGCCAGGGAAAAAAGAGGCACCAGGCAACGCTACTCTCTGTTCCCCAGAACAAAGGTTTTGCTGGGGCTTATATGGGTTTGGCCAGGATAACAGAGTATATGAATATTTAGTAGGTTTCTTTCAAGGGGCGGGTACTTCTCAGAATGGCGGTGCATGCTAAAATAGGTTGCATGCGCATCTGGAATCCAAGATGGAACCCACAGCAAAGGCTCCTGGGACTGGATGGCAGGACTTATTATGGAGTGCCACGCCCATGCAGTTCTTCCTGTGGTGCTGGTTTGATTCCTGTCGCAGGGACTTGCATCAGGCAGAAGTCATCACTCAGTCACCTTGTGGCTGTCTCTGCATGCTCCAGGGCAGCACGCTCCAGGGCCAGTTCCTCTGAAAAACATCTTACAAGGGAGTATATTGTTTGTTCTTTCCTTATCATACATTCAAGGATGGTGGTTTTGCTTTAGCCAAACACATAGTATAGTAAGTAAGTTGCAAGCTGCAGGTGTTGCAGGGCTCCTTGCGTAGGGGCTCAGTCCCTGTTTCTTCCCTTTCTCAGATGGAGTCAAAGATTATTGCGTTTACCTCTAGTCATTAAATGTCAAAACAATTATAGACCCAAGACTGTGGCCATGGACACACTGCTAACTCAGAATTGAAGCCACTCCAGAAGTTCACCTTTCTGCCAAAGATTAAAGATGCCTATAAAACAACCACTTCTTCATTGCAGATACCTTTTTCAACAACATAAACAGCAACTATACACATGGATCTCAGTGGATGGAAAATAGATGAATTAAATCGACGGCACCTGTGGAAAGAGATGCCAGAGAAGCTCAATACCATCAGTCAGAACAGGCCAGGGGGTCCACTGTGGAGCAGACTATCACTTGCTCATATGTTAAGTTCAAGTTGAAGCTGAAGGAAATTAAAACAAGTCCGCAAGAGCCAAAATACGACCATGAGTATATCCCAACTGAATATGGAGACCATCTCAAAAATAGATTTGAGGCATTGAATGCTAATGACCGAAGACCAGATGAATTGTTGGAAGACACCAAGGACATCAAAAATGAAGAAATCAAAAGGTCATTCCAGAGATGGGAAGGAAAGAAAAGACCAAAAAGAATGTCAGAAGAGACTCTGGAAGTTGGTCTTGAATGTAGAGTAGCTAAAGCAAATGGAAGAAATGAGGATGTAAAAGAGCTGAACAGAAGAAAACAAAAATCCTCACAACTGGAACAACAAGCAACATCATGATAAATGGAGAAAAGACTGACGTTTTCAAGGATTTCATTTTACTTGAATCTACAATGTGCACGGAAGCAGCAGTCAGAAAATAAAATGACGCATTGCCTTGGACAGACCTGCTGCAAAAGACCTATTTAAAGTGTTAAAAAGCAAAGATGTCACTTTGAAGACTAAGGTGCGATTGACCCAAGCCATATTTTCAACCGCCTCGTATGCATGCAACAGATAGGCAATGAATAAGGAAGATGGAAGAAGAACTGATGCCTTTGAATTATGGTGTTGGTGGAGAATATTGAATATACCATGGACTGCCAAAAGAATGGACAAGTCTGTCTTGGAGGAAATAAAGCCAGAGTGCTCCTTGGAAGTGAGGATGGCGAGACTTCATCTCGCATACTCTGGACATGTTATCAGGAGGGACCAGTCCCTGGAGAAGGACATCATACTTGGTAAAGTAGAGGGTCATCAAAAAAGAGGAAAACCCTCAAAGAGATGGACTGACACAGTGGATTCAACAACGGGTTCAAACATAACAAAGTATGGCTAAGGAAGGGGCAGTGTTTCATTCTGTGGTACGCAGGGTTGCTGAGTCGGAAACCAACGACAACAATAAAACAAACAATAACACACGTGAGGAACGTGCTTCTTAGTTCAATTAAGTATACGAGACCAACGGGGCAACACTTGCCCAAAAGCAAAGACGAGAAGGCAGGAAGGTGCAGGAAAACTGGACGAATGGACATGGGGAACCTGCGGTTGAAAGAGGGAAAGTGCTGACACCCTGCGGGGATTGCAACCAACGTCACAAAACAATTTGTGTACAAAATGAGTGAGAGATTAATTTGTGCTGTAAAGTTTCACCTAAAGCATAAAAAATAAGAATATCATATAAATTAAAAAAAAAAAAAAAAAACGCACATCTCAACAATTTTCTTAAAATGTTGCCTGGACAGTTTTGAGGTCCTGGCTGGAGGCTGGTCCGGTTTCCTTCTTAAAAAGCAGTTGTAAAATCCAATCACTTCCCTTATCTGGCTTTTCTACTCCTGGGCTATGCTAATCTTCCAGGGGTCAAATACCAATGCCTAGGCACTGCCCTAGGTGCCTGCAGAATTATTCAAAATACCCAACCTCCAGGAAGTCCAGGAAACCTACCTTTCACCCTGCTTTCCGGGTGCAAGCCATCTCCTACAATTGTAGGTTGTTACCCTGTTATTGGGAGCTACCTCCTATGTGGCCCTGCACAATGGCGAGCTGTGTTCTCCCTGATGAGTAACACAAAACCTTTAAAACTTCCATGGTTTCTCCCTCTTGCTAGAGAAGGTAGGAAGCTACTCACTGATGTCCAGCTTCTCATAATATAAACTCGAAGTCTATGTATGCTTATCTACATTTTTTTTTTTTTTAATTTATGTTATTTTGCCTCAGCAAGGCCCCACATCTTACTGTGGAATTTCAGATTTCAGGGTGTTTTACATTTCCTCTGTTTCTAAATTCTGCCTCTTCTTGGTTTTATCTTGTTTAAATGGCCCAAATTTCTCTGCCTCAATTCCTTCTACATTTATGCTCAAATTTCAAAGCCCATATTATTGACTGTGCTATCACTCCCTTACTCCCTTAAGGTTCTCATTAAAGGAAAGGATGCTAAGACCCACTTTTCCCAAACCCACTCACCGCACATGTAAACGGAAACTGAAACTTAACCGCTCCTGATACGAAAAACGAAACTGAAGCGCACTGGCTGGGTATAAGATTGGCTGCGGAGGCTGGGGAGCTCCCAGTAGGCTGCCCAGACCTGCGGTCCCCTTCCAGCTTCCATTAGAGCTCCGCGCGCTCTGTCCCCTCTCTCCGGCTCCCTCCTCGCCGGAGGCGCACCGCAGGCTCTTCTGAAGTTGCAGGTCCGGGGCCAGGCCCTGGGGGTTAGGAGCGGGAAGTTGTCAGTGCCCGAGGGGAGAGGCTGTGCGGTGGACGTAGGGGTGTCTCCAGGAAGGGGTCGACAGCTGGGGGCGCCCAATGGGGCCGCCGAGGGGGCGGAGTAGGGGCCCTCTGGTGACGTAAGAAGACCAGGAATAAGGAAAAGCAGGGAAAACTGAAACCTGCTGCTGTCCGCGCTGAGGTTTGAAGAGGGGAGTGTTCACGCTTTTAAGGAACTCTCCGCAGTCGGAATCGACTCGACGTCAACGGGTTTGGGTTTCTTCTAGGGGGAAGGAGTCCTGGTGGCGCAGTGATTAAGCGCTCGGCTGCTAACCGATAGGAAAGGTAGGCAGTTGGAAGCCGCAAGCCCGTCTGGGCTCTTTGGGAGAAAGGTGTGGCAGTGTGCTACCTTGAAGATCTGCAGCCTTGGAAACCCTCTGGGACAGTTCTCTGTCCTGTAGGGTCGCTGCGAGTCTGCTGGACTGGGTAATGTTTTTTTGTTTTGTTTTGTTTTCTCCTTCAAGTGGGGACAGGGGATTTGGGGATTAGGGATATTGAGGATAAACTAGGGGAGCCAGATCTGAGCACAGCCCGTAAAACCTAGTCACAGCAGGAAACCTGCTTCGTCCTCTGTCTAGAAGGTAGAGCATTTTCTTCACCCAAATGAGCGTTCATCATTTCCCCAGAATGGACCACACCCCCCAAAAAATTTCTTTTTATAAAGGTTCGTTTAAAGATTGATAATTTATGTTCCAATTTTCCGTTATCCTCATCCCACTCTACAATCTTAGTTCTCTCCTCCTGGAATTATTATTATACGGCTTTAGAACTGTTTGATCCACCCTCTATAATTCTTGGTATTATCTCTTTTTCCATTTCTTGGTCTTTTTCTTCTGTCTTCTAAGAAATTTCTTGGACTTTAACCACCAGATCACCAATGTGGAATTCACGGTGTCCATTTTATTGTTTTGTCTGCTGATTTTTTTCCTAAAATTATATTTTAAATTTTTATGAGCTCTTGCTCTCGTTTTATTTATTTTGCTGTGGTCATCTGTCATTTTGTTAGATATTGTCATTTTAGTTCTTTGAGAAGACTTAATCGGATTTTTTTGAAGGATTATTCTGTCCCCAAATCATCTGTTTATTTCATCTGGTTTCTTCTTTTTAATGCTTTTTTTGATTCAGGTATCTAGTAATTCTAATATGGGTTTCTTCCTTCCTCTTTTCCTTTCTTTCCTTCAGAGTAGTCCCTGGGTGGTGCAAATCGTTGATGAACTAAGCTGCTGATTGGGGGGAGGAGGGGGGCAGCTAATTGAAAACCCTATGGAGCACAGTTCTACTGTGCCACATATGGGTTTGCCCTGAATCAGAATCCACTCAGTGGCAACTGGTTTCTTCTGCCACAATGACTGTTACTGAAAACATGTACATTGCCCAACAGCTACACACCTCTCTTAAGTAATTGTGGTTATTAATGATAGTAAGCTATTTTTTCTTTCTATTTAGGTTAATTATATTTTCAAATACTTACTAAACTGTGAAGACATAAATGCCTATTAATTTGTTTGGACCTAACTACCCACTAAATGAAACTATTTTTCTACGTATTTATTCCTGTGATACTGAGACAGGAGCAGATTAACCAGTAAACTGGATACACAAGGGCTTCCTTGTGTTTACTTACTAATCTGTAGTGTACAATTTCACATGGGTTTCACCACATCAGGAGAAATTGTGATTTACAGATGAATGGGAAAGCCTGTGTGTACACTGCTTGTTGGGTAATCCGTCCCTGTACTGAGGGTATCATGAACCTCTGGGAATGTATGATTTATTTCATTTTGTGGAATTTTAACAGTATCTCTTTTGGGGGAACTCTGCTCCCTTCTGTAGCATATTGGGCCTGGATTTTCCCTTGCCTGCTCCTTTCCCACTAACTCAGCTTTTTTCCATTTGAGCTTGGTACAATATGGAGACCTGAATGACAGCAATGTCTATGTGTAATCAGTGAGGCTGAGAATTTCGTAGGATGGATGACAGAGAGTTTTCAGGGAAATGTCCAAACCCCTTACATGAACACAAGATTCTTCATAATCTGGTCCATACACACCTTTTCAGCTTCATCTCAGTCAAGTCCCCCAGTGCTATGCCACGCAGAACAACCTGCAGAATCTCAAACATGTCAGGTAGTCTCATTTATCTGTGCATTAAATTGGTGCTGTTTCTGCTATATGGAATGACATCCTCTATATCTCTTATTTTCCCCAACATGCTTCCGTGATTCATCATCTTTTCAACTTGTTCTCAGAACACAGTGGTCCAACCCCTTCAGTCTAATTGAGGAACTCGTCAATTCTTTGACAGCTTGCTGTGCCATTTCTGCCAGAGAACTCAACACATTATATTGTAATGCTTGCTTTGGTAATTCTCTTTAAATCCTCACCAGGTTGTAAGGGAATAGGACCATGGTTGTGTTTTCGCATGTGTCGCAGCAAGTACAATACTTGATGATGAGTAGATGCTCTATACACTTTTGAGAAAAGATGGACTAACTGATTACACTTTGCTAATTAGTTTTAGCATCCATCAGTGGACCTTGTCTGTAACAGTTATTACTGATGTTTTTACCTAATGGTGATTTTTTGTTTCATTCTTTCCTTAATTGGAATTCTATCGTAGGGAAGTCCTGTTCTATCTCTCCTGTTTATTTATTATGTAAGAATTTTTATTCACTTGTCTAACTAAAAAAATACCAACAAGCAGGGTACACACAGGCTTTCCCATTCATGGTAGACCATGCTTAAACTTCTGTTTTCATTAAGTCTTTCCTAACCACCCCAGCCCATAATTATTTCTTATTCTTATGAGTTTACTCATTTCTACAGTCATATGCTACCTTGCATTATTATTTTAATACTTCATATCAGTGTGTACCTTCCTATTATATGTTCTTTAATGGCATGAATTATGAACCTCTAGCTCTGTCTGTCTGCATATTTAATGTTTTAAAGTCCTGTCACACTATATGGCATATTGAGGAATGTCTTGGTATTGGACAGATTGGACAAGTGCATTTTCTTCTACCTCTTTGGCAGTTCTTTCTGAGTTACTTATGGAGACTTTTCTCTCTCCTGCCATTTATTAAATATTAGTGATCCTCAAGACTGGATTTTTGGGTCTCTTTTCCCATGGTGCTCTCTGCCCCTGTTGAAGCAAGTTCAACCATATCAAGGGCCTCAATCACCATTAATACACAAATGACTCACACTTTAGATCTCATGTAGACCATGTGTTTGACTTTTAGACCTATATATTCAACTGCTTATGTGACATGTTCTATGGAAACGCAAAAGCAACTCAGACTATACACAAATGAACTTATGGTCTTTCCTTGAAATGTAGTCTTGGTCCAAAGTTTCCTATCCATGGAATGACTTAGTCATCAATCTGTTGCATACGATAGAATCCTAAGTCATCCTTGACAGCTCCCTCTGTCCTTTCCTGTCCACTTATATCCAATCCATTCCAAAATTATGTCAAACTCATCTACTAAATATCCCTCAGCTAAGTCCACATATCTCTAGCTCTGTTAGATCAAACTACCGTTAAATTGTACAGGCAATTCCCCAGTGATGAGCATCCAACTTCCAAACAACCTGTAGTTACAAACCAACCCCTGTAAAACCTATTATGTTAAAAATTCGAGGTACATTCAATGGTTAGTAATAACAAATGGATGTTACTTTGACGTGCATCAAGACATTATTATTACTGTATTATTATGTTGAATATGTTTTAGTTTATCTGGAAGTGTTCTTTAAAGTTTTTTATGCATAGAAAGGCACACTATATACTATATACTAAGACAAACATTTGACTGAGTGATGTTAGATACAAACTGTATCTAACTTTTTGACTTACTATAAATTTGACTTAAGTCAGATTTAGCAACTGAACTCGTTTGTAATCCAGGGACTGCCCGTATGATATGAAATTACCATGTTACTCTCCTGAAAAACAACTTTCTCTCTGCCAGCAGAAATTTGAACTTTGCTCATGCCCTTTCTATTCTCTGTACCTTTTGGGTGTTGTTATCAGTACATGAGGACTGACATCCTGTTGACTTTTGTTGTTCTTGTATTCCCAGTTGTTGTTAGGTGCTGTTGAGTCGGTTCTGACTCATAGTGACCTTATAGGACAGAGTGGAACTGCCCCATAAACTTTCCAAGGAGCAGCTGGAGGATTTGAACTACTGACCTTTTGGTTAGTAGCTGAGCTCTTAACCACTATGCCACCAGGGCTTCCTCTGTACCTCGGCCAGAGTAATCTTTTAGAAATGCAAAGGTAATCATAGTATCGCCTGATTAAAACCCGTCAATTGCTTATTTTTTATTTTGCTTATGAAGAAGAAAATTCTACAACATACCTTTAAAGGCTCAGCATGTCCCTCTGTTTCTTTAAACTTTTTAGTGGTTAAGTGATAAGGCTGCTAACCAAGAGGTCAGCAGTTCGAATCCACCAGGCGCTCCTTGAAAACTCTATCGGGCAGTTCTACTCTGTCCTATAGGGTCGCTATGAGTCGGAATCGACTTGACGGCAGTGGATTTGGTTTTTTTTGGTTTTTAGCTAAAAAAGTCTTCCCTTCACTCTCTGTACTCCAGCAAGACTGGCTTCTTCTGGGAGTCTGGTTTCATCCACACATCTTCATGACACATGATTTTTACATATGATATTCCCCCTGCCTGCAATGTTATTTTCTCTCTCTCGCTTTCTTTTCTTTTCTTAATTCTTGTTCTATCCTTCAGAACTCAGCTCAAGCATTACTTCTTTAGGGAAGTGTCCTCTGACCTCTCTGACTTAGCCACATGTGCAATTTTCTATTGTGTCTATGATTATCTGATAGATTCTAGGTCCATGAAGACTGACATCATGTTGACTTTTGTTGTTCTTGTGTTCCCAGTGCCTAACATTTCCCAAGGTGGTGCTCAGTTTCCCACAGTTTGTGCTCCACTGTTAACCTAAAGATTGGCAGTTTAAGCCCACCCAGCAGTACCACAGAAGAAAAGGCCTAGTGATCTGCTTCCCTTGTGATTACAGGCAAGAAAACCCTATGAAGCAGTTCTACTCTGTAACACATGGGGTCACCATGAGTTGGATCCAGCTCGACTACAAGTAACCACAACAACATTTGGTTTAACACATAGTGATCATTCAATATATATTTGTTGAAGGAATAAACCAATTATTTTTATTTTTCTTTTATTTTAGGTCTGCCATTTTTATTAATAACTGCCATTTAAAGATACTAAAGTAAACTTGCTATATTTACTATTTACCAGTTCTGATTAGAGGCACATAGAGCAGCAAGAATGGGTAATTTTCAATTTATAATTTTTATAGATTATAAACAATGATTCCATAAGCTGCATAATGGAATTAAAAAAATGGTATTACTGTTTCTTCTTTCCCAAATAATAACCAAATGATAGCTTCATTATAAAGGATTGATGTTTGAAAATAATACATTTTCTTTCTCTTCGTTTTATGTTTAGAAGAGTACACAATGTTTTTAGAGAAAATCTCACAGTTCATTTTGGAGGAAATGCCAAAAGCTGAGTGAGTATTTTGGTAGTAATAAATAATAAATAAAGAGTTGGGAAGTCATATTCCCTATATATCTTATTTGGCTTTAAAGATATATTTTATCTCTCAAGATAGCCCTTTTAGAGTTGTTTGGTGGTGGTGGAAATGGCTTTTTCTTGCTTTTTTTGGCTATGGCTGTCAATGAACGTATTGCCTTATGGAGGAATGAGATTGATGAAATAAAAATAATAAGGTAACTATTTGAGTGGTGCAAATAGTTAAGGCACTCAACTGCTAACTAAAAGGTTGGAGATTTGAGCCTACTCAGAGATGCCTGGGAAGAAAGGCCTGATGAGGTATTTGTGAAAAATCAGCCCTTGAAAACTCTATGGAGCACAGTTCCACTTTGACACACATGGCGTTGCCATGCGTTGGAGTCAATTCACAGCCACTGGTTACTGGTTTTACATTCAGAATACAGATATTAAAGTCAGGTGTTCTTAAGTACGATCCAGACCATGCCACGTGGCCTTGGATAATTTGTTCTATCTTTCAGAGCCTCAGTTTACTTATCTATAAAATGGTAATGATCCTACCTTCTTCTTATGAAGGATACTTGTGCATATGAATATATTTGAAAAGCCTTAGCTTTTATTGGGAATTATTTAATCTGTATGTGATTTTTGTCTTTCATTTTAGATATTCCAGTTTATTCAATGATTTTGTTGAATCTGAATTTTTTGTGATTGATGGAGATTCATTACTTATCACATGCCTCTGTGAGAAATCATTAAACCTGGGGCAGAGTCTCCACTTCTTCTACCTGGTTGAACGCTATCTTGTGGATCTTATGAGTAAGGGAGGACAGTTTGCCATCGTTTTCTTCAAGGTAACCTCTAACAGTTGAGTTGAATGATTTTCTATGATAGAACAAAAACTAAAATCCACTAAATTATGTTATAAGTAATGTTTTCTTTTTACAAAGTAATCTATAAAAATTCAGAAAATTTGAAGAGAGGAATAGAGAAAGTTGCTCGTAATCCTGGTATCCAGAGATTATTACATTTAAGATTATCTTTTACTCATAATGATGGAATACATTGTAAGGACCTCGAGCGTGAGAAATCTTCTCAGTAGCAGCCTGGTTCATCTCTGGACTCTAGTCCTCCAGCTCTGAGGATTACTTTTATCTTCAAACCTCAGCAGTTTTGAGCCAAAAAGAATGGTAGACTCGCTAACCTGTGTCATTATTGTTTACTCTTTAGTGAATATCCCCAAGAGAATACTATGTCTTGTTTTTCTTTTTTAAAATTATCTTATGATTCAATCAAATTTAGCCATTTAAATACAGATATTATCATCTTAAGTTTCTCTAGAGAAACAGAATTGGTGAATATATATATATATATATATATATATATATATATATATATATATATATGAGAGAAACACACATACACATTGACCGGTTTACTTCAAGCATTTGGCTCACAGGATTGTGGGGGACTGGCAAGTCCAAAATCTGTAGGTCAGGCTCTTGGCTGAAGATGCCTTCAGGTTTGTATCCCAGGATCCGTAGGTCAAGTGACAGAAGGAGTGCATAGTGAAGAAAAAGAGAGTTCTGCCAAAATAGCTATGACCTGAAGGCAGAACACATATTAAGGAAACTCTCTTTTCAACTGGTTAGTTGATTACATTAAATTACTTTGTGGAGGATCATTACATTACATTACATTAAGTTATGGAACAGCAGCTAGACTAGTGTTTGGCCAAACCCCTGGGAATCATAGCCTAGTTAAATTGGCACATAAAATTCACCATCACAGATATGTATAACCACTAGCATACCTTCCCCATCCTGTTCCTGAAGGTAACCGATATATTACTCTTAAGGATTTTGGTATATATCTGTTCAATCATTTTGCAATTCAGTTTATTATTATTATTTGAGCATTGTTGCTGGTTGCAAGCAGTGTTCTGAGTAAAGAGTCAGGATGCTGGTCTAATGTTTATAATCTAGCTTAGTGAATTATAGGTTTTGTTCTGCTGAGAATAACCTCTACTGCTTAATTAAAAGTCACAATGACCTGCAACAGTCCTCCCTAACAAAGAGATCCACCTCAGTTTCCCACTCCAGATAATTTATATTCACCATTTTTTTTTTTGAGCCCTGGTGATGCAGTAGTTAAGAGCTAGATCTACTGACCAAAAGGTCAGCAGTTCGAATCTACCAGCTGCTCCTTGGAAACCCTGTGGGGCAGTTCTACTCTGTCCTGTAGGGTCACTATGAGTCAGAATCAACTTGGTGGCAGTGGGTCTTTTTTTTGGATTCTACGTTTAGATTTTTCTGTCCTTTTTCTTTTTGAAATGGGATTGGAGAGGAAAAAATTAGAGAGTGTGAAAGGAAAGTATGATAAGCCCTGAGCACTCTGTGTTTAAATCCAAATTGTGATTAATGACAAACATTGGTTGAAATGACATCAAGGCTTAAAAGTCTATTTCCTGACTTTAAACCAGAACGAAACTGGGTTGGATCCTATTCCCTTAATGCCGTTAATGATATGTGTTAACCAGCTAAACTAATAAGCTACTGAATGATAATTTCAAAATCATGTACCTCCCCTCTACCCTACAGGATGCTGAATATGCATATATAAGTTTTCCTGAACTTCTTCCTTTGAGAAGTGCTTTAATTCTTCATCTTCAGCGTAATACCACCATTGATGTTCAAACTGAATTTTCAGGATGCTTATCTCCAGAGTGGGAATATTTCTTGGAAGAGCGTTATCCGTATTTCCTGATAGTTTCAGATGAAGGCCTGAATGACGTACAGACATACCTTTTCAACTTTTTAATCATGCATTCTTGGGGAATGAAGGTCAATGTCGTGCTTTCTTCAGGACAGGAGTCTGATATTCTCCGACTTTATGCATACCTTCTGCCAAGCAAGCATAAAAACCAAATATTCTTCAAAATGGTAATGTATAACTCAACAGCAATTTTCTCCTGAGATTTTACAAAATTTCCTGAATGACTTGACTCAATTTTCTTTCTTCTTCTTCCATGGAAATTATCACAAGTTTAACGGAGAGATGAATAAAAATGATAATAATTACAAAGAAAACCCCAAACCAAACCCATTGTTGTTGAGTTGATTCCGACTCAGGGAGACCCTGTAGGACTGAATAGAACTGCCCCATAGGGTTTCCAAAAAGCAGCTGGTGGATTCAAACTGCCAGTCTTTTGGTTAGCAGCCTGAGCTCTTAACCACTGTGCCACCAGGGCTCCAATAATTACAAAGTAGTCATTTACTGAGCACTAAAAAAAAAAAAAAATTTTATATATTTTTTTATTGCTATGATATCATCGACTTGACAGCACTGGTACTGAGTTTTGCTATGAGTTGGAATCGACTCGACGGCACTGGGTTTGGTTTTGGTTTTTTGGTATTGCTAATAACGGAGCCTTGGTAGTGCAGTGGTTAAGAATTTAGGCTGCTAACTGAAAGGTCTGCGGTTCGAACCCACCAGCCGCTCCACGGGAGAAAGATGTGGCAGCCTGGGTCTGTAAAGATTTACAGCCTCCGGAAACTTATGGGGCAGTTCTACTCTGTCCTACAGGGTTACTGTGAGTTGGAATTGATTCAACAGCAGGGGGTTTGGTTTTGGTTTTTATTGTCATAACAGTGAATTACTTTATTTAACCCCTTTATAACAGTCCTCGAAGGTAGGTATGTTAGTTCAGTCTGTTTTACAGATGAGGAAATGGGTACTTGTATAACTCATGCCCTCCTGATCAGCACCAAATGAATAACAAAGAATTGATTTGAAAAGAGGCAGACCGACTCCAGCCCTTTTGTGTTTAATTGTTTTGTCAGATACCGCTTCCAAGCTAATGAAGGCCGGAAGTGTTAAACACTGGTGAGATGGTGGCTAGTGTGGTGGCCTTTAATGAGAAAACAATGAAGAAGCTTAATTGAGAAGGAAAGAAAAAAAGGAGATAATTTTATTTTTTAGCGTTGTTATTCTGTAGAATTTTCAGAGTATTTAAAGTTTTAGTTCTGTGATCTTACTATTTCGTTATATCAGTGCATTTGATAATTGGCGTATTTAAATTTTGGGAGTAAAAAATGCATGCTGAGTTTATAAGTAAAATTAGCTTTTGTTGTAATTTTCACTAAAAAAATTTTTTTTCACTACTCAGTGAATTCTGAATATGGAGATAAGGCTATATCTTATTAAAATGATTTTTGAACCAATTAGCATTTGTACTCTTTGATAATTGTGTGACTCTGCTCGTGGTGTTGAGAGATATCCAAATGCGATGAGGTCGTTATTTTGCTTTAGTTTGCACTCCGGTCTTTGAGCTGTTTCCAGCTCAGGTTGCCTACTGTGAGCCTGAAAAGTCCAAGGCTTCAGCTTTGTACTGGGAGGAAATCCTGCTGTCAGTTGATCTTCTGTGTGAGCAGTTCTTGAGTCTGAGTTTTAAGAGTGCTTGTTAAACAATCTTTCCTTAAGAAGAATGTTATTAATTTTTATTTTTTAAATAGAGGACTTAATTTTTTTATAAAATAATTTATTTCCTAATTTATTGAATAGTCACCTTAACGAGGTTGTTTTTTTCATCAGTTTGAGGACTATGTGAAATACAATTAAAAATCATTGTATGTTGATAATGGCTGTTGCTGAGTGATAGGTACTTGGGGGAAAGTTATGGTATTGTTTATATGCGTGCTTGAAAATGTTCAAAATAAAGATATAATGCCGGTAGGGTGTTTCTTTTTGGGATGTTGAAAATGTTCTGAAATTAGATTGTGATGAGGGTAGTACAATTCTGTAAATTTATGAAAAATTACTGATTTAATCACTTCAGTGAATTTTATGTTATAGTAATTATACCTTCATGAAACTATTAAAATATTAAATGCACTCTATCCCTAGACAAAAATTGAATTTGGCAAAGAGGAATGAGTACTTTTTAGCAGGCTTTGAAAACATTACCGACTATGTGCAATTACACGAGTGTATATTTTTTTACCTAGAAATACATTGTAACGTAACTGTGACGTAAATACCTGATTTTCTGAAGCTAGAGAATAATTAAATATTTTACTTATGACAGTTTGTGTGACCTTCCTCCCTTTTCCAGAATGAAAAGAAGATTGAGGATGCTTACAAAACCCTGATTAAACAATTGGAAAATGATAGAGTTTTAAAATTAGCACCTCTTTTTAAAGGTTTTTCTTCGACGGATATGATGAAAGAGGTACTGAAACTTTTTAGAAACCTTTGTATTTTGAACTAATTTTTTAATTGTACAGAAGTTGCAAAAATGTTAGAATTCCTATATTCTCACCCAGCTTCCCCTAATGTTAACTGCTTACATGACTTCGGTACATTGATCAAAAGTAGGAAGTTAACATTGGTACAGTACTATTAAAGAAGCCCTTGTGGTACAGTGGTTAAGCGCTTTTCTGCTAACCAAAAGGCCAGGGGTTCGAACCCACCAGCTATGCCATGGGAGAAAGATGTGGCAGTCGGCGTCTGTGAAGATTACAGCCTTGGGAACACTATAGGGCAGTTCTACTCCGTCCTCTAGGGGCGCTATGGGTCAGAGTCGACTTGACAGCAGTGGGTAAAATACTATTAACTAACTTGATTTGAATTTCACTTGGTTTTCCTCTAATGTCCTTTTTCTCTTTCAGAAACCTCTCCAGGATCCTACTTGCAGTTAGTTGTTATTTCTCTTTATTCTCCTCCAACCTGTAACAGTTTCTCAGTCTCTCCTTGTCTTTCATATTCTTGACACTTTTGAAGAGTATTGGTCAGTTATTTTTTGAATGTCCCTCAATTTGGGGTTGTCTGATGTTTTCTTACGATTGGAATGAGGTTATGCATTTTTTTGCAAGAATACCACAGAGCTGAGATTATGTCCTCATTGCCTTGTATCAAGGGGTTCATGATGTTGATATACGTTGATACTCGTGAACGTGGTGCCAGTCAGCTTTCGCTGCCACGAAGTCGCTATCTTTCCCTTTGGAGTTAATAGACATTCTGAGGGCGATGCTGTGCGACATGACAATCCTATTTTTTTCTTACACTTTGCTAATTAGTTTTAGCATCCATCAGTGGACCTTGTCTGCAACAGTTATTACTGATGTTTTTACCTAATGGTGATTTTCTGTTTTATTCTTTCCTTAATTGGAATCTATCGTAGGGAAGTCCTGTTCTATCTCTCCAGTTTCTTTATTCTGTAAGAATTTTTATTCACTTATCTAACTAAAAAATAAATATCTTTTTGGTGCTTTCATTGTATTCAATTGAATTTACAGATTAAACTAAGGAGAACTGACATCTTCATAATGTTGAGTCATTCTGTACAAGAAGAGGGGGTGTTTTTACATTTGTTCAAGTCTACTGTTGTGTCTTTCGGAAGTATTAAAAACTTTTCCTGATATATGTTTTGTACATTTCTTGTTAATTTTATTCTTTAAGCATTTGATTTTTTTGGTTGTTATTGTAGATGGGATGTTCTCTCTTTATTGTTTGGCCGTATGAATGCTATAGATTTTTGCAAGTTAATTTTATATCCTGACACCTCATTAATTTTTTTTACTTTTAATTTTTTGGATTAGTTTTATCATTGATTCTCTGGGGATTTCTGTGTTTAGTGTTATATCGCCTGTAGGTACTGTTTTACTTTTTTTTACCCTTTCTTATGCCTGTAAATTGCTTTTTCATGTCTAATAGCATCAGTAAATAAATCTAGTACACTGTTGAATAGTAGCAGAGGTATTGGGCATCTTTGCCTTGTTCCTGATCTTAGTGGAAATGCATCTAGTATCTCCCCATTCAATCAGATACGGGCTTTATAATGTTAAGAAAGTAGCCCTCAGTTCCTATTTTCTTCAGTGTTTTTTTTTTTTTTGTCATGAATAGGTGTTGAATTTTGTCAAAGGCTTTGCCCTTTTCAAATTCGCAGATATAATCATATGATTTTTTTTCTTTAGCTTTATTAATATGGTGTATAATATTATGTTATTTCCCAATATCGAACCAATTCTGCATTCTTGAAGTGAATCCCACTTGGTTATGGTGTATTATTTTTGTTACGTGGTGTTGGATTCTGTTTGTTAATATTTTGTTGAGATTTTTTGCATCAATATGCATGAATGGTATCCTGTAGTTTTCTTTCTTTGTGCCGTCTGTCGGGTTTACAGATCAGTATTGTTTTCCCTTTTCTTTTCAATATTCTGGAATAATTTGTGGAGCATCCAGACTCTCTGGTCTTTGAAGTTTTGATAGAATTCTCCTGTGAAATCATCTGGGCCTCGGTGCTTTTTTTGTGGGATAGTTACTTAATAAGTAGCTTTTTATGACTTTTAACTAAACTCTTATATTTCCATGGTTATTTTCCCTTGTCTTTTTATTTTTTATATATTAGTGATTTCTCCCATTTTTTTCTAAGAGAACTTTTTTTTTTTAAAGTAAATTCTACTTCTATTGCATTGGGATCAGTGTGCTGTTCGTAGTAACTCTACTTACGGAAGTTACTGACGTTTTCTTTGTGATCTAATATGTGATAAACTTTTGTGGATGTCTAGGGACACTTAAGAAGAATGAGTATCCGTTTCACCAGAATGTAGACTTTGATCTATAAGATCTACTCTATTGATTATGAGTTATCTGTGTCCTTACTTATGTTGTTCTGTCTCCTTACTTACGTTTTGTCAACTTGATTTCTACTGTACTGAATGTGGCGTATTAAGTTCTTTTATTATTAGTGTGCTTCTGTGTGTATTTCCTTGTATCTTCTGTAGCTTTTGCACTATAAAGATGGCTGCTGTGTTATGTGGTACATAAATATTTATAAGGATGGTATCTTCATTACATATCGTAGCTTTTAGAATAATGGAGTGTACTTTTTCACATTTAATGCTTTTGAGCTTACATTCTACTTAGCATGATATCAAGATTGCTGCCCCCTGCTCTCTTCTTGTTTCTGTTTGCCTGGTATACTTTTTTCCACTTTTGGTCTTGACGCTATCATAAAATTTTCTAATGAAGTGTATTTTGGTGTCTTTGAATGATGAGCTTTGTATTTTGTGCTATTTTATTTAAAAGAATTTTTTTGGATGTAGGCGGTTTTGCATTTTTGTTATGGTAATTATGTTTGTACTTAATACCTTTTTTAATGCCCTGTGTTTTTATTAGCTTTCATTATCTGGTTTATGAGTTTTTTTTTATCCCCCCAGCCTCCTTTAACAACCATCTATTGCCTATGGTGGGTTTTCTTGGACTGACATTTTAAATATTAGCTCTGCTCTGTTGTTTCGTTGTTCTTCTGCAGGGTCTCCAGATAATACAATATTGTTCCATCTGTATCTGTTTTCCATTTCTGCTATTTTCTCTCTGACTCTTTTTATGTCTTTCTTTATGTGATTTTCATATTCTTGGTTATTTTCTTACTGTTCTTCAATGCCTCTTAATATATGTTTATTGAGACTGTTCTTTGGGCATCTTACAGTTAATTTTTTATTTCTAACACAACTGCTGTAAACATGAATTTTATGAATTAAATGAAAAATTTTGTTCATTTTCTCCCTTTTTTTTTTTTTTCCAGTTCTGTTTCTTGTTTATGGGTTGCTAAATGAAGACGGTTTTTATATTCTCAAATGATTGTGTATATTTAGTTATATATGGTACATAGAGCTGGATATTTCTTTTGCTTTATGGTTGATATTACTTTTTTATAGTGGTGGTGGAATAGATTTTCCTCAGTTGATTTGTGTGCAATTTCGTTTCCTGCTACTTTTTTCCCCATTATTCCTCTAGATATTTTTCTTTCCTTTTATTCATTTTTATGACATTGAGATGTGTTAACAAGACTCCTAATTTAACAATGCCGTTTCCTGTCAGTCTAGCACAGTCCAGGCATGATGGGCATGGTTTTTGTTTTTTGATTTATTTTGATGGAGGTTGAGTTCTCTGATTTTGTGGTTTTCTTTTATCTTTCAGAGCCCTAAATATTCTCCTTTGTTTTTCCTTCCCCTTCACCACTTGATTACTAAAGGATACTTCTCCCTTCCTTATAGATACATGCACCCCCACCCCAGCCCCGCCAAGTATGTTGTTTTGAAAATTGCCTGCTTAAATAGTTCCTGTCTTGCTTTGAACCTACCGGTGGCTACATGGGAGACAAGACCTGGTGATCTGCTCCCATAAAGATTACAGTCTAGGAAACCTATGGGGCTCTTCTACTCTGTCCTGTAGGTCACCGTGAGTCAGAATTGACTTGACTGTACACAGCAATCATGACAACATTCTTTTAAATCATACTTGCCATTTTAAGTGGAGTCTTGATTCCTTAAATCATGTGTTTGGCCCTTTATAAGGCGTCTGTCTTTTTAAACCACTTTTTTGCTCCCTTATATGCCAAATGACCTTTGCATTGAGCATACATTGACATTCCTTCTTTTAGTCTGTGCTCCATTCTGCCTGGTTTCTTTTTAAATATTTTTGGACTTAGGATAGCTTTACTCTTTCTAGTGGTTGTTCCAATTCACTTTTTGCTAACATCCCTCCTCCACGTTTCCTGCAGTTTTCTTCATCCCTCTCTGGCCACTACAAAGCCTTGAAGTGGGATGGAAGTATGAGGGATTGCAGAGCTGGACTTTGTTGATTATTTATTACACACAACTATTTTGCACTATCACTGTTCTCACTGCTCAAGTTATGTGTAGTTATAAAAATATTTTATGTTATTTGGGATGGAGGTTTTAGGGAGTAGATTACTACGGACTCTATTGTCTTCAACTAAATGGAAGCCCCAAAAACTATGTATATATGTAAATATTTACATATGTACGCATGTGTATATGCACGTATAACCCATTGCCGTGAAGTCAATTCTGACTCGTAGTGACCCTAAAGGACAGAGTAGAGCCGCCCCATAGGGTTTCCAAGGAGCAGCTGGTGGATTTGAACTGCCAACGTCTTGGTTAGCAGCCGAGCTCTTAACCACTGACAGGGAGGCTGGAAATTTTTTTCTATTTTATTAATATTTATTTTTATTTTTGAATTATCCACTCATGCCTTATATTGTTAGGCATTTTCTTCCTGATTTATAAGAGCTCTTTACATATTTAAATTTTTAATGGTCTCACGACATAATTGTAATTATTTTCCCATTTTTAAATTTTGTTCATCATTTTGTAACAGACATATTTACATGTCTGTGTAGTCAGATCTTTCCATTTTTTCTTTATGGTTTCTTCTAATAAGATGACTTGAGTTGTTTCACTGTTGTTCTTCAAGGTCTCCGATAATACAAGTGTTCTTCCATCTTTGTGTTCCATTTCTACTTTTTATGCTGTTTTCATTTCTACTATTTATAACATTCTAGTATTTATACTATTTACTATTATTTCTGCTATTTTCTAAATACCATGACATTTGAAAATTTTCTTCTGTGACAGGCATGTAAGAGTATGTCTCTGCTTAAGCAGCTCTGGCCACTAGGATCTGACATTCGGTGTGTTTTTTGTGTTACTTCATGCTCCCTGTCCTTGAGTATGTACCATCGCTTTTTGGAAAACAGCAAGAAGACTGCCTCTGGTCAGGTAACTAACATGCAATATGTATGATAGTCATCGCCTTACTGGGCAGTACCGTGGCTCTCCACTTTTCTGGTTTTATTGATTTTCATCTACCGTTTCCTTCATTTGGTACTTAATGATTTATTTCCTTAATTTATTTACATAAACTTTTGAAACTAGGGGAAAAACCTGGAGTTTATGTTTATAAGAAAACATCTATTGTGCTGTTATATGATTTAGTGCTTTGCTGTTTTATGCTGTTTCACTTAGTACGTATTTAATTTGTCTAATCACTCAAAAAAAAAAAGCAAAAGAGGAAATGAGAAGAAAAGAAAGTGGCACTTGTTGGGAGCCTACTACGTTTCCACATTCTGGGCTTTTTATACACATTGCGCCATTAAATTTTCACCACAGCATTTCAACAGAGCCATTATTGTCCCTGTGCCACAGATGGTAACGCGGGATCTTGGATAGTCCAGGTAACATTCCTGAAATCATAGGTAGAAATTCACAATCCGAATTGAGCCCAGTTCTGTCTTGTGTTGGCTCCAAAATAACAAACTGTCTTTTAAAAGAGCATTCCTGTTCTAGTTAGTGTCTTGGTGTCATTACAACTGGAAAGATACTAAAGTTCATAACCTTCTTTTTGACTTATAGGGCCTGTTAAGAAACTGTTGACTAGCCTGGATTCTCTCCCCAACTAAGCACTCATCCCTACATAGATGTGCTCATACATGTGCATACAAACACACACGTGTACACTTACTAATTTGTGTACAGTCTGAGTGCTGGGGGAATCTTGGCTGAAGATTCCTATCTAAAAAAAGTGAAGTTTTGCCTCTTCCTTCCATAATTTCAGAATTGGATAGGACTCATCATTTTTTACGTAGCTTCCTTTCTATTTACTTTACCAATATATGCTTGAATCTTTTTTTTGTGAAACTTTTCTACATAATTAGGCCTGCCATTTTTAATTGTTCTCACATAAAATGATACAAAGCCAAATCTATCTGTCTGGAACGTCTAATCATTAGACCCTGTTTGGCACTGTAAAGGTAACCTGAGTAAGTCTTAGACTCAATTCACAGGCAAACCTGCATGTTTGGAGCTGCAGTGGTTAAGGGCTTGGCTGCTAACCAAAGGGTTGGGAGTCTGAACGCACCAGCTGCTACTTGGAAACCCTATGGGGCAGTTCTGCTCTGTCCAGTAGAGTCACTATGAGTTAGAATTGGCTCAATGGCAACGGGTATGAGGTATTTGTCACATGATGTGAAATATGCCCACTTATTTCCTCTTTATCTCAGTGGACACGTTCTTCAGGTATGTTACCATCCTGGTTACCTCACACTGGACATTTTAAACCTTACTTTAAAAATAGGATGTCTTAAATGGAGTAGAGCCTTTCATGTGTGTCTCATGACTTTATTAGCTGTTTGGTCGGCTCATTTAAGTTTGGCTCAATGGAAACTCCTGAAAAATGGTTTATATGAACTGCTCTTAAGCTGGAAGTTTCTGATGTCTTTTCCCCCACTTTCATGTAAATGCAGTGGTTTATGTATAAAGAGAAGGACTTTCTTAAAAGCATAGATTGAAAAATGTAATAATATGTAATTCCATGCAACAAAATGTGGTTGTCCACTTTTGTTGTGCCGTCTGTTAATTATGCTGGTTCCTAGCCTGTTCTCTGGCTTACCTTCTGTTTGTTTCTATTCAGGTGAATCATAATTACTTAGCCCTGCAGGAGGTGGAAGATTTGTGTAGAATGCATTGCCTCAGTGTGGCTTTTCTACTCCACTTACCTCTTTCTCAAAGAGCTCGGGCTAGATTCGTTACTTCCCATTGGATTAAGGACATTCAGACTTTCTTTAAAATGGTAAATACACTCTTTGTTAGTCTTTTTGTTGTTGTTTGTTTCAGTGGTTTGATAGATAAAAACCACAATCACCTTCAAAAGTAGTTTTCTATTGGAGCAATGTCAGCCGTTTGGGGACCTTAGGTTTCATGGCTTAAGTCAATCATTTTGTTGATTTTTAACAGCTGTATTTGGTCATAATAACAAAAACCATGATATATACCTAACCTATGGAGAAAAGTCGCTCTGTTTTTCATTCCTGAAATCTCTTACATGATCAGCTGTTTGTGTCATCAACTAGAGAAGATTGTTTGTGGCTATTGTGTTCTGTTCTTGAGAAAAAGTCAATATATTAGTTTATTGCTTTTGTCTCTTATAAAGGACGTTTAGAAAACCTTGGAGACTTTAGGGATAGCTCCATGGCATTTAGTCTAAATCTTGGCACATGTAGCCTACACTGGAGGCACTTCTTGGGTGAAGTGAATAAAATGAGGAATTTCTACTGCATCGTCTTCACATATGACTGCTTACCCAGTGGCATGATGGGAAGGATCAGGGAGAGTAACCTACCTGGTGGTGGTTCTTAAAGAATATTCCCTGGACCAGCAGCGTCAGCATTGCCTGGGAACTTCTTAGAAATGCATATTCTTAGGCCTACACTAGACCTACTGAATCAGAAGCTCTGAGGATGGGGCCCAGTGATCTGTGTTTTAACAAACTGTTCAGGTGAGGCTGATGCATGCTGACGTTGCTAACCACTGCTCTATGTCTCGTCATCCAGTAACCTAGTGCCGTCAAGTTGATTCCGACTCATAACTCCCCATTATTTAGTTTGTGGATAAAGGCTACATTCTAGGTGGGAGGTCCCCCCTTCTTTGATATTAATGACTTCATTGTGAACTTTGGGTAGCTGCCCTTGCTCCTGAGGTTAGATTTGGGCTGTTCGTACAGTAGCTGTTCATACAGTTGAGAATTTGAAATATGCGTAGCCTGAATTGAGATGTGCTGTTTAGAATAAAATACACACTGGATTTCAAAAATTTAGTATGAAAAACAATGTAAAATATCTTGTTAATATTTTATACTGATTACATGGTGAAAGATATTTTGGATATATTGGGTTAAGTTAAAATATTAAAATTTCTTTCTTTTTTTTTTTTTTTAAATGTGGCCTGAAGAAATTTAAGCACTACAAGGCAGTTCTACTCTGTCCTATAGGGTTGCTATGAGTCGGAATCAACTTGACGGTAATGAGTTTGGTTTTCTGGTTGTAGGAGATTTAATATGTGCGGCTTGTCCATATTACATTTCTATTGAGTGGCACAGGGTTGGAGATCCATGGCAATGCAGAGAAGTCAGTTGTTCCCGTTAGGAAGGGAGCTTGTTTTTCATCAACAAGGGAGGGTTGATCAGAATCACCTCAGGTCTTCCCTTCTCAACTTAATTCCCCCTACACTATCGTTGACTGAGAGGTTGACTGGGTTCTCACTTGCTGAGGTTGCTCACTCATGTCTGCTGTGAATGTGAAGTGTGGTCAGTGAAGATATTCTGCTTCTGCTGGGTAGGAACATAGCCTCTCGATCATAAACACAATAGGTGTACATAAGCGTAGGTGGATGCGGTTCTTTGAATCTGAAGGATTTGGCATTTTCTTGATCTCTGAACAATCAAAATTACTCTTTAAAAAACCCTGTCTTGACCTGAAAGTAAAATTGGAAGATACTAAAACCTAAGTAAAGAACAGAGGCTCATTTGAAAGCAGGTGTCTTCTTGTGGCCATTAGTCTGTATCTGTGGATCACAGCGTGAGGAAAAAAAGAATAGTAAGAGTCAAATACTGATTGCCCCAATTCGGGAAAAATTTGTTTTTTGTTCAGTTTTGATTTTATTTTAAACTTTAATCTTTTGGAGCCCTGGTGGTGCAGTGGTTAAGAATTCGGCTGCTAACCAAAAGGTCAGCAGTTCGAATCTACCAGGTGCTCCTTGGAAACTCTATGGGGCAGTTCTACTCGGTCCTATAGGGTTGCTCTTAGTAGGAATTAACTCAGGGGCAATGGGATTTTTTAATCTTTTAAGCCATGAAACCTTCATCATTACTCAGCCTGAGTGGGGTTTCATTAATTAGAAACGAAACAGCCCTTTCAGTTGGATTATAGAAGTGTTCGAAGTCATTCTGTGGTTTATTGCTAATATGAAAATTGTCAATAACTTGGATTTATTTTCAATTTTCAGAAAAAGTGGTGTGATCATTTCATCCTAAGTAATATAAACACTTTTGAGAATCTGGATTTAACTCATCTTTCTGACTTAAATGATGAGCCTTTGCTGAAGAATATTGCTTTTTACTATGAAAATGAATATGTTCAAGGTACCACAATGGTTATACTTTTATTCAGAGATGAACATTATAAAGTAATGGAAATTTCAAAAGCACTATAATTCTAATACATAGTTCAGCAATCATCTTTCTTTCTCCAGTTTTTGGTTGCGTATGTATATAATTTTTGTTTAGTTTTTATCAGAGTGAGTGCACTGTTTTAAAACATTTCTTCACTAATATTACTCCAGAATATTTTTGGAAGAAAATATTTGTTTGGGTGTTTGGCTTCTCCACATAATTTTAACCGTTGTAATTTTCATTTAAATACACGTATAATGCTTCTTCATAGTATTGTCTTTAATGTAATCATTCCACTACAATTAGAGATTTAGGATTTTTTTTTCCCTGAAATTAAAGCTGCTTTATATATTTGTTATAGCAATTTAAGGAGTCCTAGTTTTTTTTTAGTGGTGTAGTTGTTCAGCGTTTGGCTGCTAACTGAAAGGTTGGCCGCTTGAACTCACCAGTCACTCTTTAGAAGAAAGATGTGGCAGTCTGCTTCCATAAAGATTACAGCCTTGGAAACCCTGTGGGGCAGATCTACTCTGTCCTATAAGGTCGCTATGAGTAATAATTGACTAGATGGCGATGGGTTTTTTTTACATGCAATTTATTTTTCTTCCTTTGAGTTTTTTTTTTTTTTTTTAAAGAATAAATTTTCTGGTGTTTTCTTAATAGTCAAGGACAAATAAAACACATTTTTAGAAAAATATCACTGATTGAGCATTACTGAAACATTTTTCACCTCTAGGATTTGGTTCCTTCATGTTACTTCACGTTAAGCATTAGAATAACTACATGTAAATTTAGCAATCCACCACAAATTTTTTCAGTTTCCCAAGTATCATACTTTAAATCATTGTATTGATTGTAAACTTATGTTTGACATAACATCTTTTATTACCTTAAAGAATAAATATTTGTTATTATTAGCTAAGGAGCCTTGGTGGTGCAGTGGCTGCTGACTGGAAGGAAATTCAGCTATTTGAATCCATCAGCTGCTCCATAGGAGAACGATGTGGCAGTCTGCTTCCGTAAAGATTTCAGCCTTGGAAACCCTATGGGGCAGTTCTTTTCTGTCCTATAGGGTCACTATGACTTAAATTTAACTCCAAGGCAATGAGTTTGCTTTGATTTTATTATTAGCTAGGGTCCTTGGGTGGCGCAAATAGTTAAGTGCTCAACTACTAACCAGAAGGTTGGCGGTTTGAACCCACACAGAGATGACTTGGAAGATAGGCCTTGAAAAGCCTGTGAGGCAGTTCTGCTCTGCATACACGGGGTCATTAGGAGTCAGAGTCACTCGACAGCAACTGACAACAACATTATTAGCTAAGATAGTTAAAATTTTAAAACTTACTTATCAAATATGATAAGAAGAGAGTTTTAAAAATTTATAACCTCATGGGCAACACTAGTGACCATTTTTCTTTAGGTACAAAAAAACACGTTTTTTTTTTTTTTTTATTACAGCGTGGAACTCACTTAAAATTCACCGTTTGACAATCACGTTAGCTCTGTGAATTTAGTTAAAATGTGTGCTTGTGTATATGTGTCCAGGACTTTTAATATTTAGTGTTTTTAATTGTCATGTAGGCCTACGTTTGAATTTGGGAAGCGTCATTATGAAGGATTATGAACACGTCTGGAATACTGTGTCAAACTTGGTCACAGAGTTTTTGGTTGGAAAGCCACTTCCTCTGCGAACAACAAAACTTAATTTTCTCAAAAAGAATCCTTCACCCATTAAAGGTAATAAATTCATAGATTAATTTGAAATGAAAAAATCGTTCTTCTGAAATGGTTTGAAAGCACCACTAATTCAATACTAAAAGTATAAATCATTTTTTGGCAGTATGCATTTTCATAGTAAAAATAAATTACCATTATTGTAGTATTTTTGGGTGTAGTATGTTATGACTGTAATAATTTTGAAGAAAGAGCCCTGGTGGCACAGTGGTTAAAAACTTGGCTGCCAACCGAAAGGTCAGAGGTTCCAACCCACCAGCTGCTCCAGGGAGAAAGATGTGGTAGTCTGCTTCGGAGAAAATTACAGCCTAGAAAACCTGGTGAGGCAGTTCTCCTGTGTCCTGTGTTTTGCTTATAATTAGTGTTGTTACCAGTTTTTATAAAAGCCAGATATATGTAACTTCCATTAGCAAAAATATGACAGTATAGATAAACTAGAAAATCTCTTTATGCAAAACTTGAAATACTAGATAAGAGACACCAAACATCTTATAATTTTAGGTAAACTCGAAACAGACTCCCCAGTAACAATGATAGCAGTTAGAATATAATGGAATTATATAAAATTCTTAAAATATTTAAGAATGAAGAAATAATGTGGACATTTTGAGGGGAACAAAGATTGATTATCCATCATCACAGCATAATTGAAGATATTTCTAGATAATGAATTTCAGAAAGAAGGATATCCCAGAAGGAACGTGTGAAAGAAAGCAACTGGGAACTTAGAATACATTGATATAAAGATATTTTTTAGAATGTGGGGGAAGAACATATATCCTTTTTCTTTCTGTTAAGATGGGTTCCATCAGACAAAGACCTTGAGTGCAGATAGTTTATTGATTACAGGAAGATCCAGTATGGCATTGGCGAAGTAAGATCAGAAAGGGAAGAAACCAATGCAGGATGCTTAATGAGTAGCTTACTACTGTGGGCAAACCAAAAACAAACCCGTTGCTGTAGAGTTCATTCTGACCCATAGCAACCCTGTAAGATAGGGTAGAACTGCCCCATAGAGTTTCCAAGGAGCAGCTGGTAGATTTCAACTGCCAACCATTTGGTTAGCAGTCGTAGCTCTTAACTACTGTGTACTGGGAATCTCTGGGAATGGCGTAGGAACCACCTCTGAGCTGGGGTATTCATCCTCCAACTGCTGTCATGTTTTTCACATCTTTGGCTGAGAATTGTCCCTGGGTGTATTAAATCCTGGCACTCTAGCCTGCTTCACATGGGCTCTGAGACGTAAAGTGCTCAGGCGTAGTTATAGTCAAAGGCATCAGTGCAAACACAGGAACAGCGAGCACCGATGGGATGATAGATGAAGCGAGAGCAATGACTACTATGCTTACCTAGAATTACGAGACAAACACTGAACGAAACATAATTCATAAGCCCATTATGTTTGGGATGTAATTTATCTCAACTTTTTTTATAAAACTACATATATGTATATTTGTACAGGTTTTTAACCCAGCCCTTGACAATATTTTCTACTTTCAGGAGTTCTATTTGTTATTTTAAAATGTGACTCACACTTAAAAATAAGATGGGAAAATATTAGAGATGTTACGTATGTATTATATATGTGTATTTACATTTGAATCGACTTGATGGCAGTGGGTTTTTTTGGTGGGTTAAGTATATGTACATATATACAGATGTATATATGTATGTTATATATTTATACCATAATAAAATGAAAGGAGGCTCACGAGGATATTGCAATGATATCAAATAATGTCATTTTCATCTGTAGATTTCCTTGTTTTTAAAATTTTATTTTAAAAACTAAAGTGTGTATATGTAGGTGATTTCTGAGTGAGATACCATCTTCAAGATTCTTGCCTCGTAATACCAAAAAAAAAAAAAAAAAACCTAAACCTTTTGCTGTTGAGTTGATTCCGACTCATAGTGACCCTACAGGACAGAGTAGAACTGTCCCATAGAGTTCCAAGGAGTGACTGGTGGATTTGAATTGCTGACCTTTTGGTTAGCAGCCAGGCTCTTAACCACTGTGCCACCAAGGCTAAGAAATGTGTATTTGGAAACAGGAAACATTGGTGTCTTTCTGTCTGTGTGTCTGTCTATCCGTATCTGTTATCATCTATTACCTACTTATCGGCCTACCTACCTACCTGCCTGCCAAATGGCATCTATTTCTTTATATTCTCCTGTGATCCAAAATGTTTTAATGTAGGAAATCGTGTGATGGGAAGGGCTGAAAATGATAAATGTAAATAAATTCAATGTAAATTTTTTCTAAATGTGAAATTTTAGAAAATAATGCCTAACTTTCCTATAATTTTTCCTAAAGCAAAAGTTTCACATTTGACCTTATCTTAATTTTATTTTTTGTTTTCAGAAAGCTCCATGGAAGAGATGCCTAATTTGGGTTTTATTCCAGTGTCATGTAAGCTGGTTGATGAGTTTGTTGGAGACATTTTGAAAGATTTGCCTTTTCTAAAGAGGTATAGTGCCTAAGTGGGCCTCTGTAAATGTTTATGAAATGGATGATTTACTCGGTAAAGATTCTCTGAAATGAAATATATTAAACAGTAATTTAGATGTAATATGGGTTTATAAATCACAATGGATTTCATATCAAATTTCTTAATGCTCTACTAGGTAAAAAGCTGTATGATTTTGATCTTGGAGTCAAACTACTTGTCTTAGGCTCGGTTCTCTAGAGAAGCAAAACTATATATATATATAGAGAGAGAGAGATTTATATCAAGGAAATGGCTCATAGGGTTATAGGGGCTGGAATGGTCCAAGTTTGTGGGTAGGGATAAAGGCTTCACCTCATTCATGTAGCCACAGAGGTTGACAGACCCAAGATCGGCAGGCCAGAGAGCAGGGCTCTTATTCATAGGCTGTGAAGATCCATGAATCCCAAGATTGGCAGGAGAGACCGCAGGTAAGCTGCTAGCTCAACTCCCAAGATATGGAGATCAGATGAACAAGAGCCAGCTGCAGGTTCCAGCAAGAGCAAAAAGCCCCCAAGCCTTGCCAGAATGTTCACTTGTATTCGGTGCAGGCCACACGCCCAAGGAAACTTGTCTTACAACTGATTGGCTGCTCGTAGCAGTTCCCATCATGGGGGTAATCACTTATTGAACCTCAACAGGGACGTGAGTACAACATTATACGACTGCCAAAACACTGAGAATCATGACCCAGCCTAGTTGACACACAACCTTAATCATCATACCACTGTGGTAGGTTTTGAATTTGAATTTTTGTTGATGTTGATGAGGCTGTTAGAGAAATGGAGTGGGTTCTGGGTTCTTACATTTAAAAGAAACAACTCTTCGGATTCTACCATTCACTTCCACATCACTGAAAGACATATGAGGTTATGATTTTATAAAATACGAGTATGAAATAAAATCTGTGCTGCATAGTATTTGGAAGCATGCAATTTAAAATATGCATATATTTCTTTTTTTTCCTCATAGAGATGACCCGACTGTTGCTTCCCTGGTTAAACAGAAGGAATTTGATGAACTTGTACATTGGCACTCCCACAGACCGCTTAGTGATGAATATGACCAGACAAAGAGTCACTTTGATGGTGAGCTCTGTGACTCCTGTGGAATGAATGTCACTCTCTGATTTTTATTGTCTAGTGAAAAATGGGAAACGCTGGTGGTGTAGTGGTTAAGTGCTATGGCTGCTAACCAAAGGGTCGGCAGTTCAAATCCACCAGGCGCTCCTTGGAAACTCTGTGAGGGAGTTCTACTCTGTCGTATAGGGTCCCTATGAGTTGGAATTGACTCGACGGCACTGGGTTTGGTTTTTGGTGGTTAATGAAAAGTGATTGTATTATGAGTCATAAAATTATTATTTTAGAATAGATACAGTTTGCAAGATGTCTAGATGTACATCTGGAAGGTTCATGATAAAAATTTTCTACTTCATTTACTGTCTTGCATATGCAGGTAGGTCCAAAGATTTCTTAGGAAGAAGTATGCAAATATGGCATTTGTCTCCAAA
The DNA here is from genome assembly GCF_030014295.1 of Loxodonta africana. Taxonomy (NCBI): domain Eukaryota; kingdom Metazoa; phylum Chordata; class Mammalia; order Proboscidea; family Elephantidae; genus Loxodonta; species Loxodonta africana. The sequence goes on from NC_087362.1 coordinate 19,484,990, forward strand.
AATATCAGAAGCTGTTTTAAGGAAAGATGTTGTGTTGTTTAAGAAATCTGTGTTATTTCTTTATCTCAAGTATATTGACAAAATCATAGTCTTTTCAGCAATTAGAACTGCTTTCACACCATCCATTTAATTTCTTATAACAAGTGCAAGTATTTTGCCTGCCTTCATTCTCAGGGCAGTTGAAGCTGTAAAAATGGGCCCTTAACCCCTAAGAGTAGTTCAGTAGAGATTGAATTAGGGACCTTGTCTCTCTGGTTCATGCATTGTTTCAGTTTGACTTTCTCCACCGCATGTTCACCCCAGAGCTCTGGTGGCACAGTAGTTAAGTGCTTGGCTGCTCACCAAAAGGTTGGCAGTTCGAATCCACCAGTCGCTCTTTGGAAACCCTCTGGGGTAGTTCTGCTGTGTCCTGTAGGGTGCCTGTGAGTCGGAATTGAACAGACGGCAATGAATTTATGTTCACCCCACCTTCTTAGGACTGACAAATTTACTTTCAGAAGAATCTAAAAGTGTGCATATACGCATGCTCATATGCAAGACTTATCAGTCTCCTTATATAAATGGTGAACAAAAGACTGCAAGGTGTGAGGGAAAAGTTTAGATTAGCCATTAACAACCTTCACAGTGGTTTGATTTGATACATGTAATACTTGGACATGGGAGAATTAATCAGTTATTCCCTTTATAAGTGAGTACAATAAAGGGTTTTCTTTGGTTTTGAGAGTAAGTCATATCTTGATTACGAGAATTTCCTCTGCCATTCCTATTCTACAATAGTGAAAGAGAGTTTAAGTTTTCTCAGTTGCCAAGCTCCTGACTCTGTGGCGGTGGTCTGCAGTAGGGACTTTCCTCTCCAGGGATGCAGGAAACCAGAGTACCGTAAATGACTATCTTCTTGACTCTGCGTCTGCCTTCCTCTTCTTAACCCTATTGACAGGATACATGGCAGAGGTAATAATGCCCAGAATCATTTTTTTTTTTTTGTAGCCCCCTGATACTTGCTTTAGGACGTAGACAATGAAAGAGTGTTTTGTCACCTCCGTCTTTTAAATAAGATAAGGAATCATTTTACAGATAAGAGGTAGCCTGAGTTAATATCCCCTCTTTAGCGAAGATGGTTAGACTGAACGATTCTTTAAAACTAAAGAAAAGTGCATGTCTGGGTGGGATGATGTGAAGTAGTTACAACATTTTTGAAAAAAAAGTAGTAATGTTATATTGTCTTTCCTTTTTCAGAACAATCTAGAGATCCTCGTGCTCTTAGATCCATACAAAAGTTTCATGTTTTTCAACGATTTTATGGGAATTCATTAGAATCAGTCTCTTCAAAAGTCATTGTAACTCAAACCATTAAGCCAAAGAAGACTCTCAGTGGACCCAAGAGCAAAAAGACACATGTAGGTTCCACAAATTCTATCAAATGTTTTTACTTTGCTTTTCCTTTTCTTGAAGTGATGTTTATATTTGCTCACCTCTTGGGTGGTTTCTTTCCATGCTCTGCTTTTTGTTTTTATATGTGATTGCATACTGTCTAAGAAAATCCAACTTGCACATAAAATGTTACAGACGGCCCTCACAGGGGGGGTCACTGTGAGTTGAAAATGACTCGACAGCACCTAACAACAACAACATACATAATAAAATATTTAATTGGTAAAGAATAAAAAGTATCATATTATTAAAAGCTTGAATTTAGAAAATTTGCATTAAGATTGAAAAATAGTTGTTTACTAGATAGTGCCAATGAAAGTATTTTTTACATATAGGTGGTAAAAGTATGAAATACTTAGCTGGGTTTTTTTTTTTTTTTGGCCAGATTTGTAAAGATTTTGTCTCGGCTTTCCCCAGGTATTTAAGTAATTAATGAATCTATCACCTTTGTTTGGGTGGAAGGTGAGAACTCTATACTTTCTGTGTAGATTTGATTCCTACAGCTTTCTTCCCTCTTGGGTTGCCATTGTCCTACCTCTTTCCCAAGGGCCAGAGCTGGATGAAGTAAAGGGAGTAAATAAGGAAAGTTTAAACCTATTCCTGGAGTACTAATATTAATAACTTATGACATGGAAAATGATCAGTTAATGTGCCCGATGATATCAATATCTAAGTAAATACAGTTTATGTTGAAACTGTATTTACTGAAGAGGAGACCTGGTGGTGCAGTGATTAAGCACTTGGCTGCTAACCGAAAGGTTGTGGTTCGAATCCACCAGCTGCTCCATGAAAGATGTGGAAGTCTGATTTCCTAAAGATTAGAGTCTTGGAAACCGTATAGGATACTTCTGCTCTGTCCTGTAGGATCACTATGAGTCAGAATTGGCTTCATGGCAACAGGTTTTAAAGGAATGACTTTGTTGTCTTTTTTTTTTTTTTGTAAAAATGGACACCTCATTAGGCTTTAGTCCATTTTTGCTGGCCTCAAATTTGGGAGTTAGGGAAAGAGACTTAATTTCACTGAAAGACCCTCCTGAAGTCAAAGGTTTTAAATATTAGAGGGAGCATCAGCTTAACAAGGGTTATGAACAAAGGCGTTGGTTAGAGTGATCTGCCTTACCAAATTGAAGGAACCGCCCTAAAGATACGAGAAATGAAGCGCATAAAGGCCTGAGAAGAGAAAACATCCCCATTCCCACTTTGGAATACTGATTTCATGGAAGCTTTTTCAGCCATCAGTAAAGTGCACCATCTCTTGGTCAGGCCACCAGCTCGTTAACAAATGGGGAGTGGATGCATCAGAACTCCAGCAGACAGACCTTTCTCCTGGGATTGTTTTTAAACAAAGCTCCTTTATTTTCTGCTGACGGTGTTGTTAAGTAATGATCACTAATTAGTTTCCAAGGTTCTCAGTCCTTTGGGAAGCCTCTGTCATTGCACTGCATAGAAAGGTCCAGCAGAAATGGAAGCTGCTCCGCCTCCTTCTCTCTTTTAGCTCTGTGTGTCAAAAGAGGCTTCCCTAATGTCCAGCTAGGTGTTCGCTGTTTCTCTCCTTGAGGTGACTACCTCTTTTTTTTTTTTTTTAAATAATTGTGCTTTAAGTGAAAGTTTACAAATCAAGTCAGTCTCTCACGTATAAACTTATATACACCTTACTACATACTCCCATTTACTCTCCACCTAATGGCGACTACCTCTTTTTATGTTCGAAGCCAATTTAAGTGTTAGTGAGACCACCCGATTACCTCTTTTCCTTTTTTATGTAGGGGTACAGAGAGGCTTCTTCTGTTTTGGGGGGGATGTTATAAAATAGCAAGTTTGCAGATGTTTTTATTACACAGTTCAAGATATTAAGATGGAAAACAAAATCTCACTTTTTTTTTTCATTGTTAAATTCTAAATAAATTATCTTGAAAGATTTAAACATTCTTAGCGCTGTATACAAGTCCCTGGGTGGTCTAAATAGTTAGCGTGCTCAGCTGCTAACTGAAAAGTTGGAAATTCAAGTCTACCCAGAGACACCTCGAAAGAAAGACTTGGCAATCTAATTCTGAAACATCAGCTGCTGAAAACCCTATGGAGCACAGTTCTACTCTGACACACACGGGGTCGCCAAGAGTCAGAATCGACTCACTGGCAGTTGTACTGTTTAGTGCTGTGTAAATGTGCTCTTCTAGCAAGAATTCAATGAGTCTGCAAGTCAAGACGAGACAGACGTTGTGAGTGGCAAATAACATGTCCTACTGAGGCAGAAGCATGCTAGGTTAACCCAACACAGTGGGTTAAAACAGTGGGAACACTAAAATATTACGTATTGGCATAAAATATTTAGAGTGACCATAGCTGTTAATTGACTTAATTAAAAGCAAACATTTACGTATTAATTTTATAACTCCTCAGAATAGTGCGTGGTATGTTGGAATTCTCATGCTATTTCAGTAGTTCTCTATTTGTTTTCTCTTGGTAGAATAATGTCAGGTTTGTAAAAGCATAGTAAAAATGGGTCCATAGTGCGTTTTAAGTCAATCTGAAAGCCAGAGCAAATCAGTTAGATAGCCAGAGCAAACCTGTTCAATTCATATTATTCTTCTGTGTGTTCCTTCTTCCTTTCATGCCTTTTCTCTTATTCACTCATCAAGCATTATGACCAGCTGCTTTGTGCTCGATGAACATGGCACTTTCTTGTCTCAAGAATGTCAGTCTGGAGAAGAATGATAGTAAAATCATGGCTGCAGGATACGCTGATGAGTGCTTTCATAGAGCAAGTATAGCAGAAGGAAAGAGGAAGGATACTTAACTCAGGCTTGGGAGAATCAGAGACGGCTTCCTGGAGGAAGTGTCTTGAAAGATAAAAAAGGGCTTGGAAGGCGATTAGGAAGGAATGGAAGAGGAAAGACAGTTCCAGAGAGGGCAGCAGACATGAAAGAACAGTGGCCTGGTGTCTCTTTGGTTTTATTATATTTACTCCTTTATTCATAATCTACACTGCTCAGAAATCTAGAAAGTTATCTTCAGAGAGACTTTATACTCATTAAATTGAATTCTCCTGAGTTTTCAATGAGCAGAGGCTTTAATTTTAAGACACGGACACCGAAAGAGAAATTGAACTTATTCAATAATGGGATGATGGTCAAAGTTATCAATACAACTTAAACATACTGTTTCACTAGTGGGTTGTCATCTTGGAATACCTCCAGCTTGTTTCATGATGTATTTCTTTCCTTTTTGGGCAGGAGACCAAAGCTGAAATAATCACTAGAGAAAATAAGAAGAGGTTATTTGCCAAGGAAGAACAGAAAGAAGAACAAAAATGGAATTCTCTGTCATCTTCAATTGAACAGGAAATGCAAGAGAATTTAACTTCTGGAATAAAGAACCTGGAAGATTTTTTGAAGTCATGTAAAAGTAATTCAGTGAAGTTTAAAGTTGAAATGGTAGGGCTGAATGCCTGCTTGAAAGCATGGAAAGAACATTGCCGAGGTGAAGGTATGAGGCTCTTTGTTTTCTTGATTTGCGAATTGAAGAATCAATAAAAACATGATTATAGCTTCCATTTGTTAACTAGAAATTTGTACTAGAAGCCTTACCTACATTATTTTATTCTCCAAGATAAGTATTAATATGTTTATTTTTCCAATGAGAAATGAAATCTTGGAGAGGGTCTCAGCATCAAATATGCAGCGTATTCAAAAGTGCAATCAAAGATAACTGAAAAAAAGAGCTATTCACAAAAGGGAACCAACGTAGACGGTGAGGTACCCAGGGAGAATCTGTCACTTCTCCTTCATCCCCAAAGAGTAAATTTTTACTTTCTGAGTAGAACTAGTATCATGCCTTCCTGTCACACTTAGTTCTTCTGAAGGTTCCTGTGGTTTATCACGTACTCTGCTTTGTCAGTTTCTACAGCAGGTTGTAGAAAAGAAAAAAAGAGGAAGATAAAGAGAAATGGGGCTGGGTAGAGAAGTATAAATTGATAACAGGTGAAATGATCATGTATTATAATGCTCCCAAACTGGCAATTCTAAGAAATTTAGTTGACCTCTCAGTCTTGAGCACGTTCATACCCAAATCTGTTTAATACCTGGTCACCAGATTGTTTTTTAATTCCACATCCTCATTCTGCTATCTGCAGTCTGCTTTGGCAAAGCCAGCCTCTTGCTGTATAGAGCATGACAGTGAGAGGCGTAAGCTTGAGCTTCTCAGTTTTTCCCCATCCAGAATGTTTTATTAGCTAGGGTCAGCAAAATATGAATCTCCTGAATCTGAGACTTCAAATAGACTGGTTGAATTGAAGGACTCCAGTGATTTTTCCAAATACTTATCTATGGTCATAAATATATGTTGCTAAGTTTTTGACCAGATATTTAAAGTCATTTGGATATTTTCTTTATCTTTGAACATAGTAGAGAAGACATCTGAGGGTAATGGAGAAAAGATTGGGTCTCCAGAAAGTTACACAAACCTGAAGTTTAACAATCTTATTTCAATCGCACGGAACCCTGGTAGCGCAGTGATTAAGTGGCTGCTAACCGAAAGGTCGGGGCAGTATCAAACCCACCAGCCACTCTGTGGGAGAAGGATGTGGTAGTCTGCTTCCACAAAGATTAGAGCCTTGGAAACCCTATGAGCGGTTCTACTCTGTCCTGTAGGGTCGCTATGAGTCGTAATTGACTAAATAGCAACGAGTTGTGGGATTTCTATTATGAACGGTGAAGGATTTCTTTTTTCTAAATACTTACACAGCTATTTCTCAGTTATCTGTGGAGATGATGAAACGTGGATAGTTTGCGCTTTAATTTTATTTTAGTCCTTAAGTTCAATCCTCTGTATTCTAAAGCCTCCATTAATATCAGTTAAACAGTAAGTTTAGTGAGGTCAGATTAATTGGTAGATGGAATGATGAATCATGGATAATTGAACATTTATTATTTTTGATGGTCTCCGTGACTGTTTTATTGTTTACTCCTTACCAAGGTAAAATCTCAAAAGATTTAAGTATCGCTGTTGAAGTGATGAAAAGGATCCACTCCTTGATGGATAAATACCCAGAACTTTTGCAAGAGGCAGATCATCAATTCATAGCCAAATGCCTTAAGTATCTAGGATTCGATGAGTTGGCAAGTTCTTTACATCCAACCCAGGTAATATTTTTAGAATACCTCCATTTCTAATACCCTAGAGTAATTATTAAAACCTGTTGCTGTTGAGTCGATTCCAACTCATAGTGACCCTGTAGGACAGAGTAGAACTGTCCCATAGGGTTTCCAAGGAGCGGCTGGTGGATTCGACCTGCCGACCTTTTGGTTAGCAAACTGTTGTGCCACCAGGGCTCTAGAGTAATTATTAGGCATATATAAAGTATCTGATAGTTGTTCGTTGTAGTTTTTTTTTTTTTTACAGAGAGTGTTTACTCTGAGTTTATAATCATTAGTAGTAACCTAGTTGCCCAAATATGAAGTAATATAGAACTAGAAAAATCTGAATAAATGTTTGCCTGGAAAAACATTAAATGCCAGACAAGCTCTGAACTCTTAAAACCAGTCCTGTACTTAATTCTGATAAGATATCTCAAAACTAATGTTATTCTTCAATAACCTAAACGTATCAGGTGGTAGCTGCCAGTACTGGGATGTAAATGATGAAAGTCTTAATGCCTGCTAATTTATTCTTAGTTAAGATGATGATTTAGGTGGTAAAGGATTTCTTCAATCAATGTTAAACATTTTGAAAGGTGGAAAACTGCTTTTGACACAGAAGATACACAGTAAAAATATTTTAATTACTTAAATGGCGGCATAATTTAAACTCACTTTAAAAAATAATTCAGATTTCAGGAGACGAGATAAAGGAGAAGAAAAAGAATAAATATTCAGTCGACATTGGACCTGTTCAGTTTCAGCTACAATTCATGGGCCATTATTTGATACGAGATGAGAGAAAAGATCCAGATCCCAGAATCCTGGATTTTATTCCTGACACATGGCAGGTAACCATGTGGAATGAAACATTCTGTCATTTTCCGATTAAGTGTAAACTCAATCGTTTCTCACTCTGGTGTCCCTACACATTGTGTTTGGCAGGAACTTCTTAATATTGTTTCATGCCATTGGAAATAATTATCATGGAAAATGTAAAATGTAGACCCTTCCTCCCCACTATTTAAAGAAAGTGAAACTTTTATTTAACACATAGAGCAATTCCTTGGAGGCACTTTGGTGGACTCATATATTTATGAAGTTCTGTCTGTGTCATTCAACCTTATCATTATGGAGCAGCCTCCAAATTTCACCTGTGTCAATAGGAGTTTATATTTAAATATATAAACAAGTATAGAGAAATTTGAGTAGTTTAAACAGTATAGACAGTTTAGCTATTTGCACACTGCACCTGTCACCATTGTAGCTATTCTTCTACAAGTGTATGTGAAATTAATATTGACATATAAAGTTTGGAATAAAATGGCGTGTTTCTGTATCAATCGAGCAATGTAAAAGTGCTGACAAATTGAAGATTTTTACTGATAATACATAGTTTCATGGGTTTAATCTAATAGACTTTCACATTCAGAATCTGACTTGACCTTTCTTCCGGTGATGACGGTGGAAAACCTTAAAAAATTCATGCTTCCTTTTCTTGAGTGGAGCCCTGGTGGCGCAGTGATGAAGAGCTACTGCTGCCAACCAAAATGCCAGCAATTTGAATCCACCAGACCCTTCTTGAAAACCCTATGGGGCAGTTCTGCTCTGTCCTATAGGGTCGCTATGAGTTGCAGTCGACTCGATGGCAGTGGGTTTGTTTTTTCCTTGAGCCTGAGGACCAAATTCCTCACTTCAGCCGTAGGACACAGGGCAGCCGAGCGGTCACCGTTACTTCCAGTCACATTGTAATTCTTTCAGTGCTCACTTCACTATGAGATGTGGCCGGGAGTGAACTAGATTGAAGAGGGCGTGTAGTGTGGGGAGCTGGGGTATTTTCCCATGTTCTCTACAGGATTATAATTCTTTGACTAGTCGTCATTTTGAATGATAAAAGCATAGGCTGAAGGGATAAGAACTTGTGAAGCACTCACTTGCCCTCCAGGGTAGGAACCTGGTATTCTTCCTTATAGAAGATAGGAGAGAGTAATAAAATTACTAATCTTTGATTTTTTTTTTTAACCTCAGCCATTTTTCACCATCAAAAAAATACATATTGGGTACTCGTTAGAATATAATGTCTCACAGCCAATCTACACTTGCTATATGACAAGTAATTACAAAAAAAAAATCCTTCCAATAAAAAATGATATTCAGTCGCACTCGCCATTTTTCAGATACAAAACTCAACTTCCACTTACTCAAAAAATAAAAATAAATTTTAAAAAAGCTGTCTTCTGAGAGAATGATGTGAGCTCTTCAGATTTTTGTAGAAATCTCTGTGTGTTTGCAGCATCCATTCTGTGTGCAGTTTGGAGAATTATGTTGAAAAGTATTAATTAGTAATTTGTTTTGTTAACACGCTGTTCACTTTCTTGACATAACTGGTGTTCTTCAACCTGCAGCGAGAGCTCCTGGATGTTGTAGATAATAACGAGTCAGCAGTGATTGTTGCCCCAACGTCCTCAGGCAAAACCTATGCCTCTTACTACTGCATGGAGAAAGTGCTGAAGGAGAGCAACGAAGGGGTGGTTGTTTATGTTGCACCTACAAAGGTAGAGCTCAAGCGATTATGGTTTTCCCCTCTCATTCCTTTTAAAATAATGCATAGAGTAATGTAGTGGATCCATTTCATTTTGTAACCTGCATTCTCTCCTTACAGTTTAAGGGGGCATATTAACACTTTGCTTAGAGCCGTGGTCCTATCTTTAGGTATTACGCTTGAATTGAGAGAAGTCTCGGTACTTCGTTGGGCAACGCTGAGAGTCACCTAAGTCCCTAACATTGACTCTGCGGGCTTTATGGGATATATCTGACAGGTTGTTGGGCGTTAGCAACTGGTCCTGGCTTGTCTCTCAAGCTGCGTTATTTTGTGCTATTTATTTCATGTCTAACAGGGCTTGATTTTGAACTTGAAAACAGAAAGCATGATCTTTGTCATTCAGGAGAAAGTCTGATTTACAGGAAGTATCAATTTATATATTCTCATTATCAACCTCTTGCATTTAATGAGGTTAAGGAGTCCTGGTAGAGCAGTAGTTAAAATGATTGACTGCTAACCGAAAGGTTGGTGGTTCAAAACCACCAGCAGCTCTGCGGGAGAAAGATGTGACAGTCTGCTTCAGTAGAGATTTATAGCCTTGGGAACCCTATGAGGTTGCTATGAGTTGGAATCCATTCGATGGCAGATTTAGTTGGGATGACTAATTCTTTCCATTTTAGTCTATAGAAAAATGTGCGGTGTTGAATGACTTGTGATTACTCCCAACCAAATTGAGCCATATGATTAGTTGAAATTAGTATTGTAGCTTTGATTATAGTTTTTTTGTTTTGATTTTCATGATTATTAGAGCAATAAGCACTCTTTGCAGGAAATTATTAAGATATATCAAGAAAAAAATTAAGATTATATAAGTGGAATTACTAAGTCAAATGCAATACATATTGCTAAATTACTTTCCTGAAAGTTTGAATCCATTTTTATTCCCACTGGAAGTATATGGTGGTGTCTATTCTCTTACCTTATCCAACATCCCTTATTACCATTTAAAATAAGTTTTTGCCATACTCATACACTGAAAACTGTTATTCATATTTAAATTCACATTTCTGTGATTACAGTGATACGGGCATCTTTATGTATGGTTTTTGAACATTAGGATTTCTTTGTGAGCTACTTATTAATGCATTTGCCCATTTTTCTTTTTGTTGGGGAAGGGTTGTTTTTCTGTTGATTTATCAGAACTTTGTATAATAAACACATTCACCCTTTCTCTGGCATAGATATAGCAAATATTTTTAACATGTATCCTTTTATCTTTTCACTGTATTTAAGGTCACTACAATTATAATAATAGTCAGATATTAATATCCCCACTTAGGGTTTCTGTGTGTGTGCTCAAATGAGAATATATGACAATGTCCACTTTATAGTACATTTATGGTTACATATTAAAATGTACATTTTCATCTATATAGATTTTTGGGAGGACTAAAATGGAAAATGGAGGGCTGTTCGTAGGTTTTCCCACGCTGACCAGGCTACCTGCCTGGCCTAAAGCATGGGCTAGTCATTCATTTAGATATTTAAATTGAAGAAGTCAAGGAGCCCCAAACACAGGAGCCACACATCTATCTTTGCTGTCCCTCACTTGACCTTCTGTAGAAGATTCAAGCTCATCTTTATGCCTCAGTCATCTAGACGTTCAGCTGTCTCTTCTCATGTGTGGGGTCCTTTCCTGTTCTTTCTTTTTGATGAAGCCATCTATTTTTTTTTTTTTTTCTTTCCATTTTACTCTAGATTGAGGTTTATCAATGAAGTTTATACTCTTAGTCAGGTATCTGAAAGAACACTTTTAGTGTAGATGAGTATTATTAATTTTCTGTGTTCGTGGAAGAACAGTTTTAGCAGATTCTGTGGCGGTCAGCTTTCACCTGTCTGTATTCTATTATGTTACTAACAGATCTCTTTCCTTGTCCATCAGGCCCTTGTTAATCAAGTGGCAGCAACTGTTGAGAATCGTTTTGCCAAAAACCTACCAAGTGGTGAAGCTCTGTGTGGTGTTTTTATAAGGGATTATCGTCATGACGCCCTCAACTGTCAGGTAGGGTATATTAATTAATGACTTTATTATCAAATTATGGTACAGTACTTACATAGCTCTTTCACTAGGATTTCAACATCTTCACAAGGCTGTATGACATCATTTCCGACCGACTAAATTGCTTCAGAGAAAATTTAATATCGCTGCATTCCAAAGAATGAGAGATAGAACTCATCTTTCCCTGACGACGCTTACATTTTGAATTCAGATTTCAGTAAACGCTCACTGCATCTTGGCTTATAAATGGATTCAAAGTTATATGGAAGTCCCAATAAGCAATAAGAAAATTAACAAACACCAGTTTCCAATCATAATTTCTTCTTCTTGATAAGTCAAAAATGTTGTATTACTGATATTATACTTAGTGTCAGGTAAATCATAGAGAAATACAGATTTTCCTTAGTAAACCCCAAGGTAAAACGAAGACTCAACAAAACAAGGGCTATAGTACATTGTGTGGTAGACACAAAGATGTGCTGTCCAGATCACCCTTCAAGGAAGACTTGCTGCCCAGCTATGGGAAGTGTGGTCAGGACAGATACTAGCTGTCAGCTCTCCCAGGTCTGCCTCAGAAGTCCTGAGCTAGGCAGGGGTATAAAAATCTGGCCATAGTGCCTTGGTATGGGACAGCTCTGACAGGCAATACTCCAGTACTCTAAGCCGGGGTGACCAAGGCTTTGTCAGGCCTGCTTTACAGTTTGACTTCTCTTCTGCCCCAACTTTTAATAGTTGTTGATCCTTAATGAACGTCTTGCATCCCAAATTCCATCTCAGAGTCAAGTTTTAGAGAACCAAATTTAAGACAATTAACCATTTCTATTCATAACATTCTGAATAATCATACATTTAAGAATTTAAACTTCAGAGCTGGCATTTTACTGTTTTTGACCTACGAAAGTTGCGATTTCATATTTTTCAAACTAATACATCACAATTTTAATGAAACTCGTTTTCAGAGGCATTATTATATTCTAAGGTCGTGGGTGGTGCAAATGGTTTTCAGTTGATTGCTAAACAAAAGACTGGCAGTTTAAACCCACCCAGTAGTGCCATGAAAGGAATGCTTTGCTCTCTGCTTCCTTAAAGATTATACCCAAGAAAACCGTATGGAGCAGTTCTACTCTGTAACTCCTAGGGTCACCATGTGTCAGAATTGACTTAACCGCAGTGGGTTTGGTTTTAGTATTATATCCTATTAGCAGGTCTTCTCTGTCCTGCAGGGTCACAATATATTGGAATTGACTCAACGGCAATGGGTTTGGTGTTTTTGTTTTTCAGTAGGTATAATCAGGAACTCATAAACTTTTTTTTTTTTTTTTTTAGATATGTGTATTCATATAACTGTCTGCCTATAGTAAGTGCTGACAAATGTTAGTTCACACAATATTATTACTTTTAGGTACTTATTACAGTGCCTGCCTGCCTTGAAATTCTGCTCATTGCTCCTCATCGCCAAAAATGGGTAAAAAAGATCAGATATGTTATATTTGATGAGGTATGTTTGGTGTTTATTTCTCTGTGTTGATGTTCTATTGTGAGTGTGTGCTATAATGAGGATTTTTGGTGCTTCAGGATATCAGGCCCCTTGGTCAAGGTTCAGGTTGGAGGGGGACTTCCTTTGGAACTATCTCCCCAGTAAATTACAATCAATCTTCTTGTTCCATTTTCCTATTGTGACTCCATAGGGTAATCAGTATACTCTGTAGATCTTCATATGAGAGAGGAACTTTTCATTGATGATTCCTGTTTCAAGGGACAATAATTCACCCACCATGTCATAAATTTCCATGGATATGGATTTCAAAACCCAATCTTTGATCTCTAAGGCACAGAATATTGGTTTACAATTGCCAACAATATTGGCAATTATGTAATTTATATCATGGGTCATGGTCCCAACAGAGAATGAATTGCAAGTTCAAAATTCAAGAATTCAAGAAGGGTGTTTTTTAAAAGGTATGTGTACGAGGGAAATTATAAGAGGTAGTTCTGTAATTCAGAACTTGTAGCTTACCCCTAATCCTAAAAGGATGAGGTGAGGAAGCAGTTACTGAAATTCAAAAGGGGGTTCCTGCTGAATTGACCGTATTATGAGGCACTCTTCTTACCTTGGTTGATATATACAACCAGATCAAGGTAATCTTCCAGTTAGGGAGCCAAGGGAATAAAGACCTCAACTTCATTCACCCCCTTCCTCTGATCAATTGCCAGCATTCTCCATTGGCCAAATCCAATAGAAACAGAGAGTATGGGAGCACTTTTCAGGTAATCCTTATAGGTCAGTTTCCCTGGGTGGAGAGAGCAAGGTGGAAATTTATAGGGACAAATAGAAGATACTTAGCACAGCTATAAAGCAGCATTACTAACAATATTTACTCAAAGTGATTCAACACATTAAAAATGTTTGTTCCTTTGCTACAAGGTTTTTTCAGCTTAAAGGGCAAATAGATGACAAACCTCTATTTAATTTACCTTTTTATTGTTTTATACTTTGGAGCTACCACATAGTAGCAAATAATACTTTTTGATTTGTTTGATTCTGAATTGATTTGTTCAATCCCGAATAACTCCTTGTATTAGTTATTTTTGGTTAATCTGTGTAAATTGTTTCCTGAAGGCCTCGAATATTCCTTAAAAAAAAAAAAAAAAAGCAAAACAAAAACAACTTTGTCTTTGCAATCTGGAACCTTGAATTGTAGTCTAATGTCAAAACTCTGAAGTGATATGAAATTGGATACTCTCAGTTTTCCCAATTTTATATAAGAGTAAATCTGATGGGTTTCGAAGGTTAATATCGGGTCCATCAGAGTCAGAGAAACATGCTACCTAGTACGAAGCCTAAGGTTGGTATTCAGCAAGTGGTATATTATCTGGCCAGGACAAAGCCAATGAGTAGTGGAAATATTATTATTTTTTGTATTATTAGGCTCCTCTGAGAGTAAGCCCTTTTCAGTTGATTGTGAGGTGTCCTAATCTGTTTTAACAAACACCACATTTGAGAATCTTCCCTGAATCTACTTCAGTTTGCTCTGTTCGGTCAAAAGGCGTTCATTCCTTTATTCAGGAAATATTTATAGGGTATCGTCTCAGCATCAGGCACTGTGTCAGCACTGGGGGTACCCACATGTAAGGCCACAGTTTAACTGAGAAGGAGGCATTAAACTAGTAAGCACACACGTGACTTTATTAGTCCACATTGGGCTATACTGTGAAGAGAAAGAGCAGGCTGTGATGACTGCAATAATGGCAGGGTGGGCTAGGGAGGACATCCAGACTGGGTGATCAGAAAAGTGTTCCCTAGACGTTAACGTTAAGCTGAACTCAATAGATTAAGTGGCAGTAGCCTGAGTAAGAGGGAGGGTAACAGCATTTTGAGCATAGGAAACAATATATGTGTGAAAACAAGTAGAAAAGCAACAAAGCAAAAGCCAGTATGCCTGGAGCAGATTAAATGTGGTGAAGAGTGGCTTGAAATGAAGCTAGAAAGTTAAGCAGGGGTCAAATTATGTCAGGCATTACATGTCCCGTTAAGGGATTTGTAAGGAAACCCTGGTGGCATAGTGATTAAGAGTTTGGCTGCTAACCAAAAGGTCAGCAGTTCAAATCTACCAGGTGCTCTTTGGAAATCCTATGGGGCAGTTCTGTTCTGTTCTACAGTGTCCCTATGAATCGAAATCGACTCAGTGGCAACAGGCTTTGGTTTTTTCGTAAAGAGTTTGTATTTAGTTCCATGTGTAATGGGATGATACTAAGCAAATTTAAATAGGGCCATGAACCGATCTATATTTGTCTTTTAAACCTGTCATTATGGTTGTGTTTGAAGAATGTAGGGGGCAGGAATAGAGGCAAGGACAGCAGCCAGGATATTGTGGTAGAGGTAAGACATAATGGTGGCTTGATTAGAAATGGAGATGGAGAGGAATACATAAATGTGAAAAAAAATTCTGTAAGTAAGAAAAAGAGGAATTTGCGATGGATTGGCTAAGGGGATTGTAGAAAATTTAGGTGTCAAAATTTTTTTATTGCCCGAATCTGCCAATATTTATTTAATTTTGGCATGGGTAATCAAAGGTAACTGGGGAACTATGAATGAGTATTTCAGGTTTCCATGTCTTATTTTCACTTATAATTTTTAAGTCAGCTTTTCAACTGAGAACTTCTTTTCTTTAATAGGTCCATTGTCTTGGTGGAGAAATTGGAGCAGAAGTCTGGGAGCACCTCCTTGTCATGATCCGATGTCCCTTTTTGGCTCTTTCAGCTACAATAAGCAACCCAGAACATCTCACTGAGTATGTATTGGTCCCACTTGGGACGGAATGCTTATCTATTTTGAATGTTTGAGTTTTATGTTTTCTATATGGATTCTGAAGAGTTTCATAACTTTTAAGTGAATTTTTTAACTCTTATCTCTTCGTCTGCAAAGAACAGAGCCCCTCTATTGTATCCTGGCAGGTGCTGACCAAAGTCATCCTCTATAAAGAAAAATCCAGGACTCCCCCAGCCAGATCTGAAATTGAGTAGGAAATACTCCCTCATATTCAGAAATGGTTCATCAGAAATGATATATTTTTCTTTGTCCTTCACCAAGAAATAAAGAATAAAATGGCGTAATGACATCCTCAGCCATGGACCCTGAGTTTTCTTCATACGACTCTCAGTTGTAGAAGATAGAAAAATAGCAAATCCTTATTAGTTGACAGTGACAGATTATTTTGTCACAGAGCTTGATTTTTTTTTTTTCCTCTAGTCATATTTTTTTTTAGTCATAATAATAATTATAGCAAAGACACCAATAAGGCTTTCTCAGTACCAGGTACTATTCTAAGTGCTTTGCATGTATTAATTTATCTTGTGTATCTGACAATCTTAATGGAAAATGAGGCTCAGAGAGGTAAAGTGACTCGACCAAAAGAGCCACAGCTCATAGATAAGGAAGCTGAGATTCAATCTCGGGTGGTCTGACTCCAGAGCCTTATTCTCTTAAGTATAAATGTAAGGCACATAAGATTTATTTATTTATTTTTAAATTATTTAATTTCCTGTGAAAGAACTCCCTGTTCTGCCTAAATAATACGGAAATGTATTTTTTTGGTAAGGTGGCTACAATCAGTAAAGAGATACTGGAAGCAGATGGACAATGTAATTGGAAAAAGTACTGCTTCAAAAAGAAAGAACTCTCACAAAGACTCCTTGCAGATAAAGCAATCGTATAAAGTTAGACTTGGTATGTTTGGTACATCCATAAGCGTTTTTATATTTTACTTAAAAATGATTCTAGCCATTGCATGCCAGTTGATTTGTAAATACCTTGTGTTTCATGTTTTAGTTCTCTATGGAGAGCGATACAATGATTTAGAGAAGCACATATGTTCCGTGAAAGACGACGATGTTTGTTTTGATCACTTTCACCCGTGCGCTGCCCTCACAGCAGAGCATGTAAGTAATACTTTAGCCATGTTTATTCTGAGTAATATAAATATTTAGTGTATGTATCGACTGGACAGCACTGGGTTTGGTTTTGGTTTTATCATAATTGAAAAGCTGTCTGATTCTCATCAGAACTGCAAGAAAAAAATACCCCACAATGGATATTTTAACCTTAGTTTTAAGGGTACCTGTACCCAGGATGGTCTTCATAGTTTTCATTGGTTTCTCAATAGTGTCTGAATCCACACAGCCTGAAAATGACTAAAATTTTTTACTCTGAATCCTGTGGTTAATTTTCCTTATTTCCGGACATTGTTTTTGTCCACTTTCCTTCTGGCAGCACCCATGTCTTTCTGTCCACCTCTCTGCCTATGACTGTTCCTTCAGTGGTATTGTGAGGTGTCATGGAATCGATTCTGACTCATAGTGACCCTGTTTGACAGACTGGGTTTCCTAGGCTGTAGTCTTTATAGAAGCAGATCCCCAGGACTTTCTCTCAAAAAGCCACTGGGTGAGTTCAAACAACTAACTTTTTGGTTAGCAGCTGAGCACTTAACTGTTGTGCCACCAGGGCTCCTTCCCTTCAGTGTGGCTCCAACTTTGCGTGAACATCACCTAGTATATATGAGAATCTGGTCACTGTAAGTTAGTTTAAACAAGATAAGGCACTTCTAACATAACAATCGCAATGTAATTTTTTGCTGGTGGAACAATAAAGCGGAGGCCTTAAGAGGGTGTCGTTTGTGGTACTGGGGTGTGAATGGGGGAAGATTCGTTAATGTTTATTGCATATCTTTTGATACTTCCTGTGTCGTTTGATATTTTCTCCATAGACTCCTTCACTATTGCAACTGGAGGCTTGAATTTTTTCTTCAGTTCTTTCAGCTTGAGAAACGCCAAGCGTGTTCTTCCCTTTTGGTTTTCTATCTCCAGCTCTTGGCACATGTCGTTATGCTTTACTTTGTCTTCTCGATCTGCCCTTTGAAATCTGTTCAGTTCTTTTACTTCATTATTTCTTCTTTTTGCTTTAGCTGCTCAACTTTTGAGAGCAAGTTTCAGAGTCTCCTCTGACATCCATCTTAGTCTTTTCCTTCGTTCCTTTTTTTCCCATGACCTCTTGCTTTTTTCATGTATGATGTCCTTGATATCATTCCACAACTCGTCTGGTCTTCAGTCACTAGCGTTCAGTGTGTCAAATCTGTTCTTCAGATGGTCTCTAAATTCAGGTTGGATATACTCAAGGTCATATTTTGGCTCTCGTGGACCTGCTCTGATTTTTTTCGGTTTCAGCTTGAACTTGCATATGAGCAATTGATGGTCTGTTCCACAGTCGGCCCCTGGCCTCGTTCTGACTGATGATATTGAGCTTTTCCATCGTCTCTTTCCACAGATGTAGTCAATTTGATTCCTGTGTGTTCCATCTGGTGAGGTCCATGTATATAGTCATCATTTATATTGGTGAAAGAAGGTATTTGTAATGAAGAAGTCGTTGGTCTTGAAAAATTCTATCATTCCATCTCCGGCATTGTTTCTATTGCCAAGGCCATGTTTTCCAACTACCGATCCTTCTTTTTGTTTCAGACTTTCACATTCCAATCACCAGTAATTATCAATGCATCTTGATTGCATGTTCGATCAATTTCAGACTGCAGCAGCTGATAAAAATCTTCAATTTCTTCATCTTTGGCCTTAGTGGCTGGTACGGAAATTTAAATTATAGTCATGTTACCTGGTCTTCCTCTTGGGTGTATGGATATTATCCTATCACTGAGAGCGTTGTACTTCAGGATAGATCTTGAAATGTTCTTTTTGAACACCACCACCATTCCTCTTCGCGTGGTCATTCCCAGCATAGTAGACTGTATGATTGTCTGGTTCAAGATGGCCAATACCAGTCCATTTCAGCTCACTAATGCCCAGGATATCGATGTTTATGCATTCCATTTCATTTTTGACGGTTTCCAATTTTCCTAGATTCATACTTCGTACATTTCAGGTTCCTATTATTAATGGATGTTTGCAGCTGTTTCTTCTCATTTGAGTCATGCCACATCAGCAAATGAAGGTCCCGAAAGCTTTACTCCATCCACGTCATTAAGGTCAACTCTACTTTAAGGAGACAGCTCTTCCCCAGTCATCTTTTGAGTGCCTTCCAACCTGGGGGGCTCATCTTCCAGCACTGTATCAGACAATGTTCCACTGCTATTCATAAGGTGTTCACTAGCTAATGCTTTTCAGAAGTAGACTGCCGGGTCCTTCTTCCTAGTCTGTCTTAGTCTGGAAGCTCAGCTGAAACCTGTCCTCCATGGGTGACCCTGCTGGTATCTGAATACCAGTGGCATAGCTTCCAGCATCACAGCAACATGCAAGCCCCCACAGTACGACAAACTGACAGACGTGGGTGTAACAATGAGCTCAAGCATAACAACAATTGTAAGGATGGGGTAGGACTGGGCAGTGTTTTGGTGTTGCGCATAGGGTCTCTATGACTCAGAACCGACTCCGTGGCACCTAACAACAACAACAATATTGCATAACTATCTTTCATCTTACTCCTGTGACTAGGTCGTTCAGGCTCTCCTTGCCTCTCAAAGAGATAGTGACATTCATCAGTAGTTTAGCTGACTTCCTTTTAAGACCTAGTAGCAGGTTAAATATATTCTTAATTCTCCTGGCAGGTTGTTGTTGTATGCCGTGGAGTTGATTCTGACTTGTACCAACCCTATAGGGCAGAGTAGAACTGCCCTATAGCGTTTCCTAGGCTGTAATCTTTACGAGAGCAGATCACCAGATCTTTTCTCCTGCGGAGCGACTGGTGGGTTTGAACCACTGATCTTCTGGTTACCAGGCAAGCACTTAACATTGGCCACCAGGGTTCCTTGCTGGCAGATTAATCCTTCTAAAATATAATTCTGATCTAGGCAAGCCTTCAATGGCTTTCCTCTGGAAAAGGATAAATGTACAACTTTTTGGCTTGACATCGAAGGTCTTCTGTGGCCTGGCCCCAATCTCCTTTCCACACATGCACTTGATATATTTTAGTGCTAGAAGCCCTCATGCTATGTATTGTGCCTGGAATATTTCATCCCAGAGTCCACTGCCAGTTGTCCAGATCCTATTAATCTCCCATGACTTTTCTCCTCCCTCCCTTTCTTTCTTTCTTTCTTTCCCTTCCTTTCTTTCCTCCTCTGTTCCTTCCTTTCTCTTTTACTTTTTTCATATATGTTACCTTCTTCCCTCTCTTTCTTCCTTCCCGATATCCAGCAATTATCTCGTTTCATCCATTGGTTATCTTATTTTCATCTGTATCTGACGTTTTAACTGCATATTTTTAAAAGTTACGTGTTCTCCTTAGGATGGTTCAAGGCAGGTTGTCTTTAAGCAGCTCTGAGTACAGTGGTGTAGAGTTTGGCAGGATTATCACTTCGGTACAAGTGCCTTTCCTGTCTTCTCACTGGCTATTTATGGAACAACTGGAAAGTGACAGATCTGCTGCAGTGTGCCCTGAACCCATATGACTTCTGCGAAGGCCCTGCTGTTGCATGAGAATTCGTAAGACTTCTAGACTTTTGTGGCAGGAATAGCAGACAAAAACAAAGGCTCAGGCATTACATTATGGTTTGACAGCTGTGGTTAAGTGTGTGTAGCATTGACCTTTTCTAAAGTAGTAGCGATAAAAAGTAGGTAGACCTCTCCAAATGAGTAAACAATTGCTGATCTTACGTTGTGTACTGCAGATTAATATGAAAGAGCTGAGAGGCAAGTAAAAGAATAAACTATGGCAACATGAAGAAAAGCACCTTCTACCTTGGTCCTCTCTTCTGTACCTCTCTCATGGGAATGGTTTCAGAAGAGAAGGGTTGGGACAGGATGAGTGAGCTGGCCTTAATCCAGCTGTGGTGAGGGATTGCCTTCAGTCCATGTGTGACTTGTTCCTGGACAAAGAGCAGAGTTGTTTGGCCTTTATCACCAATTATGATGCAGTACAGGAACAGCTGCTTGGCTCTGGAGAGAGGTCAGCCCTGGGCAGACCCTGAAATAACTGCTGTGTGTCTCTTCCTGCTCAGTTTGGAGCAATGCTTGTCACCACATATAAGATTAGGATCAATATGGTTTGCAAAAAGAGCGTCATGCTATAATACAATTGTGTTCATGAGTGAAGAATAGTAGACATCTATGAACTTTTATTTACCTTCCTTTTCTACCTAGACTGGCTTAAGTTTTGCCAGCTCCTTAGGTACTGTGTGGGAAACCCAGGTAGCATAGTGGTTAAGTGCTACAGCTGCTAACCAAAGGGTTGGCAGTTCGAATCCACCAGGTGCTCCTTGGAAACTCTCTGGGGCAGTTCTACCCTGTCCTATAGGGTCGCTATGAGTCAGAATCGACTCGATGGCACTGGGTTTGGTTTTTGATAGGTATTGTGTAGGGAAGGGCAGCGGAATTAAATTCCTAGCTTTTAACCGTAGAATTATTAAACTGACTTTAAAAATTAAAAACCGTAAGTGGAAAATTAATTAATTTGATTTGATCGAAGCATCAGCCATGTGCCAGGCATTTTACTAAACCTGTTACCTAGATTACCTAATTTAATCCTCACAATAAAGCTGTGGCATAGGAAGCATTATCCCTCATTTTAGAAATAAGGAAACTCAGGCCTCTGTAAAAAGCTAAGAGACCTTAAGAAATTGAAAGCACTCTAGTAACCAAAACAGAAGATTTATATGTTAAACATCATGATAATTCTTATAAAACACATAATAATTTATTTTAGTTAGAATAAGTAACATTCTTCAAGTGATTCTAAAAGAAAAAATTGCCGTCATTCCTAAACAGTATCTGCATTTATCATTCTGGTATAATGTGGTCTTTGCCATCTAGCTAGCTTTAAGTGCTCAAACTGGGATGCTAAATGATAACTCCATCCATTTATTTGCATGCTTTAGTTTAAAAAAGTTTAAAAAGCGTTTGCTGATGTATTAATCTTGTTTGCTCCTTCCACAGTCTGTAAGTTGGAAGTGCAGATATTTTCATTCCTACATTGTGGATGAGAAAATAGCAGTTAGAACTGAAATTAGAATAGACATTCTAACCTGAACTCTTCTGTACTTTCCATTCTACCAAACATCATCTCCATCTTTTTTTTTCCAACTGCGTTGTGTTTGGAGTGGATTCTTTAGCTCAGAATTTCCAAGTGTGTGTTTCATAGACTGTTAATAGCTATTTATTAAAACCAGCGTCTTACTGTCAAATCATTTTGAGAAGAAATCTGCATACTATAGTTCCTTCTTTGAGATTTTAACGTTTCCAATGAGAAGTCTTGAAAAAGCCTGTTTAATAGAGCACCAGTGAAATTCCTTCCCTTTTCTTAAAGAAGGTCGTTGTTGTTAGATACTATCGAGTTGGTTCTGACTCACAGCAGCCCCATATACAACAGAGTGAAACACTGCCCAGTCCTGCGCCATCTTCACAATAGTTATGCTTAAGGACATAGCTGCAGCCACTGTCAGCCCACCTCATTGAAAGGTCCTCTTCTTTTTCTCTGATCTTCTACTTTACCAAGCATGATGTCCTTCTCCAGGGACCGGTCTCTCCTGATAACATGCCCAAAGTACGTGAGATGGAGTCTTGCCATCCTTGCTTCTAAGGTGCATTCTGGCTGTACTTGTTTTGAAGAATACTTATTAACATTTCAGGGATCATGGTGTCACACAAAATTGATTCATAATAGTAGAGGTTGAAACCCGCAGAAGATACTACATGTAAACTTTTTGAGAACAGGAATTTTTAATTTCCATCTTAAAATATGTGTAGATGAAATGAATGGTAAACACATCCAAAAGGCTTAAGGCAGAACCAAATCAGTGATCTGGTGAGAAGTTTCTTTGCATGTCTAAAGATGGTCTTAGAGTCTTGTCTTGAAGTTGGCCTAGCTCTTATCTTTGAACTTAAACAAATAAGCTTTGCACTTTGAGCCTGGCCTAAAAAAAAAAAAAAAGCCTGGTACCCATAAATTCACTGGGTGGTGCCAATGGTTAAGCACTTGACTACTTACTGAAAAGTTGGTGGTTCAAATTCACCCACAGGTGCCTTGGAAGACAGGCCTGCTGGTCTGTTTGCAAAGGGCATAGCCTTAAAAACCCTATGTAGTTGCAGCTCTACTCTGACAAGCATGGGATTGCCATGAGTCGGAATAGACTTGATGGCAACTGGGTTTTTCGGTGCCCATAAACACAAAGACTCATCGTCATCATTGAGCTGATTTCAGTTGCAGTTATAGGGTATCAGTTGCATCTGCTTGTCTAAACCAAGTCCACATTTCTTCCAGCTATCTGGTAACCTGTTTTGAGTTCTAAAGGCAGTTCATAGAGAATTAGCTGAGCTAAAGAAAACATAAAATGTTTTTGATGGGCATTTGGGGTTTTTCTACGTTAGTGTCTCAGGGGTCCTCCTGGTCAGTGTTTTGTTAGCATTTGGCACCTACCAGCATTTGAATATTTTAATTTAGTGTCCTTTGATATCTTTGGGTTCACGGATAGTGGCTACGAGCAAAGGATAGGATGTAAGACTAAATAAAGAGTAAAAAGTTTCCTTTTATTTTAAACACAGATTGAAACGTATGGGTTCCCATCTGATCTTAGCCTTTCACCTCGAGAAAGCCTCCAGCTTTATGACACCATGGTTCAAGCCTGGAAAACTTGGCCCAGAGCCCAGGTAAGTAATAACCATGGAAATGAATTTAAATCGATGCGATTAAAGAGGATGGTAACGTTCCTCTTCAGAAAAACCAACCCTCACCCTTTCTAATCACTTCAACCTGATCTTTTTTTAAAATGATCGGTGACCCCTTTGCCAAATAAGTGGCCTCTTCTCAGACATTGTTCTTAACATTTTATGTTTGATTTTAATGGGGTGGAACACCATTGAATCCCGACTGTATTCCTTCTTTCGATTTCCGCGATACATACTTCAGGGCCCTCTACCTCTTGGATTTGTATTACTTCATTTTCTTTCACTGAATTCTCCTTCCTCTCTGCTCTGCTTGCTGTCAGCTCTCACCTTCTCCTTGGCCTTGCTCTACATTTTGTCCTTTGGAGAGTTCCTCCATCTTAGTATGCAGGAAAGGTAAGAAGAAGCTCAACAGCTTCTACCCTTAAAGAAGCTTGTGATGTTGTTAATAAAACACACAATTGAGAGACATCTGTGGATGTTCTTGCGTGATTTTCTTTAATTCTGTGGTGTTTGTTTTCAAGGAACTGTGTCCAGAGAAATACATTCATTTTAAGAACAAAATAGTCATTAAAAAGTTGGATGCTAGAAAATATGAAGAGAGCTTAAAGGCAGAATTAACAAACTGGATTAAAAATGGCAATATAGAGGAGGTAATTTTCACACATGTTTTGGGCAGAGCACTCTGTATTGTTGTTGCATTGTGTTGTTCAGATAATACGATTTTCTGTTTTTTCTTTTAATCTTTAATTTTCATTGTAGGAGTTTAAGCTGAAATGTACAGTCTGGTGATTCTGAGGTAGGGGAAAAAAGACAATGAGAGAGAGGAGCAGAGCTGATCCTTTTTGCATTGGCAGTAGTGTGACTAGTCTCAGAATGGTAGCTGAGGATGATTTTTTACTCCTTTCTCTTTTTGTGTCAGAGTGTGGATTTAAAAATTTTTTATTTCAAGTTGTAGGAGCTATTTGTATATTAGAACCTTAACCCAGAGCCATCTTAGTTATGAGTATTTATTTTAAGTAGGTTGATGGTCTTTACATTTTTATTTTACTCTATTGTTACAATCTGAGTTTTCCTAGAAAATTGGACTGTGTATATGCCACATATATCAGACTTTTCTCATATAAGCGTCCATTATTTTTAATTTAGAAAACCTCTTCCCATCCAGAGACAAGTTAGTGCAAGTAACTTGTATTTTCTTCTAATTATTTTGTCATTAAAAACAACACCAACAATGACAAAACCTGTTAAATGTATTTGGAAGTTATTTTTCTGCACAACAGGAATAAACTTTAATTCTGTCCTGCAGAACCAACATCATTAACTGAACAGTCCTTCTCTTGCTGACTGATTTTTGCTACCTTAAAAAATTACATGTAGAAAAATATGGGAACAGTTAAGATTGATGGTTGAACAACATGACAAACATATTTAATGTTACTGAATTGTACATGTCAAGATTGTTGAAATGGCAACTGTTTTGTTATGTACATATTTACCACAATAAAAAATTGCATGTCAATGTGATATTTAGTGTATAATATATGTACATATATGTATTTTTTTAGTGTATTGGTTTGTCCATTTTCATCATATACTTTCATAAGACTATTTTAAGGAGCCAAAGAAACATAAGTCAGACAATTATGAAAATTTTAGCTAAAAATATTAGTTTTTTTCTTTGTTATACAGAACTTAAGTCATTTTTTTTTCACTGCTGCAGGCCAAAATGGTACTGTACGATCTTAGTTCGGGTATAACTGATAGTACAGACATCACGGAACAAATGTTTCCACTTCTTGTTGAAAAGCTAAGGAAATTGGGGAAGTTACCTGCACTATTTTTTATGTAAGTTACTTAATTTGTTTTTGTTTGTAATTTCTATTAGACTCATTCTGTTAAAGTGAGTAGAGTTATAGAAACGTTAGTTTTATAATCTACAATTCAGTACCATTTAGAGTGCTTGTGAACGGTTAAAGATCTTATTTTAGAAAGCATACCTTTTGAGCTCAATTCTTGTAAAATATTTTTACTTGTGCTATTAGAAATTATTTCATTTGCTACCCCATTTTTTGTTTTCTTTTTACTGTAAACTTGTATTTTTATTTAGGTCTTATTAATTTTCAGTAATGCCTAGGTTATTAAAAAAGCAAATTGAATGTATATGCACACAAATATCACACATGAAATTAAAGCATCCTCATAATTTGCTTGATATTTATTAGCAGGGTATGTTTTCGTTTTTAGTTATAAAACTGTGCCCTAGAAGCACTGATTCCTTGCCAAGTTTTATATAACACAGAATTACTTAGAATGTAATTGTCCAGTTTCAAAAGTGGAAAGTGTAATTTATTAAATAGACAACACCCTACCAATGATGCTGTATTACTAATTACCTTATATCTGTTTACATGTGAGCATATATATCATTAAGCTTTGCCACCTAAACAAGATTCTGTGACTTTATTTTATATGAAGCTTTCATGACTTAATGCAGTTTTGAAATTATTGATAGTAAGGAAAGTCTTCTGATCCCAGACTATGTTTAAAGGTTATTCCAGTGTATAGAATGTTATCCATTCTAGAGTATTATTGAGACAAAGAATAAATAATTGTTTACTCTCAGGAAGTTACAGTGCTCACCTACGTAACTTTCTGGCATGGTTATGGATTTTAGTTAGAAACAAAAGCAATCTTGTACCTCTGGGATATTTCTATTTCTGTAAAATAGAAATCCCAAAAGAACCAGGTTCGTTAGTCACATATTTATACACACTAAAAATATTTAAAAAGTAAAATATTACACAAAAACGGTAAAGATTTGATTTTACTCAGAGAATTAGATCTTGGCACATTTGTATGAAATTTTGGATTCTTCACAAAACATATGAAAATTCTTGCTCTTAGGCAGCTTGATTTATTCCTAAGCAGCCTGGGTGCCACAATAGTTAAGCGCTTGACCGCTAACTAAAGAGTTGGCATTTTGAACCTACCCAGAGGCTCCACTGCTCCGTGGCAATCTGCTCCCTTAAAGATTACAACACCCTAGAAAACACATGGGATAGTTCTACTCTTTAACACATGCGATCGCTGAGTTGGAATCAACTCAACAGCACCTAACAACAGTAGCCGCAGTTCAGTCAAGAACTCTGAAGACTTGTTGAGGCTCAAAGTAGACCTCTGAGAGCTTTTTGAATAGTAATATAACCAGCAACCTGCTTTAATCTGGTTCTAGAAAGAAATACCTGCTGCATATTTAGCGTCAGGGTGTGCTTAAGAACACATACTTCATGGTCAAGCCCACGCCTGGATCCCAGCTCTGCCTGTATTAGCTGTGTTACTGTCACTTGTAGACACTTACATTAGCGCATTGAGCCTCAGTTGCCTCACCGGCAAGCTGAGATGATAAAAACAAGAATACATAGGATTTGGGTGAGAATTAAAGTTTAAAAGCATGTAGTACTCCAGTCTCTAGATTATATTCTTTATATATATGTTATCAGAGATATTTAAGATAAAAAATATTTCCATGTGATCTATATTTTAAAAATGAAGTAGTGTGGTGAAAATGATACCATTGAATACCAGTAATACGTGCCTGGGCCACAGTAACTTGCGTTAATGCAAAAAGACAGGCAGACAACATAATGTAATGGTGAAGAACACGGGCCAGACCCTGTCATATACCAACTGCAGGATTTTGGTCAGGTCATTTAAACTCTTTATGTCTCCATTTTGTCACCTGCAAGATAAGGATAATAATAACACTTCGGTCATAGGGTTGTTGCAAGGATTAATTGAGTTTAATACATTTAAGCCCTTTAGATTAAAGCTGACAATAGTAAGTACAGTATAAGTGTTCACTGCTGTTATGTTTTGTTGTCTACCAAGTCAAGCATCTTGCCACGTGGATCTGACTGTGACTTCCTTAATCTTTACTTCGCCAGTGTGTCAGTTCATTTACTGTTCACCAGCTAGCAACATACGCTATTAATGCTAGCTCTGAAAGCCTTTAGAAAAGCCCTTTGCCTCACAGTTTACATTTAAGAAGATTTATTGTGTAAACCCAATCTGTGAGTTGCTATAATAAGCTATGGTTAGAACAGCGATACTGGCTATTGGCTACTTTGAGCCACAACATTTTGCCAACAAGGTATTGTAGGCAAATGAAACTTCCCTGGCTTTTTCAGTGCTCCTGTAAAATGTCTCCTGAGGCAGGGAAATGCATGTGATGTAAAGATACGGGCTATTTGATTTTATTCCCCTATAAGCATGGCGAAGTGGTTAAAAGTTTGGCTACTAACGAAAAGATCTGCAGTTCCGATCCACCAGGCACTCCTTGGCAACCCTGTGGGGCAGTTCTATTCTGTCCTATAGGGTCACTATAAGTTGGAATCGACTCTGCGGCAATGAGTTTGGTTTTGGTTTTTTATAAGCATTTTACCCTTCATATACCATGAGAATTAGATCTGTAGCTTATTGTCTAATTAATTGCCCAGTGCAGAGATTGCCAAATGGTTTCAGCCTGGGCTAGATCCCTAGGTAAGTCCCAAGTTACTAGGAAGACTGAAGTGCTATCTTTGTAGGCATTTATGTTTCAAAATGTACAAACCCCAGACCTTGCAGACATCTGTAAATCATAGAGCCCAAGGACATCTGGGTTTTTTATCTGATACCTGGAAATAAGTAGTCACATTCCAAAAAATTAGGTTGAGAATCTGTGATCTTTTTCTTCCTGTTGTAAAGAGGAAAAGTTTGGCTTCTGTTTTGTTCTGTTTTTCTCATCTTTTAGTAGGGGTGAATTTGGCTGTCTTTCTCCTCTATATAAAAGAAGAAAATCCATTGTTCTCTGTCCCTCACTCATGGTGTATCTGATCACTCTTATGGGAAAAATTTTCACGACTCTCGTTGCATTGCTCCAACAAGAAAAATATATTTATCTTCTACCTATTGTACGAATGAGGTCTGGGGAAAGGGACCTGACGTACCTATTATTTGCTCTAAGGTAGTTAATAAGAAGGCTGTCTCTGATCTAGAATACTTTGTGCGTGCATTATGGAAAAAATAATTAATGTTGAAAAACCAATAGGAGTGTGTTAAGATGATAACAATATTTGGACTTATGGTTTGAATTTTATGTATGGTATTATTCTCAAGGCAAACATTCTTTTCATTTGTTTCAAGATTCAATCTAAAAGATGTGGAAAAAAGGGCTCACAGTGTAAGCAATTTTCTGAAGGAAAAGCAGGAGAGTAAAAGGCCTCCCAAAGCTGATAAAGAGGCCCATGTCATGGCTAACAAACTTCGGAAAGTTAAAAAATCCATGGAAAAGGAAAGGATAATGTAAGTATTTATTTAAACCAATTGGCTGTTAAAGGATTAAAATACAAATTCCAGTAGGAAACATACATTGAATGTGGTACACGAGGTGGTTCCAATTATTGCTTGACCTTCTTTCCAAATAGAAAGAATGGATGGGAGAATGGGGCAAAGATAAGTGACCATAATCATATATTCCTTAGGTGTGTAGATCAGTCTCATTTAGTACTTGATAGAAGAAGGACCATAACCTACAAACCTAGGTAGACTATGTAATCTGACAATATGTTCAGTTCATCCCTCAAAATAAATGTATCTTTGACTTATAAGTCACATGACTTATGACTGTCACTCAAGCCCTTGGAAAGCTTCAGTTAATCTGTACACATTGATTTAAGTTATAATATGGAAGTCTCACTAGTTTACCATCACAGTCATATAGGTGAGCATAGAATGGGTTCTAGAATGAATTGAAATGCCATTATGCTTGGTAGGACTTTGCTGTGGTCACTCCACTTCCTTGTTCCTAATGTCTACTTCTGATAATTCTATGTCCAGAATATTTATTTTCTACCTATTATTACTCTCCATTTTTAGTCATTCACTGGTTTAGAAGCAGAGGTTCTGTTTTTTGGATTATAGATTCACCATTCTCCAATCTAGCCAACATATGATCTTTCTGACATTCAAATTGATGAAATTGTACTATTCTCAATCTTCTTCCTTGCTGTGCTGATGAAATCTAAAATCTATGCTTATTATTGATATGCCAACATGTTTTGGTCCTTGCCTTCATCTCTTTAGCCTCACTTCCAACTACTCTCCTCTAGCAATGTTCAACATTTATGGTTCTCCTCACATGACTTGTTCTTCCACCTTTATACTTTTCCATGAACTGACCCATGTACCTAGAGTACTTTCCTTCATGATTGCCCCCAAACCTTATAACTTTTGCTATCTCCTATCTGAATCTTGCCTTGATTCTCCCAGATAGACATGGTACCCTTTCTTCTGTGCTCTTCCTACACTTTTAGGATTCAGTAGATCAGTTATCATAATGAATTGCAGTTGTTAGTTATTTTATCTTTTTTTTCCCCTAAATTGTAAGTTCCTCTGCAAAGAGACCACGTAATTTCCTCTTTTTATCTCCACTGCTTAGCACATTGCCTTGCAAGTAATAGTTGCTCATGGTCCAACAGGCAATATTTGTTTCATGAATAGATTTTTAAAAAAATAAATGGTAGATATGTCCTTCTCAGTTGAACTAGCTCTTACAAGGAAGGCGAATGCTCTGGAATTGGCAATATGGAGCCAGGAGAACACCCACCTCACCTGTATGCCTAGCGTCGGAGACTGAGGAAGAGAAAATGATCACGTTAATAAGCTGCAGGGAAAGCAAGATCCTCTGAAGAAAACTGCCTTTTGTCTACAACAGGAATGGAAGGGAACAGAGAAATACACTATGAGTACATAGGGGAATTTTTTTGTGAGGTATCATAATTCTGGAGGCTAATGAGGAAGTGCATTAGAGCAAGGAGGGTGAGTCAGGATAGGTACATGATGAGTGTAAACGTTTGGGGGATGAAGATAATCCGGGAAGTCTTGGGCTTCCTATGGTGGCTGAATATGAATATTCATTACTTAAAATTTCATTCTTATAAACAGAGATGAAAAAAGTCAGAAAAAGGCCAGAAAAATGGATCAAAGCCTAATACATGAAGCTGAACATAACGATCTACAGAAGACTCTAGAGAAGAACCTGGAAATCCCTAAGGATTGCACATACGCTAATCAAAAAGCAGTAGACGCTGAGGTCAGCACTTAGAATGGAATCATTCTCTAGAAAATTGTGCCCCCCATCAGGCTATAATTGCCGCAGATAGCTGCAATGCATATTAAAAGGATTTATAGACTGTTTCTTGTTGTTAACAGTTTGCTCCTGAGAGTGTCTGTCCTTTCATTATTTCTATTATGCTGGTTTATAGACAGAATTCTAGAATTCAGACTCATGTGTTTCATTTGAATGTTGGCCATATTTGGAAACGTAGGCAAATACACTTTTAGTAGTATTCACAGAATTTCTCAAAATCAGAGACTTCTGTAATATCCAAGCCTTTGACTCAAGAGTCATTACAATTTCTAAAAGTGTTATGCCATTTCTTCTTTAAAATGTTTTTGTTATGAAAATAATGCTTATGGTAAACAAATTTGAACATACAAATTAGCAATAATAAAAGCAGTGTTATCACTTAGAAGTAATCATTCCGTTTCTGGATGAAACTTTTTCTGTTCCTTCAGATACACCAAGTGTGTGCACACGTGCGTGCGCGCGCGCACACACACACACTTGTATTAAACATACGGGTAATATTATATAAATAATGCCCACCTTCTACGTTTGTTTGGCAACTGCTTCCTCCCCTGGAGGATATTTTCACAAGCTATACTAATATTTTTAAGCAACATGTAAAAAAAATTGGCATAGCTATGCTTATGAAAATACCACACAGGGGAGGGAACGGTTGGCAAACATAGAAGGTACATGCTACCCAGTGCCATCGAGTCTATTCCGATTCATAGCGACCTCCTTGTGTAAAAATAGAGTACCTACTCATTTCTTGTATTTTTTTTTATATTAACTTTTATTGAGCTTCAAGTGAACGTTTACAAATCAAGTCAGTCTGTCACATATGTTTATATACATCTTACTCCATACTCCCTCTTGCTCTCCCCCTAATGAGTCAGCCCTTCCAGTCTCTCCTTTCGTGACAATTTTGCCAGCTTCCAACTCTCTCTATCCTCCCATCCCCCCTCCAGACAGGAGATGCCAACACAGTCTCAAGTGTCCACCTGATATAATTAGCTCACTCTTCATCAGCATCTCTCTCCTACCCACTGTCCAGTCCCTTTCATGTCTGATGAGTTGTCTTCGGGGATGGTTCCTGTCCTGTGCCAACAGAAGGTTTGGGGACCATGACCACCGGGATTCCTCTAGTCTCAGTCAGACCCTTAAGTCTGGTCTTTTTATGAGAATTTGGGGTCTGCATCCCACTGATCTCCTGCTCCCTCAGGGGTTCTCTGTTGTGCTCCCTGTCAGGGCAGTCATCGATTGTGGCCGGGCACCAACTAGTTCTTCTGGTCTCAGGATGATGTAGGTCTCTGGTTCATGTGGCCCTTTCTGTCTCTTGGGCTCTTAGTTGTCGTGTGACCTTGGTGTTCTTCATTCTCCTTTGCTCCAGGTGGGTTGAGACCAATTGATGCATCTTAGATGGCCGCTTGTTAGCATTTAAGACCCCAGATCCCCCATTTCAAAGTGGGATGCAGAATGTTTTCATAATAGAATTATTTTGCCAATTGTTATTTCTTGTATTTTTAACAAAAATCAGATTATATTATATACTATTTTGTAACCTGTTTCGTCTCTAACTAATATGTTCCTTTGTAACCGCCATGCACTTATACTGTAATTTTAATGGCTCCTTGATAGTCCATTGTATGGATAACAGTAGTTTAGGTAATTAGTCTTTTTTAAAATTTTTCTGTGTTTTAGGTGAAGGTTTACAGCGCAAATTAGTTTCTCATTCAGAAATCTATACATATATTGTTTTGTAACATTGGTTGCAATCCCCGCAATGTGTCAGCACTCTCCCTCTTTCCCTTTCCACTCTGGGTTCTCCGCGTCCATTTGTCCAGTTTTCCTGTCCCTTCCTGTCTTCTCATCTTTGTTTTTGGGTAGGTGTTGCTCATTTGGTCTCATATTGCCCATTTAAACTAAGAAGTACATTCCTCACGCATACTGTTTGTTTTGTATTGTTGTTGTTAGGTGCCGTTGAGTCAGTTCCGACTCATAGCAACACTATGCACAACAGGGTCCTGGGCCATCCTTACAATTGTTGTTATGCTTAAGTCCATTGTTGCAGCCACTGTGTCAGTCCACCTTGTTGAGGGTCTTCCTCTTTTCCACTGACCCTGTACTTTGTT
This sequence comes from Loxodonta africana, assembly GCF_030014295.1. Classification (NCBI taxonomy): domain Eukaryota; kingdom Metazoa; phylum Chordata; class Mammalia; order Proboscidea; family Elephantidae; genus Loxodonta; species Loxodonta africana. Next base: position 19,517,613 of record NC_087362.1, read on the forward strand.
TTATAGCCCTCTCTAATCTTTGGCTGAAGGGTAGACTTTGGGAGTGGCTTTAAGTTCTGAGTTAAAAGGGTGTCGGGGCCTATAACTTTCTGTCCAGGACCCTCTGTTGTGATCCTTGTCAGAGCAGTTAATGGTGGTAGACAGACACCATCTAGTTCTTCTGGGCTCAGGCTGGTGGAGGCTGTGGTACTTGTGCTCCATTAGTCCTTTGGACTAATATTTCCCTTGTGTCTTTGGTTGTCTTCATTCTCCTTTGCTCCGGATGGGATGAGACCAAAAGATTTATCATAGATGGCCGCTTACAGGCCTTTAGGACCCCGATGCTACTCACCAAAGTAGAATGTAGAACATTTTCTATATGACTTTTTGTTTTGCTATTTGACCTAGATGACCTTTGTCACCATGGTCCTGAGCCCTCAGTCCCTGTAACACAGTTCCTTAGGGTGTTTGGATGTGTCTATGAAACTTCTATGACTTTGCTTTGATCAAGTTGGGCTGACTTCGCCTATATTGTACACTGTCTTTCCCTTCACCAAAGTTAACACTTGGCCTACTTGTCTACTTAATGATTTCCCTGCCCCTGCCCTCCCCTCTTTCATAACCATCAAAGATTTCATTCTGTGTTAACCTTTTTGTGAGTTTTTATAAATAGTGGTCCTATATAATTTTTATTCTTTGTAGTTGACTTATATCACTCAACGTAACGCCCTCCAGATTCATCCGTGTTGTGAGATATTTCGCAGATCATCGTTGTTTTCTATCTTTGCATAGTATTCCATTTGTGCGTATGTACCATAATTTGTTTATGCATTCATCAGTTGGTGGGCCCTTAGGTTATTTCCATCTTTTTGATATTGTGAGTAATACTGCAATGAACATGGGTGTGCATATGCCTATTCATGTGATGACTTATTTCTCTAGGATCTGTTCCTAGGAATTGTATTGCTGGATCATTTGGTATTTCTATTTCTAGCTTTTTAAGGAAGTGCCATATTGTTTTCCAGAGTGGTTGTACTGTTTAGCATTCCCACCAGCAGTGCATAAGAGTTTTAATCTCCCTGCAACCTCTTCAACACTTGCTATTTTCTCTTATTTTGATTAGTACCAGTAGTAATGTTGGGGTGAGATGGTATCTCAGTGTAGTTTTGATTTGCATTTATTTCTCTAATGGGTAATGATCGTGAATATTTCCTCATGTGTCTGTTAGCTGACTCAGTGTCTTCTTTGGTGAAGTGTCTATCCTTTGCCCATTTTTTCATTGTATTATTTGTCTTCTTGTTTTTGAGGTGTTGCAGTATCTTGTAGATTTTAGAGATTAGACTGTTGTCAGATATGTTGTAACCAAAATTTTTTTCCCAGACTGTATATTCTTTTTGTACTCTTTTGGTGAAGTTTTGATGAGCATAAGTGTTTAATTTTTAGGAGCTCTCAGTTACCTAGTTTATCTTATGGCATTTGTATATTGTTAAATATGGTTTATATTCCATTTATGCCATGTACTAGGGCCCTTAGCATCGGCACTAATTTTTCTTCTGTGACCTTTATCCTTTTAGGTTTTATCTTTAGGTCTTCATTCCATTTTGGATTAGTTTTTAGTATTGTATGAGGTATGGGTCATGTTTCATTTTTTTTACAGATGGACATCCAGTTTTGCCTGCACTGTTTGTTAAAGAGACTGTCTTTTCCCCATTTAACGGACTTTGGGCCTTTGTTGAAGATCAGGTGACTGTAGGTGGATGGATTTACACCTGGGTTCTCAATTCTGTTCCATCGGTCTATGAGACTGTGGCTGTACCAGTACCAGGCTGTTTTGACTACCATGGCTGTATAGTAGGTTCTGAGGTCAGGTAGTGTGAGGCCCCGTACTTTTTTCTTCTTTTTCAGTAATTCTTTACTTATTGTAGGCCTCTTTCCTTCCCATACAAAGTTAGCGATTAGCTTTTCCATCTCTTTAAAGGATGCTGTTGGTATTTAGATTGGGATTACATTATATCTGTAGATCTCTGTGGGTAGAATTGACATTTTCACAATGTTGAGCTTTCCTATCCATGAGCGTGGTGATAAAGGGCATCCTTGTCTTGTTCTCATTGTCAGGGGGAATGCTTCCAGCCTCTTTCAGTTGGGAATGATGTTAGCTGTTGGTTTTGTATAGATGCCATTTATTATGTTGAGGAATTTCTCTTCTATTCCTATTTTGCTGAAAGGTTTTATGAGGAATGGGTGTTTGACTTTATTAAATGCCCTTTCTTCATTGATTGAGATGATTGTTTGATTCTTTTCATTTGTTGTATTTATGTGGTAGACTACATTGATTGATTTTCTAATGTTGAGCCATCCTTGCATACCTGGTATGAATCCCACTTGGTTATGGTGTTTTTTTTTTTTTTTTTATATGCTGTTGAATTGTATTGGCTAGAATTTTGATAGGAATTTTTGCATCTATATTCATAAGAGATGTTGGTCTGAAATTTTCTTTTATTGTTGTGTCTTTGCCTGTCTTTGGTATCAGGGTTATGCTGGCTTTATAGAATCAAGTCAGAAGTATCGCTTCCTTTTCTATGATCTAAAAGTTTTTGTAGTACTGGTATGAGCTCTTCTCTGAATGTTTGGTAGAATTCTCCAGTGAAACTGTCCAGGCCAGGGCTTTTTTTTGGTTGGGAGTTTTTGTTATTACCTCTTCAGTCTCTTTTTTTATATGCCTTTTCAGGTTTTCTTAGTTTGTGTTAGTTTAGGTAGGAAGTGTGTTTCTAGAAATTCATCCATTTCCTCTAGGCTCTCAAATTTGGTGGAATACAATTTTTCATAGTATTCTGTTATTATCCTGTTTATTTCAGCTGGTCCTGTTGTAATGTCCCCATCTCATTTGTTATTTGGGTTATTTGCTTCCTCTCCTGTTTTTCTTTTGTCGTTTTGGCCAGTGGTTTGTTGATTTTTTTCAAAGAACTAACTTTTGGTCTTGATTCTTTGTATTGTTTTTCTGTTCTCTGTTTCATTTATTTCTGCTCTAATCTTTATTATTTCCTTTCTTCTGGTGGCTCTGGGCATCTTTGCAGTTCTCTTTCTATTTGTTCGAGTTGTAGGGCTGATGTTTTGATTTTGGCCTGTTCTTTTGTGATGTGTGCATTTATTATTATAAATTGACCTCTCTGCACTGTCTTCGTTGTGTCCCAAAGGTTTTGGTATGATGTGTTTTCATTCTCATTTGATTCTAGGAGTTTTTGATTCTATCGTTGGTTTCTTGTATTACCGAGTTGTTTTTAATCAAGGTGCTGTTCAGTTTCCATGTATTTGATTTTTTTCCCTTGCTCTCCCTGTTATTGATTTCTACTTTTATAGTGTTGTGATTGAGAAAATGCTTTGTTTTATTTTGATGTTTTGGATTGCACTGACAGTTTCTTTATGGCCCAAAATGTGTTTTATTCTGGAGAGTGTTTCATGTGCATTGGAAAAGAATGTATACTTTACTGTTGTTGGGCAGTGTTCTATATATGCCTGTGAGGTCAAATTGGTTGATTTTGGCCTTTAGAGCCACTTTTTCTTTGTTGAGTTTCTCTCTAGATGTTCTGTCCTTTACCCAGAGTGGTGTGTTGAAGTCTCCTATGATTATTGTGGAACTGTCAGTTTCTCTTTTCAGTGCTGTTAGTTTGTTTTATGCATTTTGGAGCCCTGTCATTGGGTGTGTAGGTATTTATTACGGTTATGTCTTCTTGGGTTGTCCTTTTAATCTTTATATAATGTCTTTCTTTGACTTTTATGGTTGATTTTTCCTTAAAGTCAGTTTTATCTGAGATTAATATTGCCACTCCTGCTCTTTTTGAATTACTGTTTGCTTGATATTTTTTTCCATCATTTGATTTTTTAATATATTTATGTCTTTGTGTCTAAGGTGTGGCTCTTGTAGACAGCATATTGATGGGTAATGCTTTTTTATCTATTCTGCCACTCCGTCTCTTTACAGGTGCTTTTAAGCCATTTCCTTTTGGTATGATTATCGATAGGTATTAATTTATTGCTATCATACTGTTTTGTCTTGTGGTGCTGACGTTTTCTTTGTTCCTTTTACTATCCTTTGCTGAGTTCCTTTGTGCTGATTTTCTTTTCCTTTATTACTACAGATTTTGTGTTTATTAAGACTTTATTTTTTTCTTCTTTTTTATTCTGGCAGCAGGTTTGTTTACTTTCTTTGTGGTCACCTCGAAATTTACCCTTATCTTCCTATGTTTGAACCAGTCTTTTATTACTCGATATTGCCTTAACTTCCTCTCCATTTGAAAGTTCGAAACTTACACTGTTCATTCCCCCTTTTATTCTTTTGACATCATCATCACTTACAGATTGACCTCTAAGTTTCTCTGTTTTAAGTCTTTTAGCTTTTTTATTATTGAGAGTTCTTCACCTTGTCTGGTATATAGATTGGTGCTGTCCTATGCCCTAGGCTTTGTTTGTTGTCTGATATTGTTGGTTCTCTAACTGAAGGACACCCTTTAATATTTCTCGTAAGTTTGTTTTGGTGCTTATGAATTCCCTTAATTTCTGTTTATCTGGAAATGTCCTGTTTTTTACCACTGTATTTGAGAGAGAGTTTTGCAGGACATATTATTCTTAGTTGACAGTTTCTTTTCTTTCGAGGTATTATATATGTCAACCCATCGCCTTCTTGTCTGAATAGCTTCTGCTGAATAATCAGAGCTTAGTCTTGTTTTCCCTTTGTAAGTGACTTTTCATTTTTCATGAGCTGCTCTCAGGATTCTCTCTTTGTCTTTGGTTTTGTCCAGTGTGATTATGACATGTGTTGGTGACCTTCTTTTTGTGTCTATCCTATATGAGGTTTGTTGAACTTCTTAAATGGTCCGCTTTTCTTCTTCCGTGATATTTGTGAAGTTTTCTGCCAGCAAATCTTCAACATCTTCTCTGTTTTCCATTTTCTCTCCCTATTCTGGAACTCTGATCACGGGAAGATTTTTGCTCTTGATTGTGTCCCACAAAATTCTTAGATTTTCTTCGTTATTTTCTCTAATTTTTCCTCAAAGTGGCATCTATCAATTTGTCTTTAGTCCTGCTGATTCTGTCTTCCATTGTTTCACATTTGCTGTTAAACCTTCTATTGCATTGTCTGTTTCAGGAATTCTGTTGTTTCTTTTGGATTTCTAGTTGCCGTTTTTATATAATTTCTAATTGTTTATTTTCATATTTTGTCCTTGTACTATTCTCCCGAATTCTTCTATTGTTTTGTCTGTGGTTTCCTTGATATTGGGTATATTTTCATTGTGTGTGTGGGTTTTCCTTGATCTCTGTCTTAGTTATCTAGTGCTGTTATAAGAGAAATACCTCAATCGGATAGACTTAACAAATTTTTTTTTTTCTCACGGTCTAGCAGGTTAGAAGTCCTAATTCAGGGAGTCAGTTCCTGGGGAAGGCTGTCTTTCTGTTGGTTCTGGGGGAACGTCCATGTCATCAATCTTTCCCTGGTCTAGGAGCTTCTCAGCACAGGGACCATTGGTCCACAGGACGTGCTCTGCTCCCTATGCTTCTTTCTTGGTAGCATAAGGTCCCTCTTCTTTCTGCTTGATTCTCTCTTTTATATCTTAAAAGAGATTGACCAAAATACAACCTAATCCTGTCCATTGAGTCCTGCTACATTAACATAACTGCCTCTAATCCTGTGTCATTAACAACATAGAGATTTGGATTTACAATACATGAGATAATCACATCAGATCTCAAAATCATTTACAACTGTACACTACAGGGAATCGTGGACTAGCCAAGTTGACACACATTTTTGGGAGACACAATTCAATCTCTAACAATCTCTTTCCCAATCTCTTGGAGAGCCCTAAATATTAGTCTTTTGAATTTTATCAGGTCACTGCCTTTTCTTGTACTAGAAGGTCATCTGATTCTTTTTTGGTCACTTGCTGGAGCCATCTTGTCCTCCTTTTTTTATGGTTTATTTTATCTGCCATTCCTGAGACATTAAGGTATTCTTTTCTTTATTTACTAATTTTATGTTTGTTTCATCCTGCTTCTTTGATTATTTTGTTATGGCAGTGTGGGCAGGCCAGGCATGCTTTGCTGCTTGCTTGTGTGCTTGTTGCTTTTTCTCACCACCATGCCCATGTGGGCAAGGCAGCAGGAGGCAGGGCAAGCCTGCTTTGCTGTGTATTAGTTTGGTGAGGTAGCTGAGGCCGGACTAGGTGGGTGCTGTCTGCGTCCTGATATTGGTCCAGGGAGATTCACAGCCCCTTGCCATATAGGTAGGGGTGTCAGCTGGGAAGTGGTATGGGCTCACTTCCCACCATTCAGCAGCTTGTCCAGTGGTGAGAGAGGAGGGGCATTGTGGGTCCAGTGCAGCCATGGGCCTGAGCACCAGGAATGCTCTTGCCATGGCAGAATGGTGGAGGCCAGTGGAAAGAGGGGTGGAGTATGGGGCTAGCTGGGGTGGGGGCGAGAAAAGCAAAGAGGAAAAAAAAGGGTAGCCAGCAAGTAGGGGCAGGGTGGACCTGGGGCTGGTGGGAAGTGAGGGGGAGGTGGTGTATGGAGCTAGGTGGAAGGTAGATAGAAAAAAAAAAAGAACAAAAAATATAAAATAAATGGTGGCACAATGTGTGCCAGCAGGTGGGGGTGGGGCAGACCTTGGAAGTGGTGGGCCAGTGTGCTAGTGGCACTCTATCAACAGTGGTGCATCCAGGGCCTGTGGGAAGGGGAAGAGGTGGGATACAGAGGTAGGTGGGAGGGAGAAAAATAGGAAGAAAGCAAAAAAAAAAAAAACACAGTGGGGCAGGCAGGTGGTGGTAGGAGGGCGTTGGGTTGGTGGCAGGTAGGTGGTTGTCTAACCTAGGTGGCGTGGTGTGGCCTGATGGGAAGGGGAAGGGGAAGGGGTGGGATAGTGCGTTTCTCTGGTTACCAGTCCGTGCAGTTTTCTTCCCGTACTCCCTGCCCAGGATCCTTGCTGGCTGTGTTCCAATATGGTGGCACTGTGCCATTTTTTTTGGCAGGAGATCTCTACTCTTTCTCTGTCCTCATTCTCTGTTTTCTTTCAGTTTCTTCTTCCATTTGGTGCTTGATCTAGTTCTTTATCCCTTCATTTGATGCTTAGGGTTCTAGGATTGATGTTTTTATCTCTTTTAGCTTTTCAGGTCTTTGCTGCAGAGGGATGGCATGATGTGTCTATCTAGCGTGCCGTGTTGGCTCTGCCTCTCTGTAACTAGCCTATTGCTTAAGATAGTTAGGTTTTTTTTTTTCTTTTTTTCCTTTTTTCCCCTCTCATTATAAGTGTTTATGTTTGTGCATATAACTCTGTATACAACTGAATTTCCTCCGTAGAGCATGGATACTTTAAATGCCATTTTTGACTGATTAAAAGTGAAAAGTAAGCTTTCCCTGACCATATGGGCTAGGCAGCCAGTTCTGCCTCCATGGTGGAGTCTCTGACTCCCCGGGGGGAGAACTCCAAAGGCTTCAGTAGAAAACTAATCTCCCTCAGGCAGCCGCAGGTTATGCATTCAAAGCTGCACTGGGTGTTTTATGTACTGCTTTATCAGTATTTTTCACACCTGAAGTGGGATGCAGGCACACAGTTCAAAAAATTAAGAGGATTTCCCCATAGTTTCTGTTGCTGCCATGCAGTATTCTCTTTACTCATATAGAGTTGGTTTCAAACAGTTGCCTCATTTAACCAAATTATTATATAATCTGTGTGATATTTTCATTTAAACATTTTTTATTCTGATTTAAGAAACTATCAAAATCTCTAAACCTCTTTCTTCTTTTAGACTTTGCAGATAGTGTTTGATCGAGTAAAATTCCAAAGAAAAGGTGAAGAACTGAAAACTTTGGCAGAAAGGGGTATTGGATATCATCACAGCTGTTTGAGCGCCAAAGAAAAACAATTAGTTGAGGTTCTCTTTAGGAAAGGATTCATTAGGGTAGGTATATTTTTTCATTCTAAAAATAAAAACTGTGTATACATGAAGCTGAATGTCAATGAAAAGTAAACAAATCATCGTCATTTTTTTCTCATCCAACTTATATACCTTTTTTTTTTTTTTCACAGCACATGATGTGACTGCATTTGCCCTGTTAATTTAATTGGGGAAAGAGGATTTGGGGTGTATCATTCCCCTTTATAACTTTTCCCCGAGAAAAAATATTTCCCTAAACAGATACTTTTCCAGTTATTTCTGTAATGAAGTATGCCTATGATAATTTAGGCACAAGTGCTTGCTTTTTCATTATTTAATATCCAGAGAATTTTGTCAGTTGTTCACATCATTTCGGCTGCAGATACCCTTTCATGGGCTTGGGGGACATTTACGATAGAGTCTTGGTCAGATCTTTTTCTGATATATTAGCTGAAATAAGAGCAAGAACGTATCTCTTCCTGGGGGCCTGTTGTGTATCTACACAGAGGTTTTAGAAATCACTGGTCACTTTCTGTACTATCACTGCTAGTGGACAAGGGGAAGGTGACCTTAAATAGCTCGCAAGCCAAACCCTTGTTATCTTTTGTTTAGTATATGCGTGGGGATTGTCTAGATAAATTCTCAGCAGTGTCCTAGTAAATTTGGAACCTGACTAATATTTAAAAATAGACTCTGACTCTTCAGGTTTCCATATTAAAGTTTGTATGACGTACATTATCCTTTGTGTGTGTGTGTTTTTTTGTGTATGAGAAAGAGAGAGACAGACAGAGAGACACAGACAGAGAGAAGTTGATAGTCATTCTGTTACCCTGCATAGCATCTTATAATCTTCGTAAAGGAAATATTGAGGAAAGCCTGATGTAATTAAATAGTAATTGCTGTTATCTGGCAAAACAAGATGTATCATTAACTACTTGGCTTAGTTCTTATATTAAACAACAGCCAGTTATTTATTTGTCATTCTAAAGGTCAATAACCAGAGACAAGTTTTTATACAAATTGTGAATCGAGGGCAAGAGGCACACCTATTTGGTTAGCATTTTCAGTGTCTAATATAATACCTGTTAAATAATAGTTGCTCAGTTAGTTTAATGAATGAAGACCAGATACTATAGGAAGGATATTAGGAAAACACAAAACAGAAACAAAACATTTGCTATCGAGTTGATTCTGACTCATGGCAATCCCATGTAAGATTAGGATAGTGCTCCGTAGGGTTTTCAGTGGCTGAGTTTTTAGAGGTAGATCACCAGCCTTGTCTTCTGAGGTGCCTCTGGGTAGACTCAAACTTCCAGTGTTTCAGTTTGGAGCTGACCATTAACCGTTTACACAACCCCGCAACTCCTTTGTGGAAATAGTGATAGCTTTGTTCTAGAGAATACATTTTTAAAAAGGCTTTTATTGTAATTATTTTCTAGATTTAATGTTTTTACTCCCTTTTTTTTGTTGTTCTTGTAGAACTGTAGAAGAACTGCAAATAAATGATGTGTTGTACCTTGATGGATGTAGATACAGATGTCCGAAAGAATAATTAGAGACAAACACAGACTTAAAATGTTAAAATTAATCATCCGCTATAGTGATATCAATATAAAGAGAAAGGGAGGCCAGTTAGAAACCCCTAGCACTGTATGACAAAAAATGAACAAAAAGCCAGATTATCTAGGTAAACTTTAAAGTTTATCATACTCCTTTTCCTTCAGTGATCATAGCACTTCAGGGGAAAAAAAAAGAAACTCTATTTTGCTCTTTTTTACTTAGATATGTTATTTCCATAAATATAACCTCCACAAACAAATTATAGTCAAGAAGGTAGGCAATTGCCCAGAAGTGTGTTTGGAAAAGGAAAACTCTTTTCTAGCCACTTATTAAAAATGTATTTATTGACCACCTAGCATGTGCCAGGAATCCCTGGGTGGTGCAAACCATTAATGCACCTTTCGGTTAGAAGTTCAAATACACTCAGAGACACCTTGGAAGAAAAAGGTATGATGATCTACTTCCAAAAAGTCAGCCACTGAAGACCCGATGGAGCACTGTTCTACTCTGACACACAGGGGGTTGCCATGAGCCAGAGTTCACTTCAAAGTTGGTACTCGTATCATGTGCTAGGTCCTCTCCTTGGTGCTGGCAGTCCAACAGTGAGTGATGTTTGGAGTTTGTTGTGGGACGATTAAACAAACAAGTAGCATACCTTTAGGTAGTCACTAATACTATGACTATAAATAATGTGAGGTAGAAGATGAATAATGCTGGTAAAGGGTGGTTATTTTAGACCTGGTGGTCCAGAAATTCCTCTCTGACATTTGGGCAAAGAACTGAAGGAGTCACGCAAATGAATATTTGGAGGGAGCACATTCCGTATCAAACAGTGACAGCCTGACCCCGAGCCGGGGACGTGCTTAGTATGTTTGAGAAATTGCAAGAACACCAAGTTGGCTACTATCTTTAGCTTTTCCACTGTGGTTTTAACTGAAGTTCAGATATTTGTTTCAGAAACTGTATGGCAGAAGACCCTTGCATTCTACTGAAATGCTGGTTTTTGAAGTCATTGTTTTATTCTCTTTCTAGGTGGTGACAGCTACAGGGACACTTGCTTTAGGAATCAACATGCCTTGTAAATCTGTGGTTTTTGCTCAAAACTCAGTCTATCTGGATGCTTTAAATTACAGACAGGTATTGCAGTGTATATAAACTCTCTTATCTGTCTTACTGAAATATGACCCCAGAATAGTAAAAACTGTGAATCTTTAGTTTGCAGACATACAGCATTTCAGACTTTGCGCATGTCTGCATTTGTCCTCGCCTGGCTGTTACTTTCAGCTGTGGTATAATGGAAAGCACTTGGGATTATCTGACATTTGCTAACCAGATGTGTGACCTTGGGTGAGAGATCTAAACTGCCAGACCCTTCATTCATATCTCCAGGATAGGGGTGATAACTACTATCCTACAACATTCAGAAAAACACGACTTTCGACGTATTTGAGTTACGACCAACCACACTCACAAGCGTCTCTTTTTTTTTTTTTGGTACATCTTACAGTTAGTGATCTGTACTATATACAGTGCTGTAGCACGTAATTTGCTAATGTCATCATTCTCAGATGTTCAAATCACTAGCAAATGTTCAAAGATCAAATTTATAATGATACTGATAATAAAAAGGCAATAATAATGAAAACTAACAAAAAAAAGTATTCGACTTACATCAGAACAGACTTAGGACAGAGTCGTCCGAACGGAACGTGTCGTAAGCTGGGGACTACCTATACAGGAGAGAAATGCATCAAGATGCTCGATAAACATTTGTTTATTCATTTACTGTACACAGTTTTGAATTTCAGAGTTATATATGATGTTTTCCTTCCTCTTCTGTGCTCCTAGTACCCAACCCATTACCAAACTCATTCAGGTTATCTCCCGTCTTGGTATTTGATTTCCGTCCCATAGTTTTGGCTACCACATCCTTCCTCATACATTCTTGGTCTTGAATTATCATTATTTTTAAAATTTATTTTATCTTTTGTAGCTGTTGTTGAGCAATACACAGCAGAACATACACCAATCCAAAAATTTCTAAATGTAGAAATCACTGACATTGATTACATTCTTCAAGTTGTGCAACTATTCACACCCTCATTTTCTGAATTGTTCCTACTCATTAACATAAACTCACAGCCTCCTAAGGTTTCTATCTAATCTTTTGAGTTGCTGTTAGTTTGATCTTATATAGATAGTTCTTAAGACAGCACCAAGCTCAAGGCAGACAGTCTTTACCAATTAAGCTAAATTATTATATTATTAAAATTGTTTCCCTGAATTTCAGTTCTCCTTATTCTAGTCTGTCCTACAGGTAGCTGACAATGTAGTTTTCTTTTGTATAACATTATTGCTCAGGCTCATTTGATGAATATTTTGAATTTTTATCAAAGAGCCACTTCCCTCTACCTCTCTGAACACTTATATTTATTCTCCATTCATAACTTTTTCCTACCCAATATAATATTGTTATTATTTCCCACCACTTTACCAATCCCTGTTTCCTTGATTTCATGCTGTGCTTTGCATGGACTGTCCTCCCATCTCAATTTTGGGAATCTCATCTGTAGGATCCTTGACAGAGAGTGATATGATTTTGGAATGATGTCCATGGCAGTCAAAATGCCAGGGTTTGAATCCTGACTCTTCCTCTTCCTGGTTGGTTGACTATGGACAAGTTTCTTACATGCCTCATGCCTCTGTTTCCTCATTGTACAATGAGGATAATGATTGTATATACTTCATATGGTTGTTGTAAGCTCTATATTAAAAATATACGTAAGGACTTAGCACATTCTAAACACTTCATAAATGAGAACTAATCTAACTTCTGTAAAAAGTTAATTTTTTGTTTTTTAACTCGCCTTAACTAAGTTGCCTTCCTGAATTTTATCTCACTCGTGCATTTCCTCGATTCGTGTTCTAGGGGCTTAGGTAAACAGTTTTAATTTTATGATTTGCAACTCCACACATTTGTATGTGAGAGAAAGAGCAAGAGAAGGGGAGAAAGGAGAGGGGAAGAGAAAATGGGTTATATCAGAGTTCAGCTGCAAGCGCCTTGAAATCAGGGTCTACTTGTTGCTGCTTGTTTATTTCTTCTATATACCATCATATAAATGCCTGGTAGATTCATTGGCATGCACTGAGTACCTCATAATGCAAGTATCTTGCTTTCAGCTCTCTATCAGCCACCGTAAATTTTCTAAGTGTTACATAGTTGGATATTTATTTCAGTTAATTAATGCTTTGACACATGCATAATTTGCTTATTCCAATGCAACGTAAAAAGCTCATTTCTTATACTTTGATGGGAAAAATATTTAGCGAAGCTTTACATTGTGGTATTACTCTGTTTCCAGATGTCTGGACGTGCTGGAAGACGAGGTCAAGACCTGCTGGGAGATGTGTATTTCTTTAATATTCCACTGCCTAAAATAGAAAAACTCATAAAATCCAATGTTCCCGAGCTGCGAGGGCAGTTCCCTGTCAGCATAACCCTGATCCTGAGGCTTATGCTGCTGGCCGCCAAGGGAGATGACCCAGAGGATGCCCAAGCAAAGGTGCCTTGTTAACACTATGTGAGGCTCGGCCTGCATCACTGGCCTGATGGTTGTCTGGCTGCTGTTCTTTTACAAGTCTGTAGCAATAACCCTTCATTTCATTGGCCCTTTCACACTTGGTAGTTTCATGAGTAGTATGGGAATGGAGCATGGTGAGACTGATAATTAGCTTTGTTTGTCTCACTGTCAGACATAGAATTTGTGCCTGAATGGGCATTGGGAATCACCCAGGATTACTGTTTTCATGTGTCATAGGCATTTTCCTACAGTAATTAAGAGGATGGTTGTAGATTTAAAAAGATCTAGGTTAGATTTCAGTTTCTACTGTTTATTGGTTGGGTGACCTTAAATTTCATTAAGTACTCTCAGAAGTAAAATGGGAATAATACTTACCTGTAGATTATTAAAAAACCAGTTGCCGTTGAGTTGATTCCGACTCATAGCAATCTTATAGGACAGAGTAGAACTGCCCCATAGAGTTTCCAAGGAGCACTTGTGGACGTGAACTGCCAACCTTTTGGTTAGAAGCCATAGCTCTTAACCACTATGCCACCAGCGTTTCCTTATAGATTATAGTGAGAGCTAACTAAATAAATGCATGTAAAGACCTTACGTTCATCCTTGGTTCAAAGTAAATGAATAATTGTGAGTTATTATGATTATTAACCTTGACTTTTCACGTTTACAGTATTATCTCAGAGGTTCATTTTTTAAAAAAATGTTCTTTAAAGGCAAGAATGAAGTGATAAATTGCATGGATTTCTACTTTTTTTCTTCCTCTTATGTTTGGTTTTTCATGGAGACCTAGGACTAGAGAATAGAACTAGATTTATGACTGTGTAAGTGTACATTGTGGTAAAATAGATTTGTTTGCATCTTAAATCTGGTTTTATGTCAGCTTTTATAATTTTACTAATTAGGATTTTAAATTGATGGGAAGTTTAAACATTTTAGAATAATTAAGGAAGGTATAATTGGAAAAGGCAGATTAATTCTGTTTTACCAAACAAATCACTGTCCTAAATCATAGAAACTCAAAGAAAAGGTTTGTCATTATGGTTTTCTAATAAAAAGGTTTATTTTTACATGAAATAACCCAAGTTGATTAAAGAATATTTGGAAAATGCAGAGAGTTGAAAGAAGAAAAAAGGCATTCATATCTAGTTCTACCACCCAAAGACAATCATATTATCATTTTGTTTTTTTTTTCAGTCATTTTCCGAGGCATGGATGTGCATGGCTTTTAAACACTGATATAGTTGTATGTTTAATTTAATTTATATTGTCCATATGCCTTATGCTGGTGTGCCTTGTTTCATAGAAGCTGTATCTTTTGGCATCCATTGAGAATGCCAGATAAATTTTCAAAACATCAAATAAATTTTCAAAACAAGTTTTTGCTTCACATAGAAAACAATTCCCATAGGCTAGCTCTTTTTTACAGTAAAAGCCACTGTCCTTGTCATGCTCTGTGAGACTCTACAGAATTTGGTCCCAGTTATCTCATTGATCTCACCAACTTTTGCTCTCCCACCTGGGCCCACTGCCTGCTCCACGAACACTCCAGGGACATTCCAGCCTCAGGACTATTGCTCTTGCTGTGCTTCCTCTACCTGTAAGATCTCCTCGCAGATACATGCATGGCCTAACTCTCTCACCTGCTTCAAGTCTTTGCTCTAATGTTACTGTCAGTCAGGCTACCTATTGTGAGTGTATCTCATGTCTGCTGCACTGATGATACTTCTTCCTCGTTTCATGAGCCATGTATCACTTCTGACGTAGCAGCAAATCTATGTATTTATCTATCTAATTACCTATATCCTCTATATCTATCTATCTATAGGGTAGCTATGAGTGGGAATCGACTCGACGGCACACGACAACAACATCTGTCTTTTCAAATTTATTTTCTATTCCAACTAGAATGTAAGCACCCTAGGGGCAGCGATGTTTTTCTCAGTGATGTTTTTTATCATCATCTCTCAGAATAGAACCAGGAACATAGCTGTTGTTATTTGCTATCAGGTCATTTCCGACTCACGGCGACGTCATGTGTGCAGGGTAGAACTGCACCATAGGGTCTTCAAGGCTGTGATCTTTCAGAAGCAGATCGATAGGCCTGTCTCCTGAGGTGCCACTGGGTGGGTTTGAACCTCCAACCTTTTGGGTAGTAGTAGGGCATTTAACTGTGTGCACAACTCAGGGACTCCTCTAGTACACAGTAGGCATTCAAAAATGTTTGTAAAATGACAGTAGTTTTAGGAAGATAATGCATTTTCTTATGAACTATTGTTCCGTACACAACAGGCTGTGGGTTTTTCTGTTTTCTCATGTTGGAGTGAAGGTCTCTCTCTCCAAATCTGGTGATTTGCCAAGCAGTAGGGTGTATGGATTTCTTCTGGTTTTTCTCTCTGTTCTCCCAAATGCTGTTCAACTACCTTTTCAAAAGCCCACAGCATGCTAAAGCTGGATTCAGATTGGTATGTACAGCTTCTAGCTCAAATCTCAGTACTTAGCAATTTTCGTCTTCCCCTTCTACTGCCAGTCTCACTGATGCATTCATCATTTGGATGCCATTAGTTACTGAAAACTCCGGTATGTGTTGCTGTTAGGATTCTTGCTATTTTAGTAAGACTTAATTATGGGAAACCCTGGTGGCATAGTGGTTAAGTGCTACGGCTGCTAACCAAAGGATCGGCAGTTCGAATCTGCCAGGCGGTCCTTGGAAACTCTATGGGGCAGTTCTACTCTGTCCTATAGGGTCACTCTGAGTCAGAATCGACTTGACGGCCCTGGGTTATACCTCTAAGGTTACAGTGAACCACCATGAGTCCCTCATCTCCTTTACTACTCTGCTGTTTTCTGGCAGTCTCTGTAGTATTCTGTAGTCTCTGACTAAATGTAGAGTGAGACAGAGAAGAGGTTACAGAAAAAGGCATTTTGGTTCCCTCAAAAGGTAACACTCCACAGTAAAAGAGATGGATATTACACCTCCTCCCTCCCTCCCTCCCTCCTTCCCTCCTTCCCTGCCTCCTTCCTTTCTTACCTCCCTTCCTCCTTCCTCCTCTCTCCTTCCTTCCTTTCCTCCTCTGCTTCCTTCCTTCTCTCCTTTCTTCCTTACCTCCTTTCCTTCTTCCTTCCTTGTTATTTTCCTTCCTTTCATTTTTATCTTCCTTCCTTCCTTTGAGCTAGTCCATTGGTCTTATAAAAATTTTTTTTTTTTTTTTTTTTTTAGTGAGTGTAAATTCATCCTAGATTCCATAAACTATCAAACCTAAAGCAGGTAGGCTTAAGTTGTGGTGTTCTTGGGTATTTTACCTTTTATTGGAACTTCACGGACATTTTAGTGGGAAGTTGACAGAAACCCAAACTGCTTCTTCAATGCCATCTATACTGGAAACCAAGAAATGTTTTTATTGCTTTGATTTAAATCCATCTAGTTCCATTATTTTTACAACAATAGGTCAGGACGTGAAACAATAGGTCTTATTTTCTTCCAGAATAATCTAAGAGCTATAAGCTTTTAAACTGGATTGGCTTTCATACTTTCTTCTTACAGGCCATTTCTGGTCATTGTTGTTGCAGACAGTTACCAGATGATTTGTCCCAGCTTGTTTCATTTCTTATGGTTCTGTTTTATGTGCTCTGTTTTGTTCAGGGAAGGATGTGTCATATAAAATCATGGTAAAACAAATAATACAAAATCTAATGACTCTTATGTAATTATGGTATTTAATTTATTATCTGTGTAATATATATGGGAAATAAAGGTTTTGTATTACCACTTGTGAATATATTTCATAATACTTAACATTGAATGAATGAAAGTACTCCTCTTTGAAGGTGCTGTCCGTACTAAAGCATTCATTGATGACCTTCAAGCAGCCCAGAGTCATGGAGATGTTAAAGCTTTACTTCATGTTTTCTTTGCAGTTCCTGGTGAAGGAGGTATGATTGTGCTTTGTCTATTTGTGAAATACCATTGCTACTAACTAGATTTTTTTATCATGCTGCACTAACTGTAATCTTTAGAAGAATGTGTTTAATAATTAATATTGCTAATATAGTTCAGTGGTAGAATTCTTGCCTTCCATACATGAGACCCAGTTTTGATTCTTGGCCAGGGCACTTCACGTGCAGCTAGAACTCATCCCGCAGTGGAGGCTTTCATGCTGTGGTGATGCTGAACAGGTTCAGTGGGGCTTCCAGACAAGGAAGAAAGGCCTGGCAATCTACGTCTGAAAAAATCAGCTGATGAAAATCTTATGGATTACAATGGGCCAGTCCCGTTGTGCTTGGGGCTGCCATGAGTCCAGGGCTGACTATGGCAGCTAACAACAATAGTTGACATAATTATCAAAGTTGGGCCTGGTGATGTTTATCAGTATCTCTTACATTGGCATAAATACTGTATTAAACTGGTACTTAATAAGTTACTATTAATTTATATAAATGGTGAATTGAATCAAACTAACAATTTGTTTTTATTCTTTAGGGCTATTTAGATCAAGAAGGTAATCCGATGGGGTTTGCTGGACTTGTATCACATTTGTATTATCATGAGCCTTCTAATCTTGTTTTTGTCAGCTTTCTTGTGAGAGGCCTTTTCCATAATCTCTGTCAGCCAACCAGGAAAGGTAAGCTTGAGGTTACATATCCGTAGTCTGAAAATAGCAACAGATTTGTAGCAAGCTAGTACTTGGGGAATTTTTTTTTTCTACATAGAAAATATAAATAAACATTCAGGTAATTTACATATCCTCAAATAGATACTGAAAATAAAGTTGTATACCTACTAACAGATTACATGGGTTGCAGCCATATTTTGAGACACCAATTTAAAAATGTCAACTTCAGCAGAGAATTTGAATGGCTCAAGTATATTTACTGAAAAAGAAAGAAAATCCAGGAATCACGTAATACTTAACTTCAGTGATTCATTGCCTCCAGGTTTCAGAACATATATTTAAGTGCTATACAATTTTTAAAATAATAACTTCTCATTAAAGACAATATAGGCTCATCATAGAAAAAATTTAAAATATATAAATTTAGAAAAGCCATATGTTAGAAATAAAAATCACCCATAATTTTACTGCCCATAGGTAATCACTGTTAACATTGGTGAATATTTTCTTCTGATCATATTTTCTTTGAATATAATCGTATCATATATATTTAAATAACCGATATGATAATTGTATACTCTAGCATCCTGTTTTTGCCTAAACGTGTCATAAGTTTTGTCCATATAGTACACCTTTGAAAATAAATTTCATCTGTAATTCCCATCTAATACTCCATTTAACGTCGCTGCTACTAAAAAGCTTTTCTTTTTTATATTTAACAACAAATAACTTACATACAGTCCTTTAAAGAAACGTTTCTGCTTTGTAGTATTTGTGCTGAAAATTGCATAGTTCCTACTGCCTGGTGAATTAAGTGCTTTTCACGGTATTATCTTTTTCATAACTGATAGGAATACTCCAGTTGGCAACACAGGTCTAGTCAGTATAGTCTGAACATGCATTGTTCTGGGAAACAAAGTTTTACTCAGTAATTTATGCTGAGGAAGAGAAGAAATCACCTCAGACAACAGGAAATTTGGGTGTTTGTATCAGAGAGAGAGGGAGAGAGTGTGTGTGTGTTAGCACAGGGATAGAAAATTTGATAACAACTTCATGAGGTAGATGATATGACTATCGCCATTTTGTAAATGAGGAAACTGAGTCACAGAGAAGTTAAACACGTTGCCAAGGTCACCCAGTTTTTCTAAGTGTCGGAGTTAAGATCAAATAGGTGGTGGGACTTCAGAATCCAAGGTATTATATATGGCAACTTTTTAACCCCTAGGGCAAGTGCCTATGTGTTACGAAGAATAGAGAGTCGACCTTAATATGAGTGACAGGAATGGAAGGCAGTAGACAAGGTCGGCAGGCTATCTGTGGGCTGAATTTTGCAGTGTCTTAAGCTAAGGGAACTGAAGTTTGTTTATAAGGCATCGAGATTCCATCAAAGATTTTTTAGTAGGAGAGAGATATGATCCTAAAATGCTTTTGGAAAACTGATCATCCACTCAGATGGACTACAGGGATGGAGCTGTAAAACCACCAATAGATACAGTCATTCCTCACTTGCAGTATTTGTTATAAAATTTTAGTTTCCATGAAATGAAATGCATTATAACATTCGATTTAACTCTCTGTGAAAATGGGATCAACACACTATTCCTGTTTACAACAAGATACTTTGTTTTGAATAGGCTCAAAACATTTTTCTCAAGATGTTATGGAAAAGCTAATGTTGGTATTAGCACACCTGTTTGGAAGAAAATATATTCCAGCAAAGTTCCTACATGCTGCTGTCAAGTTTCATCAGTCAAAGGTAAAATTATGATTCTTGTAAACGTTAATAACTAAGATAATTAAACGTATGTTACCAGGAAATAATGAAGCCCTAGTAGACTTTTTAAAAATACAGAAAAGGTTTATTTATTTTGTAGAGTAGTTTGATCTTCTGTAATTAGTGTTCTGTTGAGTTCGTAATTCATAAGTCTCCACCTGTAAATGTCTTAAGGAAAAAAAGGGTCAAAAGTCTCATTTTATTTATGGTTTTCATTCGATGGCTTCAAATTATAGCATTCAGCAAATGAAGAAAAGACATAGATAATTATATATTTAAAGGAAATAAAGGAGCCCCGGAGGCACAGTGCTTAAAGCACTTAGCTGCTAACTTGAAAGGTCGGCAGTTGGAACCCACCAGCCATTTCGCAGGAAGAAGCTGCTGCAGTCAGCTTCCATAAAGATTTACAGCCTTAGAAACCCTATGGGGCAGTCCTGTTCTGTCATACATGGCCATTGTGAGTCGGGATGGACTCAGTTGCTTTTTTTTTTTTTTTAAAGAAAACAGTAGTTCCTGTAACTGAATCTGCAGTTCCTTTGGAATGGGGCTTTAGGGAGTAGTCCATGTTGTGAACCATAATGACTTCATTGAGAAAGTATTGGATTAGTCAAAGAACACATCCTTTGACTCACAGAGACCAAAGGCTGGAAAACTCTTTTCAGCTTTATTTTCAATGTTTTATTTGTTAATGATTCCTTATCATTAAATCAACTAAAAACCACTACTAATGCACTCCATTAGAGTCTGAGAAAGTGGATAGGCTGATTTTTACTAAATAACCTTAGTGGCAAGATGACAAAGAACAAAAATAGAAGAGTTAGTCTATATTGCCCAGTTGTCAAATTATAAATCTAGGTAAGTGGACAAAACTTTAGCCATTTATCTATCGCCTTCATATTTTTCACCATATAGTCATCCTTGTTGAACTATTATTTGTTTAAATATTATTCAGAAAAGAAAAGTCAGTATCTCTGTTCTTTAAAAGGTCATCATAAAAATAAATGCAATGCAAGAAGTTTCCGAGCTGAGTCCTGCTTTCTGTCTCTCTCTGTTTAAAGATCCTTGACAGTTCTTCACTTCCAGCAAGGACATAGTAGATGGCCTTCACTCCTTCTGCAACAGAAAGCCGTGGGAGCAATGAGAACTAGATTAAGTAAAATTTCATAGTGGCAAGAACTATTCCAAGATGTAATTAAAAATTATCAGCCATGGTTTTCCTCAGAGGATTTGTCTATTCTGGACATGGGCTGAGAAATGATCTTAGCCTTGGCAGATGACATCTCTGTGAGATTTAAAAAAAAAAAAGCTCAATATAACTTTTAGGGCAGTCTGGAAACTTGAGAGACTTCAAACATAGAGCAGTTTTCACCATGGAACATTTAGCACCATGTCTGCCTGAGGTGGGGTGGAGCTACATCAAAAGGTTTTAAAAGATAGAGTGATATTTTCCTATTTCTTGTAGTGCTTATGAAACAAACAAACAAAAAAACCCACTAGAGGAAAGGGAAGACCTTCCTTCATGTATAGGCTTGTATCCTTGTCAAGATATTTTCTAAAGCCATTTAGGGCTGGAGGATGAAAAAAGCAGGCTGGAACCTAGGAAGGGAAGAGCTGGATTGCAGTGTTTTAGGGCTGAGAAGACTGAGACCCACCTGTCTGCTAATAAAAATCTCAGCAGAGACCTGACCTAGGAACAGACAAAAACAAGATCTAAACTGAGTCTTAATGAAGCTACAAAACAGTACCAACCCACTTCAATCTGTACTTGAATTGAGCTGATCACTCTCATTCTCTAGGCCAAAAGAAAAATGGGGAACACATTCTGGTGAACAAGATCATCACCTGAAGCCTATAAAATCTTGTATAAATACTTGCCAAACCAAAAACCAAACCCATTGCCACCAAGGCACTCCCAGCTCAGTGACTCTATAGGACAGACTAGAACTGCCCCATAGGGTTTCCAAAGCTGTAATCTTTATGGAAGCAGACTGCCACATCTTTCTCCACAGAGTGCTGGTAGGTTCAAACCACTGACCCTTTGGTTAGCAGCTGAGTGCTTAACTACAGCACCAGTAGTGCTCTTCAAATACTTTCCAGTGTAAAAAAATATTAGAAAAGTGAGTTAGGAAGAATATATGACCAATAAGTATGAGGAAAAGCAGGCAATGGAAGTAAACCCACAGATGATCCAGATTCTGGAGTTAGGGTACAAGAGCTTTAAGTATGATTAATATTTTTAAGAAAATAAGGAAAGTGATAGAAAATGTAAATGATAGGATGGAGAATTTTACCATATAACTAGAACATATAAAAACAAGTAAAGGGACATTTTAGAATTGAAAATTACAATATCTGAAATTCAGAATATACGTATCAGAATCCAGGATCAGTGACCTGGAAGACATCTCAATCAAAAATCTTGAAATTGTAGCAGAGAGAGTGAGAGAAGTAAAATAAAAGCCGATAGTATTAGAGCCGACCTTTTGGTTAGCAGCTGAGCTCTTAACCATTGCACCACCAGGGCTCCTGGAAGAAGGAGAGCAACCCTTAAGTGGGAAGCATGAAAATGCAGCACAAGATGAACTAGGTCAGAAATGGAAATGTCTGGGTAGACGTAAATTCATACCATCTGTAGTAAAAAAAAAAATTGTAATTTGGAATTTGAGACAAATGTAGAACTACAGTGCATGATAATCAACGCAAGAGTTGGGAGGGGTGATAGAATCAGAATGTTTTAAAGTTCTAGCTGTATTAAGTGCTTTAAAGTTAATAGTATTAAGCTTTAGTAAGTTAAAGGTGCATCTTGTAATCTCTGAGTAAACAACTAAAACACTAGTAAAAGAATACACGAATAAATAGAAAAAATACTGAATAAAAAAGCGCAAGAAGGGAGGAGAATGGAACATATAATAGATGGTCCAAATACGAAATACAGTAAAACCTATGAGAGCTGGAAATCGATGGGAATGCCTTGTTTTTCTGGATCTCACAAGTTTTCTGCCTTTGATAGGGTGCACTTTTCTGTCTCTCTGTTAAGCATCCTACCTCATAAACACCCAGTGACTTTTCCTTCTCTGACAGATTTTTTCCTTACACAGGTTACAGCTTTCACAGATATTACTGTAGTAAGATAGTGTGTGTGTGTGTGTATGTGAGTAAAATTAGAGATACACCTGTTTCATGAAAACAGATGCAAAAATTCCTAACAAAATATATATATACATATGTATATATGTGTATATATACACACACACGTAAAAGGAGCCCTGGTGGCTCAGCGGTTAAAGCGATTGACTGCTAACCAGAAGGTTGACAGTTTGAAACTACCAGCAGCTCTACAGAAGAAAGATGTGGAAGTCTGCTTCCACAGAGATTTACAGCCTTGGAAACCCTATGGGGTTGCTATGAGTCAGCATTGACTCAATGGCAGTGGGTTTGGTTTGGGTATGTATGTATGTGTGTATATATATATATGTATCAGTTTGCTGTACTGTGTCAGCTTGCGTGTTTTTGAGATGCTGGATGCTATGCCACTGGTATTTCTAATACCATCAGGTCCCCCTTGGTGGACAGATTTTAGCAGAACTTCCAGCTTAAGACAGACTAGGAAGAAAGGCATGGCTATCTACTTCTGAAGATTAGCCAATGAAAACTACGGATCACAACAGAACATTGTTTGAATCACTTACCTTGGGTACATCATGAGGAAGGACCAGTTGCTAGAGGAAAGACATCATGTCTGGTGAAGTAAAGGGTCCATGAAGATTGTAAAGGAGACCCTTGGTGAGGTGGATTGGCATAATAGCTCCAATGATGAAATGATGAACTTAAACATGTTGACAATCACAATGGTGATGCATGACCATGACCATGAGTTGGAGTCAACTCAAGAGCAATTATCTACCTATCTCTATATAAATAATTGCATCAAATATAAATATACAAAATAGAGGACTAGGATTGCCAGATTAGGTTTTTCAAAAGCAAAAGAAAACAAAGCTCTATACTCTTTATACAAGTCATACCTTAGTTATAAGATCCCAGAGAGGTGCAAAGTAAATAGTGGGAAAAGACATGCCAGATAAACACTAATCAAAAGAATCAGAAACATCCCAGTGAAGATTAAACAAATTCCTTTCTAAGTACATACAGGTGAAAAAAGGAATAAAATGGAAATTAGAAAATATTTTAAATTAAATAATAATGATGACAACTACCGATACTCGTAGGATGTAACTCATGCGAAGACTAGAGGGAATTTACAAGCTTAACTCCATATATTAGAAATAAAAACTTAAAAATCAGTGACTTAACCTTTCATCTCAAGAAGCTAGGAAAAATAAAATAAAATATGAATTCTAACCTAAGGAAAACAGAAGGAAAGAAATAATAAAGATGAGAACAGAAGTAAAGTAAATTGAAACAGTTGTACAGGAGGGAAGTTAACAAAGCCAGTGTTGGTTCTCTGTGAAGATTAATAAAATTGATTTACCTCTAGCAAGACTCAATAAGAAGAAAGGGAGAAAAGTCACTAATTACCAACATCAGGAGAAAAAATGGGACATTACCACAGATCATATGGATACCAAAAGGGCTAAAAGGGGCTTTTGTTAACAAATTTATGTCAGCAAATATGACTATTTGGATAAAATAGACAAATTTTTAGAAAAATGCAACTCTCCAAAATTGACCAAAAAGACGAAGAAAATCTCAAGTGTCTGATATCTACTAAAGAAATACAATGTATTATTTAAAAACTTTCTCACAAAGCAAATCCCAGGTTCAGATAGCTGCACTGTTGAATTCCTTCAAATATTTAAGGAATAACCCAGTTTTTTTTACAAACGATTCTAGAGAAGAAAAGAGGGAATAATTAACTAACTCTTTCTAAAGAACAAAACTTAATGTTAACACATAATCTGACAAGCACCTTACAGTGAGTAAAATTAGAGGTACACCTGTTTCATGAAAAGAGACGCAAAAATTCCTAACCAAATATTCACAAAATGAATTCAGCGAGATTTTAAAATATGAATAAGGGAGATTTATTCCAGGTATGCAAGGGTGTTTTAACGTCTTGCTTTCTCTCCAGTGTGTCACTAAATTAAAGAGCCACAAATTTAATGTCACCTGAAGGCAAGCTTCTATTTAGAAAGTTTTAATTAGCATCAAACTATATTATTAACAGTAAAATATTTTCTTTTATATATGTAACTAGAAACTAAAGGTGCCTTTCATCTCAATTTCGCAAATGAAGGAACTAAGCAGTGACTTTATTAAATAGGTAGAAAACTACAGAATTATATTGCAGTGGTCTTTATCCCTCCTTTCCCAAAGTTTGCATTTCTAATGAAGGTATATAAACCCACCCACTGCTGTCGAGTCAATTCCGACTCATAGCGACCCTATAGGACAGAGTAGAACTGCCCCATGATGAAGGTGTATAGAAGTCAAAACTGTCTGTCCTGTAGGTGTTCCTTGATGACCTCCCTAAGGATTTTGATGATGCCTTACATGAGCATAACATGAATGTGACACAGGACTTCGCCTCTTTCCTACTCATTGTTTCCAGACTGGCTGATATGAGCCAGGAATACGAACTCCCACTGTCAAATATCAGTAAGTATATTTTAGTTCCATTGTGGAACAATTTAAAGAAGAAATAACCTCGCCTAAGTATATTTCATCCTAGAAAAATAGTAGAGCCCTGGTAAGGTCAACCCTCCTTCGAATAAGGGAATCCCTTCTGTTTTCCAAAGAAAGAAACTTTATGATTATTGGAAGTTAAAAAGGCAGTGAAGAATGAAACTAAAGTCATTTCCAAACTATGTTCTTTGAAGTTTGCTTTTGGGTGAAGCCTGGAAAGGAGTCAGAACACCTATGAGACGAAGAGAAACTAGGCGCTCTTCTGTCACTTTTTCTTGAGAGGGAATATGCTTAGCGTTCATAAACATAGACTCTGGGCGTATTACCGGGTCCAGACTCTCATTCTGCTACTTATTAGCAGTGAGACCTTGCACAAATGACTCAATCTTTTTCCGCCTTACTTTTCTCAACGAATTTATAAGAATGAGAATAATGCCATCTACTTAGTTTCGGTGAGCTTGAACTGAGTAAGTTAATATATATCAATGTTTTAAAATAGTGCCTGGCACAGAGTAAACATTATTAGTGCTTGCTTTTCTTTTTTCTTTTTCATAAACTATCAGATGGAAACCTCTAGGAGGAAGAGAAAGAAAACAAACAACAATAAAACCAGGAACTACGATAATGGGAAACAGTTCAGCCAGGGTAGCAATTTCCCCTTATCATCATACGCTAACAGTCTAACTGGAATAAAAGTCCAGGATATGGAGTTTGTTCCCCGTCCCCTAGTAAAGTAGGAGCAGCTTGAACAAAACCGTCACAGAAGTGGCAGGATGGGAGTGTGTGAATTTTCCACCTCCATTACAAATTGAAGCCAAGCTTGAGTGTATAATTTGATGCTTTGCAGGAGCAGGAATGGAGAATATATTTCTTCTCACCTTCCATTTCCAAACCCACTGATACTGGGTGCAGGGAACACCCTGTCTAGATGGATTCTGGGGCCTAGTCTGGGTTCAGTGGGAAAAAGTGCCAATTTAACACCAATTCTGTTTAAAACAATATATAATTGAAATTTAATCTTTCATTTCCTGTTGATCAAAACAACTCAAACAAAATAACAAATTCTGATGACAGTGATAATAGTATTGATAACTAACATCTAGTGAATGGCACGCTGTGCTAATCACTGTATGTATGTGTCTCTCATCAGTCTTCATTACAACGTCTGCCTGGGAAAATTGAGTGATTCCACGTATAGCATGGTCTAGAACGAGTGCTTAAGGCTTGACAGTTTGGCTGATTTTTACAAACTAATTTATCCCAATTGATTCAGAATTTACAGGTAAAGAATGTAAAGACTCCCAGCTTGTGGCACGCTTGATGAACCACAAGGAAGGAAGAAAAGCCATTTCACCATTTGTTTGCCTTTCTGGGATCACAGATGTCGATTTGTTTCAACCACAGACTGTAATAAACCATGTAAGTGCAGAACAGGGTTTATGAACACATTTATAGAGTGTTTAAGAGAGAATGGATTTACTCTGCTAGGAAGTCTAGAAAGGACTTCAAGATCCCCCAAATCAACAAAAATATCCAGGGAAATGGTATGATCGAGGCTGGTATGATTTCAGAGTTGACTGGAGGAACCTTCTCCTTTATAGAAAATTTCCAGGCACCACCATTTTTGAAGACTCGAGGGAGATTGGCATAGGTTTGCTGCTGGAATAGCACATAGAACTATCTTCAGGCTTTCTCAGTATTGCTGGAGATGTTTTAAATCCCATTTATACTCTGGATAAGTGGTCTCCAAAATGGAGTACACAGAACTAAACACATTTGGATGATCCTAGATAATCCACTTGAGTTTTGGAAGAAACTTGTAGAAATTTTTATTTTAAAAGAAAGAAAATAAGTTTTATTACCTTTGCTTTCGTGGATTGACTCTGGTGTCCTAAATCTATTCTATCCCCAAACCAGATAGTCACTTTACTAGGTAAAACAGTTGTGTATCACCTAAAAGAATCTTGAAAAACTATGTACACCTTTGTGCACTTTAAATGGATGTGTGCGTATTTTATCTTAAATAGTTTGTAATAATTTTTCCAGCTTCAGAAAAATGTTAATATGTTAAAATGAAATTATTACATCATACTTTTAAATGTATAAAATGGAGTATAAATACCAAGGTGTTTTGATACTCATAATTGTCAAAAGTTTATAAAAAAAATCCTAAGTGAGCTTTTTAAATAAGAGTTTAAAGTTTTCTATAATTCTTTTTCTTTTGGACTTGCATTTGCATTTCACATTTTTACATAGATTTGTCTTAATATATTTTTCTCTGCTAAAAAGTTATGCAATTTAAATTTAATGTTTATTGTTAATCTCAGCAACTTAAATATAATACAGATTTTGGTAAGTAATTGTTAAATGTAAAATAATATAGTATATGACAGACATATCTTTATGAGATAGGTTTCTTTTTTAATTAGTACATACATCCATTGATGAATATTATTTCTAGAATCAGAGTTTCAGCACCAAATCAATGATGTGAGTGCTGAGTAACCTTATTTTATATAAATAAATGGGAATGGAAGAATTTTTGTTGCAACAATGTCACAGTATTTTTTGAAGTCCTCGTGAGGTATATTCCCCAAGTCATCTCATGATCTGTCATCAAAAAGAGATTTTTTAATAATTTATTTTATTTTTGTTGTCGAGAATGGACACATCAAAACATACACTAATTCAAGTTTTCTGTATGTATAATTCAGTTATAATGATTACATTCTTCAAGTTGTGCAACCATTCTCATCCTCATTTGCTGAGTTGTTCCTCCTCCTGTAACACAAACTCACTGCCCCCTAAGTTTTCTATCTAATGTTTTGAGTTGAATTTGATCCATAAAGATAGACCTTAAAAGAGCACAATGCTCAAGGCAGACATTGGTTACTAGTTAAGCTAAACTATTGTTTGATTTTAATACTTCAGGGGATATTTTTTGTTTAAAGTTCAAGGATTAAAGATTATCTCAGGGCAACAGTTTCAGGGGTTCATGCAGCCTCCATGGTTCCGGAAAGTCTAGTGTTTATGAGATTTTGAAATTTTGTTCTGCATTTTCTCCCTTTTGATCAGCATTCTTCTATATAATCTTTGATCAAAATGTTCAGTAATGGTAGCCTGGCACCGTGCAGTTCTTCTGGTCTCATGGCAAAGGATGCAGTTGTTCACAGAGACAATTAACATCACATTCCATTTCCTCCTCCTATTCCTGGCTCTCCTTCCTTCTTTGTTGTTCCAGGTACATGCTCTCCTTCTTTCTTTGTTGTTTCAGGTACATAGACACCAATTGTTGTACTTTAGATGGCTGCTCGCAAGCTTTTAAGACCCCAGGCACTACATTTTTAATGATATCCTTATTAATAATTTGATTAGATCCACCTTCAATTTTTTTGAAGTCAGTAGTTGGAAATCATCTAACTTGTTACAAAAAAAAACTTTTTTTTGTCCTTATTTGTTACCCTGTATGTTTTCAAATCCCAGGGAAATATACCATACTGAGTTGGAAAGGGCTATTTGTTTTGTAAAGTGAGAGAAATGTATTCATGAAAGGTAACTTCCAAAACAGATCAATTTTAGGGAAGTGTAGACCTGGAGGAAACCCTGGTGGCGTAGTGGTTAAGTGCTACGGCTGCTAACCAAAGGGTTAGCAGTTTGAATCCGCCAGGCATTCCTTGGAAACTCTATGGGGCAGTTCTACTCTGTCCTGTAGGGTCGCTATGAGTCAGAATCGACTCGAGGGCACTGGGTTTGGTTTTTTTGATTATAGACCTGGAAGTTGAAGATTTGGAAATTCCTTCCTAACCATTGTCTATGCCTGCATTCCCCTTGAGAATTCTCCATAATCCCTAGGGATACATGTGCTTTGATATAAAGCACACTAAGTATTTTGATCAAGAAGTGAAGTTTCCACAACATGGAGGTTATGACAGCAGGAATTCACTTGTTTGTTCATTTTCTGTTATTGATATACACTGCAATGTTTGCATACCTAGTTAGTACATTGACAGATATTATCTGGTTTTCACTTAAATAACTGTCAAAAACTGGACATTTGTCATAAAATTACTACTGAAAACGAAAGGTAGATGGAAACTAATACTAATCATGATAGGAAGGGAAATCAAACAATAAGAAAATAACAGATAGCCAGGAGCTCTTACAAGAAGTTTTTAAAAAGATTACCCAAACAAGTGTGAGATGTCCGTCCTCAAATTAAGAATTATGAATATTATTTAAAATACGCATGCACTGTATTTTTCCGCAAATAGCATGAGCTTTCTGCATTTGTTTGCCAACTGCTCCCTTTCCCCGTTTCGTAAGCATGCTATGCTAATTTTTTTTTTTTTTTTTTACAGAAACATGTAAAAAAAAATGGTATAGTGGCACTTACATAAATACCTCATGGGGTAGGGAGCAGTTGGCAAACAAATGTAGAAGGCGCATGTATTTGTGTAAAAATACAGTACATTTACTCTTACTGATGATGTCCCTCTGGGTAAATATATATTTTATCTTTACATGTTAGCTAATTATAGTATGAGGCCATAACAATTAATTGTTGTTACTTAAATATTAAGCACTTAGAACATAAATAATAAATACTTGTAAGCTGTGTTTATATAGTAATAATATAAAATAAAACATCCTTTAAAGTATTACCTGTTTTGTTTAGGTCATCCTTTTCTAGGAATTCTTTTTGTGCATTATTATAATGTCCATGACTCCTAGTGTAATGCTCAACCTTGTTTTGGATGATAGGGTGTGTGGCTAAAAAACAAACTGCAGACCACTGCTCCGGATCCTGTGTGGAGCCTGATTAGGCGAGCTCTCCTGGGTTTTTGGTCCAGTCTGAGTGGGTGGCTTATAACATACTACCTTTAAAGAATGTGCACATTTAACATACAAATAGTAAAGGACTGCATGTTAACTTTTGAGAATTTTATGAAGTTTTCTTGTTCTGTATCTTAGTTAAAATTATAATTATTTGCATAAGAGGTTTATAATTAATCATGCTAAAAAAATGACAGCTCAGTTAATAAGTATCACAATTCCCTTGTCTGTCCATTGTACAACTGACGCAATTTAATGGACGTAATGTACCATTTGTTTTGTTTCCTTTATGTAAGTTTTTGCATGGACTTTTGGAGGGGTGCTGATAACAGTTATAATGGTATATAATGTCTGTGTCTGATTGCCACACAATCACCATCAATTAAAAAAAGACCTGTAAGGTACCTGATATGAACTGATTGAGATTCACAGTTGTTCCTGACGATGTTCTAGAGACAAGGGACTAGTTCTATCTCATATGTCTGAAGCACCTTGTACTGGTGAATACTTAGAGTGAGAGCATACCACTGGATGGCAGTCTGCCCCTTGCCTTACCCAATTCACTTTGTACAACTTCACTTTACTAGTGTAGGATATAATCTTTTATCACATATTTTGCTTTTATTCTTTATTACCTTTTAGCATAATAATAAATATCCATTAATAAATGTGTGCAAATAACCTATAGATGAGTTATAAAACATAAACGGTAAATGAACACCCACGACTGAGGAATAAGCATTTACTAGTGTGTTCCTGGAACCCTGGTGGTGTGGTGGTTAAGAGCTCGGCTGCTAACCAAAAGATTGGCTGTTTGAATCCACCAGTGGCTCCTTGGAAACCCTATGGGGCAGTTCTACCCTGTGCTATAGGATGACTATGAGTCAGAATTGACTTGACCACAATGGGTTTGGTTTGGTTTTTTTTAGTTGCCTTCCTTCTTTTCCCAGTGTACCCACTAACCTGAATCTTGTGATTTTCATTCCCCTCTGGGTCATAAGAATAAGAATATTCATCATTCCATGATACTGCCAAGTCATTTTAGAAAGTAGTATCAATTTAGCCAGCCATGTACCAGAGTTCCAACTGACCCTTATCAAGTATAGTTTGCAAAAAAGTGAACAGACATGGAAAACTATTGTTTTTTATTTTCCTTCTTTTCTTTCCTCCTCTTCCTCTTTCTACCGCTCCCCTTCCTCCCTTCCTTTTTCCCTACCCGCCTTTGTTCCTCTCTCCTCCTCCTCCTCCTCCTTCTTTATGGTGATTGGGTTTTAAAGTCTGTTAGAGTTGTTCATTTTAATTCTTCTCTTGTGGACATACAGGCTCCTCGACATCATGTTTGCAGAGGTATTCTCTGCACCAATTAGGATAATGATTGAATTTTAAGTTAGCTTTTCTTTCTTAGTGAATCTTGCTGAAAATTACAGAGGGTGGACAATTGGAATTGCCACGGTATGCTAAAAAACAAAAACAAAAACCAAACCCAGTGCCATTGAGTCGATTCCGACGGGTATGCTAGGGAGACAATAATTTTCATAGATGGAGCTCCTCTATCCTGGAGGCTTGCTCAGATTGGCACTACCATTTGTGTGTAAAAGACACTCTCCTCCCTCCCCGTGGCCCCTTGCAGTAATTATCTCTGTCTCCCTCTTCTGTCTTTTGAAGTGTGTGCTTTAAAAACATTGATTAAAGGAAATAACTACAAAGCACAATATAAGAAATCATAAAATGTCTTTACCCATAAATGGCACATTAAGAGAAAATGCCTTTCTTCAGGTCGTTCTGCGCACAATAGGTATCAATGGCAACCAGGCTCCTCTGCTGTGGTCACAACGATTTGATAACAAAGGAAGAAGAATGCCACTTAACGCTTACGCACTTGATTTCTATAAACATGGTTCCTTGAAAGGATTAGTGCAGGACAACAGGTATGTCTCATCTATTTCTGTATCCGTAGAATGACTTCTAAGAATTTAGGGCAAAATCCATTTTTTTTTTTCCAATGTCAAGTTTAGATTAACCATGCTAAGTGTACTGGATCGTTTTCTTTAAACTAATGACAAGAGACAATAACAAGAGTGAATAACAAATTCTTTGTTTTTTTCTTGATGGTTTACCAGCAAAATCTTGGCCCTTGGCCTAGTTCACTTGACATAAAGATACTCTAAATATATAAATGTTTGCATATACTCAGAGATATTACTATTCATTCTTATCCTATTTATTCATGATTAGAATTGAAAAGTGTTTGAATAACAATACCATCCTATCTATTGTCTGAGAGGAATATGAAGTGCTTTATGTTTTATATGTCATTAATTTTCAAAATGTTGTTTTGTTTAGGATACATGAAGGTGAAGCTTACACGTTATTGAAAGATTTTGCACTCACAATTAAATCTATCAGGTGTGTGATATATTTTAAATATTGATTTCTGATTGTCCTAATAATTTAAGGGTAATTTAAAAAGTGTTGAGCTCTTACTATGAGTCAGGTACTTGAAGGTGCTGTTTAGCCTCCTGGGTGCTCTGCATTTCAACTCCCAAGTCTGTGCAGGACTTTCCCTCAACTCCCTGTTGCATGGTTTCTGTAATAGAATTAATGCCAAAGTCCATTTGAGATAAAGCTCCATCTCTCCAGAGCCTCAGTCCCAGGCACCACTTACCAACAGCCAAAAATATTCCAAAGCCTCATTGATCCCTCATTGATCCCTAGCTTCAGAGGGCTCATTAGGTCTCTGGTTTACATCCACTCACATACTCTTGAATCTCTGCCTTTCACCAATGTTTTCTCCAGACCTTGCCAAATTCCGAGCTCTCATTTTGACTTGCTATCTTCATCTTTAACAGATCCTAGTGGGAACCCAGGCAAGCCTGATCTCCATGTGGATACCGCAATCTCTAGGTGCCATTGATCACTAGGTGTTGCCTAGTTAAATGTCCATCTTCCTAAAGCCTCCAGTCATATTGCCCTTCATTACTTACTTGATGGGCTTCTCTTTGTTCTGTCACTAAATACACACACACGCACACACACACACACACACACACACACAATGTGCCATGAGTCCCTTCTTTATTTCTGTGGTCTGTCTGAGCTGAATCAGGCCCTTGGGACTCTTTCTACAGAGAGTGAAACTTTTGGGATGCTAGAGCAAAAGTGGTTTGCTATACCAATCTGGGGTATTTCTAGTTGGAGTTTTTCTTTCTTTTACTGAGTTTTTGGTGAAAGTTTCCACAACAAGCTTCCATTTGACAGTTTCCATACAAATTGTTCAGTGACATTAGTTACACTTATCACAATGTGTCAACATTCTGTTAAATTGTTGTTCTGTTTGTTCCATTTCCAGTATACTAGTTTCCCTGCCCCCTTATCTTCTCATCTTTGCTTTTGAGTAATTGTTGATCTTTTGGTCTGATACAGTTGGTTTTTAAGTAGAACACTGATCTTACGGGTAATAGCCTTTATTTTGTGTGCCACTCTGGTATTTCACTAGA
This sequence comes from Loxodonta africana, assembly GCF_030014295.1. Taxonomy (NCBI): domain Eukaryota; kingdom Metazoa; phylum Chordata; class Mammalia; order Proboscidea; family Elephantidae; genus Loxodonta; species Loxodonta africana. The sequence goes on from NC_087362.1 coordinate 19,551,018, forward strand.
CGGTGATCTCAGTGGATAAGCTTAGTTTTAGGTTTTAAGAGTGTCTCAGGGCTATAGTCTCAGGGAGTCTCCTGTTTCCTACTGTTCCAGTTTGTCTGGCTTTTTTTTTTTTTAATAAGAATTTTAGTTCCCCACATTTTTCTCACATTCCATCTGAGACCATCTATTATGACCCCTGTCAGAGTGGTCATTGGTGGTAGCTGGGCACCATCTAGTTCTTCTGATCTCAGGGTAGATGAGGTCATGGCCCATGTAGACTTGTTTCTACTCTGAGCTTTTGCTTACCTTCTTACTGTTCTGCTCCTGGTGTGTAGAGACCCACAGTTGTGACTTAGATGGCCTCTCTCAAGCTTTTAAGACCCCAGACACTACTCACGTCACCAGGATGCAAATCATGATTTTTGCGAACTGTGTTATGTCATTCGACTGAGTTGTCCTAGAAGACTGTGGTCCTAAGCTTTCAAACCCAGAAAACCAACCTTGGAAGGTGCCTGGTTATGTCTGAGGAGTATCCAGATTTGTGTCTTCAATGAAAATATGTGCCTGCACCCACATATTTGTATTTACACATACCCATAGATACTACTCTCTGTTCTCACCTATGTACACACCTGGACCCACACGTATACCAACATGTCTGTACCCACCCATATGTGCTGAAACACTAATTTATAGCTTGGTTGTGTTGTGCTTACTACATCCACACTTGGTGCTACTTTTCCCATCACCAGAAGTAATAAGTCTCTACAATCTAAAGTGTATTTTTCCCTCCCCCCTTCCTCTCTCTTTATATATATCTATTTTTTATCTTCATATAAAAGAGGAATCGTACAGTATTTGCTTGACTGATTTCACTTAGCATTATGCTCTCCAGGTCCATCCTTGTTATAATATGTTTTGTGGACTCATCATTGCTCTTTATGGTTGTGCTGTATTCTATCATGGTACATACGTACCACTATTTGCTTATCCATTCATCTGTTGATGGGCACTTCAGTTGTTTCCATTTATCTGCTATTTGAATAAAGCAGCAGTGAACATAGGTGTGTATATGTCTGTCCCTGTCTTTATTTTTAGGTCTCTAGGTGGTTAAGAGCTCGGCTGCTAACCAAAAGGTCCGAAGTTCAAATCTACCAGCCACTCCTTGGAAACCCTACAGGGCAGTTCTACTCTGTCCTGCTGGGTCACTATGAGTTGGAATTGACTCAACAGCAAAGGGGTCATAGGGTATATACCTAGGAGTAGGATTGCTGGATCATAGGGTAGATTTATTTCTAGTTTTTTGAGAAAGTGCCATACCGTTTTCCATAGTGGTTGTACCATTGTACAGTCCATTCAGCAGTGGATAAGAGTTCCAATCTCTCCACAACGTCACCATTTGTTGTTACCTGTTTTTGTTTTGTTTTGTTTTGTTTTGAAATTACTGCCATTTTAGCTGGGGCAAGATGGTATCCATTGCAGTTTTGATCTGCATCTCTCTAATGGCTAATGATTGTGAGCATCTTTTCAGGCATTTGTTGGCTGCTTGGATGTACTCTTTGGTGAAGGTTCTGTTCATGTCCTTTGCCCATTTTGTGACTGGGTTGTTTGTCTTTTCATTGTTGAGTTGTTACAGTTTTGTATGGATTTTAGAGTTAGACCCTTATCAGATAAGTAATTTCTGAACATTTTTTCCCAGTCTGTAGGTTGTCTGTTTACTCTTTGAATAAAGTCTTTTGATGACTATAGTTTTTAATTTTTATAAGGTACTATTTATCTGGAAACCATGGTGGCGTAGTGGCTAAGTGGTGCGGCTGCTAACCAAAGGATCGGCAGTTTGAATCCTCCAGGCGCTCCTTGGAAACTCTATGGGGCAGTTCTACTCTGTCCTGTAGGGTTGCTATGAGTTGGAATCAACTCGACAACACTTGGTATGCTGGGGTACTGGATACTATTTATCTATTTTTTCTTCTTCCATTCATGCATTTGTTGTTATGTTTGTTTTCCGATTTTTAGAAAAGATCAGGCACCATAGTTTTCTCCCTGGACTTTTATGGTTTTAGGTTTAACATTTAAGTCTTTGTCCATTTCGCGTTAGTTTTTGTGTATGGTATAAAGTATGGGTCCTGTTTCATTTTTCTGCAGGTGGATATCCAGTTTTGCCAGCACCATGTATTAAAGAGACTGTTTCTACCCCACTAAGTGGATTTTGACCCTTTGTCGAAAATCAGTTGTCCATAGGTGGCTTGGTTTAATTCTGAATTCCAGTTCTGTTCCACTGGTCTATGTGTCTATCATTGAACCAATAGCAGACTGTTTTGATTATATGGCTGAATAGTATATTTTGATATCAGGGAGTGTGAGGCCTCTTGCTTTGTTCTTTTTCTTCAATATTGCTTTGGCTATTCAGGGTTTCATTCCCTCATATGAAGTTGGTCATTAGTTTTTCCATTTTAGTAAAAATGTTATTGGGATTTGTATCGGGATTGCCTTGTATCTGTAAATCGGTTTAGTTAGAATTGACATTTTCACTGTATTAAGCCTTCCAATCCATGAGCATGGGATATCTTTCCATTTTTGTAGGTCTCTTTTAGTCTCTTATATAGGGTCGCTATGAGTCGGAATCGACTCGACGGCACTGGGTTTGGTTTTGGTTTTTTAGTAGTATTTTATAATTTTTATTGCATAAGTCTTTTATGTCCCTGGTTAGGTTGATTTCTAGGTATTTTACCGATTTGGGGGTTATCGTAAATGGTATTGTTTTCTTGGTTTCTGTTTTAGGGTACTCTTTGTTACTGTAGAGGAACCCAACTGGTTTTTATTTGTTGATCCTGCAACAGTGCTAAATTTTTCTATCAGCTTCAGCAGTTTTCTTGTGGAATCTTTAGGGCCTTCTATGTATAGGATCATGTCATCTGCAAATAGAGACAGTTTAACTTCTTCCATTCTGATTTGGATACCTTTTATTTCTCTTTCTTGTCTTACTGCTGTGTCTAGGAATTCCAGTACAAGTTGAATAAGAGTGGTGGTAATAGGCATCCTTGTCTCATTCCCATTCTCAAAGACTCTCAGCATTTCTCCTTGAATATTATGTTCGCTGTTGGTTTTGCCTATATGCTCTTATTATGTTGAGAAATTTCCCTGTATTCCTATTTTGCTGAGAGTTTTTATCAGGAAAGTGTGTTGAATTTTATCAGATTGAATGATTTTTCTACATCAATTGATATGATCATATAGTTCTTTTCCTTTGTTTTATTTATGTAGTGGATTACATTGATTTTCTAATGTTGAACCACCCTTGTAATGCTGGTATGTATCTCACTTGATTCATGGTATATGATTTTTTTTTTGATATGTTGCTGAAGCCTGTTGGCTAGAATTTTGTTGAAAATTTTTGCATCTATGTCAATAAAAGATATTGGTCTGTAATTTTCTTTTTTTTTTTTTGTAATATCTTTGCATGGTTTAGGTGTCAGGGTTATTCAGGCTTCAGAGAATTTGGTACTATTCCTCCCTTTTCTGTGTTTTTGAAGAGATTGAGTAGGATTGGTGCCAACTCTTCTGTGAATGCTTTGTAGAATTCTTCAATGTAGCCATGTGGTCATGAGCTTTTTTGTTGTTCTCGTTGGCAGATTTTTGATCACATCTTAAATCTCTTCTTTTGTAATGGGTCTGTTTAAATTTTCTACCTCAGTTTGTGTTAGCTTGGGTAGATAATGTGTTTCTAGGAATTTGTCCATTTCATATAGGCTTTCAAATTTTTTGGAGTACAGTTTTTCATAGTAATCAGTTATAATTGTATCTCTTTTGAATTGGTAGTTATGTCACAAATTTCATTTCTTAATTTGGTTATTTGCCTCTTCTGGTTTTTTTCTTTTGTCAGTCTAGCCAGTGATTTGTCTATTTTATTGATTCTTTCAAAGAACCAACTTCTGGTTTTGTTGATTCTTTCTATTGTTTTTCTATTTCATTTATTTCTGGCCTGATTTTTATTATTTCCTTTTTTTCTGGTAGCTTTTGGCTTCTTTTGCTCTTCCTTTTCTATTTGTTCAAGTTGTCAATTTAAGTTAATGATTTTGGGTCTTTCTTACTTAATATAGGCATTTATTGCTATGAATTTCCCTCTGAGTACTGCTTTTGCTATGTCCCAAAGTTTTCAACATGTAATTTCACTTTTGATTTCTTATATGATTGAATAGCTTTTTAGTAGTGTATTATTTAGTTTTCATGGTTTTTTTTTTTCATTATTTTTCCTGTTGTTGATTTCTAGCTTCATACCACTATGGTCCAAGAAGATGCTCTGTATGATTTCAATCTTTTTAAATTTGTTGAGACTTGTTTTCTGACTTAGCATGTGGTCCATTCTGGAAAATGATCCATATGCACTGGAGAAGAATGTATATTATTCTGATGCTGGGGGAAGTGTACTATATACGTCCACTAGTTCCAGTTGGCTTATGGTTTTATTTAAGGCCTAAGTGCCCTTAGTGATCTTCTTTTCAGATGTTCTGTCTATAATTAAAAGTGGTGTGTTTAAGTCCCCTACTCTTATTCTGGAGTTGTCTGTTTTTCATTTCATATTAGTCAGTATTTGCTTCATATATTTTGGAACATTCCTATTAGGTGCATATATATTTATAATTGTTATATCTTACTAGATTTACCTTTTTATTATTATGTAATGTCTTTGTCTCTTGTAATGGATTTTGATTTAAAGCCTATTTTATCTGCTATCTATATGGCCACCCTGCTCTTTTTTGTTTATTATTTACATGGAATATTTTTCTCCATCCTTTTATTTTCAGTCTGTTTGTGCCGTTACGTCTAAGGTGTGTTTCTTGTAGACAGGAAAAGGATGGCTCATGTTCCTTATCCATTCTGTCACACTCTGCCTTCTGCATGGGGCTTTTGGACCATTTACATTTAAGGTTATTCCAAAAAACAAAGGGTCTACCTTATTTTCCTATTTGGTTTTTGAGTGTTTTGTATTTTCTTTTTTTTTATTGTTGTTTTTCTGTTTTTGTTTGTATTTGGCTGCTTTCTTGTAGTAAGCCTTTTTTCTTTTTTCCTTCTTTTCTTCTGGATGTTTTTTCTCAGTGATTTCTTAGTACATACCACACACAAGTAGTAAGTAAGTCCCCAGGTTATGAACATCTGACTTATATACAACCTGTAGTTAATAAACCAACCTCCGTAAAGCCTATTATATTAAAAATTCAAGGTAGGTGCAGTGGTTCGCTACTTTGAAAGGTGCATCAAAACATTATTATTTGTATGTTATTATGTTAAAGATGTTTTGGTGAATTTGGAAGTGTTTCTTTAATGTTTTCTATGCACAGAAAGGTACACTATATACTATATACTGAGACAAACATTTGACTAACTGATGTTAGATACGAACCATACCTAACTGTTCCAACTTAAGTACAAATTCGACTTAAAGACAGATTTAGGAACGGAACTTGTTCATAATCTGGGGACTGCCTGTATATTACACAATTTACAGTTGCAAAAATGTTTAACACATGAACAACAGTTAACATACAATGAATACATAAATGTTTATTCCTGATATATCCCACCTCCCCATGTTTCTGTGTGTCTCCATTAACATCAACATACAACCTACATTTAGTAAGCTTACTTGATGTATTATTCACGGGAGTTAATTATTGAGTTTATTCCCTGAAAATATCATATACTTGGTCTTTATGATTGTCAGATTTTTGGAGATCTCTTTCTTTCTTTTATTATTTATTTCTCCATGTATATGTATGCATATTTGTTTAATGTTCTTGCCTTTCCATTTGGAGTACTCCCTAGAGAAATAGTTGCAAAGCTGATCTGGTAGTGGCAAATTCCTAGAGCTTCTGTTTGTTTGGGAATATCTTGGTTTCTCTCTTGTTTTTGAGTGACAACTTTGCTGGGTAAAGAATTCTTGGTTGGCAGTTGTTTTTGTTCAGTATTTTATATATGTCATCCCATTGTCTCCTGGACTCTAGAGTTTCTGGGAAGAAATCCTCACTGAGTCTTACGAAGGATCCTTGGTATGTTATATGGCATTTTTTCTTGCTGCTTTCAGAATTCTCATCTTGTCTTTTGTTTTCAAGAATTTCATTAGTATATAGGATGGAGTTGATCTTTTTGTGTTTCTCCTCATTGGGGTTCATACAGCTTCCTATATTTGCAGGCGTGGTTCTCTCTTCAGGTCCGGAGAGTTCTCTCTGACAAATCATTTCCATGCCATTACTGTTGTCATTGTGCTCTGGGATTCCAGTAATTCCATTGTTAGATTTCTTAATTGGATTCTGTATTTCCTTTTGGGTTTGTTTGCATTTCTTTGTTCTTTTCTCTTGTTTCTCTTGAGACTTGATAAGTTCAGTTATTTTGTCTTCTAGTTTTTTTATCCTATCTTCTGTCTGTTCAATTATTGATGAGTGTTTCTCTTGCTTTTTCTAATTCAATTGTTTTATTCTTCAGGTGCAGTAGTTCTCACTCTCTTTTTTTTTTTGTTTTTGGTTTCCTTGTTGAGTCTCCGAAGTTGTGCTTCCATTTGTTTCCTGATCTCTGCTAGTTTGTTTCTCTGTGTTTTTTGCTTTGCTGAAACATATTTAGCACCATAATCTCAAAATTTTCAATTCTTTCCATCAATCTGGCTTCCAACAGAGAAGTGTCCTCTTCTTCATGTTTTGCTTTTGATTGGTCCCAATTCTCTTGTGATTTTTGTGTTTTCCTATTTTTTGTTGACCTTGGGCCATTTTATTATCTTTTTTTGTTTGTTTTCACTTTAAATTTTGTATTCTGGTTTTTTGGGCAGATTTCCTCATTGGGTACCCTGTTGGCATAGTGGCCAAACACCCAGCTGCCACCTGAAAGGCCAGGGCCCACACCCACCAGCCATTACATGGGAAAAAGATGCAGAGCTTACTTCCACAAAGGCTCACAGTCTCGGGAGTCCATGGGGCAGCGCTGCTCTGCCCCATAGCATTGCTGTGAGTCAGCATCGATCCAGTGGCAGTGGGCTTGATATCGTCTCCTGAGAACCACTAGAGGATACTCTTACAGATAGGTTTTTTCAGTGCTGATTCAGTTCTGGATGCTTGGTCTCTGGAACTCACTATGCATGTGTGGGGGTGGGGGAGGTGGTTTAGCTGGTTGCAGACACTTACATAAGCAATGGGGCTCGACTTTCCTGAGACGAAGATGGGAGCTCTCTGTCTTTCCCTCATTGACACCCCTGCATAGGCCCTTCCAAAGTGTCCTGCTGTGGTCAGGGAGCCAACCATTTCCCTCCGTGTTGCCTGTCCGTCTGAAGCATTCCCTTGCCCTTGCAGTTCCTCCCAGTCCTAGTCACAGGCCACAGCAAAATTCAGCAACACCACACTCTCCCTTCGCCCCTTTCCAGTTGCACAGCCTGGGAGCTCCTAAGGCCACCTTAAAAATTCGGGCTACAGCTTCCTCAGGTTAGCTCCCTTTCTGTGTTCCCTGTTTGGGATGTTTCCCGGCCCTGTCCCAAAATGGCTGCAATGAGCAAGTGCTCCAGATGTTAGCAGGTAGGATCTCCCACTTCTGTACCATTCCTGCTCCTCCCCTCCCCCCGCTTCTGGACTCACCTGACTCTCCAGCACCTCGGCTGCTGTCCAGAGTTCTAAGTCTCAGTTTGTGCTTGTTTTTATTTGTTGCTCAGTGGGTTAGTTCCTGGGTGAGTAAATGGGAGCGTCCACTCACTTCACCATCTTGCTCTAGTTCTCTAGTTAGAGTATTTCTTGAGTGGCTCATTGTTATCATTGTTCAAATTTCCAGGGCACCCCAAGAAGCTCCACAGACTTTGGAGTGATCTCAAGAACTGGCCCTAGGAAAAATATGCGTTCGTGTATTCAGTTACTCAGCTAACAAATACCAGAGTATTTTTGGTTTGAGATATACTTTTAGATTTCATGTAAAATAATGAAATCTATTTCTGCATTAAAAGATCTTATGGTAAAGTGATAGAAACAGACTTGTGTAATACAAATGTAGTAAGTGCTCTGAGTGCAACGCTGAATAACTCTAACCCTAGATTCAGAGAAGGATTCTAAGAGTTTTCAACTAGGTTGTAAAGGATGAGTGAGAATTTTTTAAATAGGAAAAAAGGAAGGTGGGAGAAGATTCTAGGCAGGGATAATGTTTTCAATGTGCAGAAATGAGAAAGGGCCTGATTTATCGGGGTAGGCTTCAAGCTCACTATGGTGTCAAGCACAGCATGGAGGTTGTGGAAGGGATGGGGGAAGATGCTGAGTTGCAGTAAAGGGAATTTGATTTTCTATGGGAAGGGTCTTAATTGTTACATTATAGAACTTGGCCTTAATATTTTGAAGCAATGTGTAGACATTGGGTAAGCATGAGTGTGACATAGCTCTATGGTTTAGACATGTGGCTGATGTGAGTAGGGTTAACTCAAAGGATAGAGACTAGAAGCAAGGAGCTAAGTAACTAGGGTATAATAGTACTGATGAGAGTGAGTGAGGATTTTAAATTAAGGAAACAGAAGTTAAGGACGGAGAAGAGGGATTAGAGAAATAATTATGAGGTAGAGTTGTTTTTTTGTAGAATTCATAGAAATGGCCAATAAATTCCATGCACGAAGTGAAGATGACTGAGATTTGTATTTCAGTTAAGGATACATAGGAACATAGGGTGAGGGTGAGATTTGGAGACTGAGAACAGAAAATGGTGAGCTGGAATTTATATATGTCATATGATGTCTGTACAGGAAATGCCTAGGCCTGTAACTCAAGAGAAAATTCAGAGTGGTAGACACAGAGCTGACTATTCTCTGTGGTAGGCCAGTGAAGACACTGGAGAAAAAACTGGACCTCTAGTGGAAACAAGGAAGTTACAAATAATAAAAGGCTGACAAAATGTCAGGTCCTGGCTATTTTCAGCACTTGACCAGCACTGCTGTACTGCTCATTCTTGGATTTATTCCCTCTTTTCTTATCGCCTGTGTATTAGTTTCTTATTGCTGTTTTAACAAATTACCACAAAATTAATAGCTTAAAACAACATAAATTTATTTTCTTACAGTCCTGGATATTGGTAGTTCAAAATGGGCCTGACTGGGCTAAAATCAAGGTTTTGGCAGGGCTGCATTCCTTTCTGGAGGCTCCATTTAAGGGAGAATCAGTTTTCCTGGCTTTTCCGGCTTGTAGAGGCCTCGTGCATTCCTTGATTTGTGGTCGTTTTCCATCTTCAAAGTCGGTGATAGCTGGTCAAGTCTTTATCATGTCACATCGCTCTGACTTTCTTCTGCCTTCTTCTTTTTATGACAACCCTTGTGATTACATTGGGCCAACCCAGGTAATCCAGAATAATCTCCCCATCTCAAGGTCAACTGATTAGCAACCTTAACTGCCTTTTGCCTTGTAACCTAACAAATGTTCACAGGTTCTGGGGATTAGGAAATGGATGTTTTTTGGGGCCACTATTCTGCCTGCCACACGCTGTTTTTTCTATTTTCTTACACATCAAGGTAAAGGAAGAAATATTTTTCTCTTGATAGAGGTAACTTTGGTATTTACTGGACACAGTAGCAGAAAAACCACAAAATGCCTCCATAAACTATGTGCAGAGAAGGGAATTTTGTGTTGCTGCTACTGAAGTGAGGTGGGGATCAGGTTACAATGAATTTGATGGCCTTTCAAACTCTCTTAGTGATAGAAATGGAGAGGAATTGCATAGGGATTATTCATTATCTTATTTTACAAGGGTTTTTGCAATAAATATGTTTCTTATCATTATTTCTTATATTATGCTTATATTATTTCATCCTCTGGTGGAATTCACTTATTTCTGTCTATTTGAGGAAAGTCTTATAATATTGAATCTTATCAAAATGCATTATATGTATATGATTTTTTTTTCCTTTTACAGCGTTTCCTTGCGTGAACTCTGTGAAAATGAAGATGACAACGTGGTCTTAGCATTTGAACAACTGAGTACAACCTTCTTTGAAAAATTTAACAAAATTTAAAACAAGATCTCCTCCAAACTATTTAAAATATCACCACAGGTGTTTTTAAAGTCATATTTTGTGATTATCAGGACTTTTTGTCACAAATACATATTTGGGGCTATATGATGAAGTGAAAAGAGCAAGCATTTTGAAGTCAGAGCTATGATCAAACTTGCCATGCTCTATCATGTGTGCCCTTGGACAAACTATTTAATACCTCTGAGTTTCCATTTCTTTATATAGTTGGCTAATAATGCTTACTTTTCAGGGAGCTTGAAGATTGATTAAGAAAAATGCATGAAAATGGACTTGCATAGAATAATAGATCAATAAATGGCAGTTCTATTTTTGGTATTTTGAAGCTATTTACACTTGAATTTTAATTTCCAAATATAACATTTTAAATCATGCCTCTGCTTTATTGAGGACCCATGCTAATACAAAACAGTAAATTATCTATTTATGCATTAGTTATGTAAGAAGGAAAAAAGACAACATTGAGCCTGCAAGGGACACAGCGCTGTCTTTTGGAAGAAGAATCTGAGTCTTGAACTGTTTTTCTAGCATCAGTGATAGTTTTATTGCAACTCATCCACATTTTCTCTTTAGACTTCTCAAAGACCATCAGCACGACTTTCTAATTCTTGGCCATGGTTAAGGATTTTGTATATGACTGAAAAACAGTTTTCACTCTGTGAGGACTAAGCGAATATTAAATTCTCATTATTTTTCTCCTCAGTGTCCTAATTTTTAAAAAGTCTAGGGCTAGAATAAGTGATTAAAGTAATTGAAAGGTGAAATATATTCTCTTAATTATAATCACTTAAATGTTACTATGTGACTTATGTATAGCTAGCAAATATTTTTAAAATATAAAATTTTTAGTCTAAATGAGTATTTTTGTTACGAATTCTGTGATGTTTTAAAGATAACATATAGCTAATGATTTTATTTTGTTTTAATTGTATATAATAAAGAACTGGGAAAACTATAAAGAAAGAAAATGAGTCTAATCTGTTTACCATTGTTCTCTCTGTGTTAAATCTAATCATCTGTCACTCTATTTGCAAATATGTGTGCATTTTATATATAATAGCTTCTATGTAATTGTTTTACCTCCCTAGCCTAAGCCTCAGGTCACAGTTCTGGAATCTATTTTAGACCCTAAACTTGAATTGAGAGCATTTTATTTTCTGAGCAAAAGGCCTCTCTCATCTAATACGCAGATGTCTGATGTCTTACTGAAAGAACATCTATTGTATGACATTATTTATAAAATAGGTTACATTGAGAAAAACACCCATATTTCATTTTGTCTGGAATATAACTGACCTCTCATCGATTTATATCAAGCATGTGCCATGTTGGGGGTCTCTGCTTTCTTAGGGCTAAACCCTTTTCACTATTTTAAGATAAGCACTGCAGCAACCATCTCTGAACACCAGTGTAGTTAGAAACCAGTGTAGTTTCTACTGCCCATTAATGCCTACTCAGGACAATTATAGGCAGTATTAGTGTGTCGACATGTTGGTTTCCACCTTCTACTTGTAGTTTTATGAATCTGATTGAGAGATGAAATGTTTCCTATTTTTTTAATAGTATTTTTTTTGTTTTAAATTGTACTTTAAATGAAACTTTACAGACCAAACTAGTTTCTAATTAAATAATGCACATACTGTTTTGTGACATTGGTTGCCAACTCCATGACATGTCAACAGTCTTCCCTTCTTGACCTTGGGTTCGCCATTACCAGCTTTCCTGTCCGCTCTGCCTTCTCGTCCTTGCCCCTGGGCTGGTGTGCCCATTTAGTCTCGTTTTGTTTTATGGGCCTGTCTAATCTTTGGCTGAAGGGTGAACCTCAGGAGCGACTTCAGTACTGAGCTATAAGGGTGCCCATACTCTTGGGATTTCTCCAGTCTCTCTCAGACCAGTGAGTCTGTCCTTTTTGTGTGTGTGTGAGTTAGAATTTTGTTCTACATTTTTCTCTGGCTCTGTCCTGAACCCTCTATTGTGATCCCTGTCAGAGCAGTCAATGATGGTAGCTGGGCATCATCTAATTGTGCTGGATTCAGTCTGGTGGAGGCTGTAGTAGTTGTGGTCCATTAGTCCTTTGGACTAATCTTTCCCTTGACTTTGGTTTTCTTCATTCTCCCTTGCTCCAGACGAGGTGAGGTCAGTGGAGTATCTTAGATGGCCGCTCACAAGCTTTTAAGACCCCAGACGCTACTCACCAAAGTAGAATGTAGAACATTTTCTTTATAAATTATGTTATGCCAGTTGAGCTAGATGTTCCCCAAGACCATGGTCCCCACAGCCCTCAGCCCCATAATTTGGTCCCTCAGGGAGTTTGAATGTGTCTATGGAGCTTCCCTGACTTTGCCTTGTACAAGTTGTGCTGGCTTTCCCAGTATTGTGTACTGTGTTACCCTTCACCAGTTACCACTTACCTGTTGTCTAATTAGTGTTTTTCCCTCCCCACCCTACTCTTCCCCTCCCTTCCCTTGTAACCATCAAAGATTGTTTCTTTTTGTGTGAAACCTTTTCATGAGTTTTTATAATGGTAGTCTTACACAATATTTGTCCTTTAGCGATTGACTTCTTTCACTCGATATAATGCCTTCCAGATTCATCCATGTTGTGAGTTACATCACAGATTCATCATTGTTCTTTATTGTTGGGTAGTACTCTATTGTGTGTGTCCCATAGTTTGTTAATCCATTCGTCTGTTGATGGGCATCTAGGTTGTTTCCATCTTTTTGCTATTGTTAACAATGCTGCAATCAACATGGGTGTGCACATGTCTATTTGTGTCATGGTTCTTATTTCTCTAGGATATATTCCTAGGAGGGGGGTTGCTGGATTGTGTAGTATTTCTATTCCTAGCTTTCTGAGGAAGGGCCATATCGCCTTCCAAAATGGTTTTACCATTTTGCATTCCCATCAGTAGTATATATCTCCCTGCAGCCCCTCCAACATTTGTTATTTTCTGGTTTTTTTTTTTTTTTTTTTTTGTGGCAGTAATGTCAGGGTGAGGTGGTATCTCACCGTGGTTTTGATTTGCATTTCTCTTTTTTTTTTAATGCCCACTGATCTCGAGCATTTTCTCATGTATCTGTTAGCAGCTTGAATGTCTTGGTTCATATCCTTTGCCCATTTTTTAATTGGATTATTTGTCTTTTTGTTGTAGAGATGTTGGATTTTCCTGTAGATTTTAGAGATAGATCTATGAGCATAGGTATTAATTTTTAAAAGACCCCAGTTATCTAGCTTATCTTCTGGTGTTTGTGTATTGTTACTTACGATTTGTATCCTGTTACTGCTGTGTATTAGAGCCTCTAGCGTTGATCGTATTTTTTCTTCCATGATCTTTGTAGTTTTTGGTTTTATATTTAGGTCTTTGATCCATTTTGAATTAGTTTTTGAGTATGGTATGAGTTGTGGGTCCTGTTTCATTTTTTTGTAGATGGACATCCAGTTTTGCCAGCACCATTTGTTAAAAAGACTGTCTTTTCCCCATTCGATGGACTGTGGGCCTTTGTCAAAGATCGGGTGACCATAGCTGGATGGATTTACATCTGGGTTCTCAATTCTGTTCCATTGGTCAGTGTGTCTGCTGTTGTACCAGTACCAGGCTGTTTTGACTACCATAGCTGTATAGTAGGCTATGAGGTCAGGTAGTACAAATCAACCTGTCTTCTTCTTCAGTAGTGCTTTACTTCTCCAGGGCCTCTTCCCGTTCCATATAAAGTTAATGATTAGTTTTTCCATCTCTCTAAAGAATGCTGTTGGTTTGTGGATCAGGATTGCATTGTCTTTGTAGATTGCTTTGGGTAGAATTGACATTTTTACAATGATAAGTGTACCTATCTGTGAGCATGGTATGCTTTTCCATTTATGTAGACCTCTTTGTTTCTTGCAGTAGTGTTTTGTAGTTTTCTTTGTATAGGTCTTTTACATCCCTGGTTAGATTTATTCCTAAGTATTTTATTTTTTTTAGGGGCTATTATAAATGGTATTGTTTTCCTGAATTCCTTTTTATAAATCTCTTTATTGGTGTATACGAATCCAACTGATTTTTGTATGTTGATCTTGTATCCTGCTACTCTGCTGAATCTATTAGTTCCAGTAGTTTTCTTGTGAAGTCTTTTGGATTTTTTATGTATAGTATCCTGTCATCCTGGAAACCCTGGTGGCATAGTGGTTAAGTACTACGGCTGCTAACCAAGAGGTTGGCAGTTTGAATCTGCCAGGTGCTCCTTGGAAATCCTATCGGGCAGTTCTACTCTGTCCTATAGGGTTGCTATGAGTCGGAATCAATTCGATGGCAGTGGGTTTTTTTTTTTTTTTTTTTTTTATCATGCTATCCACAAATAGGGACAGCTGTATGAAATGTTTTATTTTGTTATTTTTTTTTCCATTCGATTGAGTCAATCTGGCTTCCTAATATTTGAGAGAATAAGATTATTTATTGCAATCTCTTATCTTCTTAAAAGAAGGGAGTTATACCTAACCTCCTTGAGGAAGGGCTAAAGGGCAGGCTCCCTTCTGATTATAGTAAGTATGTCAAAGACTAACCTGGACAGTTTAGGAAGAGTTTACCTAAGAACTCTGAAAACATTTATATATCGAAGAAACAACAACACAGCTTTATTTGGAAGCTCCTGGGTGGTGCAAATGGTTAAGTGTTTGACTACTAACCAAAAAATTGCTTGTTTTAATGCACTCAGAGGCACTTCACAAGAAAGGCCTGGTGATCTATTTCCTAAAGGTCACAGCCTCGAAAACCCTATCGAGCTCAGTTCTACTCTTGGAATTGACTCAATGGCAACTGGTTTGGTTTTTTGGTTTAAGTCTTATTTGTTTCAATAAAATGGCAACAATAACAGCACACACCTTATGCAATTTTTGTGATAATTAAATGCGATGATGCATGTCAAGGGTTAGCATGCTGCCTAACACATAAAAAAAGTTCAGTAAAAGCTACTATAACAAAGCCCAATTTTTTCCCATTAGCAAATGGATTCCTGTGCTACGTAGGCCCAGTACAACACATGATAGTAGTAAAGAACTGAAATAAGATGAATTTATGACTTAATAATGGGTTAAATTCCCAGTTCTTTAGTTCTCTTTTTCAATATCATCATTAACAAACACACTATTTCCAATTAAAGAAAGAAATTCTGACAGAAGTGAGAAATGTTTCTACCTCCTTTTTAAAATAACTTGATTTTCCAGCTTCTAATAAACTCTTTGCTCTTCTGGGCTCTTTCCATTATGGACAAGCCACCCCTACCCTTTCTTTTCTTTGAAGATAAAACTCCTGGTTTCCATTGTTCTCCACTTATTACAAATTCCACCCTGGGGTTCTCACCACCGCCTAGAATTCCAACATGTTCTGCATATGTACAACAGCAGGGAATTAAGTACCTCGGACAGTAAATGGGAAAGGTAGGCTGGTGTTGAAACCCTGATTGCAAATATCAACAGGTGCATGACAAAAATAAATAGGATGTTGTTTTCTCAGTTTAAATTCTTTGTGGTGTATGGTTGGTGTTACAAATGTTCACACTGGATAGCAACACTATTTAAAGTTTTTCATAAAGATGAATTGCTTAAAATAGGAACTCAAAGACCATGTCCTGTTGTACTCCACTTACACATGCCTGGAAACCCTGGTGGCATAGTGCTTAAGAGCTACAGCTACTAACCAAAAGATCAGCAGTTTGAATCCACCAGGCACTCCTTGGAAACTCTATCCAATAGGGTCAATATGAGTCGGAATGGACTCCACAGCAATAAGTTTGGGTTTATACATGCCCAGTATTGGCACAGGGAAAGGAAAATTCCACCCCTTACTGTGCAATTCAGATTCCACAGTACTCTGAAATTAATTTTTCCAGCTCTACATTTTCTTAGTTAAATTTTATTTAGATTCCTCCCAGATTTCTCTGTATTTACTCCTTTTGGTTTTGGATCACCTCTGCTAGTTGTTTTGTTGTTAATTGCCACCCAGTGGGTTTGACTCTGGCACCCCATGTGTGCAGAGCAGAACTGCTCCATAGGGTTTTCAAGGTTGTGACCATTAGGTAGCAGATTGATGGGCCTGTGTGCCTAGGCGCCTCTGGGCTGTTCCATCTGCCAACCTTTTGGCTAGTAGTCTACTGCTTAACTGTTTGCCATCCAGGGCTCCTGCCTCTGCTACTCCAAATCCAAACCAAACCCACTGCATTCCAGTTGGTTCCAACTTATAGCGACCCTATAAGGCAGAGTAGAATTGTCCCACAGGGTTTTCAAGGAGCAGCTGGTGGATTTGAACTGCTGACCTTTTGGTTAGCAGCCGAGCTCCTAACTATTGCACCATCAGGGCTCCGCCTCTGCTATTATTTCCTTAAAATTCTCATCTAGAAGAAGTGACTGACCTATCTCTTATCAATACTCTGCGTCAAGAAAATTGGTAAGGAAACCGAAATTCAGGAGAAATTGGAGAAAACGAAACCGAAATGGCTCCGGGTCGGAGAAAGGAAACTGAAACTGCTTTGGTATGAAGCTGGCTAGGGCTGTTTGGCGGCTGGGAACGCCCAGTTGGGCCCCAGGGTCCTGGGCACTAGGCTGCTCCCTTCCAGCAGCGCGTGCAGCAGTGACTTATTGGAGGCAGCCGGTTTGTTTCCACCATGAGGAGCGAGAGATGCATCGCGCCAGCGCGGGGCTAAGGGGTGTCGCTAGGGAGGAGTATGGAGCGGAGCTGTCCCGCGGGGATTCTAGGTGTCATTCTACATCTGGGCGGCCAGACGCAGGTGTAGAGCGCGCCAGGCGCGGGCTGCGGAAAGCTGGGAACTGGGAAGGCCCACCAGGCTCCCAAAGGCTGCGAAGAGGCCCCTACCAACTGGTAAAGGCCAGGCGTGGAGAGAGACAGAGGAAAGGGACACCTGCTGATAATCTGAGGCCTGAAGAAGAGGGGAGAGTGCTCAGGCACTTAAGGAACCTCTTCAAGGACTTGGGCGTGCGTGTAGAGGGGTGGTAATGTGCAGTATTGAGGAGAAAGTAAGGGGAGTCAGATCTGAGCACAGCCAGAAAACCTAAACTTTGACCGCAGGAAGCCGACTTCCTCCTCCTGTCCCTCATATAGGATATTTCCAACGCCTGTTTGGCTTTTATCATTTTTCTGGAAAGAGCATCCCTTTGTGCCTCTCTCTTTCCCTCTCCCTTTTGTTTACAAACCTGCATTTATAAATTCGTAATTAATTTTCCAAGGTTTTCCATAACCAAAGAACCTGATGTCGTTATGTAGGGGCTTGAAAATCATAAAAACTTCCTTTAAAGGCAGAATTACAGGTCCAAAGGTAAAGGCAGAATTACAGGTCCAAAGGTGACATTGCCGTGACACAAATCTTCATGGTTTGAGTAACGTTCCTGAAAAGAACATATCATTGGAATCTAAGGTTTGCCGTTTGTAGTCTAGGAGAAAACACAGCTAGAGGCCAGTCGAGGGTGCTAAAATAATTGACAAGGGGTTTCTGCATCCAAGCTTCTGCTCTCCCCAAACTAAAAGATTGTGAGTAGTTCAGTGTGTACACTTCCAGGTATTTTCTACTCAAAATCAAGTTTATGTTTCTAAAAAAAAAAAAAACCCAGTTGCCACAGGGCAACTCCACGTGTGTCAGAATAGAACAGTGCTCCATAGTTTCAATGGCTGATGTTTAGAAGTAGATTGCCAGGCCTTTCTTCTGAGGTGCCTCTGGGTGAATTCAAACCATCATTTTGGTTAGCAACTGAGCAAGTTACACGTCTCATTTATCTACCTACCTACCTATTTATCTATACATTTTTAAAACACAGTTGACGGTTATGATGACACAGACCTTCCCCCGGAGCCAGCAGAGACAGAAAGCTTTCTCCTGGAGCTGGCACTTTAAATTTGGATTTCTAGCCTCTTAAACTGTGAGGGAATAAATTTCTGTTTGTTAAAGCCGTCCACTTGTGGTATTTCTGTTATAGCAGCACTAGATAACTAAGACATATAAAAAAAAAAATAGGAACTCTGAAAACATTTATGTTTCATTTGATGTAATCATGTGAAATTTTTTTTTTTTTTTTTAAGAATCATGCACAGAGAATCTGGTGAGATTTACTGGAAAGCAATTATTACAGCTATGTTTTATTACCGTTTATTTCTAAGAGAAAAAAATCATATTGGCATTGAGCCTGTAAAGGGTCTACTAAAATAACCTTTTATTACAATTTTTATTTTGATAAAATTATAGATGTATCAGCTGGTACCAGAAGTAACATAGAAGATTCTAAACCTTTTACTCAGTTTTCCCTAATGGTAACATCTTGCATTACTATACTACAATATCATAACCAGGAAATTTATAACGATATATAATCCCTGGAAACCCTGGTGGCATAGTGGTTAAATGCTACAGCTGGTAACCAAGAGGTCAGCAGTTCGAATCCGCCAGGCACTCCTTGGAGACTCTATGGGGCAGTTCTACTCTGTCCTATAGGGTCGCTATGAGTCGGAATTGACTCAACGGCAGTGGGTTATATAATCCTTTGGCCTTCAGATTTCATCAGTTTAACATGGAGTCATTTGTATGTGGCTTTTTTTTTTTATTTAGTTCTATGCAATTTTATCTTATGTGCAGATTTCCGTATCCACCGCCACAGTCAATATACAGAACAATCCCATCACAAGGATGCCCTTTCATAATCCCACTCACCATCCTTTTACTCCCTCCCCATGTCTCTCCTTTTCCCTTCCCACCTGCCGCCCAAATCCCTGTCCATAATTACTAGTAACTATTAACCTGTTTTTTTTTTATTTCTATAATTTTGTCATTTAAAGAATGCTATACAAATGGATTCATATAGTATGCAACCTTCGAGATGGTCTTTTTTCACTCAGCATAATATAATTCCCTTCAGATCCATTCAAGTTATTGCATGTATCAATACTTTGTTCCTTTTTTATTGCTGAGTAGCATTACCTGGTAGGGATGTACCAAAGTTGGTTTAACTGTTCACCTATTAAAGGACACTTAGCTTGTTTCCAATTTTAGGCTATTAGAAATAAAGCTGCTATGCACATTTGTGTCTCCACTTTCTTTCTTCTTCTTCTGCTTCTCTTTCATACCTTCCTGAGGGTTACCCGAACATTTTCAACATTCTCCCATGATTTATTTATAGTGTTTTTTAGTATATCACTTCATATAGTTTTCTTAGTGGTTGCTCTAGGCATTACAATATACATATGTAACTTATCCAAGTCTACTGGTATTGACATTTCACTGCCATACTTTCATTTAGGGCCCTTTTACCTTCCCCATTTAAAAAATACAATTGTCTTAGATGTTTCATTTACATACATTAAACACCACATTGGATGTTACAATTTTTGCTTTCAACCATCAAATATGCTTCAAAAAGCTCAGGGAAGAATATTCTATTATATTTAGCTTTCGACTTGACGGCAGTGGGTTTTTGGGTTTTATTTAGCTTTATCTGATTTTCTTCTTTTCGTTCTGATCCTTTTGTAATAAGTTCCTTTCTGTTTAGGGATCTTCCTTCAGCCATTATTTAAAGATATGTTTTCTAGTGACAGATTATCTTCGTTTTCCTTCATTGGATAATATCTTTATTTCTCCTTCATTGCTAAAGAATATTTCACTTTCTCACTGAATATAGAATTTATGATTGACAGCTCTTTTATTTCTGTTCTTAAGAAATGTTCTACTTTCTTCTGGCCTTCATAGTTTCCAATGAGAAATCCACTGTCATTTCTATTGGTGTTCCTCCGACAGTTAAGTGTCATTTCTCTTTTTCCAAGATTTTTTTTATTTGTGTTTAGTTTTCAGAAGTTTAATTATGATGTTCATTGGTATTGATTTTTTATTTTATTCTATTTCGGGTTCACTTTGCTTCTTGCATCTGTAAGTTCATGGTTTTAGTTAAATTGGAGTTTTCAGCCATTACTTCTTTGAATCCCTTTTCAACTCTGCCTTCCTTTTATTCTCCTTCTGAGACTTGGGTGATATGAACGTTATTGTCTCACAGGTCCCTAAGACTCTGTTAATTTTTCACTTTACTGTTATTCAGATTGGGTAAATTCAGTTGATCTGTCCTCAAGTTCACTGATTCTATCCTATGTCATCTCAACTCCTCTGTTGAACCCATCAGCTATTTTTGTTACAATTCCTGTTATTGTATTTCTGAGTCCTATAATTTCTATTTGAGTCATTTTTACTTTTATTTCTTTGCTGAGAGTTTTTATCTTTTCATTTGTTTCCAGAGAACATGCAATAGCTCATTGAAGCATTTTTTCACTGTTTATTTTTGTTTAGTGCTGTAAAAATTTTATAACACGTTTATCAATTCAGCATTTTTCAGATATATGATTTAGCAACATTAACTATGTTAATAATATTATGCTACCATCATCTGTCATTGACAATTTTCCCATCACCATAAAAAGAAGAAAAAACAAAAACAAAAAACACTGATTCCCAAACAATTGTTTCTCCTTTGTCCCTCCCTCCCATCCCTGGTAAGTACTAATAAATGTTGGTTTCTACGCACGTGCCTGTTTTTGTTATAGGAGTACCTTCTTTTACTGTGCTTCCTTTTATTGTGCTTCACAGACATTGCATTTTTTACAAATTGATGGTTTGTGGCAACCCTGCATCAAGCAAGTCTATCGACACCATTTTTTTCAACGGCATGTGCTCACTTCTTATCTCTGTGTCATATTTTGGTAATTCTCACAATATTTCAAACCTTTTCATTATTATTATTTCTGTTATGGTGATCCGTGAACTTTGATGTTACTATTTTAATTGTTTTAAGGCACCATATAAGATGGAAAGCTTAATTGATAAAAGTACGTTTTCTGACTGCTCCACCGACTGGCCATTTCCCCATCTCTCTCCGTCTCCTTGGACCACTCTATTCCCTGGGACAAAACAATATTGAAATTAGGCCAGTTAATAGCCCTACAATTGCCTCTAAGGATTCAAGTGAAAGGAAGAATTGCATGTCTCTCACTTTAAATCAAAAGTTAGAAATCATTAAGCTTAGTGAGAAAGGCATGTCAAAAGCCAAGATAGGCCGAAAGCTAGGCTTCTTGTGCCAAACGGAAAAGTTGTGAATGCAAAGGAAGAATTCTTGAAGGGAAGTAAAAGTGCTACTCCAGTGAACACAAGAATGATAAAGAAGTAAACGGCCTTGTTGCTGATATGGCGCAAGTTTTATCGGTCTGGACAGAAGATCACACCTGCCACAGCGTTTCTTCAAGCTAAAGCCTAATCCACAGCAAGGCCCTAACTCTCTTCAATTCAGTGAAGGCTGAGAGAGGTGAGGAAGCCCGAAGATAGCAGAGCTTGGTCCATGAGGTTTAAGGAAAGAAGCCATCTCCAATGCAAGGCGAAGCAGCAAGAGCTGATGTAGAGGTTACAGCAAGTTATCCAGATAATCTAGCTCAGATAATTGATGAAGGTGGCTACACTAAACAACAGATTTTCAATGTAGATGAAACAGCCTTATATTGGAAGAAGATGCCATCTGGGACTTTCACAGCAAGAGAGGAGAAGTCAATGCCTGGCTTCCGAGCTTCAAAGGACAGGCTGATCTCTTGTTAGGAGTTAATATAGATGGTAACCTTCAGTCGAAACCAGTGCTCTTTTACCATTCTGAAAATCCCAGGGACCTTAAGAATAATGAGAAATCTTCTCTGCCTGTGCGCTATAAATGGAACAAGAAAGCTTCCATTTACAACGTGGCTTACTGAATACTTTAAGAGCGCTGCTGAGATCTACTGCTCAAAAAAAAAAGAAAGAAAGAAAGAAAGAAAAAGATTCCTTTGAAAGTATTACTGCTCATTGACAATGCACCTGGTCACCCAAGCGCTCTGAAGGATATGTACAAGGAGATTAAGGTTGTTTTCATACCTGCTAACACAACATCTATTCTGCAGCCCATGGATCAAGGAGTAATTTTAACTTTCCAGCCTTATTATTTAAGAAATACATTTTGTAAGGCTATGGCTGCCATGGATAGTGATTCCTCTGATGGATCTGGGCAAATAAAATTGAAAACCTCCTGGAAAGGATTCAGCATTCTATATGCTGTTAAGAACATTCGTGATTCATGGGAGGAGGCCAAATATCAACATTAACAAACGTTTGGAAGGACTTGATTCCACCCCTCATGGATGACTTTGAGGGCTTCAAGACTTGAGTGGAGGAAGTAACTGCAGATGTGTTTGAAATTATGTCTTTGAGTTGCACATCTCTAATGAATGACTAATGATATTGAGGTCATTTTCTTATGCTTGTTGGCAATTTGAACATTCTCCTTGGTGAATTGTCTGTTGAAGTCCTTTGCTCATTTTATATATTTTTTTGTCCTATTATTAAGTTGTAGAAGTTTTATATATATTTTGCACATTAGATCCTTATTGGATATATTGTTCCCCAAAATTTTCACCCAATGTGTTAGGCTGTCTAATCACTCTTTTGATAAACTCTTTTGATGAATAAAAGTATTTAGTATATATAAGGTTCCTTTTATTTATTTTATCTTTTCCTGCTCATGCTTTTGTTCCATCTGATAATCCATTGTTAAAAAGTAGACCTCACATTCATGTAGGTCTCTTTTGCTTTCTTGTAGTAGTGTTTTGTAATTTTCTTTGTATAGGTCTTTTGCATCCTTAGTTAGATTTATTTGTATTTTATTTTTTGTGGGCTACTGTAAATGGTATTGTTTTCCTGATTTCCTTTTTGTAGTTCTCTTTATTGGTGTACAGGAATCCAACTAATTTTTGTATGTTTATCTTGTATCTTGCTAATCTGCTGAATCTTTCTATTAGTTCCAATAGTTTTTTCGTGAAGTCTTTTGGGTTCTCTATGTAGGGTATCGGAAACCCTGCTGGGTAGTGGTTAAAATGCTACGGCTGCTAACCAAGAAGTCGGCAGTCTGAATCTGCCAGGCGCTCCATGGAAACTCTATGGGGCAGTTCTATTCTGTCCTATACGGTAGCTATGAGTTGGAATCGACTCAATGGCAGTGGGCTTGGTATGTATAGTATCATATCATCTACAAACAGGGACAGTTTTACTTCTTTCTCACCAATTTTGATGCCCTTTTTTTTCTTGCCTTATTGCTCTAACTAGGGCTTATGGCATAATGTTAAATAGGAGTGGTGATAAAGGGCATCCTGGTCTTGTTCCTGTTCTCAAGGGGAATGTTTTTAGCCTCTCTCCATTAGGAATGATGTTGGCTGTTGGTTTTGTATAAAAAAAAAAAAAAAAATTTAGGAATTTCCCTTCTATGTACCTATTTTATTGAAAGTTTTTATTAGAAATGGATGTTGGACTTCGTCGAGTGCCTTTTGTGCATCAATCGAAGTGATCATGTGGTTCTTTTCTTTCATTTATGTGGTGAATTATGTTGATTGATTTTCTAATGTTGAACCATCCTTGCATACCTGGTATGAATCCCACTTCATTGTGATGTTTATTTTATTTTATTTTTTTTAATATGATTCTGTATCCTATTGGCTAGAATTTTTTTGAGAATTTTTGCATCTATATTCATGAGAGATATTGGTCTGTAATTTTCTTTTCTTGTGGTGTCTTTGCCTGGATTTTGTATCAGGGTTAAGCTGCTTCATAGAATGAACTCACCAATATATCTTCCTTTTCTATGTTCTGAAATAGTTTGGGTGGTACTGGTGTAAACTCTTCTCTGAATGTTTGGTAGAATTCTCCAGAGAAGCCATCTGGGCCAGGTCTGTTTTTTATTGAGAGATTGTTTAAAATGCCTTTTCAATCTCTTTTCTTGCTATGCGTCTGTTCAGGTTTTCAACTTCAGTTTGTGTTATTTTGTGTAGGTAGTGTGTTTCTAGAAATTTGTTCATTTCCTCTAGGTTGTCAAATTTGTTGGAGTATAGTTTTTCATAGTACTCTGTTATGATCCTTTTTATTTCAGTTGGGTCAGTTGTAATGTCCCCCATTTCATTCTTTATTTGGGTTATTTGTGTTCTCTCCTGTTTTTCTTTTGTCAATTTGGCCAATGATTTGTCAATTTTGTTGATCCTTTCAAAGAACCAACTTTTGGTTTTGTTGATTCTTTCTATTGTTTTTCTATTCCCTATTTCATTTATTTCTGCTCTGATTTTTATTATTTCCTTTCTTCTGGTGGCTGTGGGCTTCTTTTGTTGTTCTCTTTCTATTTGTTCTATGTGTAGCTAATGTTTTGATTTTGTCCCTTTTTTTGATGCGTGCACCTATTTCTATCAATTGACCTCTGATCGCTGCCTTTGCTGTGTCCCAAAGGTTTTGGTATGATGTGTTTTCATTCTCATTTGATTCTAGGAATTTTTTAATTCCATCTTTGAATGTTCAATTTGAACATTCTCCTCGGTGAAGTGTCCGTTCAAGTCATTTGCTCATTTTATTATTATTTTTTGTCTTATTGTTTTTAAGTTGTAGAAGTTTTATATATATTTTGCATATTAGATCCTTACTGGATATATGGTTTCCAAAAATTTTCACCCAACGTGTAGGCTGTCTAATCACTTCTTTGATAAAGTCCTTTGATGAATAAAAGTATTTGATATCTATGAGGTACTTTTTGTCTGTTTTATCTTTTGCTGCTCATGCTTTTGTTATAATATCTGATAATCCATCGTCAAAAAGTAGAACCCCAGAAACCCTCCTATATTTTCTTCTATGCATTTTATGGCTTCAGTTTTCACATTTAAGCCCTAGATTTATTTTCAGTTGGTTTTTGTATATTGCCTGAGACATGGACTCTGATTCGTTCTTCTGCCTGTTGAAATCCAATTTTCCTAGCACTACTTATTGAAGAGACTCTTCCTTTCTAACTGAATGAACTTAGCACCCTTGTTGAAAATCAGATGACCATAGATGTATGTATTTAGTTCTAAACTCTCAATTCTACTTCATTGGTCTTTGTGTTTATTATTATACCAGTACCAGACTGTTTTGATTACCTTAGCTGTGTAGTATTTTTTGAAATCAGAAAGTGAATCCTCTTACTTTGTTCTTCTTCAAAATTGCTTTGGCTATTTGGGCTTATTCTTATTACATATGAAATTGAGGGTTGGTTTTTCCATTTCTGTAAAAAAGGTTATTGAAATTTTGATCAGGGTTTTTTTGAATGTATAGTTCACTTTCAGTAGTATTGACATGTTAACAATATTAAGTCTTCTTTTCCATAAACACAAAGTATCTTTCCATTTATTTAGGTCTTCTTTGGTCACTTTCAGCAGTGTTTTATAATTTTTATTGTATGAATGTTTCAAGTTCCTGGTTAAATTTATTCCTAAGTCTTTTATTCTTTTAGATGCTATTGTAAATGAAATAGTTTTCTTAATTTTCTTTTCAGATTTCTCATTGCTGGTGAATAGAAACCCAACAGATTTTTGTGTATTGATCTTGTACCCTGCAACTTTTCGGAACCACTTTATTAGCGTGGAAGATTTCTTGCGGATTCCTTGGGGTTTTCTATATATAGCCTTTTGTCATCTACAAATATGGATAAATTTACTTCTTTTTTCCCAATTTGGATACCTTTTATATCCTTTTCTTGCCTTATTGCTCTGGCTAGGACTTCCAATGCAATATTGAATAGTGGTGGTGATAGGGGGTATCCTTGTCTTGTTCCCAATGTTAAAGGGAAAGCTCTCAATCTTCCTAAATTGAGTATAATGTAGGCTGTTGGTTTTTCATAAATGCCCTTAATCATACTGAGAAATTTTCCTTCTTATCTTGGTGAGCTTTTTTTTTTTAAAATCAAGAAGGGTTGTTGGATTTTATTAAATATCTTTTCTGCATCTATTCAGTTGATCTTGTTGAAGCATTTTAATGATGGCTGCTTTAAAATCTTTGTCAGATAATTCAAATATCAGATTTATCTTGGTGTTGGCATCAATCAATTGTATTTTCTCTTTCAAGTTTTTATTTTTCTGATTATTGGTATAATGAGTGATTTTTTAGTCTGGAAATTCTAGATAATAGATTTGATGGATTGAACAGTAATGACTGAAGACCAGACAAGTTGTGAGATAACATCAAGTACACCATACATGAAGAAAGTAAAAGGTCATTAAAAAGAGAAAAAAAAGAAAAGATGAAAATGGATGTCACAAGAAACTCAGAAATTTGTTCTTGAACTTAGAGTAGCTAAAGTGAACAGAAGAAATGATGAAGTAAAAGAGCTGAACAGAAGAAAGGGTAGCTTGAGAAGACAAAGTAAAGTATTATAATGAAATGTGCAAAGACCTGGAGTTAGAAAACCAAAAAGGAGAACATGCTTGGCATTTCTCAAGCTGAAAGGACTGAAGAAAAAATTCAAGCCACAAGTTGCAATACTGAAGGATCCTATATCAGTCCCTAGAGAAGGCCATCATGCTTGGTAAAGTAGAGGGTCAGTGAAAAAGAGGAAGACCCTCAGTGAGATGGAATGGCACAGTGGCTGCAACAAACAGCTCAAACATAGCAATGATTGGGAGGATGGTGCAGGACCAGGCAGTGTTTTGTTCTGTTATACATAGGGCTGTTATGCATTGGAAGGGGTTTGACAGCACCTAGCAACAGCATAGACAAAATATGAAATGACACAGGAACTATTAAAAGAAGGTGGAAGAAATACGTAGATTCATTTTACCAAAATAATTGGTTGACCTTCAAACATTTCAGGAGGTAATATATGATCAAGAACTGATGGTACTGAAGGAGGAAGTCCAAGCTGCATTGAAGGCATTGGTGAAAAACAAGGCTCCAGGAACTGACAGAATACCAATTGAGATGTATCAACAAATGACAACGCTGGAAGTGCTCACTCATCTATGCCAAGAAATCTGGAATGCAGCTTCCTGGTCAACTGACTGGAACAGATCCATATATTCATCAATTCCAAAGAAAGGTGATCCAACAGAATGAAGAAATTATCAAACAATATCATTAATAAAAAAATAATACCATACACGAAAACGGTTGTAGTAGTATGTCAACAGAGAACTGTTAGAAAATCAAGCCAGATTCCTAAGAGGAGGTGGAATGAGGGATATCGTTGCTGATGTCAGATGGATCTTGGTTGAAAGCAGAAAATATTAGAAAGATGTTTACCTGTGTTTTATTGACTATGCAAAAACCTTCTACTGTGTGGATCATAACAAATTGTGGATAACACTGCAAAGAAAGGGAATTCTTGAACACTTAATTGTGTTCGTGTGGAACCTGTACATAGACCGAGTCAGTCGTTGGAACAGAGCAAGAAGATACTGTGTGGTTTAAAGTCAGGAAACGTGTGTGTCAGGGTTGTATCCTTTCACCATACTTATGTAGTCTGTATGCTGAGAAAATAATCTGAGAAGTTGGACTATATGAAGAAGAACATGGCATCAATATTTGAGGAAGACTAATTAACAACCTGCAGAATGCTTATGACACAGCCTGCTTGTGGAAAGCCAAGTGGACTTGAAGCACTTACAGATGAAGATCAAAGACTACAGTCTTCAGTGAATCATGCCTCAACAAAAAAGAAAACAAAGATCCTCACAGCTGGACAAGTAAACAACATCATAATAAAAGGAGAAACTACTGAAATTGTCAATGATTTCATTTTACCTGGACCCACAATTGACACCCATGGAAGTAGCAGTCAAGAAATCAAACAATGCACTGCATTGGGCATATCTGCTCCAAATGACCTCTTTAAAGTGTTCAAAAGCAAAGATGTCATTTTAAGGAATAAGGTGCACCTGACCTAAGCTATGGTGTTTTCAATCGCCTCTTACACATGTGAAAGCTGAACAATGAATAAGGAAGACTGAAGAACTGATGCCTTGAAATTATGGTGTTGGCAAAGAATACTGAGTATACGATGGACTGCCTGGATAATGAACAAACCTGTCTTGGAAGAAGTGGAGCCAGAATGCTCCTTAGAAGCAAGGATGACAAGACTTTGTCTCACATACTTTGGACATGTTATCAGGAGGGACAAGTCCCTGAAGTAGAGCATCATGCTTGGTAAAGTAGTGGGTCAGTGAAAGAGGGGAAGACCCTCAATGAGATGGATTGACACAGTGGCTGCAACAATGGGCTTAAGCATAACAGCAGTTGTGAGAGTGGCACAGGACTGGGCAGTGTTTTGTTCTGTTGTACATAGGGTCTCTACGAGTCAGAACCAATTCTGTGGTACTTAACAACTACTGCTACGTGTTG
Organism: Loxodonta africana; assembly: GCF_030014295.1. NCBI lineage: Eukaryota > Metazoa > Chordata > Mammalia > Proboscidea > Elephantidae > Loxodonta > Loxodonta africana. The sequence continues at coordinate 19,579,239 of NC_087362.1, forward strand.
AGAGACTCTAAATCTTGTTTTATATTATTCTTTTAGCAAGTGATCCCTTTGTCAATGTATAGCATAAAGGCCCTGCCAACACCACTGGGCCGTGTCAACATCACTGGCAAAAACAGCACTGACATATACTGCTTGCTTGCAGAGAAATGGCATTTTTGAAGTTCAGCTCCCCCCTCCATTCTACTGTCACCTACCTGGTAAAAGTGGGACACTGACTTTCACTGTCTTGTTGCCTCTCAGTGCTGGTATCAGCTTAGCTCCCTCCTGGGCCCTGCTGACAGAAGGGGGGAAAACAAAGGACTGATTCACCCTGCTTTGTGTGTCAGAGTGAGGGTGGAAGCTTAGCTCCCTGCTGGACCCTGTTGTCATCGACAGCGTGGGGAGTGTGGAGGGAGACAGAACGTTGACTAGCCCTGCCTTGTACCACCTCATTCTGCCTCACTGATGTTGGGTGGGAGTAGATGCTCAGCCCTCCGCTTGGGGTCCTGTAGCTCCCGGGATGCCACGATGCCACGCGGGGAGAGGCTCAAAAGACTATTCTCAACCCTGGCCCCTCTGGCATGAGAAATGGGTAAAGCATGAAGGTGATTAACCCCACTTCACACTGCTTTGTGAAGTCTTATTGCTGCCAAGTGGGTGTGGAGGCTTAGCTTGCTGCTGGGCTCTGCTGACTCTCCATGGAGGGATCTGAACACCACCTCTTTCTGCCATGCAGGGAATGGAAGATCACCAACCTGCTTGGCTCTGTCAACACTACTGTGTGGGGGGAATCAGCCCCACAGTCTGCTTCCCACTCTGTTCTGCTGAAGCTGCATTTGTGGGGAGTTTCTGTTTTTCCACTGGGGTTTGGATGGAACAGGATGGTGCTATGGATTGAATTATGTCTCCCAAGAATTTATGGTGAAGTTGTAATCTCCGGTAGCTGTGAAAATGACCTTGTTTGGAAATAAGGCCTTTGAAGATGAAAAGGCCACATCAGAGCAGGATGGGCCCTAATCCAATATGAGTAGTGTCCTTTAAAAAATGAAAGGAGACATATGGAGACAGATGGAAGGACGACAGCCCTGTGACAACAAATCTATGCTGCAGTTGTAAGCCAAGGAATGCCGGGGACCACCAGAAGCTGAGAGAAACAGGAAAGGATCTTCCCCTAGAGCCTTAGGACAGAACAGGGCCCTGCCAACACCCTGAATTTGAACTTCTAGCTTCCAGAACTGTCAGAGAATAAATTCCTTTTGTTTAAAGCCACTCACTTTGTAGTAGTTTATCACAGAGGTCCTAGGAAACAAATACAGGTGAATATTGCCAAAAAGTTTTCTGTTCTTAGGCTACCCTTTTCTTAGTCCTTTGACTAGAAGGAATAGTTGGTGGTTCCAGATTGAAGGCTTTTGTAGCACCCTGCCAGAATATATGGGACACAATAAAGAAACCTAGGGAACTCACTGACACATTTTTTCTCAAGTCTCCAGGTCCCTAGGCATTCCTTCCTAAGCCTTCACCCATAACTTAAAATATTTTTCTATCAAAGAAATCGTCATGCTATTTTAATGAATCTATGAAGATGTATTATATTGTTGTCACTATTGTCTGAATTTTCAACTCATCAGGAGCCTCCCTGCTAAGAGCATTCCATGACAGGAGGGCTATGGGGACCTAAAGCGTGATGACAAATAAGAATAGATCTGTTGCAAAGAGTGGGCTTGTTGATTGTAGAGTTAGTGGCTGAGAGAAAGTCTGGTGCTTGGCCTATCAAACATGGCAGGTACTAAGAGTCTTCTCACTATCCTTGAAGCTGAAACATTGATAACATGGCTTCCTTATCAAGCTCATATAATCTGCTGTGTTTCCAAAGACTAAGCAAAGATCCACAAGTGAGTCTACATATATCCTATTAGAATATTTACCTCAGGTAGGAAACCCAAAACGAGGCCAAACCCGTTGTTGTTGAGTTGATTCTGACTCATATTGCTCATAAATAAAAAATGCTCAGAATTCTTATTTGGAAAATTAGTGAGAGGATCTTTGATATGAAAACTGATGATTATCATGGGAAGCATGTCACTCTCTTCTGAATTCAAACCAGGTTTCTATTATTAAGTGTTGTGATTGTGTGCCATTTAGTTATTAAGACTCATATTCACCCTATATGACAGTGTAGAAATGCCCCACAGGGTTTTCTAGGCTATAATCTCTACGGGAGTTCCATTTCCAGGTCTTTTCTCCTGAGGAGCCACTCCATTATGTTTGTTTGAGCCACCAACCTTACAGTTAGCAGCTGAGTGCTTACTATTACACAACCAAAGTTCCTTTCCTTAGTGCTAGAAGACAAAAAATGTCCTCAGCTATGATGAATCCAATGACAATGTGGTTTCCTTGAGAAGCATGTGTCATCTCTGTGGTTGTGTAAATGCACTAGGGGTTGTGTAAGCATATGGAATGAATATATGCTTGTTTTTCCTCATTTGACATTGATGGAGCATGCTGAATGGTGTAAAGAGCACACACAGGTGTTGATATATTTTTTGTAGGCTCAAGAAATGCTCACAGTAGAATAAGACTCATCTTTGGTTACCTTACAGAATTAACAGCATGACCATATGATGTGAAATCATTTGTTCAGCCTGAACCCCGTGTTAGGATTGCCAACCTTAAATTTTGGCTCTATCTTCAATACTTTGCTTTAAACTATGAAATTTTTAAATTTACTAAGGATCGTATATACAGGGTTGGCGAAAAAGAGGAAGATCCTCAATGAGGTGGACGGACACAGTAGCTGCAGCAGTGGGCTCAAACACAGCAATGATCGTGAGGATGGTGCAGGATGGAACAGTGTTTCCTTCTGGTATCCATAGGGTCGCTATGAGTTGGAACCCACCCGATGGCACCTGATAACAACAACAAGAAGTATATGAAACAAAACATACATTATTCATTGCTTTCAGCATAAGTTAAACATTGAAGAAATTTCCAAAATGTCCTGGACACCTTGTTTTGTCTGAGCAGACTTTCAATTCGTTTTATTGAGAACCAACCCTACCTGTATCCATATAGTACCATGGAAGCAGACAGTTTTTTATATCAGAACTCTGCATCCACAGTTGATTGGTTTTATAATTAGCACCTGATTCAGCTGACACAGGATGGGCCAATGAGGACCTTCCTGAGATATTTTGGACATGGGAATACCTGAATTGAGGTAATATTTCTCTGATGGATAATGCAGTAAGTATAATGTTCTGGAACAGAGAAGCAGAGGTGGTTGGTTGGTGTGCACACACACACACACACAAAGCATGAGATAAATGCCTCTAAAGCAGTTATAATTATGGACAGATAAACAGTGTCGATGGCATTTGTCTGGCTGGTTTATTCTTTGATTCAGAACATGTATTCTGCATTAGATACTGTTCTAAGACATGGGCATAAATAAGTATGATAAAAAAAAATCATCCTTAGTTTGGTTTATAAGCAGGTAATAAATAAATAAGCACATAAATAGATCATGTAATTATATGTAGTAATAGAGTCTTTGACAAAACAGGATAAGGGACAGAGAGTGATATACAAAATCAGGGAGGAAACAAGCCACACAAAGTTTTGGGGAAAGAGATTTCCAAGCAAGGAACAGCAGCAGTTCAAGAGCCCTGATAGGAAAATGAGCTTGTGTTCAAGAAGCCCAGCATGGCTGGGGAGGGGCAAACAAGGAGAAGGGTAAGAGGTGAATGTGGAGGGATAGAAGAAGACACCTAATACGGAAGCTTGTAGACTGTGGATTTGAAATATTAAGGAAAACCACTGGAACATTTTGACATGATCTGAACTCAAACGTACAAATGATTATGAAGATGGTGCAGGACCGGGCATTATTTCGTTGTTATACATTTTTTTTATACATAAGTTCTCCATGAGTCAGAGCTGTCCTTACCGTAACTGACAACAATAGCAATTGACACAGTCTCATCTGCATTTACAAATAAAGCTTCTGGTCATTGTGTGAGAAGAGACTGGAAAGCAGATGGGTGTGCAATGAAGGAGGTGACAAGAAGGGAAGAAGGCTACTATGATAGTCAAGACGAGAGATGTCTGTTGCTTGGATTAAGTTAGAGACAGCAGAAGAGGAGGAAGTGGCCCATTCAAGTATAACTGAGAGAATTTGTTGATGGATCATATAAAGAATATCAGATGAAAAGAATAAAGGATAACCTCAGTTTTTGTCTTATGACGGACAGGTTATTTAGCAGATAGCCATGTTTGTCACTTTCTGTTGTACATACTCATTTTTGTTTTTTTAATATCTATGACTATTCTCGTTCCCATTATTTTTCTACCTCGGCCTATTCAGTTAACCTGTAGATTCAACTTGTCCCCAGTCCAGCAAGGAAATGTATTTTCTTCTAGAGCCTCCAGAAGGAACATAACCGTGCCCGTACTTGGATTTTAGCCTGGTGAGACCTATCTGGAGCCCTGGTGGCTCAGCGGTTAAGAGCTTAGCTGCTAACCAAAAGGTTGGTAGTTCAAATCTATTCGACGGCCACAGGTTCTTGGTTTGGAAAGCTATTTAAGACTAGCGACTTCCAGAACCATAAGATGATACATGTGTGGTTTTAAGCCACTGTATTTGTGGCAAATTGTTACAGGAGCAATAGGAAATTTAATATAGTAGCAAAGCTGACCTTTTTTTTTTTGATTTGTCTATTACTTGTGTCATTCCTCAATAGATTCAAAATCTGGAGGAGGCCAAAGGGGTATTACACAAAATCCCAACACAATTTATGTTCCAAGTTTGGGGGATAAGTTGTAAGAGGAATATAAAAGCAAAGGAATACCTGGTTATGAAAAGGAGCAGTGATTTTCTCTCAGCACTAGGAAAGTGGAAATTCAGAGAAGACTTTCAGCATACATCTTAATCCGGGCTCCAAACACATTCCTTCCATTATTTTCTCATTGTTTTATTTTACTCACTTATTTTAAATGCACACACATGCACGTACACACACACACACATAAACCTAACCTATTGCCACTGAGTCGATTCTGACTCATAGGGACCCTGTACGACAGAGCAGAACTCTCCATAGGGTTTCCATGCTGCATATGGAGCCCTGGTGGTACAGTGGTTAAGACCTCGGTTGCTAACCAAAAGGTCGGCAGTTTGAATCTACCAGCCTCTCATTGGAAACTCTATGGGGGAGTTTTACTGTGTCCTGTAGGGTCACTATGAGTCAGAATTGACTCGACGGTAACAGGTATATATATAGTATACGTAAAACAATGTGAGTAAACAAATATTTTCTTAGACAATGTGGGATGTGAATAAACGCACAAACAAATGGAACCAACTGAAAGTAGATAGGTGTGAAATGAAGGATATAGTCTAGAAAAAAAGAAGACTTGTGACAATAGTGCCAGAGACATTGCAAAGAGAGTGTTGTGTGTGTGTGTGCATGTATGTATGTGTGTGCATGTAGAAGGTTGGATTCTTTGTTCTTTACCATGGAACAATCGTTCCTTCACTAGAAAATATCAGTCTGGTAAGTAAACTGTCACTGATATTCCCAGAGCATGGCCCTGAAACATCTGTATTGTTTCATTGGCTCAAGATAATTCATGTATATTATAACAAAAGAAGGGAATGAAAGCATGAAATTTTCTGCAAAACTTTTCTTTCTGTTTCATAAGAAAGTTGTCACCTTTGAGTGACTTTCTGTCTCCTGATTCAATCAGTAACAAGTTCTATTGACATATCCTTCCCAACAGCTCTAAGTTTATTTCCTTTTCTATTTCCATTCACTGTACCTGTCCAGACCCATATTATTGAAAAATTAGAGTATGTTCAGTAACTTATGCTATTTAACACATCAAAGAGATCTTTTGCAGTAGATATGCCAATGCAATGTGTCCTTTGATTTCGTGACTGCTGCTTTCGTGGGCACTGATTGCGGATCCAAGCAAAAGGAAACCCTTGGCGACTTCAATATTTTCTCTGTATATCACTATGTTTCTTACTGGTCTAGCTGTGAGGACTTTTGCTTTCTTTATGTTGAGGTGTAATCTATACTGAAAGTTGTAGTCTTTGGTCTTCATCGGTAAGTGCTTCAAGTCCTCTTCGATTTCAGCAAGCAAGGTTGTGTCATCTGCATAATGCAGATTGTTAATGAGTCCTCCTTCAATCCTGACGCCATCTCTTGAAAGTGTTGGAAAGCAAAGATTTTACTTTGAAGACTAAGATGTGCCTGACCCAGGCTACGGTATTTTCAATCACCTCATATGCATGTGAAACCTGGACAGTGAATAAGGAAGACCAAAGAAGAATTGACACCTTTGAATTGTGGTATTGGAGAAGAATATTGAATATACCATGGACTGCCAGAAGAATGAACAAGTCTGTCTCAGAAGAAGTACAGCCACAGTGGTCCTTGGAAGCAAGGATGGTGAGACTTTGTCTCATGTACTTTGGAGACATTATCAGGAAGGACCAGTCCCTGGAGAAGGACATCATGCTTAGTAAGGTAGAGGTCAGTGAAAAAGAGATCTTCAATAATATGGATTAACACAGTGGCTGCAACAATGGGCTCAAACGTAACAAGAATTGTGAGGATGGTGCAGGAAGTGTTTTGTTCTGTTCTACACAGGGTGGCTATGAGTCAGAACTGACTTGATAACACCTAACAACAAAAATATGCCATCTCAAGGGTGTCTCCTCTGGGTGTCAAAAACAGTTAAGCACTTGATTATTAGCTGAAAGTTTGCTTGTTCAAGCCTACCCAGAGGTGCCTTGGAAGACAGAAGTGGAGATCTGCTTCCAAAAGATCACAGCCTTGAAAACCCTATAGAGCAGTTCTACTCTGCACTGTGGCGTCGCCATGAGTTGGAGTCAACTTCACAGCAACTAAGAAAAACACCATCTCAGCAATTTCTACATGTACATTTCAGTGACACTGGTTACGTACCTTAAGTAATGTGCCCAAAGGTCAAAGATAATGAAGGTAAAGCCCTTGTGCTCAAGGGTGTTCACGATCCAAAGGAGAGAACTTCTGTATGGATTGAGAATAATATCCAGTAAATTTCATGACCAATTAACCACCTCTAGCTTTCCTCTGTCCTTGTTATGATCTTTGTAGAATTAATTTAAAAAGGAAATAAAGGAAAGCAGAGGAGGAGGAGAACTAGCTGAAGCTGTGTGAGCTTAAGGGGATGAATGACTTAAGCCCTAAGTGCAGTTGGTGGCCAGAGCACACACTGGACTCTAGTGTGTGTTTGATTCTGTCTACTGTCAACCTTTGTCTTCAGTGATCTCCACCTAAGCTTTCTTAGTGGGCATTGGCTAAATAAATGGAACAAAGGTGAGAATCTGTGATAAGCTATTTAGCCTTCCTCTTTTCTCAGCTTCTCCAGGAAAAGAAATCTAAGGCATTATGAATAAGTGGTGTAGAAAGGGTGGTGCCAGTGATTCAGAGAGAGGAATGTTGTAACTCTGTTTGCCTTTCCAGATCTTCTCAGGTCACCAGTGAGGACTCATCCCATCTGTCCTGTGACTGCTGCTGGCTGTTGGACTGTGAGAGAGTAAACTCCAGGCCACAGGTAGAGGTGATCATAGTGCCTTGAGTACAGGCGAAGTGGTGAAAGAAAAAGGAGTGCATGAGTTTGGGTTATTTAAGAAGAAAGATTTGTCTGCTAAGAGGTCAGCTAAACTTCAAAGTCAGGTTTTGGCCAGGATAGTCGTGGTGGTTTTAGTCCCAGGATAAAATATTTTGTTTGCAAACAAAGTAACTCCAAGATTCATCTATGACTGATGTTTAATTGACACCTTTAGATTGAATTCATATTTTTGAAACATGCTGCAAGTTCCTGGTACCAGGTTGCTTATTAAAAAAAAAAAAAACCTACTATGCACACATTTACATTTCTAAGAGCTTATAGTTCAATGTAACTAGCAAGACAAAGAATACAATTTTTTAACTGACTATTTCTAACTGTAAGGGGGAGGGGGAGAGCTTGCACTAGGGAAGAGGAAGAGATATGGGGTGGTGACATTCCTTAATAAGATAATCCCTACAGAAGAAGAGACAGGGGGTGGTGACATTCCTCAATAAGAGGGTTTCTATTTCCTTTGCTTAAACTTTAAGCCAAGGAAATGATGCCTATAGGGGCCCCTAACTTGATAAACTCCCTAACTTGATAAGGTCCCTAACTTGGTAATTAAACCAAGCCAAGGAAATAGTCTCTATAGGAGTCCCTGTCTTGGCTGTTAAACATTAACAGGCAGAGATAAGAGACAAGAAGTGTATAAAACCCTAAGAAAACAGCTGTCGGGACTCTCAGACTCTCTCTATATCTGATTAGCCCGCTTGATGCTCCCTAGCCAAGTGTCCTTTTGCTACTAACCCTTTGCTAGCTAATAAACCTCTGCTCACTTGACACTATTTGTCTCAGCGTTTGAATTCTTTCCTACACCGAAGACAAGAACCAAGGCTATTCTCTGGTAACATAACCCTCCTGGTAAGTTTGGGGGTTGGGCATCGAGGAGCTTAGCAGAATTGGTAGAGAAACAACGGTGTTAAGAAAGGGAAATATACCTTAAATGGTAGGTTATAAACCTGGATCTTAAAATACTGTTGACATAATTATCTTGGATATATTTCTAAGCTTAGTCATTGGGAATTGTGTTTTACTTGAAGATTTGTTGTTGCTGTTAGTTGCAGTTGTCAGCTCCAACTCATGGCAACCTTAATATGTAATGGGACTAAATGTTGATAACCCACTGATATATTAAAAAAAAAAAAAATTAGACTCAACTAAATTGGGGTTCTCTGAACAATTAAGACTGTGTTTTTGCAATGTTTCACCAGAATCAGAAACCAAAGTTGCTGTCTGGGTAGTTATTTCTAAAATCTAATTGTGAGGCTCAATGGAGGGGCCACTTAACCTTTTAATCTAGCATTGCTGGGCCTATTGGGAAGCGCAGAGGTCTTGGGTCGGACAAACCCAGCTCTTCAATGTACCAGCTGCAAGTCCTTAGGCAAGCTAAAAAACCTCTAGGAGCCTGGGATTAGATGTTTGTAGAATTAGGGCTAATAATTCCAAAAATGTGGAATTATTCAGAGGATTACATAAGAATGTGTAAAAAAGATTTTTCAAAACACCACAGACTTTTATGTCAAAACAAATACTGACAAACAGTGCGGTAGAATGCAAAATTTATATACATTTTTATTTAAAAAAGTAAAGTGTGAGTTGTCAGTGAAATCTTATGCTTGCTAGGGCTTCTGTTAGCTCTTTCCCTAAATCCTTCATGATTAGAGTACTTCAGGAGAAATATTTGAGGAAAACTGGTATTTGTGCTATTCATTAATCAAGGGTAAAGTTCTAGGTCATGCCTCCAGTTGTTTCCTGATAAAAATGAACAGTAGGTTCAGTAAAATAATGTTCATGCATATATTATGTGAAGAATAGGGGAGATTTTGCTTCTCTTTAAGAGGCCCAAAAGCTTGATGAGGTGCTCCATCTAAACTCTGTCCTCTGAGATCAGCCTTTGAAAATGTTGCTCTGATTTGCTAGAATGCTCTTGCTCTGTTTTCATTTGTCAAATTCCTGATCCTCCTTAAAGATCAAGCTCAAATAACACCCCTTGTAAGAAGGCTTTTTCAGTTCTTCCAGGCACGTCCCACTCCGTGCTTCTGTGGTACCTAGCTCATCCGCTAGCTATAATACGGCTCCCGTCACATTGCCTCGTGATTGGTCCGCTCACTTTTCTTCTTCTCTAGACTGTGCTCCTTGAGGTTGGCGGCCTGGAGGATATTTTCCTAGAACTGTGTCTGGCATATAGCGAATGCTCAATAAAAGATGGTGGAGTGTTTAAATAGTTAATGAAAGAAACATCCAGCAAATTGAAATTATATTTGCAGGAACTTGTATTTGCTGACAAAAGGCAGAAACAGGAAGTGCTAAAAATTCATGGATTTGGGCAAGAGTGGTCGGCATTTTTATTTCACATTTATACTTTTTTGCTTTTAGGGGAAAGTGTTTTTTTTTTTTTCTTTCCCAATAATTTCTGTGTGAAAAACAAAACCTGAAACAGAGAGGTCAAATGGTCACCCATATTATGCTGTAATTGCATTTCCTGACAACAGTTGAGAAAGAGTCTTTCCAAAACTGAGGCTTCTTGGTACGACTGAAATTTCTGGCTACAGTCTGAGCCCAATCCTTTCTTGTCCTAAACGACTCCTTCTTGGAGTTCTTCTTTGTCATATAATGCAGTTATAATGCACGCATATAATGAGTGACCACATGCATGAATTTAATATATTTCTACATTTATTCAATATATTTTTCTCCTATAATGTTTCATAATTATATTCTTCCCAATGTCTTTTGTTAGATTTGTTATTTTAGTTATATTTAGATTTATTATTTTAGTATGTATTGGTATTTTAATGGCTTCCATTCTTTTAATGCATTTTCTAGTCTGTCTTTGCTGGTGCTTAGAATCAGTATTGGTTTTTTTAAATGTTGATCTTGTATCAAAAGATATTTCTCTTATTTTTCAATTGTGTATAGATTCTCTTGGACATTTGAGGTAAGAAAAAATTTGCACTCACATGGGTCGGGTCGATTCCAACTCATAGTTATCTTACAGGACAGGCTAGAACTGTCCCATAGGGTTTCCAAGGCTGTAATCTCCATTCCTGTGGAGCAGCTGGTGAGTTCAAACCACCGACCTTTTGGTTGGCAGCTGACCACTTAACCAGCGAGCCACCAATATTTAGAGAGGGAAAAAAATCAAGCTGGTTTTGCTTTTGGAAGGAGTAAACTATATTGAGATACGCTCTTTTAAATAAACAAATGATGATTTATAGCTTTGTTTTTCTAGATCATGGCTTCTGCACCTACCTGGCTGCATCGAAATTCAAGTATGAGTGGCAGTGACAGTGACAGTGAGAACGAGATGGAAAGTGATAGCTACGGAGACAATGAGAGCACTGAGAGCTTGTCTTCATTTGATCAATCAGAAGAGGAAGATGACCTAAGCTCTGAAGGCATCATAGAAGACCCAGTGGCTGGGCATTTACAGAGTGAGTTTGAAAATGATGAAGAGAAGCGTCTGGAAGTTGAAGAAGTTACAGATGTTAGCAGTTCTGATTCAAAAATAGCAGGTGAGGCATTATCCACACATATATTTTGCTATAAATTGGACAAGCTACAGTTGAATAATCCAAGGGAGATCACTCAAGCACGAAACAAAATTGACATATCTTTTGGAGTTAAAATGGCCTGTTTGATTTTATTGCATAGTTTTTCCTCTACCAGCTGTTTCCTAACACATATTTTTTGATTTTTTATCTATTTTTAGAATTAAATTGAACTAAAAATTTACCTCACTTTTAAAGATAATTGAAGGAAATCTTTGGTCGTCACAAAATCTGGTCTTGAGGAAATGGATGCACTGGACTGGGTGCAACAGTCCTTGGTTATTTCTTTCTGAACAAGTAAAATGATGTAATGTGTGTGACTTAATAGTTTTTAAGGGAAATAACATCTCAGAGTATTGGGAGTAGGAAAGTAATTTAGATTACAATTAGAACTCGTTTTACAGACACAAAAATTGAGCTCCAGAGAAATTTTAGTATTCCAGAGTATAAACCAGGGCCTGCAACAGGGATCTCTTGACTCACAGGTAATGTTCTAGTTTACTTCGTGGTAGGAAGTTACCAAATTATGGGTATGCTAAAATTTTCAAGTCTCTCAATGCTTTATAGCTTTTTCTCAACCAGATTATTACTTCTTGCTTCTAAGACATTTACTTAAATTATATGTTCCTCTAAGTATGGAAAACAATAATTTCTTAATTTTTGCTGTTTAGCATTAATTGGACTTAAATTGGTTGAACCAGAAAAAGTCACAAACGTTTTCTGTGGCTATTTTTTTGGTCTGTGCTAAGTAAGAAATTATGTCCAGTATCATATTATGTTGTGTCTTTTTGATGCAGTATTATTTGGATTAAAACTGAGAAAACAAGTTCATCATCTGGAAATTTTTTATTTTACACTTTTTAAGATTTTTAGGTCTTTGATCACTAAATTTTGTTCACCATGTACCAAGTCAAGCAAAATTATTTTTTAATCACAGTTTCATGTATACATTTATAAAATATATATATACACACACACACACATATATGCAAAGTATATATATGTATATATACCAAAAATCCATTGCCATAGAGTTTATTCTGACTCATAGCGGCCTTATAGGACAGAGTAGAACTGCCACATAGGGTTTCCAAGGAGTGGCTCGTGGATTCGAACTGCTGACCTTTTGGTTAGCAGCTGAGTTCTTAACCACTGCATCACCAGCGTTCCATAATATATATATATAAAAAATATAGCATACATGAAAATACAAATTTTAAAAGGAGAAAAATAAAATATAAGTAGATATTCCAGTATTCCTGCATTTTCTCCCTGGGTGCTAATGAATTGTCTATGCGGCTCCTGGAATTCATGTATCCCATTATTAAGAACTTGGACCTAAACGATTAGATGTGAATTGTGTATACAGAGATATTATTTTTGGTATACTGAAAAAAAAAAAAGATTATTTTTGGTATACTAAGCACACTTTATTTACACACATACCAGCTTAGAGATGTTAATTAAAGAAATGCATAGCATGATTGGGGCAAACTTTCCTCCATGGTGAACAATTAGTTGTCAGGGCTCTACAGGGATTTCTGAGAGCTGACCAGAGGGCCAGCTGCATCAGGATCACCTTAGAGACTTGTCAATATATGGTTAGGTTTCAAAGAGAGAATCAAGCTGAGACAAAAATTACCCTTGAAAATTCCTTATTTTGGTACTAAAAACAGCTCTCCTTCCTTCCTTCCTCCCTTCCTCCCTCCCTCCCTTCCTTCCTTCCTTCCTTCCTTCTTTCCTTCCTTTCCTCCTTCCTTCCTCTCTTTCTCTCACGTCCTCCTTCCTTCCCTCCTTCCTTCCTTCCTTTCCTCCTTCCTTCCTCTCTTTCTCTCACGTCCTCCTTCCTTCCCTCCTTCCTTCCTTCCTTTCCTGTGTTCTCTTATTCCTTTCTTCTTTCCTTCCTTCCTTCATTGTTTCCTTCTTGTCTTTCTTTCTTTTTCTCTCTCAACAATTTTGGTGCCTTGGTCATTTTTTTTTTTTAATTTTGGACCATTAGAAAATATTTTTTGTTGTTGATGGTGTTCTCTGATTAGCAGTTGAATTTTCTTAGCATTATGTTGTTGGAAAAAAAGTTTTTTTTTTTTCAGTGTACATAGTTGAATTTATTTAAATGAGATATAGGTATATTCATAGCAACCCTGCTGGACAGAGTAGAACTGGTCCATAGGGTTTCCAAAGAGTGGCTGATGGATTCATATTGCCAATCTTTATGGTTAGCAGCCAAGTTCTTAACCACTACGCCACCAGGACTCTGAGTCAGAATTGACTTGATGGCAACAGGTTTGGTTTTGGGGGTTAATAGGTATATTACATTCTATTCTAAAATAGTTTCTTGAACATTGCATTGTAACTACTGAATCAACAAACCCCTGAGGTTTACAGTTTGGAAAGCAATAAGGTACTTACATAATTTCGATGATAGAACTATGAATTCAAAATCAGGTCCAAATAATTTCACTTGATTCAAAAGACTGGAAATAGTTTGTTAAGTATTAGCTTCCTAAATTAAGGACTAGCATAACATATTCAGCCATATTGAAAAGAAAATAGATGCCATGTTAAGTCTCAACATATACTCCAATATTTAAAAAAAATATTAATGACATTCTACATATTAACAGATTAATGGAAAATGATTAGCATTTCAAGATGCTGAAAAACATTTAAGAAAGTTCAACACTCTTTCAAGATCAAAATTTTTCACAAACTAGAAAATAATAAAATTTCCTAAACCTAATAAAAGTAGCCTGCTAAAAATCTACGTAGAATGTGAAAACAAAACAAAAACAACCTGATAAAGTACTAGCAGCATACATATTAAAGTGAGGGACAAGCAAGAATACTTGCTATCAGCACTACTATTCAATATTATATTGGAAGTTATAATCAGTACAACAAACAAGGAACCTTAACAAAAGTTGTGAGAGTAGGGGAGAAAGAGAGACGCGATAGCAGAACGGTCCCAAAATATTTACCTCCGATGTTCAAGAGAACCTACACACAATTGAAAAATAAGAGAAATATCTTTTGATACAAGATCAACATTTTAAAAATCAAAACTGATTCTAAGCATCAGGAAATATGGATTAGAAAATGTATTAAAAGAACGGAAGCCATTAAAATAGCAAAAAAAAAAACCCCAAAAATACTCAGGAATCATCTAACAACATCTATTAGGAAGAAAATAATTATGGAATGTTACAGGAGAAAAATGCATTGAATAAATGTAGAAATATACTAAGTTCATGCTTTTTTTTTTATGCATGTGGCTGCTCGTTATCATAAATACGTCAGCTCTTCCCATATTAGTCTTTAAGTGCAATATATATTAAATCTGCCTTTTCCCTTTTATTTTGCTTTTACAAAAAATATACAACAGAATATCTTAAGGATCTTGGGATGGGACCGGATTTTTTTTTTTAGTTTTTATTGTGCCTTAAGTGAAAGTTTACAAATCAAGTCAATCTCTCACACAAAAACTTATATACACCTTGCTACATACTCCCAATTGCTCTCCCCCTAATGAGAAAAGAAAAAAAAAAATCAGTAGGTAATAAAAAAGGTTAGTAGATTTTACCATATTAAAACAAGAAGTTTCTGTATTAAAAAAAAAAAAATCCCAAGCAGAGTTTCCAAAAAAAAAAAAAAGAACCAAAAAACCCATTGCTGTCGAGTCAAGTCCAGCTCATAGCGCCTCTATAGGACAAAGTAAAACTGCCCTGTAGAGATTCCAAGGAGCGCCTGGTGGATTAGGGCTGTGGACTTTTCCGTTAGCAACTGTAGCACTTAACCACTACGCAACCAGGGTTTCCAAACAAAGTTACGATACATAAAAGAATAAAAAACATAAAATACATAAACGTACTATGTGTAGTAACATTATTAAAAAATGATTGAGAAATCTTGCAATATTTCTGTCTCAGGCAGAATGGGAATTCAACTGTAACTGTAATGTTTTCTTTCTCTTTAATAAATACATTTGAAACAAATGAACAAAGTTTTTTTTTTTTTACATTTATCAATTCTTGGCGTTAGAGTACATGGGTGTTTGCTAATGAACCTTTGTATTTTGTTGTATTTTTAAGTTGCCATCATTCCGCAGATCACCCAAATTGTCTGCCTAAATTTAGGGTTGCCCTTTGACCATTATATTGCCAACTGCATTTTTTTTTGACTTTGATAAAGTTATCTGGAGTTTATACACTCTTCATCTGAATGATGTGAGAATAACATTTATCAAAAGCAAGTGTTAATAATTTACTTAAGCTCAAACTCCAATATTTCTTATTTACTTGCAAACAACCAAACCAAAAAAATAAAAAACAAAAAACACCACCAAGCCCGATTGCTGTCAAGTTGATTCTGACTCACAGCAACCATACAGGACAGAGTAGAGCTGCCCCACAAAGTTGCCAAGGAAAGGCTGGTGGATTTGAACTGCCAACCTTTTGGTTAGCAACTGAGCTCTTAACTGCTATGCCACCAGGGCTCCTACTTGCAAATGCAAATAAAAATAAATAAATAACAAATAAATACAGCTTACCAATTGAAACAGTTGTGCTTCTAGAATTATGTTTGCAATCAATATACAACTTTAAAATGTTTTCCCGAATGAACCTTTTTCCATGACTCCAGCCAATTAAACCAAAAAACCAAGCCCAATTAAGCAAACTTTTAATAAGCAAAACCTAAGACCTAGTGACATGTCATTACTCTGCCACTTTACTCATGGAAGGTTTTCGAATCGGGAGTCTGTAACTATTTACAATGCTAGTTTGTTGGGTCACTCCTCTGCACAGATGAAAATAATGATGATAGGATGGGATTATGAAATTCTAGGGACCCAAAATGCTGAAGACATTTGGAGATCTCTGTATAATTGCAGCAAATGCTAAAAAGGTATCATTGTAATGAAAATGAATATCTACAGTCAAGTTTAGCCTTATCATTTGGGTAATAAATTCCCTGGTAGCTTTGAGAAATGAGGAGCCAGATATTCTCAGTAAGTCTGGCCTTTTATATGAGCCTGTCTAAAGATCACATAATACTGAAAATATTCCTTTTCAATAACAGTTATTGTTGGGTGCTGTGAAGTTGATTCTGACTCATGGCGACCCCATGTGCGCAGGTTAGAACTGCTCTATAGGGTGTTCAGCGCTGTCACCTTTCAGAAGCAGGTTGCCAGGCCTGACTTCTGAGGAGCCTCTGGGTGGGTTTAAACTGCTAACGTTTTGGTTAATACTCCAGTGCTTAACCATTTGCATCCCCCAGGGACTCCCCCGCCACTGCCACACTTATGCATAAATTCACTCTTTAAAGATGGAATAATTATCGGAGGACTTAAATAATATCAGGCATAACAATGTGAGAGACTATATAAACTGTCTCAAAAATTCCCTCAAATCTACAATTAGTTTTAATACTCTTACTTTAGGCTTGACTACTAACCTAAAGGTTGGCAGTTTGAATCCATTTGGCAGCACCATGGAAGAAAGGCCTGGCCATCTGCTTCCATTAAGATGGCTGCCAAGAAAGGCTTATATAGCAGTTCTGTAACACAGGGCTTATCCTGAGTCAGAACTGACCGGACTGCAATGGGTTTGCTGTGTTTTTTTCTTGAGACCTCTCATGCTAAATGCATAACCATTTTTTGTTTTTTGTCTTTCTTTCCAAAGCCTAATTTCTTGACAGTTAGCATTCAACTGGAATATTACAAAGAGATTTTCAGGAGAAATGTGCTTCAAAAAATTAAATTGATTTTCCTTTTTTTTTTTTCATATAATGGAATGCTGAAAAGATACAGAATCTATTGTTTCTCATTAGTGGGATAACTTCTGAATACACACTGTACACATACATATATATAAACACACACACACATATATATATAGATAAATTTTGGAAATGTCAATTTTTCGAAATTCTCTGTACACTTTTGTCTTTGTGAATTTATGATACTCTATGCATGTCATTGAGTTTCATCTGCAAATGACAACTTGTTATTTTAGAGTTTACGAAAAATCCAATATCAAAGCCATAAAAGTTTGCTTATCTTGACTGTAAGTATTGTTTATTGTAATTAGGATACCGAAAAAAAAAAAAATACCAAAACCATTGCCGTCAATTCTGACTCATAGCCACCCTATAGGACAGAGTAGAACTGCCCCACAGGGTTTCCTAGGAGCAGCTGATGGATTCAAACTGCCAACCTTTTGGTTATTAGCCAAGCTCTTAACCACTTCACAGTCATGTCATTTTGAACACAGTTCTTTATCTTACAACACACATGTTGAATATTTCAGCCATGTGTCTGCATTCCTGTATAAAATGAAAATATATTCCAAGTTAGCAACAGGAAGTATTTACTATTTGATAATTAATTTAAAACTGCATATGAAGTGGCCTCTGTGATTTATTTTTAAAGGATTAACTAAATGTGAAGAAGTTCTGAGGAAGCTCTCAAAATTGATCTGGAGAACTCTGTCAAACTCTAAGTAAGTACAGCACAAATCACTCAAAGTAGTATATCCCTAGAAGAAATTTATTTCATTTGTGTCACATAATTTTTGATATTTTCTTGCCAATAAGCATTTTATAGAAACTACCCAATGGAATGAGAAATGGATATTTTGAGAATCTTCTCTTTTCTTGGGAAGCGTTACGGTGTACAAAAACAAACAAACAAACAAAACGGTGTACATCTTTCATTTATTAGTGAGCAGTAAGAGATAGAAGAATTTGAAGACGGTTGCTAGTGGAGGAAAGATTCAGCGTACGCTTTTAACGTTGCAGAAGATTAATTTAACTGACATTATATTCCAGAAAATGCAGCAGTAGTTCAAGACAGGTCAAAGCTTGTCTTTATTAAAGAGAGAATAAACAGTGTCAAAATATTATACAAATTTCATGAAATTGTCTTTGGTATGTTTGGACTAATATGAAAACGTTATGTAATATCAGCAAGGCAGCCTATACCAAACCAACGCATGAACTCATGCCCTCAACAATGATTTTTTCTGAGCCTGTTAATATGCCAGGCACTGGGGATATACAGGTAAAGAATGTCAACAATGTTCCTGGTATTGGTGGTTTCTTGAATCTGATGGCATTGATCTACACCTTCCAATTTCCTTAATTAATTTAGAATCCAAACCAAACCCACTGCTGTCGAGTCAATTCGGACTCATAGCAACCTTGTAGAGTAGAACTGCCCCGTGGAGTTACCAAGGCTGTAATCCTTATGGAAGCAGACTGTCACATCTTTCTACTCTGGAGCAGCAGTTGTGTTCCAACGGCTGTCCTTTCAGTTAGCAGCCACGCCCTTAACTATTGCGCCACCAGAGCTTCTCTAATTTAGAATAGATATAATACCAATTTGAGACAATTACCAAAACAAAATGTTACTACAAATCATGAATTCGAGCTGTCTGCCACAAAGCCAATACTGAGACAGGAGGAGGTAAGCAGCAAGAGGGCTTTTTTGAACACTGATATTCAAGAGACACCAAAAAAAACCCAAACCCAGTGCCGTCGAGTTGAATCCAACTCATAGCGACCCTATAGGACAGAGTAGAAGTGCCCCATAGAGTTTCCAAGGAGCACCTGGCAGATTAGAACTGCTGACCCTTTGGTTAGCAGCCGTAGCACTTAACCACTACACCATCAGGGTTTCCTTCAAGAGACAGAGGGAGTTAAATTTCTCACAAATTCTGCCTACGTAAAGGGCTGACAGGAGGGTTTTATATGGGAAAGGTTAGGGTTACCTAATGTTTTGAGCACATAGTCCACAGATGGTCTTATACATCACAAAACAGCTACAAGAAATTCTTTATTAAATTAGAGATATGCATGTCAGACATCTGGACTCTAATCAGTATGTTTGTAACAGGCTGAAAAAACTCACATAAGAATCTCTCGGCTAGTGGAGCTGTTCTGCCAAGTCCACTCTGGCTGAGATAGGGAGCAAGAAAAAAAGTTGCAGATTAAAAATGTCAGGCAGACTTTCTGCCGTTTTGCAGCCTGAAGGCCATTTCTCAAGAGAACAAAAGAGAGAAGTGAGACCAAGGCCACAGGAGCTGAGAGAGCTCCACACCCCTTTGGAAGAGACTGGTGCAGCTGGTGCAATTAAAAAATGTTTAGAGCTTACTTAGAGCATCATTATGGCATTAGTCATGTCAAGCTCTCAATCACCCATTGTGAATAGGGGAAAACATGTTGTAAGGTATTAGGGTGTTTGTTATGTTTAAGAGTGGAACAGGCTGCTCAGCTATATCTTGAACAGAGCCTGCACCATTTTCCAAAGACTAGAGATTAGTCACGTTTACACAGCTATACTAAAACAAATGAGGAAATACATTCTCTCTAATATTAAAACACTGAAGAAAATGCATTTTCTCTACTTCAAAAACAAAAAAAGATCCAGAACAAAAACATCATATTTTAAGCACATATTATGACCTAGGGATAGTTCTGTTTTCCTCACTTTGTATTTATGTCATTAATCCTGGTGAAGAATATTGAATATACCACGGACTGCCAAAAGAACAAAAAAATCTGTCTTGGAAGAAGTACGACCAGAATGCTCTTAGAAGCAAGGTTGGAGAGACTGCATTTTAAGTACTTTGGACATGTTATCAGGAGAAACCAGTCCCTGGAGAAGGACATCATTCATGCTTGGTAAAGTAGAGGGTAGGTGGAAAAGAGGAAGACCCTCAACAAGATGGATTGACACAGTGGCTGCAACAATGGGCTCGAGCATAACAACGATTGTTAAGGATGGTACAGGACCGAGCAGTGTCTTGTTCTGTAGCACACAGGGTTGCTATGAGTTGGAACCGACTCAGCACACCAAACAACAACGTGAATCCTCACAACGGCCTTATGGAGGAGCTGTTTTCAATCCCTGTTTTACAAGTCAAAAAAGTGTACCAGAGGATATTGAAGGAATTTATCTAAAGTCGCAAACCTTTTAAGTGATAGAGAGTCTGACCCAGGCAGTATGACCCGGAAAACGCACTCGCGTCTGCCCCATTATGTGTCGGACTACGTCAAGAATGAAGTCTGAAAGAATACCCAGAAGAGTTCACATACGTTCTTGTAAAGTTCTAATTTCTTTAAAGTGAAAGTCTTCTAAAAAAGTTTTTTTATTTTTTAAATTACAAATGTGTTTCCTGGGGAAGAACTGGATTTCTGATATGTACTAGTGCCAAGTATAAACTGATACAGCTTTGGAAAACAATTTGGCATAACCTCATACTGTCCCAGTGAGTAATTCCACTTGGATAAACATACCTAAGAGTCTCAGTTGTGTATTAGGAAGTATCCACAAAAACAGTCGTTACTGCGCAGTTTTTAAAAGAAAAAAAATAAAAGAAAGAAGAAAAAGCAAATACCCACTGACAGGAGAGGAATGAAGAAAATTGTGATCTAGACATATAATTAAATATTATACAATTATTGAAGTATTGCTTCCTGCAATGATATTCAAGAATTTTAGTATTAATTAGTAAGGAAGCTTGAAAAGTATATCCAGAACATACCTATAGTATGAGGTCCTTTTAGTAAAGATTCAAAAATAAGCATATGTATATGTTGCAAAACCTTAAAAATTAAAGCCAGGGAGTGATGTGACTAAATTCAAGGCAGTGGTTGCCTCTGAGAGGAAAGGAAGGGAGGTGAGTCTGTGGAAACAGATAAGAGGGTAGATATAAATTATAGAAAATCCTTGATTTCTTGGGTTGAGTAAAGAGGTTAAAACAGGCAGTCATGAAAGGGTTATTAACTGTCCCATAATAGTTGTTTTTCAGAGAAGTCTACTCTTGCTACATTTTTGTTACAACTTTTACAGCACTTCACCATGATTGGTTGAATCCCCAGGTTTCTTCTGCTCTCCTGATAAAAGGCCAAGGCGCAGGCACGCTGACTCTGAATCTATCCACTGTATGGCCTTCCTGGGCGGACAGTAGGGAGCAGTTGCCATTTTTTTAGGGCTGTATCCGGTGCTTTTAGAGCCGTGAGCAAAAACTCATTCACTAAAATTATGCGGACTGTACACGTATCACAAGACTGAAGGTCCTCCCCTCACTGTTCGTGCACAGGTGTGTCACTCCCTGTAAATGGAGTAAGTCGGGCCTGGTCCAGGGGGCTGGCAGCCTTAGGCCAAGAGACCCTGCCTGAATTCCAGTTTTCAAACTGTGAATAAACTTCTCCAACCCTGCGTCTGGCTGACTTTAATTTGCTAGTCTGCTTGACAAGAACCTATTAGTTGACAGCTTCAAGGTCGCAGGTATTCATTATACATTTATTTAAAAAGTCAAGTGGGATAACTCCATGAATGTCACTGACCAAGGATAGAGATTGATATCATTTTTTCAAACCCAGAGTACAAAAAGCATGTTTGTAAATAATGTCAAATATATTGAGACTTTTTTTTGTAGAAAATTCATGCTTATAAGTTTCAATTTCACTCTTAGATCCGTCAAATCGTTAAGTAAAAGCTTATTCTATTATTTTATTATTTAGGTAATGGGGAGCACTGGAAAGTTTGTACTTCAATGTAACAGTGATTTGTGATTGATCATTCTTTATATTTCATTTTTCAATTAGAAGAAAATTTGTGTGACCAACTGAATTACAGAATTTTGTCTTAAGCGTCCATCATGCTTATAATCTTCACGTTATGTGCTTTATATTTTGATTCAGGTTTGTAAGCTTACTTAAAGACTTTGTTGAGTCTGAATTTTTTTTAATTGATGGAGATTCTTTATTCATCACTTGCGTTTTCAATGTGAGCTTAAAGGAAGGACAAACTCTTCACTTCTTCTACATAGTGGAGCAATTTTTGTCTGATTTCATTCAAAAGGGAGCCAGATTTGTAATTGTCTTTTTTAAGGTAACAAAAAGATCTAATTTTCCATTCTATTTTTATAGGATCTAAGAAGTATTTAACAATTTTTAAATTTGATCAACCATAGCTTAATCTTTTAGATATTTTGCTTCTTCAGGTAGAATTAAAGTCTCCACTAATAGGAATTATATCAAGTATTAAAAAAACCCAAAAAACCTGTTACGATCGAGTTAATTCTGACCCATAGCAACCCTATAAGACAGAGTACAAGTGCCCCATAGAGTTTCCAAGGAGCTCCTGGTGGATTTGAACTGCTGACCTTTTGGTTAACAGCTGCAGTACTTAACCACTACACCACCAGGGTTTCCATATCAAGTATTAACAGTAGGAAAATAGCAAGTGAGTCTATATTTATCTATCTAAGATGCAGAAAATCTATTTTAATTGTCTTGAACTTCTTACTCTTTGTATCATGTTATACAACAAGTTGTATACAAAACTAATCTTTTGGAAAATAGTGGCTCTATTTTGTCTCTAATATTAGCATTGGTTTACTTTTTCTACAGGATGTAGAAAATATGTATTTTAATTATCCTGAGCTTTTGGCCCTTCGTACCACATTGATTCAACATTTAGAACACAATACTGAAGTTCAAATTCGTACAGAATTTTCCAATTGCTTGTCTCCAGAATGGGAGATATTTCTTAAAGAATGTTATCCATACTTCCTAATTATCACAGATAAAGGAATAACATCTCATCATACAGATTTTTAAACATTTTTATCATTCATGCTCTTCAGAAGAAAATTAATATTGTACTATTTTTGGGACAAGAGACTGATGTTCTTAGAATTTATGGATACTATGCCCCAAGTGTCTATTCACACAAGGAGTTTTTTGAAAAGGTAAGCCATGTTAAATTGCCCAGAAGAAATAAACAGTGTGAATGTGGAAGAAATTTAAAGAGATCATCAATAGCAGATGCCTTTATTTGAACATTCTGGGCTTGACAACACTTTGAAGGAATATTGTAACTTGAGAAGGATGGCAGAATTTTTTAAATGGCTTTGGCAACAGAGACCAATTGAAGCTAGCTAGTTTGGGAAGTAGCTGATCAAAGATTTTTGGAGGAGGTAGTAGTTTTTCTTGTGGATTAAGCCATTGCTTAGAAAATTTCGAGAGGTAAATAAGAACAGTTGTGGGCTGATTTCATGTACAAGAAGCAATGGGGAGAATAGCTGAGAGAGGCGAAGGAAATACAAGGATTACGGTATGTGTACACACATACACACCCATATTCATTTATGCAATATGGATAGATATTTGTGTAGGCATGAGTGTGTATACGTATTTTGAAAAATCTGGCATTTTCCCCATGTATTCTCACTTTTAAAATTAAGAGAGATGACTGAGAAAATATTTTACAATCTTATCTTTTAGTACTCTTTTTGAAACTATTTTGAATGGTTGTATTTCTTTAAAAATAGATAGCTATGTATATTAGGGGTTGAGAATATCACAGAGTTTCCTTAGTTGGTTTTGTTAAAAAAGAAGATAAAATAACAGATTAGAGGGCCCAATATAAAACAATCATACTACTATTAAGACCAGTACTGTTTAAACAGTTGGCTTTTTTGGAAATTAATACATTTTAATTGGTATTCCTATATTCTAATGCAGCCTTGGTGGCGTAGTGGTTAAGCATTTGGCTGCTAACCAAAAGGTTGGCAGTTCGAAGCCACCAGTCGTTCCTTGGAAACTTCTATGGGGCAGTTCTACTCTGTCCCATAGGGTCTTTCTGAGTTGGAATCAACTCGATGGCAACGGTATGTTCTAATAATCTCATCAGTGGGTAGTTTAGGCAAAAAGAAAGGTAGTCTTCTTTGCTTGAATTAGTTGATTTTTTGCTTGTTTTTAGGTAGTCAAATCATCACGGATATGAGAGGTTTTGTAATGTGTATTTTTATTTGAACCAGAAGATTTACTTATGTGTCTTCTTGTTTAGCATGAAAAACAACTGCAACATGCCTTACATGCCTACACAAGAGAGTATTTCCAGATGTTACAGAAAAGAGGAATATTCCTGTATGGTCGTATGAAACTAAACTTGGAAGACATGCAGAAAGAGGTAACAGACACATTTACCTGGAAACTTTACATAATATGGGTCAGCGCCAAGAAAATGTACTTTTAATGCTTTGTTGCTTCTAGAAAACAGACGTTTCCTTTATCGGCATCCATGTCCTTACTGATTACATAGGATAACATCTTTGGGATGTGTTCTTCCATCTGCATAGCATTGCAGAGGAAGGAACAACAACAGCAAAAAGTTGTAGAGTCGATTTAGACTCACGAAGACCCCGTATGTGTCAGACAGGGGTGGGTTATCCAACAGACAAGGTAAGCACAATGCTTACCTTGCTTACCAGGTTACCTGCAGTGAACAATTTCACATGTTTTCACCACATCAAAGATTCTACTTCCTGGCATCTGTCTCTCTCCCAATCCCACAGCACCTTTCAGCAGAATCAAAACCTCTTTTCAAATTTACAATTCCTGAATTCAAATTGTTCACTACAGATTAGTAAATAAGCACAAGTAAGGTAATGCTTACCTCGCTTACTGGGTAATCTGCCCCTGTTGTTAGAATAGAGCTGCGCTCCATAGGGTTTTCAATGGCTGTGATCATTCAGAAGTAGACCACCAGGAAGGAGCCCTGGTGGGGCAGTGGGTAAGAGTTTTGCTGTTAACTGAAGTAGGAGAATGATGTGGCAGCTGGCTTCCATAAAGATTCCAAAAACCAAACCCATTGCCGTCAAGCCGGTTTTGACTTACAGCGACCGTATAGGACAAAGTAGAACTGACCTATAGAGTTTCCAAGGAGTGGCTTGTGGATTTGAACTGTCAGCCTTTTGGTTAGCAGCCATAGCTCATAATCACTGCACCACAAGTGCACCCACCAAGGTTATAGCCTTGGAAACCCTATGGAGCAGTTCTGCTCTGTCCTATAGGGTCTCTCTATGAGTCGGAATCAACTTGACAAAAATGGGTTGGGTGGGTTTCTTCTGAGGTGGTGAGCATTTAACAAATTTTGATACCTGGGGATACCTCGATGGAAGGAGTCTTGCTAAATGTATTGTGGAAAACCTTTGTCATTTTCTGCAAAATACTTAGTGTTATGGATACAGTGAAATTGAGGAAGACAATTTGTTATAATTTTAAAATATAAAAAAGTATAGAATCCTAAGCCTACAAGATAGAACTTTTTAAGTGTTTTGAAGAAGAAAGGTATCTATGTAGGTAGCAAATGGCCTTTAAGCAATCAATCCTCTGGTAATCTTCCATGAGGAAGCGGCTAAGTCAAGGGTTGCTTCACCCTGCCGATTTCCCCAAACATGGCATCTGACATTGTTTCCCCTTTGACAGAGCCTTCTTTTTAGAAGACTTGGTGTGATGTAATCAGAATCACATGACTCTGGAGTTTGTACAGAAACCCTGGTGGTGTAGTGGTTAAGAGCTATGCTGCTGACCCAAGGTCAGCAGTTCGAATCCACCAAGTGCTACTTGGAAATTCTATGGGGCAGTTCTACTCTGTCCTATAGGGTTGCTATAAGTCGGAATCGACTCAACTGCAATGGGTTTTTTTTTTTTTTTTTTGGTTTGGGAGTTAATACACTTATTAGAAAGTTATTTAATTTTTCTTATTCTCGGATATCTCATCAGTAAACTAACAGTACCCACTTCATTGGGTTATTCTGACCATTCTTTTTTTACTTATTCACGTAACCATGTTTATTGAATGACTACTATGGCCTATATATTGTGCTAGAAACTGAGTTTATAATGGTGAACAATAACAGAAAAGGACCCCAGCCTCTTGGGAATTTATAATCTGGAGCCACAAATGGATATTAACCAAATAACCAAATGTCAACTTGCAACTGAAGCAAGCATTGCCGAATAAAATATACATGGCTCCATGAGAAACTGTAATGGAGGAAGGTGACTGAGTCACGCAGTTCAGAGAGATAAGGAGCCTGAAGCACACAGCACATAGTGAGCACTCACTAAGTGTTAGCCATTCTTATTTTTATATTCTTTTATTATTTTCATTCTCACTCTCATTCTTATTTTAGATCAATAGGTCCTCAACTATTGCTTTTGCTCAGAATCATTTGTTCAAATGTTACCGTGAATGCTCTTATTTCCTAAACTAGTAGCTCTCGAAGGTGAGATGTAGAACTCCCCAGGCTTCCAGAAGCACACTGGGTAAAAACTGAACTCCCTACTTTATTCTCTTCGAACATTCTCTGTGAAGGTACAGATTCCCAGATTGAATCCTCAGCCCTGATCTCTCTTAATTTCAGTCATATATCCAGGTGCCTATTAGGTATTTCCACTTGCATTTAAAAAAATTTTTAAATAATATTTTACTGTGTTTTTGGTGAAAGCGTACACAGCAAATTAGGTTCCCATTTAACAATTTCTATACATATTGTCCAGTGACATTGGTTACATTTTTTACAATGTGTCATTGTTCTCTTTATTTCCATTCTGGTTGTTCTGTTTCCATTAATCTAGCTTCCCTGCCCACCACACCCTTACCTTCTCATCTTTGTTTTAGGGTAAATGTTGACTACTCGGTCTCATACAGATGATTTTTTTTTTTTAAAGAAGCACAGTACTCATGGGTGTTATTATTTATTTTATGGGCCAATCTGTTATTTAGCTGAAAGGTCACCTCCAGCAGTGGTTTCAGTTTCAAATGTAAAGGGTAGTTTAGGACAATAGCCTCGGGGGTTCCTGTAGTCTACTGGTCCATAATCTGTTTTTTTTTTTTAAGAATTTGAGTTTTGTTTTACATTTCTCTCCCATTATATCCAGGACCATCTATTGTTTCACTGGTCAGAACTTTTGGTAGTTGTAGCTGGGGACCATCTAGTTCTGGTCTCAGGATCGATGAGGCCATGATTCATGTAGGCTCTCAGTCCTGTAGACTAGTTTCTTCTTTGAGTCTTTTGTTTCTTTCTTTCTTTTTTGCTCCAGACAAGTACATACCAATAGTTGTATCTTAGATGGCTGCTTGCAAGCTTTTAAGACCCCAGACGCTACTCACCAAACTAAGATGTAGAACATAAACTTTATGAACTATGTTATGCCAATTGACCAAGCTGTCCCACAAGACTGTGGTTCTAAGCCTTCACACCCAGTAAACCAATCTCATGAGGTGTCTGGTTATGTCTAAGTCCACTTGCATTTTTAATAAACATGACAAATATACCCTTGCATTTTTAATAAGCCTCACAAATGTAACATTGCTAAAACAGACTTTCACCCCAAACTCATTCTGTTGAAGCCTTCTCAGCTCAGCTAATGGCACCTCTATCCTTTCAGCTGTTCAGACCAAAAACCTTGGAGGCATCTGTAACTTTATCCTTTCCTTACATCCCATCCACAAGAAAATTCTGTCAGTATGTATCCTGAATCTGCCAACTTCTCACTATTTCTCCACAAAGACTATGTCATCCCCTGCCTTGATAAACGCAGTAGATTGGGCTAATGCAGTAATGTCTTTGTCTTCCTGCTCTGTGCTTGGCCTCTTAATTTATTTTCGACATAGCACTTAGAGTGATTTTTAAACAATATAAATCTACTCGTGATACTAGTTTGCTCAGAACTCTAGAGGGGTGTTTCATCAATCTTAGAACAAATCCATACAATACCCTACAGAGAATGTGAACACTAACCAACAATTTTTTAAATGGATAAATTAGGCTAAGTGATTGTCCAATTAACATCTTAAGTTTTTAGGAGAAAACAAGGATCTGTGATATCGTGCCAGAGAAAGATATTTTAAGTCTGCAGATCTACCTTTTTCTCCTATTTTTCTTGCTGAACTTTTTGACTTTTTGCTCGTTTCCAACTTTCTCAAAGGTGTGGCGGTCGTAGTATTCATGCCTTTGGCAGCAGTGGTTTACAACTATCAAATGAAGGGATGCTCACTGTTGAGCATCAAGAAAACATATTGTATTTTTCTGAGTTGCATCCATCTCACTGAAAAATGTCTGAACTATCAACACGGAAGAATTTATGGGTTAATTATTCAGAGACTTGAAAACTGGGCCATAGTTTATTTAGATCTGTTAGAACGGGTCAGTGGGAGAAATACTCATTAATACTAAAATAGCATTCAGAGCTTAGTTACTTAAAGCCTCATTCTCATTTTCTATAAGACATTTTCCAATTGTTCTGCTTATTTATTTCATAGGCACCTCTTTTATATTTCTCATTAATTTTGAAAGATTAAATTCCAATAATAATATTACAAATGTGAAAAATGCAACGCATTTTTCCAGTGCTTCAATATTACCTAAGCTTCGAATCTTATTTCTTATAATTACTGGCTCTTTTTAAAAACATATTTTATTTCAGATACATCAAGCCTTGTCCCTACTTCAGAATCTGTGGCCAGAAGGTGCTGATGTCAGAGGTGTGGTCTGCTCTGTGTCATGTTCAGTGACTCTAAAACTCTATGAAAAAATGTTATGTCATGGACAAGCCTGTGAAAACCTAAACACATGCACAGAAAATTGTAAAACACAGGTAGGATTCTTTAAAAAAGAAATTTTATTACTTAATGTAGTTTTTGAAGAAGCGATGATTAAGAGGGGTAGTAGCTATACGTGTAAACTCATCGTCAAATAGAAAATTATACTCTTGTCACACATATTTTCAATAAATGTTGAGATAAGTGTATGGATTATACTTTTATGAAAGCATGCAGGAATCTTTACAAATCAAGTTAAAATGATTTTTCTTTCCTGCTATGAGGATGTCATCTAATTACAACCAACGCTACTGCTTTCGTGAGTTGAAAACCCTTTGTCTTTTCATCTCTTCTCTTCTTTATTCATAATTTGCATTTATTTCATTATTCTTCTTTATTCATAATTTGCATTTATTTCATTATTTTAAGAGCCCTACAGCTTTGCATATCCGTTTCTTGTTTTGTTTTTATTTGCCAATAATTTTGTTTTATGCTTTAATTATAAAATATTTTTAACATAAGAATGATGCAAATATTTCAATGTTTATTAAGTTAAATGTTGGAATTCTCAGGTGATATTTAGGACGTAGAATTATAAGCCAGAGATTGCCTAATTTTTACTTTTCGTTAAATGTTTCTAAGGTATGTATGGAAAATATTAAGATTCGATAATACTGCTGTCAATATCTGGGGGTTCATTATGTTTACACAATTCTATATGTTTGAAATAATAAAAAAAAGAATCAATTTTGGAAAAGTATCACAACAAATTTCACTAGTAACTGAGCCATTCATATCCAAGAATCAATACAATGGATTTTGAGCATCTTGAAATCTATTTTTCTTATGCAAAATTTGGGAAACACATATTTAAATCAAAGTTCCGATTACCATTTTCATTTTTGGATCATATGTAAATCATAGAGGTGTCAGCTGCCTGTGTTTGTATTGTGGTAACTGATAGTCGTTAGGGTTTGTGTGTTCAAATGAGTGATTCTTATCTTCCTAGACAAATTTAGAATCAAATAATAAATTAGAACCAGGGGTCAGACGGATGGACATGTAAATATCAGTTTTCCACATTATGAAGCTGAATGGCTTTAGATCTGTAGCCAAAAACAGCTCGCTTTCACTTCACCCCTGAGGCAGACAAACAGCCCCAGTCATAAGTAACTCTGGCCACCTTGCGGGCTTTGTCCTTACAGTACTTGAGAATTCACTCATTCTATGGAGAGGCTGGATTTGAAAGAGAGAGTCCTGAAGGAGTTGACAGGAACACTCAGGGTTTCTCCCAGACTCTTCAACTATATGAATGCTTCATCCAGCCCAACTAACCAACTCTCTAAGCCATTCTTCCTCTCCCGAGAAGTGAGTGATAGGGAAGGGGGCAGGATAAGAATGTATATTTTGCTGTGTGAGAGAATTTTTCCTTCTTAGTTACCAAAAAAGAAAAACCCAGAACACCAAACCTGTAGCGATTGAGTGGATTTCTACTCATAGTGACCTTATAGGACAGAGTAGAACTGCCCCATAGGATTTCCGAGAAATGGCTGGTGGACTCGAACTGCTAACTTTTGGCTAGCAGCCTAAACTCTTAACCACTGCACCGCCAGGCTCCTTCTTAGTTAAGTAAAGTGGAAAGTCATTTATTTTTCAGGAAACAGGAAGAATGCGGGAATAAATGTTCTCCCAAAAGGAAGTTATGCTGAGAAACAACTATGCCAAAAAAGAGTTCCAGAAACAGACATTCCTTTTTCTTTTTAAATTAACTAATTAATTTATTGTGCTTTAAGTGAAAGTTTACAAATCAAGTCAGTCTCTCATACAAAAAGGTATACACTCCTTGCTATGTACTCCTACCTGCTCTCCCACTAATGAGACAGCACATTCCTCTTCTCCACCCTGTATTCCCCATGTCCATTCACCCAGCTCCTGTCTCCCTCTTCCTTCTTATCTCTCCTCCAGACAGGACTTGCCCACATAGTCTCATGTGTCTACTAGAGCCAAGAAGCTCACTACTCACAGGTGTCATTATCTATAGTCCACTCCAATCCCTGTCTGAAGTGTTGGCTTCGGGAATGGTCCCAATCTTGGGCTAACAAAGGGTCCAGGGACCATGACCTCCAGGGTCCTTCTAGTCTCAGTCAGGTCCTTTTATGTGAATTTGAGATCTGCATCCCACTATTCTCCTGCTCCATCAGGGATTCTCTGTTGTGTTCCCTGTCAGGGCAGTAATTGGTGGTAGCTGGACACCATCTAGCTCTTCCGGTCTCAGGCTGATGTAGTCTCCAGTTTATGTGGCCCTTTCTGTCTCTTGGGCTCATCTTTACCATATGTCTTTGGTGTTCTTCATTCTCCTTTGCTCCAGGCGGGTTGAGACCAATTGATACATCTTAAGATTGCCACTTGCTAGCTTTTAAGACCCCAGACACCTCTCACCAAAGTGGAATGCAGAATGTCGGAAATAGACATTTCATATCACAACTCCGCGAGTTTAAAAGAGGGTGTTTTAGTGATGTCATTTTTTCCAGTAATTATGTATTTTATTTGCATTACATTTACTTTCTTATTTAACAAACAACTTCTCAGTACCTAATGTATTACAGACCCTATCCTACGCATGAGGGATATAGCATTGAATAAGACAAGTTGTGTGCCCTCTAGGAATATTTAGCTTAGTGGGGAAAACAAAAACATCAATATTTACAAGTTTGGCTAAGGACTGTGCTAAAGATAAATTCACTAGTACAGAGTCAGGGTAGCCATATAAGAAAGGTGTTTGTGCAAGTCTTAATGGAGAAAAAGTGACTTTAGATGTAATTTGAAAAGCTACAAGTATTTTAGGATGGTCTGAGAAAGGCTTGATTCATTGACTGAGAGTGGTGAAAGACAGGCCTGGAGAGATAGCAAGGGAGATCCTGTAGGGTTTGTGCACTAAGTTGCTTTGTGAAGTGAACTAAGAACTAGAAAATTAATCCTGGATATTTTGAGGAAACATTGAGAGGTTTTTAAGAAGTCCTCTGATATGTTATTCGTGTGTTATGTATTGTATCAGTCAGGCAAGAGGACTGATTGGAGATAAGCCTGAGTAGTGGCAGTGATAGAACTTGAAGTAAAATTGTTGGGACAGGAACACATGGATTAACAGATGTTACGGAAGTAGAACCAGCAAGGCTCATTGACTGATTTGATGTGGAATTATGGAGAAAAGAATCGGGGACAACTATACTAGCTAATAATAAATATTGTTTTTTAAAAGTTAAGTATTCTTAGCACATTTACATGCATTTAGTGATTTAATCTTTATAACAACCCAATGAGTTTGACATTATTAGTATTATTACCATTTTACAGAGGAGACAACCAAGGTAGAGAAAGGTGAAGTAACTCTACCAAGGTTACAAATGTTGTAAGTTGCAGAGTTTGATTCAAGAGCAAGCATTTTAGCTGCAAGGCACTTGCTTTTCAACATAGGTATTAACATTCTCAGAACTACGGTACCTAGGTTTTAGGTTTTAGATTGGGATAACTCACTAAATGGTGGTTTTGTTAACTGACCTTGGGGTATGGGAGGAAGAGCAGTTTAGGGGGTCTAGGTCACTGCTAAGGCAATTAAGTTTTAAAAATTCCCATGATATATACAAGGTTGTGTCTTTTGTAAGTAGTTTTGCGTATGGTACTGGGGGGGTGGCGGTTTGCATATGGAACTAAAGTGAGCAGAAAGAAGACAGAAAGGAATAGCATTTGAAGTATTCAGTTGAGATGTTTTCTTTAAACCATGAGTTAACATACATAAGTATGTTATTTAATTTCAAATATTTGGGGATTTTCCAGAGATATTTGTTATTTAAATTTTAATGCCACTGTGGTCAGTGAACATATTCCGTATCACTTGAATCCTTTTAAATTTCCTTGAACTTGTTTTATGGCCCAGAATATGGTCTATCTTGGTATATGTACTGTGAACACTTGGTAAGAATGTGTATTCTGCTGTTGTTCAGTTGAATGTTATATAAATGTCAATTAGGCCAAGTTAATTGATTATTCAAGATTTCTCTATGTCTCCCCATTTCTTTTTCCTCTTTCCTACTGCTTTTTCTTTCTTTATGTATCCTATTTCTTCCCTGATCATAGGACAAATATTTCTTATTACATTCTGGTTCTCAGCTATCATCATTGCTGATGAGATTTTCATAAGCCTGGGAATGGGAGGTAACATGCCATAGCATATTTAGCATTTGTAAAAGCTAACAGGGAGTAGTGTTACTGGCGTCAGAATTATGACTGTGAACAGGATGAAGCAAGAATGTCAAAAACCTAAATTGCTTAGAGAAACACCGAAAATCAGTGTAATAGAATACCATCATTGTGAGTAGATACGATTTGAATTAGGCAGCATCACCAAACATGTCAGGAAAGCGTTCCAAAGAGACGGCAGTGGAAGTGGGTTATGTAGGTCATCATTATGTTAATTTCTCAGAAGATACATCAAATTAGCAGCGAGTAGAGCAAGGTCCATTGATTACAGAAATGGTATCACCAAGGACACACCATATATCCTAAAACAGCCTCTGGGCAGACTGTAGAGTTCCCGCTTCTGGAAGGTGCGTGAAATTTTTTGAAAGAACCCAGTGCCTAAGCTGAATGCTTCCCCTAAGCTGCTGTCTGACCTGAAGGTGATTCCAGGGAGCCAGATCCTACAAGGTTCAAAAAGACGCCGAAGGGCAGATGGCCTGTGTGGGTCACCCCAATTCCATGCACTCGGAAACCTGGATTCCAGGTGAATCAAAATGATTTTGGCCAAACTAGCTGTGTACTTAAAGGAGCACTGGTGGCACAGTGGTTATTCGACTGCTACCTGAAAGGTCAGTGGTTCAAAGCCACCAGCGGCTCCAAGGGAGAAAGATGTGGCAGTCTGCTTCTGTAAACATTTACAGCCTTGGAAACCAGTGGGGTTGCTATAAGTCGGCAATGGCCCGACGGCAGTGGGTTTGGCCTTGGTTTTGGTTAGCAATATATATTTCTCAGAGCCCATGCTTTCTGTTAGTAATACCAACAATGATGGAGATGTTACTATTAAAAATAACATCTAACTTTCATTGAGTCTTTATTACATCCCAGTGCTGGGTGTGCTATACACATTATCGGTAATCTTTACAACAGTTCTGCAGGGAAGGTAATCTCATTATTCCACTTTATAGGTGAATAATTCAAATAGCCAATTGGCGGTAAAGCTGTTATGCAAACATAGGTCTTTTCTTTTTCTTCTACACTGCACTGCCTCAGCGTGCAGATCATACCCCCTCTTCAGTCCTGGTCTCCCAGATAAGAAGAAGTGTGACAATAAGAAGCTTCAGAGACCTTCCTGCATTGCTGCTCTTGATGTTATAAACAAATAGATAAAGGGCACCTCAGAAGACAGGTCTGGTTATCTGCTTCCAAAAGGTCATAGCCTTGAGAACCTTATGGAGCAGTTCTACTCCATACACATGGGGTCGCCAGGAGTCAGGATCGACTAGACGGTAATTACCAACAACAACAGTCATGCGTCAAAACAGGTGGCCATTCCTTATCATTTTATATAATGAATGCATAAGGTACAGTGAATGATGGGGCTGTATTTATTCTGAAGTATGTACCATAGTTATGAGAATGTTAATATCCATCTTGAAGAGCAATTACCTTGGAGCTAAAATGCCTGCTTTTGAGTCTAAACTCTGCCCACCATTTAGAAAAATAAATCATGGGCTTATTACAAATTTTGTTCAAATAAAATCTCTGAAAAGAAATAAATTCACGACATAGAAAAATTGTGGATAGAGTCTTTTAAGATACTGCTACTGCATGGCTGAATTTTTACATGACAAACGTCTGGGTTGATACTTTTCTAATTCATTGGTTTTCCAGGACTGGGAGGGAGCACCAACGCTGAATGAAGCAGGAGACCTTTGCAGGATGCTCTGCCTTAGTGTGATTTTCCTTCAACATTTATCCCTGTTTCAAAGAGCTAAGAGCAGAATCGTTACTCACACTTGGGACAGAACACTGTCACCATTTCTAAGAATGGTAGGTAAACCACATGGCAATTCAGCAAGGCAAAAGAAGGCGTAATATTTCAACTTCATGTATTTATTATTTTTTTTTTTGCTGTATTCACCTTAAAAATTGCTACCAGCAAACAATGCATATTTCTGGGAATGGTTGTATTCAATGCTAAAATCTCTAATCTGCCATCTATAAAAGAATCCATCCAAATAATCTTACGATTTCTGTGAAGAAGAAATTCTCACAATTGATACATACACACTAAAGTAGTGAATAACAATTTACATTAGTCTGCGTTTATACTTCATTATGAATTTAAACAGAGACGAAAGGGGACAATAGTCATTTGTTAGCTATGGTATAACTTCACTAAGCTTAATTTCTGTATTTTGCACAGTGCTTTTTTTTCTTAGTTTGGTGCTTTTGAACAGCCTCTGGGAATCTCACATTTGGGTTAACAACTTTGCTCAAGAAAAAAAGATGCGTTTGGACCGACCCTTAATTTAAGAAGACATCCTGTAATTCTTTTTATTATAAGAACTCAAAACTGCTTAGAGTAGAAATATTCTAGTAGCCTGAGCACTGTATGAGATAAAAAAGAGATAAAGGTATAGTAAATTACATAAGGTGAGAGCACTGCCATTGTGAAGTATTTTTTAAAAAAAAATCCATGTAATACAATAAACTCAAGCATAATTTTATGGTTGTAAAACCGCATTGTTTTTTTCATTACCAGGCCTTGTCAGCACAGTAGTCTTATACATACAGGTGACATTTTCAATGTATATGTAAGAAATGTCCTTTGATATGTGACTGCATTTTATTTAGGTGCTAACTCATGAAACATTGGTTTGAATGAATTTCAACTGAAACACAGAGGAAATAGCAATTAAAAGCCCATTACTTTTATGTGTTGGTTTGATTATTTTGAGCCAATAAATAATTATTGAGTGCATGAATGCAATAAGTTCAAAAGAGTCATTTCGTTTTGGAGCTGAATACTACCTTAGTGTTCATTAACCTTAAGATCATTAAGCTTTATTACATTATATAACAGAGAGAGGACGAGTCACGCGTATCTGGTCATACATTTTGTCAACGGCAGGGACAGGGCACTGTGCTCTTGACATTTACTGTGTTTCCTTTTTCTTAGTATGAAGCATAGATTCTGTTGAGGGAAGTTAAAGTGAAACATTAATGCTTTGGGAATATTGAATAACTTTTTAATTCTTTCATACTTTTTTCCCAGCTAAAGAGATGTGAATTTTTCATCCTAAAACAGTTAAAGATTAATAACAATTGGAAAGTGAATTTCACCAGTCTCCCTGACTTAACTGATAAGATTTTATGGAAAAATATCATCTATTATTATGAAGTTGAATATTGCAAAGGTATTGTAAAAGGACTGCATATCATTAAAAAGATTTTTTTTGAAGGAGTGAGAATTGTGTCTGACAGATAATGACAATGGATCGTTAATTAATTGATTATAATGGTGTAGAAAGCTTTCTTTGTAGATCTTTTTTGTAGAAACCTGCATTTTGCTAAGAAACACCATGTTCCATGAAGGGCTCGTGTAAGAATTCTTTTTCTCAAGATGAACTCTGGGATCATTTATCAGCTATTTGGGGAGAAAAAAAGAAAGGCTAAATTGCTTACTCCTTGAACCTTACGATGAATTTCCATTTTTTGTGTATCTCTCTTTTTTTTTCTTTTTTTTCTCGTATATAATGCATCCTGGAGATGGTATAAAATGACAGCGTAGGTTTGTTTTGGAGAAGGCGTTCCTAGGAAAACTCTAAAGGAGCATAAGGTTGGAGCGTCATCTGAAGAAGGAAGATGAGCGGTGGAGGAACCCTGCCCCATAATGCCCTTCGCTGGCGCATGCCCCCCAGCGGACCTCAGAACTCCTGACTATGGACTCCCTGAGTTCTTCTGGCTACAGTGTGGGAACCATAGGCTGACTTCTCATGAGTCATATTGATTTTTTTTCCCCCCCCAAAAAAAAATTTTTTTCAAGTGATAGAAAAATATAGTAACATAGTAACTATGTTCAAAGATACTTCTACTTCCTCTAACAATAGTTATAATACTTGCCGAATATGTAAATATAAAAACTTGCCAGAACTTGATGTGTTTTGTTTTAAGCATTCAAGATGAAATAATACAGCCATAGACTTAAATAACTCATATTCTCTCAACACATAAGATATAATGATTGTCACTCAGGCTTTAAAAATTGATTTGAATATTTTTTTCTCTGTCTCCATAGAGCTAAACTTGGAATTGGGTAACACCTTGACACAGGAATATGAGAAACTGTGGAACTCAGTCTTAACATTATCAGGGGGTTGTGATTTTGGAGAACCCGTGCCCTTAAGGAGAACTTCCAGACCATTTCTTAGACAGAAAGAAATACCTAAAAAAAAAAAAAGAGGTACTAAATTTTTTTTTTTAATTGCTGTCAGATTAGCAATATAATCCTTGTTTAGAAAATAAATCTGGCCTTTGTAAGTTTTGCCTTTTTGAAGGATTAGTCCTGTTGATTTTCTTCCATGCCCACAGCATCCCCTTTGCCTTCTTACATTATTGTTGTTATTGTTTGTTTTGTTTTAAGTAAGCACATGAAAAAAGGAACTGACATTTTTTCATTACCTTTTATTATGCCCTTCACATGAATTTTTCTTATTTTGTCTTAAATCACGTAGTGAGTTGATGATAGGGGATTTGGACCCATATCTGCCTGCTTGTAATATGTTCACCATATTTTCTGCAGAGTAAAGGTTTTGCCAAAGCTTATATGAAGAAATCAGTGTGTTATGATTACCTGCCTTCAAGTTGTTAGCTGCATTCCAGTCATCCCCAACTCATGGGGACCCCACGTACAGTGGGATTGGACCTGGATCTTTTGATCCATAGAGTTTTCATTGGCTAATTTCACAAGTAGGTCACCAGGCCTTTCTTCCTGGTCTGCCTTTGTCTGAAAGTTCTGCTGAAACCTGTTGAAAGACAACTGGTGGCTGCACTTGAGGAACATTGACTGGGAATCAAACTCAGATCTCCCTCACGGAAGGCGAGAATTCTACCTCTTGCCTTCTATTAACAGATTAGACTTGGCTACGCATCGGTTGCCATGAGTTGGAATCAACTCCATGGCCACGTTTTCTTTCTTTTTTTTTAATATGGAAAATTTTTATTTGGGACTGAGATAAAATATATAAAGGCTCTTTTGAGTTTAAACTAATCAATGGTGTAGAAGTATGAATTTATTTTACTAATATTAATGTTTAAATGTAAATTTAGAAATTTTAAAACCTTTATCTTTTGTTTCTTTTGGTTTGGTCTAGAGAAAGACTGTTCCCCCCCGCCACCCCCCGAGGGCCAGAATAAGTACTTGTCTTTTCTGGATTGCATAGTGCCTTATTCACTGTATTTCTCAAAGGCATTCAGCATAAATTGAAATGAAATTCTATTTCAATTTACTCAATATATATTTTACATTTGTGACTTTGCATGTAGAATATAAATTTGATTTAAATATCCTGCCTTATAACAATTCTATTGAGTATTATTTACTTTGCAATAAATGATTGAAGTGTTTCATTTTATTAGTCCAAAACACTTACATCACAGTGATTCATTTGATTAGATTTTGATGTTGAAATATTAATTTTATTTCTGAATTCTACCAAGGATCAAGCCAAGAAATTCACATATCAGGACTCATCCCTCTAAAATCCGAGCTTATACAAGACTATGCTGGAGATATTCTTGCAGAACTGCCCTTTCTAAGCAGGTATTTATAGAAAAACTTCGCTTGTTTGTAGTATCTACATATCTCTATTTATATGTCACTAAATACAGTGGCCTGATTTGTTGTTGTATCTATTGGGTCTATTGATTAGCAAATTTCATGTTAGAAGATACATTTTTATGAGAATTTTAGTGATTTTTACTTTCTGCTTCATCAATGTTATTTAACAATATTTATGTATCTTCTTTAAACCATTATATCCTTCATCCTTTGCATGTGGAAATGTCCCCTTTATGTTTTTTCCTGCAATTGACCTGACATGATTTACAGTATAATAAAGGAAATGGGTTGCTGTGGTATGGTGGTAGCCAAGGTATAGAGCGTAAAAGCCAGATGTGAGATAAATCATTCACGTAGATCTTGAAATCATCAAGAATGATGAAAAAAGAGGAAGAATTAAGGAGAAAGATAGGAATTCACGCCCAGGGAAAGAGTGATAGTAATCTGCATTCAGTGAAAGAAATAGAGGAAAGAGGAAGATTGACCACTTCACTAAGAAGAGTTGTAGTTGACACTGGAGTAAGCTGGCAAGAGGCATGTATATACTAAAATTGATTCATTGTTTATGTGAAATCCAAATTTATCTGGGTGTCCTATTATTTTACTTTCTAAATCTCTCAGTCAGTCCTATACTGAAGGCACGTGTTTCAATGGAGTAGAGAGAAAAACAGTGGTCCTGAGCAGCAAAGAGGAGCATGGAGGGTATTCAACTGCCTACAGGATTTATAGTTATAAACATGAAGGGCAGAGATCTTTAAAATAAGTCATGGTTTACAGTAGAAACGAAACAAAAGAAACCCACATGTGTTCTGTAATGTATGTTTTCTGTTTTCCTCAGTGATGATCCTGCTGTTAAGTCTCTTTCCAAGAAGACAGAATGTGATGAACACAAACATTGGCATTCTTCTAGACCTCTTAGTGATGATTTTGAAGGAGCTCGATGCAACAATGGTGGTAAAAATAACTAATATCCAGTAAACATTTTCAATGCTGTTATTTAGTAAAGAATTGTTGTCAGGTGAGGTCAGCACAATCTGGACTAAACCAAATGCAAAGAAGTTTCCTGAGTAAGCTGAATGCTTCAAAGGCGAGCGTGGAAGGGGAGGGGGTTTAGGAACCGTGGTTTCAGGGGACATCTAAGTCGATTGGCATAATAAAATCTATTAAGGAAACATTCTGCATCCCACTTTGGAGAATGGCAGTCCATGGTATATTCAGTATTCTTTCCAACACCATAATTCTAAGGCACACATTCTTCTTAGGTCCTCCTTATTCACTGTCCAGCTTTCCCATACATATGCTGTGATTGAAAATACCATAGCTTGGGTGAGACGCACCTTAGTCTTCAAAATAACATCTTCACTTTTTGACACTTTAAGGAGGTCTTTTGAAGCAAATTTGCTCAGTGCAATGCATCCTTTGATTTTTTGACTGCTACTTCCATGGAGGTTGATTGGATCCAAGTAAAAGGAAATCCTTGACAACTTCAATATTTTCTCCGTTTATCACGATGTTGCTTATTGGTCCAGTTGTGAGGATTTTTGTTTTTGTTGGGATGCAATCCATACTGAAGGCTGTAGTCTTTGATCTTCATCAGTAAGTGCTTCAAGTCCTCTTTACTTTCAGCAAACAAGGTTGTGTCATCTGCATATTGCAGGTTGTTAATGAGTCTTCTTCTAATCCTGATGCCACGTTCTTCTACATTTAGTTCAGCTTCTCGGATTATTTGCTCAGCATACAGACCGAGTAAGTATGGTGAAAGGACCCAACCCTGACACATGCATTTCTTTCCTTAAACCACACAGTATCACCTTGTTCTGTCCAAACTGCCTCTTGATTTATATACAGGTTCCTCATGAGCACAATTAAGTGTTCTGGACTTCCCAGTCTTTGCAATGTTATTCATAATTTGTTATGATCCACACAGTCAAGTGCCTTTGCATAGTCAATAAAACACAGGTAGACATCTTTCTGGTATTTTCTGCTTTCAGCCAAGATTCATCTGACATCTACAATGATATCCTCATTCCACTTTCTCTTGTGCATCTGACTTGAATTTCTGGCAGTTCCCTGTTGATGTACTGCTACAACCGCTTTCGAATGATCTTCAGCAAAATTTTACTTGTGTGTTATATTAATGATTTTGTTCGATAATTTCCACATTCTGTTGGATTACTTTTCTTTGGGATGGGCACAGATATGGATTTCTTCAGGTCAGTTGGCCAGATAGCTGTCTTCCAAATCTCGGCATAGACAAGTGACCACCTCAAGCTCTATATCCATTTATTGAAACATCTCTACTGGTATTCCTTCAATTCCTGCTGGAGCCTTGTTTTTCGCCAGTGCCTTCAGTGCAGCTTGAACGTCTTCCTTAAGTATCATTGGTTCTGGGTTACATGCTACCTCCTGATATAGTTGAACATTGACCTATTGTTTTTGGTACAGTGACTCTGGGTATGCCTTCCATCGTTTTTTGATGCTTCCTGTGTCATTCAATATTTTCCCCGTAGCATCCTTCAATATTTCAGCTTGAGGCTTAAAGATTTTCTTCAGTTTTTTCAGCTTGAGAAATGCCGAGTGTGTTCTTTCCTTTTGGTTTTCTAACTCTAGGTCTTTGCACATTTTATTATAGTACTTTATTTGTCTTCTTGAGCCCCCTTTGAAATCTTCTGTTCAGCTCTTGTACTTCATTATTTCTGCAGAAATTGGTAAAAATCTTCAAATTCTTCATCTTTGACCTTAGTGGCTGGTGCATAAATTTGAATAATAGTCGTATTAACTGGTCTTCCTTGTAGGTGTATGGATATTATTCTATCACTGACAGTGTTGTACTTCTGGGTAGATCCTGAAACGTTCTTTTGACGATGAATGTGATGCCTTCCCTCTTCAATTTGTCATTCCCATTGCAGTAGACTCTATGATTGCCCAATTCAAAATGGCCCATACCAGTCCTTTTAAGCTCGCTAATGCCTAGGGTATTGATCTTTATGAGTTCCATTTCATTTTTGACAACTTCCAATTCCTAGATTCACGGTTCATACATTCCACGTTCTGATTATTAATGGATGTTTGCAGCTGTTTCTTCTCATTTTGAGTCATGCCACTTCAGCAAATCGAGGCCCCAAAAGCTTGACTCTGTCTGTGTGATTAAGGTAGATGCTACTTTGAGGAGGCAGCTCTTCCCTAGTCGTATTTTGAGTGCCTTCCAACTTGAGGGGCTCATCTTTAGGCACTATACCAATGTTCCACTACTCTTCATAAGTTTTCATTGGCCATTTTTTTCAGAAGTAGACTACAAGGTCCTTCTTCCAAACCTGTCTTAGACTGGAAGCTCCACTGAAACCTGTCTACCATAGATGACCCTGCTGGCATTTGAAAGTGTGGTGGCTTAGCTTCCAGCATCACAGCAACACACAAGCCACCACAGTATGACAAACTGACAGACAAGTGATGGGCTGAGAGATTATGGTCTAATATATCTCATAATCTTACCTTCTTTTTGATTTCAAATGGGTTCAGGTAGGTTTATCGCACTCGTGTATTTCTTTATAATCAGCACAATTTTTAGGCTGTAAACTGTCAGTTTGTTGTACTGTGGTGCTTTGAGTGTTGCTGTGATGCTGGAAGCTATGCCACCAGTATTTCAAATACCAGAAGGGTCACCCGTGGTGTTCAGGTTTCACTGGATCTTCCAGATTATGACAGACTAGGAGGAAGAACCTGGCAATCTACTTCTGAAAAAAGAAATTAGACAGTGAAAAACCTTTCAGATAGCAACAGAACATTGCCTGATGTGATGCTGGAGGATGAGCCACTCAGGTTGGAAGAAAATGAAAGTATGACTGGGGAAGAGTAGCCTCCTCAAAGTAGAGTTGGCCATAATGATGTGGATGGAGTCAGGCTTTCAGGACCTTCATTTGCTGATATGACCTAACGCAAAATGAGAAGAAACAGCTTCAACCATTCATTAATAATTGGAACGTGGAAATACAAAGTATAAATCAAGGAAAATTGGACATCATCAAAAACGAAATGGCACACTTGATAATCAAGATCCTAGGCATTAGTAAGCTGAAGGAGACTAGTATTGGCTATTTCAATTGGACAATTGTATGGTGTACGATGCCGGGAATGACAAATTGAAGAGGAATGGCATCACGTTCATTGTCAAAAAGAACGTTTCAAGATCTATGCTTAAATACAACATTGTCAATGCCTACAAGAAAGACCATTTAATAAGACTATTATTCAAATTTACACACCAACCACTAATGTCAAAGATGAAGAAATTGAATACATTTACCAATTTCTGCAGTCTGCAACTGATCAAACATGCAATTAAGATGAATTGATAATTACTGGTGATTGGAACGCAAATGCTGAAAACAAAAAAGAAGGATCAGTCCGGCACAACTAGATGGTGCCTGGCTACCACCACCAACTGCTCTGATGGATTACAATAGAGGGATCTGGACAGAGCTAGAGAAAAATGTAGAACAAAATTCTAATTCACACACACACACAAAATTAAAAAAAAAAAAAAGACTAGACATACTGGTCTGACAGAGACTGGAGAAACCCTGAGAGTAAGGGCACCCTTATAGCTCAGTAATGAAGTCAATCCTGAGGTTCACCCTTCAGCCAAAGGTTAGACAGGCTCATAAAACAAAACGAGACTATATTGGCACACCAGCCTAAAGGCAAGGGCAAGAACGCACGAGGGGACAGGAAAGCTGGTAATGGGGAACCCAGGGTTGAGAAGTGGTGAGTATGGACATGTTGTGGGGTTGGCAACCAATGTCATAAAACAATATGTGTATTAACTGCTTAATGAGAAACCAGTTTGCTCTGTAAACCATCTAATGTACAATAAAAAAAAAAATAATAAAAAAAGAAGGATCAGTAATTGGAAAATATGGCTTGGTAATAAAAAGATGAAGGAGATCACATGATAGAGCTTTGCAACATTAATGACTTAATCACCGGAAATATCTTTTTTCAATGACATAAAAGAAAATTATACACGTGGACCTCACCTGACAATACCCGGGAATCAAATGGGCTACATCTGTGGAAAAGAACCAT
Source organism: Loxodonta africana (assembly GCF_030014295.1). Classification (NCBI taxonomy): domain Eukaryota; kingdom Metazoa; phylum Chordata; class Mammalia; order Proboscidea; family Elephantidae; genus Loxodonta; species Loxodonta africana. The sequence continues at coordinate 19,622,770 of NC_087362.1, forward strand.
GGAAAAGCTCAATACCATCAGTCAGAATCATCAGTCAGGGGCCTGGTGCAAAATCAGTTGCTCATATGCAAGTTGACACTGAAGGAAATTTAAACAAGTCCACAAAAGCCAAAATATGACCTTGAGTATATTCTACCTGAGTTTAGAGATCCTCTTAAGAACAGATTTGACTATTGACCACGATTGACTGAAGACCAGAGAGTTGTGGGATGACATCAAAGACTTCATATATGATGAAAACAAAAGGTCATTAAAAAGATGAAAAAAAGACCAAAATAAATGCCTAAAAAGACTTTGAAACTTGCTCTTGAATGTAGAATAGCTGAAGTGAATAGAAGAAATGATGACATAAAAGAGCTGGACAGAAGATTTCAAAGGGTGGCTTGAGAAGACAAAGTATAGTAGTGAAATGTGCAAAGACCTGAAGACGGAAACCAAAAGGGAAGAACACACTAGGCATTTCTCAAGCTAAAAGAACTGAAGAAAAAATTCAAACCTCACGTTCCAGTATTCTACGGGGAAAATACTAAATGACACGGAAAGCATCAAAAGAAGATGGAAGGAATACACAGTGTCAGTGTACCAAAAAGAATTGGTCAACATTCAACCATTTCAGGAAGTAGCATATGATCAAGTACTGATGGTACTGAAAGATGAAGTCCAAGCTGCATTTTAGGCGCTGATGATAAACAAGGCCCCAGGAACTGACAAAATTTCAATTGAGATGCTTCAACAACTAATTGCAATGCTGCAAGTGCTGTCACTTATCTATGCCAAGAAATTAGGAGGACAGCTATCTGGCCAACTGACTAGAAGAGATCCATATTTGTGCCCATTCTAAAGAAATGTGATCCAAGAGAATGTGGAAATTATCTAATGATATAATTAATATCACATACAAGCAATATTTTGCTGAACATAATTCAAAAAGAGCTGCAGCCTTACATTGATAGAGAACTGCCAGAAATTCAAGCAGAATTCAGAAGAGGATGAGGAACCAGGAATATCATTGCTGATGTTAGATGGATAGTGACTGAAAGATGTTTACTTGTATTTTATTGACTATGCAAAGGCATTTAACTGTGTAAAGAAAATGATCATATTAAATTATAGATAACATTACGGAGAATGGGAATTACAGAACACTTAACTGTGGTCATGAAGAAACTGCACATAGACCAAGAGGCAGTTGTTTGGACAGAACGAGGGGATACTGAGTGGTTTAAGTCAGCAAAGTGTATGTCAGGATTGTATCCTTTCGCCATACTTATTCAACCTGTATGCTGAGCAAATAAGCCAAGAAACTGGACTATATGAAGAACTTGGCATCAGGACTGGAGGAAGAATTATTAACAGCCTGTGATACGCAAATAACACAAGCTTGCTTGCTTAAAGTGAAGAGGACTTGAAGAACTTACTGATGAAGCTGAAAGACTACAGTCTTCAGGATGAATTACACTTCAACATAAAGAAAACAAAAATCCTCACAACTGGACCAATAAGCAACATAATGATAAATGGAGAAAATATTAAAGTGTTGATGATAAGGATTTCATTTTACTTGAATCCACAATCAATGCCCATGTAAGCAGCAGTCAAGAAGTCAAACAATGTACTGCATTGTGCAAATTTGCTGCAGAAAACCTCTTTAAAGTGTCAAAAATCAAGGATGTCATTTTGAGATCTTGCCATTATATTTTCAACATCCTCCTATGCCTATATCCATGGGAAAGCTGGACAATGAATAAGGAAGACCATAGAAGAATTGACTCATTTGAATTGTAGTGTTGGCAAAGAATATTGAATATACCATGGACTGCCAGAAGAACAAACAAATTTGTCTTGGGAGAAATACAGAAAGAATGCTCCTTAGAAACAAAGATGGTGAAACTTTGTTTCACTCATTTTGAACATGTTATCAGGAAGGACCAATCCCTGGAGAAGGACATCATGCTTGGTAAAAGCACTATGGTCAACAAAAGAGAAGAAGACCCTCAATGAGATGGGTTGGCCACAGTGGCCAATGGACTCAAGCATGGTAATAATTTTGAGGATGATGCAGGATCTGGCAATGTTCTGTTATACATGAGGTTGCAATGAGATGTAGCATACCTGATGGCACCTGAAAATGAACAACATAGTAAAGTTGGTGTAGGAAAAACTGAAAGTAGTTGCACTTAATTAAGACTCCTTATAGCTTGGGAAGTGGCAGACATATTAGTGTTGCAGATCTATGACTTTCACTTAGTATCTATCTTTATCTATAAATCTCTTAATTTCACCTTCATATTTGAGAGACAGTTCTGCTGGATATATGATTCTTGGCTGGCAGTTTTTCTCCTTCAGTATTCTATATATGTCATCCCATTGCCTTCTTGCCTGCATGGTTTCTGTTGAGTAGTCTGAACTTATTGATTCTCCTTTGTAGGTGACTTTTCACTTATCCCTGGCTGCTCTTAAAATTTTCTGTTTATCTTTGGTTATCGCAGGTTTGATGATAATATGCCTTGGTGACTTTCTTTTGGGATCTACCTTGTATGGGGTTCTATGAGCATCTTGGATAGACATCCTTCCATCTTTCACAATGTCAGGGAAGCTTTCTGCCAACAAACCTTTAACAAGTCTCTCTATATTTTTTGTTATCTCTCTCTGTTCTGGTATCCCAATCACTAGCTAGTTATTCTTCATGATAGAGTCGCACATGATTCTTGGGGTTTCTTCAGTTCTTTAAAATTCTTTTATCTGATTTGTCTTCAAATATCTTGGTGCCAAGTGCCTTATCCTCCATCTCTCCAATTCTGCGTTTCAGTTCCTCAATTCTGCTCCTCTGACTTTCTATTGAGTTGTCTACTTCTGTAATTTTATTGTTAAACTTCTGAATTTCTGATTGCTGTCTGTCTATGGATTTTTCCAGCTTATTAAATTTTTCATTATGTTCTTGAATAATCTTTTAATTTCTTCAACTGCTTTATCTGTGTGTTCCTTGGTTTTTTCTGTGTGTTGCCTGATCTCCTTCCTGATGTCTTGGAGAGTTCTGTATATTAGTCTTTTGTATTCTACATCTGGCAATTCCAGGAATACATCTTCTTCCAGGAGGTCCTTGATTCTCTGTTTTGGGAGTTTGTTGAAGCAATCATCGTCTGCTTCTTTATGTGTTTTGATGTTGACTGCTGTCTCTGAGACACCTATAAGTTATTGTAATAATTTATTTTATGTTTGCTACAGTGTCCTAGCTTCTTGCTTTGTTTTGTTTTGAGTTTTAGGTTGCTAGAGTGAGCTAACTTGATTGTTGGTACCTTTGAAGCACTAATGTCCTGTTACCAGATGACTACAGCTGTTACCAGGCATATGAGCCTAGGAGTCCATTCACTATTCTTGTATAGATTCAGCTCAGTTGTCCTGATAGTTGGTCACATACTGTGTGGTGTAGGCTCTCACCTACTATCTTGGAGGAGCAGTGGTGATGGGTGTATGCACTGGTTTCTGGTAGCGGCAGGGGTCACACTCTGAGGAAGGCAGGGTGCTGACTGCCTTCCCCCAAGTATCAGTGAGGAAAGAGTGTCTCATTTCTCTAGAGCGCTCTGGTGGGTGGGCTTTGCAGCTGCACCTTAGGCACCCAATGCTTATACCTCTGAAGACTGGCAGAAACCACTATCCTCAGATCCCTTTTGCAGGTGGCTAGGTGGCATGGATGGAGTCTCCAGCCCTTAGATCCCTGCTGTGGGTAGGTGACGGCCCTGTTTAATAGACAGAGTGGTATCAGACCTCTGAAACCTCCCTCTCCACCACACAGATGAAATAATTATAGCCAGACCTCTAACAGATTTGCCCTTGCAATATAATAGCCACCTGGAACCATGTAGGGGTGAAAGCCAAAGTCTGTGGATCGCTTATGCCTGGACTGGAGCCACTTCTGCTCTGAGCTTCTGGATTAGGGGAGTCAGGAAAGTATTTTTCCCCGTTTATTAATTTGTTCCTTCTCCCAGGCCAGGAGAATAGCTCAGACAGAGTGCAGCAGGTTCTGTCTCAGGCCCAGGGAAATCAACTGTTAATGAAGCTGGCTGGGGTAGGGGGGAGGGGTCAGATAGATAGGAGAGGGTGCTTTCAAAAGAAGGTGCTATTAGACAAAATCACTTATCTTGTGTGGAGAGCACTGTTATCTCAGATTCCAGAGGTGTGTGTAGCCTGTGTGCACTGGTTGGGTCCCCGCTGAGATTGGCCCAGGGGGTTAGGGCTGCATCCCGCACTTGCCTTCTTCCACTGAAGCAGCTTTGTCCTAAACTCCACAGCCAGCCCAGTAACCATCGTGGCAGGGGGTTGGGGTGCTGGCACTTCATTTGCCTTCTTTCGCTGAAGCAGCTGCTTCCTAAACACCACGGCCAGCCCTGCTGTAGACACGCTACAGGGTCAGGGGTGCTCCACTTTGCTTGCCTTCTTTCACTGAAGCTACTGTGTCTCAGGGAAACTACTATCAGCCCTGCCACCACTGCACCAAAGAAACAGTGCCAAGAAATTGGAGCTGAGGCACTGCATGGGCCCAGCAACTCATCGCTGCTTCTGCACCATCTCACCCTCCCCCATCACTCAGTTCAATTGCTTAATTCTGAGTTTGATGCTCAGGGTTCATAGATTGTCATATATGTAATTGATTCACTTGTTTTTTTGTGTCTTTGTTGCAAGAGGGTTCAGCCGAAGCTTCTGCCTAGTTTGCCATCTTGGCCCTGCATCCAGCATCTATCTTATTATTTGAGACCTAGCACTGTTTTTTTTTTTTTAATGTGTTCCAAGGAATCCCTGGGTAGTGTAAATGGTTAATGCACTCAGCTGTACCTGAAAGTTGGTGGTTTGAGACCACCCAGAAGTGCCATGGAAGAAAAGACTTGTGATCTACTTCCCAAAAAGTGGTAATTGGTAACTCTATGGAGCACAGGTCTACTCTGACACACCTACGGGTCTATTCAAAAGCAACTGGTTGGTGGTATGTGCTCTGGATTATGCTAGGTTCTGGGAATACTACAAGGAATAAAAAAGATTTGCTTCCTCTTCCTGTGATCACAGTCTAGCACAGAAAGTGGTAATGCACATACCCTTATAGAGGTAGTTATTTAAAATCATGATAAGTGCCTCAAATCAAGAGGAAAGTGTGTGACAAGAGTCTGGGAGAGGGATGGTGGATTTTCAAGACAAACTATTGAAGTAAGCTTCAAAAGAGATAAGCTTTGGGCTTTGGAGGCTGGCGGTAGTGGCAGAGAGCAATATCTTTGATCTTAATATGCTATCAGCGTTGGGACCCACTACTGTATGAACAGGTGGTGGTGGCTGGCCCTCAGCATCTGGTCAATCTTTACTTTGAAGGATGCAGTTAGGCTGTGCTCCGGTACCAGAGGGTGAGGCTGGTGGGAAAGACAGAGGTCCTGGTACAAGATGCTGTGGCATAGAGAAGGGCCTGGCTCTGCCAGTCTTAGTGCATTTGGTGATAGGAGGCCATTTGGTGCCTTGGGCAGCCTGGATGGTATTCTTGGGTCCTGGCATTTTCTGTCCCCATTGCTGAGTAAGGAAGCACTCAAATGCTTCTCAGGAATGGTCTCAAAATTAGTCAGGGAAATTAGTATCAGAATAAGTGAATAGGATCTGGTTAGGTCTGATTAGAACATGACATGTGTAGGGCTGTTAAATAGGTAGATAAATTGCAGAAGCTCATTTGGAGCTTTTGGTCTTAGCATGATACCTTACTCTAGGTTGTGTTCAGTACTGCCCCAGACTGGGAATATTCTGCCCATTGGCAGTACCTTAATTCCAGAGTCCATCCCATGATATCATCCAGAATTTGACTAAGTTGTTGTAGCCAAATGTTTCTGACCTAAGTTTTAGGGAGTTCTGTTCCCATGTTTGGTTGGTACAGTGTGTCCACAGGCTTTTCTCATGATCCTGTGACCAGTGCCAGGGTCTAACAATGACAAAGAACTGGTATATTCTCATTTAGGCCCTTCTTTTTTTTTTTTTTTTATGGTGAGTCAGAATCGACTTGACAGAAGTGGGTTATGATATTTCAACATGGCTCAAGTAATCTTATGTTACTATATCTCCATCTCTAACATGTCTAGAATTAGATTAATATGAGTTGTTACAGGATTTTGTCAAAGCCTTTTTCATGAACACTCTAAGTATGGAACTGTTATTTATAAATATTAATACCAGCATATTTTATATCCTACAGCTAATTGCAAAGATGCCAAAGGAAGAAGAGATGTACAGAAATTACATCATTTTTATTATGACTTTGGAAAATCTTTGATAGGACGTAACAAACCTCTAAGGGTTGTGAGAGAAAAGCCTCTGAAACTTCCAGCAAGGTCTTCTATGCAAAAGAAAAGGAAATGCCAGGTACAAACTTGATCTAACAGGGTATGGTGATGTGTGGGCGCCTGAGGCTCTACTCTTTGCTTGGGAGTATTGTACAAATTGGCAATCTCATGTGTTGTTAGAGAACAAGAAAGTGGTAGTGGGAAAACGCCCCCTTAAAAAAAGAAAAGAATAATTGTAAGACCAAAAAAAAAAAAAAGACCAAGCATATGCTAAATACTAGCTGTGAATCACAACCGATAAAGCAATTCATTCTCCTTTTAGAACATTTGGAAAATGTGGAAAAGTGTAATGGAGAAAATAAAATCCTAATAGGACCTTCTTACAAACTTAAGCATCTTTAACATTTTGATGCATTTTCTTATAATCCTTTTCCCTTTCATATTATTAGTCTTTTGAAATAAAATTTTATGGGTGCATAATATACAAAATGGCCATAGTATTATTAGTTTAACCACTTCCTTGTTGTAATATAAAAAAAAATTCGTAAGAAAGAAACACCTGTAATTGCACATTCCTGCTGGTAACCACTATTAACATTCTGTTGTTGGTGATGCCATCGAGTTGATTCTGAATAATAGTGACCCTATGTGCAACAGAATGGGACACCGCCAAGTCCTGCATCATCCTCACAATCATTGTTCTGCTTCAGCTCATTGTTGCAGCCTCTATGTCACTCTATCTCATTGAAGGTCTACCTCTTTTTCGCTGATCCTCCACTTTACCAAGCATGATACGATAATATCCATATGCCTACAAGAAAGATCAGCTAATGTGATTATTCAAATTTATGCCCCAACCACTAAGGCAGAAGTGAAGAAATGGAAGATTTTTACCAACTTCTGCCATCTGAAATTGATCGAACATGCAATCAGGATGCATTGATAATTACTGGTGATTGGAATGCCAATGTTGGAAGCTAAGAAGAAGGATCGGTAGTTGGAAAATATGGTCTTGATGAAGAAACAATGCCAGAGTTCGCATGATAGAATTTTGCAAGACCAACAACTTCATTGCAAATATCTTTTTTTCACCAACATAAACGGTGACTATACATGTGGCCCTTGACAGATGGAATACACAGGAATCAAATCGACTACATCTGTGGGAAGAGGCAATGGAGAAGCTTAATATCGTCAGAACAAGGCTGAGGCGAACTGTACAACAGACCGTCGTGTTCATATGCAAGTTCAAGTTGAAGCTGAAGAGAATTAAAAGAAGTCCACAAGAGCCAAAGTGTACTCAAACAGACCTTGAGTATATCCCACCTGAATTTAGAGACCTTCTCAAGAATAGACTTGACACACTGAACACTAATGATCAAAGATCAAATGAGTTGTGGTATGACATCAAGGACATCATACAAGAAGAAAGCAAAAGGTCACTCAAAAGACAGGACAATAAGAGTAGACCAAAATGGATGTCCTTGAACGTAGAGTAGCTAAAGTGAATGGAAGAAATGATGAAGTAAAAGAGCTGAACGGCAGATTTCAATGGGTGTTTTGAAAAGACAAAGTATATAATAAAATGTGCAAAGACCTGGAGTTAGAAAACCAAAAGGTAGAAACATGCTCAGCATTTCTCAAACTGAAAGAAATGAAGAAAAAATTCAAGCCTCGAGTGGCAATATTGAAGGATTCTATAGCAAAAATATTAAATGACGCGGGAAGCATCAAAAGAAGATGGAAGGAATACACAGAGTCACTCTACCAAGAAGAATTAACTGATGATCTACCATTTTAGGAGGTAGCATATGGTCCATTGAAGGAAGAAGTGAAAAACAAGGCTTCAGGAATTGAAGGAATACCAGTTGAGATGTTTCAAACAAATGGATGCAATGGCTGGAAGTACTTGTTCATCTATGCCAATAAATTTGGAAGACAGCTACCTGGTCAACTGACTGGAAGAGATCCATATTTGTGCTTATTCCAAAGAAAGTTTATTCAATGGAAGGTGGAAACTATCGAACAATATCATTAATATCACATGCAAGCAAAATTTTGCTGAAGATAATTTAAAAATGGCTGCAGTCATATATCAGTACAAAACTGCCAGAAGTTCAAGCAGTATTCAGAAGAGAACGTGGAATGAGGGATATTATTACTGATGTCAGATGGATCTTGGCTGAGAGAGAATACCAGAAAGATGTTTACCTGTGTTTTATTGACCATGCCCTTTGAAATCTTCTGTTCAGCTCTTTTACTTCATTTCTTCCATTCACTTTAGCTACTCTACATTCAAGGACAAGTTTCAGAGTCCCTCTGATATCGATTTTGGTCTATTGTTATTGTCCTGTCTTTTGAGTGACCTTTTACTTTCTTCTTGTATGATGTCCTTGATGTTATACCACAACTCATTTGGTCTTTGATCATTAATGTTCATTGTGTCAAATCTATTCTTGAGATGGTCTCTAAATTCAGGTGGGATATACTTAAGGTCTCTTTGAGTATACTCTGGCTCTTGTGGACTTCCTTTAGTTTTCTTGTGGATCATATCAAATTATAGCTAACATACAAAGACTGGGAATTCCGAAACACGTAATTGTGCTCATGGGAAACCTGTACATAGACAAAGAGGCAGTTGTTTGAACAGAACAAGGGGATACTGTGTGGTTTAAAATCAGGAAATGTATGAGTCAGGGTTGTATGCTTTCACCATACTTATTCAATCTCTATGCTGAGCAAATAATCTGAGAAGCTGGACTCTGTGAAAAAGAACTTGGCATCAGGATTGGAGGAAGACTCATAAACAAGCTGCAATATGTAGATGACACAACCTTGCTTGATGAAAGGGAATAGAACTTGAAGCACTTACTGATGAAGATCAAAGACTACAGCCTTCAATATGGATGGAACCTCAACTTAAAGAAAACAAAAATCCTCACAACTGGACCAATAATCAACATCATGATAAACGGAGAAAATATTGAAGTTGTCAAGGATTTCCTTTTACTTGGATTCACAATCAACACATATGGAAGTAGCAGTCAAGAAATCAAATGATGTATTGCATTGGAGAAATCTGCTGCAAACCCAGTGCCCCAGTGCCAAAGACCTCTTTAAAGTCTTAAAAAGTAAAGATGTTGCTTTGACAACTAAGGTGCACTTGACCCAAGCCATGGTGTTTTCGACTGCCTCATATGCACAGAAAAGCTGGACAATGAATAAGGAAAACCGAAGAAGAGCTGATGGCTTTGAATTATGGTGTTGGTGAAGAATATTGAATATACCATGGATTGCTAGAAGAATGAACAAATCTGTTTTGGAAGAAGTACAGCTAGAATGCTCCTTAAAAGGGAGGATGGCGAGACTTTGTCTCACATTCTTTGAACATATTATCAGGAAAGACCAATCCCTGGAGAAGGACATCAGGCTTGATAAAGTAGAGGGTCAAAGAAAAAAAGAAAGACCCTCAATAAAACAGTTTGACACAATGGCTGTAATAATGGGTTCAAACATAGCAAAGACTGTGAGAATGGCACAGGACTGGGCAGTGTTTTGTTCCATTGTAAATGCGGTGGCTATGAGTGGCAAATGACTGGACAGCACCTAACAGCAACAAGTTACATAGTTAGTGAGTGGCAGGGCCAGGACTGACTCTGGAGCCTGCCGTTTTAAGGGCTTAGCTCTAATGATAATGATTATCAGGATATGAGAAATCTTTCTTTTTTTGTATTCTTACCAATAATGATTTTTAAAAATCAAATTATTTGATCACTGGGTGATACGAGTATATTTTCAAATTTTACATTCCATTTGTGTTTCTTCCTCTATCATTCTCTTTTATAGTCTTTACTATTTTCTATAGTATTTTTCTTTTGATTATTGATTGCTTAATTCTTTTTGTATTTAGAGTGTTATATTCTTTATCATACATGTTGAAAACATTTTCTTAGTCTCTATTTCACACTCTATATGTGTGCTTAAGGAAGTTTCACTTTCTGGATGTTGTCCCTGAAGACAGTAAATTTCGAGGATATCTTTTTATATAGGGTTAGGATTTGTCGCTCTCAAGAAGACCTAATGTCACTAAATCAGCTGTTTAGAGTCCTTGAGATGATCCAGTGTTTCTAGATTGAGAGGTAGAGAATGGAGGAATGCTAAGTAATATATACGCACCCTGGATTCTGGATAAGAAAGTGCGTCACAGAGATTGGTGCAACAAAATATGGAAGTTCTCTGTTGCATACAATAATCTAGATATGGGAATATTAAATCTGATTTTGCCAATATTTATAACTGTCTTGATTATTCTCCCTTCAGGCTTATTAAGAATTCTTCTAGGAATCACTGGGCAAAAGTTGCATTTGTTTTTCTATACAGTATGTTCTTCTCCAGAGTAGTTTGTGATTATACCACAGTTTGTCTGATCTTAGAAAAGATATTTATTCCAAATGGATATTAGTTTGAATTGGCTTTTCTTAGACTCAACTTGCCAGACCTAGAATGAAGGAACGCTGACTTTCCACACACTGGATTAAAATATATAGTAGCTGAGAAGACAGAGAAAGGAAATGGCAAATTAAACTAATGGCCTAAGATATTAAATATTTCTTTCAATACTGTCAGATACATTATCCTGAAAAAAAAATGTGTTTTCATTGTTTAGTTGATTTTTATTTCTATGTCTTTGTTTTCTAGAAGAGCAATACAGAAAAACTTATCGAAGAAAATCAAAAGAGACAGCTAGCTAAACTAGAAAAAAGGGAGGAAGAAAGATGGAATAACTTGTCCCTGTCTATTGAAAAGGAAATCAAAGGGAATCTTAATTCTGGAGTGGGAAGACTAGAAGATTTTCTCCAAACATGCCCTGTTAAATCTGTAAAACTTATTGCTGAAATGGTAGGATTGGAGGCCTGTTTTAAGTCATGGATGGAATACTGTCTAAAGCCAGGTACGTGGATATATTAATTTTAGAATTTTCTTGAATAACATGTTAGTGAGGACAGAGCAAAGGAGTCCCTGGTGGCATGAATAGTTACACACGGCACTACTAACCAAAAGATTGCCTTGTAAATGAGACCTGGCAGTCTGATTCTGAAAGGTCACAGCCATGAAAATCCTACAGAGCAGTTCTACTCCACACACATGGGGTCACTGTGAGTTGGAATTGACTCAATGTCAACTACGAACAACAATCAAATAGAGAAAAGAAATGGCATTGACCACACATTTTGATTCTTCTGTCATGTACTAATTTGGGGAGCTACTTTTGATGTCGAAAGAAGAAGAGGGTATGCTTTTGTTTGATCCAGTAATAACATCACAGCTATAGCATGGGGAGGGTATCAGTGGATAGATTTGATTTGAAAATTCAATTCAGCAAACGATTCTTCAAAGCCAGCCATGAGTACTGAGTACCAGGTTGGGTGTCTACGGTACTCGTACTTCTGAACCAAAGAGCAAAGTCTCTGCTCTTAAGGGTCTTAATGATGTTTCTTAAGGGACTTGGGCACATGCTCAGTTTATATCACCCCACATGTACCATGGTACAATAACCACAACCAAAGCAAAAACAATAAGACTGATGAATATTTAACGATCATTTGCTATAGTCTAAGAAATACATGTTTCATTAATTGAAACATGTGAATTATACATATCATTTAATTCTCACAATTCTTTGAGGTAGGTTCCATTACCCTGAAATTACACATAAGCAATAGGGTTTCCAGGAGAGCTAATTATGTGTTTAAATGTCATCGACAGAGCAAGGAAAATTTTAATATACCACTTTTGCTTCAAAGTATATGCACAAATTAAATAGATAAATTGGGATACAAACACTGTTTTATGGATGAGGGCCAGAGAATTAACATTTTTGATTGGAGAGAAGATGAAAGGTATTTATCCCTTAATTGTGGTCAGAGGAAAGTAATTATTAAAAGTACAGTATGGAATGGCCATCTTAAAAAAAAAAAATTCAGTTCAGCCCAGACTAAATCTTATTTCTAATGATTATACTATTGTCATTATTGTAGTCATTTGACATAGATTATTTTGTTCAATCCTTCTAATATATTTATGTGATTAGACCTTATAAAGATAATAAGGCTTAGAGAGGAAGCTTTCCAAGTACCTAAATGAAGCATGCAAGTTCAATTTGAATTTCAGACAATGAATAATTTTTTAGTGCAAGTATATGACATGCAATATTGCCCCCACATTGGTACCCTCTATTTTCGTTCGTTAAAGCTGGCAACTCTAACTCCAGAGTCCACAATTTTAACTCATCTACAGTACTTGTATTACGAGTCCCTTGATTCTTGTGAGTGATGCATATGAATAAGCTTTTATTTTTCCTGTGATAAAACTAAGTCACCTTTGGGCACTGTTTTGTCAATGTCTCGCCTCACTTAAATCATGCACACAGATGTTTTACTTTAACAGAAGCAGAATCTAAAGATGTAAACATAGTAATTCAGATGATGAAAAGGATTCACGTAATCCATGATAAATACTCAGAACTATTACAAAATTCACATCGACAAAAATTAGCCAAATATTTAAAATATGTTGGATTTGACAACTTGGCACACTCCTTATGTCCTCAGGTAAATGCTATAGAACATATTATGTGGCATTCATGTGTGTGTGTATGAAGTATTTTATGGAATGTATTTAAAATAAATGTATACTAGATTCAATCAAAAGAGTCCAATCCACGATAATATCATTAACTACATATTATCATGGATATGTACAGGTCTAATATTGTTTTGGATGTATATATACCTAGAATAACATTTTTATTCATATAAGGTTGTAGCATGTCCAAATATATTTATAGTAGTTTGCTTGAGATCTTTGTAAAATTCATTCATTTATTCATTAAACAAATATTTATTGACCACCCAGCATGTATCAGGGACTGTTTTAGGCACTGGGGATACTACAGTGGTTTTTTTTTTTTTTTTAATTTCTCCTCTAACAGAGCTTACAATGGAGTTTAATTTTGAATTCTACATTTTTTCAAAAGGCAATCTCATCTAATTAATGGATTTAAATTCTATTTGCAGATGAATTCCAAATGCATATCTCCATCTTTTGACTCCTCTCGTCTCCTCTTCTATCTGATTTATGGATAATTCTTCAGTCCAAGTAGGGACTCAGTATCTCCACTCGGATATCTAATAAACTTATCAAAGTAAAATTTCTTGTCAGGGGTTGATTTCCCCCTTCCTTCTTTTCATCTAATCATCTTCATCTTAGTAAATTCACCACAATCTACTCAACTGCTGAATCACCAAATTTAGGAATTCTTCATTCCTTTCTTTCTCTCACAGACCTTTATTTCCAATCCTTCAACATATCCTGGTCCTTCTATCTTCAAAGTATATCTTAGATTTATCAATTCTCTGCCCCCGTTACCTTAGTCCAAGCTATTGTTTTTTTGACTGTGCATACTACAAATTGACTTTCCTTCAATTTCTTTCCTTGATTTCCTTACAACTTGTTCCCAATATGGTGGCAATCTTGTAAATCTTGAGTCACAACATGTCACTCTCCTACTGAAAATGTTTCAGGGACTTCCCATCTCACTTCGAATAAACTCTTTACCAAGGCCCACAAAGCCCTTCTTACCTGGTTTCTTGTTACCTCTCCATTTCCATTTCCAAACGCTTTATTATTGAGAGAGCAGATCTCATGTTTACCTCAGAGTTTTTGCACTAGCTGTTTCTCCTGTATGAATGTTTATTCCTTCAGGTCTTAGCTTGGCTGGATCTTCTGATCGTTAATGTTTTAGGTGAGACATCACCTTATCAGAGAAGAATTTATGATAATCTGGTTTGAGACGATTCAGTCATTAGAGGCATTTCTCCCTCCTCACCCCCATAACCCATAGAGTCATTAAGATATTTCCTTATTTCTGTTTCTTTACAGCATATATCACTATTTAAATTTCTTTGTTTATATTTTGTTCATTTGGTTATTGTTTGTTTCCCTAATTTAGAATGTAAATTCCATCAGAGCAGGACCCTTCTCTCTATGGTTTCTTTATGTGCCTCTCATGCAGTAAGTTTTAAAATATGCATTCAATAAATGAAAGGAAAAAAGGCAGAAAGGATGGGTGAAGGGAAGGGAAGAGTTCTGTAGATGCGATTGTTGTCTGCAAATCATGTTTTCTACATACCTTCAGAAATTTCTGAAGATCCCTGGAAAGAATTAAAATTAATCCTCAGAGAGATGGATCAACTTCATTTTTTTTTCTTAGAAAGTCTCACAATTATTTCTATTGAATATTTTGCATGTATACTGACTCCTTTAAACTCCTCATTTGTTATTAGCTATTACTTTTAGAGAGTGATTGAAGAGAAAATATATTTTAAGGTAAAGTATCTCTCTTGGTAATAATTTGAGAACCACAAATATAGTATATTTAGAAAAAGGAGAGCTACACTTGGCAGCTGCTTGATCTTAGTAAAGTGAGGATGCTTTTTGTTAAGAGGGGAATAGGAGAGAGGGCATCCACTCAGGATAACTAGCTGGTGAGAGGAGATATAGTTAGCCTTACACTTTGTCCTCAACCAGTGGTTCCTATAATGGCTTTAGAACGTCCCTGAGTCTCCATGCTGAGTGACGACAGGAATTCAGACTTTGCTATGTGGCCCATTCCTGAAGACTGCTAACATGGTCTACTAATCCTTTCAGGTGGGTCTTGCTTCCCTAGCTTCAGGATGACTTTGAACAACTCCTTGGCAATTCTGCAGATCCCTCTGGACTGCTTGAAACCAGTTTTCCTGGGTGGTTTTTCTTTTCCTCTGCTACACTTTGAGGGTCTCTCTCTTTTTTTTTTTTTTGCGTTTCAGCAGAAATTTATTATTTTTTATAAAAATATCCCTGTAGTTAGTTATAACAACAAAACCGTTTTTCATAAGCCGAGCTTACATATATCAATATACCTACAAGGCTAAAACTCTATGCTAATTTACTTTTTGAACCTTGTAATGTGCTCCTATCAGAGCTGTCATTATTACCCAGTTACAGTGATGCCTCGAATCCCATGCTTTCATCTGCACATGCTACAAGCACGCGCTGTTTTTTTCATTCCTGCTGGTGTTTTTTTTTTTTTTTTTTGCTATACTTAGGATTACAGTTTTATTACAGTAAAAAGGGTACAAATGAAGAAACACAGGGAGAGGCCTGGGAGGATCCCCAGTGAAGAGCTTCCATGTCTGCAGAAACACGTTACTCTCCCATGCTTCCATATCTATCACTGACTAGCGAGGTCACCCAAGCTTCAGGGTCCAGAATTTTTATCAGGGTTTCATTACATAAGCTTGATTGAATCACTGCTCATGAGGTTGAAATTAACCTCCTGCTTCTTTTCCCTCCCCTCCCCTGAGATTGTTCTGATATCACATTCCCTGGTGGGACTAGTCACTTCATTCACATAACCCCCCAAGTGTAATTTGGAGCTGCTCCACAAATAATGAAAATTCCAATCACTGGGGAAGTTCCAAGGGTTTAGGGATTACTTCCCAGGAACCAGGAACAAAGACCCAGTGCTCTAGTTAAAGTTAATCGTACACTCTACATTCCCAGGTCCGTCCATGTTTTTTTTCTTTTTAACCTTTTATTTTAACATAATTTAGGTTTACTAAAAAGTTGCAGGTATATTACAACATATTCTTGTAATCTCTTCATCCAGAGTCCTCAAATATTCACATTTTTTTCACTTTTTTTTTTAATTTTTATTGAGCTTCAAGTGAACATTTACAAATCAAGTCAGTCTGTCACATATAAGTTTATATACACCTTACTCCATACTCCCACTTGCTCTCCCCCTAATGAGTCAGCCCTTCAGTCTCTCCTTTTGTGACAATTTTGCCAGCTTCCAACCCTCTCTACCCTCCCATCCCCCCTCCAGACAGGAGATGCCAACACAGTCTCAAGTGTCCACCTGATACAAGTAGCTCACTCTTCATCAGCATCTCTCTCCTCCCCACTGTCCAGTCCCTTCCATGTCTGATGAGTTGTCTTCCGGAATGGTTCCTGTCCTGGGCCAACAGAAGGTTTGGCGACCATGACTGCCGGGATTCCTCTAGTCTCAGTCAGACCATTAAGTATGGTCTTTTTGTGAGAATGAGGGGTCTGCATCCCACTGATCTCCTCCTCCCTCAGGGGTTCTCTGTTGTGCTCCCTGTCAGGGCAGTCATCGATTGTGGCCGGGCACCAACTAGTTCTTCTGGTCTCAGGATGATGTAAGTCTGTGGTTCATGTGGCCATTTCTGTCTCTTGGGCTCTTAGTTATCGTGTGACCTTGGTGTTCTTCATTCGCCTTTGATCCAGGTGGGTTGAGACCAATTGATGCATCTTAGATGGCTGCTTGT
Organism: Loxodonta africana; assembly: GCF_030014295.1. Classification (NCBI taxonomy): domain Eukaryota; kingdom Metazoa; phylum Chordata; class Mammalia; order Proboscidea; family Elephantidae; genus Loxodonta; species Loxodonta africana. Next base: position 19,639,466 of record NC_087362.1, read on the forward strand.
TAGCATTTAAGACCCCAGACGCCACATTTCAAAGTGGGTTGCAGAATGTTTTCATAATAGAATTATTTTGCCAATTGACTTAGAAGTCCCCTTAAGCCATAGTCCCCAAACCCCCGCCCTTGCTCCGCTGACCTTTGAAAAGCATTCAGTTTATCCCGGAAACTCCTTTGCTTTTGGTCCAGTCCAGTTGAGCTGACCTTCCTTGTATTGAGTATTGTCCTTCCCTTCACCTAAAGCAGTTCTTATCTACTAACTAATCAGTAAAAGACCCTCTCCCACCCTCCCTCGCTCCCCCCTTCATAACCACAAAAGTATGCGTTCTTCTCAATTTATACTATTTCTCAAGATCTTATAATAGTGGTCTTATACAATATTTGTCCTTTTGCCTCTGACTAATTTTGCTCAGCATAATGCCTTCCACGTTCCTCTATGTTATGAAATGTTTCACAGATTCGTCACTGTTCTTTATCGATGCGTAGTATTCCATTGTGTGAATATACCACAATTTATTTAACCATTCATCCATTGATGGACACCTTAGTTGCTTCCAGCTTTTTGCTATTGTAAACAGAGCTGCAATAAACATGGGTGTGCATATATCTGTTCGTGTGAAGGCTTTAATTTCTCTAGGGTATTTTTTATATTCCGAGGAGTGGGATTTCTGGGTTGCATAGTAGGTCTATTTCTAACTGTTTAAGATAACGCCAGATCGATTTCCAAAGTGGTTGTACCATTTTACATTCCCACCAGCAGTATATAAGAGTTCCAATCTCTCTGCAGCATCTCCAACATTTATTATTTTGTGTTTTTTGGATTAATGCCAGCCTTGTTGGAGTGAGATGGAATCTCATCGAAGTTTTAATTTGTATTTCTCTAATGGCTAATGATCGAGAGCATTTTCTCATGTATCTGTTAGCTGCCTGAATATCTTCTTCAGTGAAGTGTGTGTTCATATCCTTTGCCCACTTCTTGATTGGGTTGTTTGTCTTTTTGTGGTTGAGTTTTAACAGAATTATATAGATTTTAGAGATCAGGCGCTGGTCGGAGATGTCATAGCTGAAAATTCTTTCCCAGTCTGTAGGTGGTCTTTTTACTCTTTTGGTGAAGCCTTTAGATGAGCATAGGTGTTTGATTTTTAGGAGCTCCCAGTTATCTGGTTTCTCTTCATCATTTTTGGTAATGTTTAGTATTCTGTTTATGCCTTGTATTAGGGCTCTTAATGTTGTCCCTATTTTTCCTTCCATGATCTTTATCGTTTTAGTCTTTGTGTTCAGGTCTTTGATCCACTTGGAGTTAGTTTTTGTGCGTGGTGTGAGGTATGGGTCCTGTTTCATTTTTTTGCAAATGGATGTCCAGTTATGCCAGCACCATTTGTTAAAAAGACTACCTTTTCCCCAATTAACTGACACTGGACCTTTGTCAAATATCAGCTGCTCATATGTGGATGGATTTATATCCGGGTTCTCAATTCTGTTCCATTGGTCTATGTGCCTGTTGTTGTACCAGTACCAGGCTGTTTTGACTACTGTGGCTGTATAATAGGTTCTGAAATTAGGTAGAGTGAGGCCTCCCACTTTCTTCGTCTTTTTCAGTAATTCTTTACTTATCCGAGGCTTCTTTCCCTTCCATATGAAGTTGGTGATTTGTTTCTCCATCACATTAAAAAATGTCATTGGAATTTGGATCAGAAGTGCATTGTATGTATAGATGGTTTTTGGTAGAATAGACATTTTTACTATGTTAAGTCTTCCTATCCATGAGCAAGGTATGTTTTTCCACTTAAGTAGGTCCTCTTTAGTTTCTTGTAGTAGTACTTTGTAGTTTTCTTTATATAGGTCTTTTACATCTTTGGTAAGATTTATTCCTAAGTATTTTACCTTCTTGGGGGCTATTGTGAATGGTATTGATTTGGTGATTTCCTCTTCGATGTTCTTTTTGTTGATGTAGAGGAATCTAAGTGATTTTTGTATGTTTATCTTATAACCTGAGACTCTGCCAAACTCTTCTATTAGTTTCGGTAGTTTTCTGGAGGATTCCTTAGGGTTTTCTGTGTATAAGATCATGTCATCTGCAAATAGAGATAATTTTACTTCCTCTTTGCCAATCTGGATGCCCTTTATTTCTTTGTCTAGCCTAATTGCTCTGGCTAGGACCTCTAGCACAATGTTGAATAAGAGCGGTGATAAAAGGCATCCTTGTCTGGTTCCTGTTCTTAAGGGAAATGCTTTCAGGCTCTCTCTATTTAGAGTGATGTTGGCTGTTGGCTTTGTATAAAAAAAAAAAAGGCTTTGTATAGATGCCTTTTATTATGTTGAGGAATTTTCCTTCAATTCCTATTTTGGTGAGAGTTTTTATCATAAATGGGTGTTGGACTTTGTCAAATGCCTTTTCTGCATCAATTGATAAGATCATGTGGTTTTTGTCTTTTGTTTTATTTATATGGTGGATTACATTAATGGTTTTTCTAATATTAAACCAGCCTTGCATACCTGGTATAAATCCAACTTGGTCATGGTGCATTATTTTTTTGATATGATGTCGAATTCTATTGGCTAGAATTTTGTTGAGGATTTTTGCATTTACGTTCATGAGGGATATAGGTCTGTAATTTTCTTTTTTTGTGATGTCTTTACCTGGTTTTGGTATCAGGGAAATGGTGGCTTCATAGAATGAGTTAGGTAGTATTCCATCATTTTCTATGCTTTGGAATACCTTCAGAAGTAGTGGTGTTAACTCTTCTCTGAAAGTTTGGTAGAACTCTGCAGTAAAGCCGTATGGGCCAGGGCTTTCTTTTGTTGGGAGTTTTTTGATTACCGTTTCAATCTCTTTTTTTGTTATGGGTCTATTTAGTTGTTCTGCTTCTGATTGTGTTAGTTTAGGTAGGTAGTGTTTTTCCAGGAATTCATCCATTTCTTCTAGGTTTGCAAATTTTTTAGAGTACAATTTTTCGTAATAATCTGATATGATTCTTTTAATTTCAGGTGGGTCTGTTGTGATGTGGCCCATCTCGTTTCTTATTTGGGTTATTTGTTTCCTTCCCTGTATTTCTTTAGTCAGTCTGGCCAATGGTTTATCAATTTTGTTAATTTTTTCAAAGAACCAGCTTTTGGCTTTGTCAATTCTTTCAATTGTTTTTCTGTTCTCTAATTCATTTAGTTCAGCTCTAATTTTTATTATTTGTTTTCTTCTGGTGCCTGATGGATTCTTTTGTTGCTCACTTTCTATTTGTTCAAGTTGTAGGAACAGTTCTCTGATTTTGGCTCTTTCTTCTTTTTGTATGTGTGCATTTATCGATATAAATTGGCCTCTGAGCACTGCTTTTGCTGTGTCCCAGAGGTTTTGATAGGAAGTATTTTCATTCTTGTTGCATTCTCTGAATTTCTTTATTCCCTCCTTAATGTCTTCTATAACCCAGTCTTTTTACAGCAGGATATTGTTCAGTTTCCAAGTATTTGATTTCTTTTCCCTAATTTTTCTGTTATTGATTTCCACTTTTATGGCCTTTTGGTCTGAGAAGATGCTTTGTAATATTTCGATGTTTTGCATTCTGCAAAGGTTTGTTTTATGACCTAATATGTGGTCTATTCTAGAGAATGTTCCATGTGCGCTAAAAAAAAAGTATACTTTGCAGCAGTTGGGTGGAGAGTTCTGTATAAGTCAATGAGGTCAAATTGGTTGATTGTAGTGATTAGGTCTTCCGTGTCTCTACTGAGCTTCTTTCTGGATGTCCTGTCCTTCTCTGAAAGTGGTGTGTTGAAGTCTCCTACTATAATTGTGGAGGTGTCTACCTCACTTTTCAGTTCTGTTAAAATTTGTTTTATGTATCTTGCAGCCCTGTCATTGGGTGCATAAATATTTAATATGGTTATATCTTCCTGGTCAATTGTCCCTTTAATCATTATGTAGTGTCCTTCTTTATCCTTTGTGGTGGATTTAAGTTTAAAGTCTATTTTGTCAGAAATTTATATTGCTACTCCTGCTCTTTTTGCTTGTTGTTTACTTGATATATTTTTTTCCATCCTTTGAGTTTTAGTTTGTTTGTGTCTCTAAGTCTAAGGTGTGTCTCTTGTAGGCAGCATATAGATGGATCGTGTTTCTTTATCCAGTCTGAGACTCTCTGTCTCTTTATTGGTGCTTTTAGTCCATTTACATTCAGCGTAATTATAGATAAGTATGTGTTTAGTGTTGTCATTTTGATGCCTTTTTATGTGTGTTGTTGACAATTTCATTTTTCCACATACTTTTTTGTGCTGGGACGTTTTTCTTAGTAAATTGTGAGATCCTCATTTTCGTAGTGTTTGACTTTATGTTTGTCGAGTTGTTACATTTTTCTTGGCTTTTACCTTGAGTTATGGAGTTGTTATACCTCTTTGTGGTTACCTTAATATTTAACCCTATTTTTCTAAGTAAAAACCTAACTTGTATTGTCCTATATCGCCTTGTATCCCTCTTCATATGGCAGTTCTATGCCACCTGTATTTAGTCCCTCTTTTTGATTATTGTGTTCTTTTGCGTATTGACTTCAATGATTCCCTGTTTTGAGAATTTTTTTTTTTAAATTAATCTTAATTTGTTTTTGTGATTTCCCTATTTGAGTTCATATCAGGATGCTCTGTTCTGTGACCTTGTGTTGTGCTGGTATCTGATATTATTGGTTTTCTGGCCAATTTCCTTTAGTATTTCTTGTAGCTTTGGTTTGGTTTTTGCAAATTCTCTAAGCTTGTGTTTATCTGTAAATATCTTAATTTCACCTTCATATTTCAGAGAGAGTTTTGCTGGATATATGATCCTTGGCTTGCAGTTTTTCTCCTTCAGTGCTCTGTATATGTCATCCCATTGCCTTCTTGCCTGCATGGTTTCTGCTGAGTAGTCTGAACTTATTCTTATTGATTCTCCCTTGTAGGAGACCTTTCTTTTATCCCTGGCTGCTTTAAAAATTTTCTCTTTATCTTTGGTTTTGGCGGGTTTGATGATAATATGTCTTGGTGTTTTTCTTTTTGGATCAATCTTAAATGGGGTTCGATGAGCATCTTGGATAGATATCCTTTCATCTTTCATGATGTGAGGAAAGTTTCCTGCGAGCAGATCTTCAACTATTCTCTCTGTGTTTTCTGTTATCTCTCCCTGTTCTGGGACTCCAATCACACGCAAGTTATCCTTCTTGATAGAGTCCCACATGATTCTTAGGGTTTCTTCATTTTTTAAAATTCTTTTATCTGATTTTTTTTTCAGCTATATTGGTGTTATTTCCCTGGTCTTTGAGGGTCTTTTGGTGGGGCAAGTAATTTGCAGTTGGCTACTAACCTAAACACTGGAGGTTTTAATCCACCCAGCTGTGCCACAATTACAGTCATTGAAAACCCTGTGTTCAGTCTACTCTGACACACATGGGTCACCATGATTCTGAATCAAGTAGATGGCAGTAGGTTTGGTTTTGGCTTATTACACTTCGTATCAAGCGTGGACACAGACTCGAATCTTGGTCCCAAAGTCCCATAGCTGAAATTTGACTGCCATATTTAACCAGACTTTTGAGGTCTTGCGGATATAGAAACAAGTTACAATGGGGGAAAATATCGTAACACAGTATGTGAGGTGAGCTCATACTTCAAACCCAATCAATTATAGTGTGTATTAGATATTTCTGTCTTTGGTCATTCTGTCCCTGCCTCATACTACAAGGCCATATAGCTTTCTTTCCCACAGAGGAAGGATCGTGATTGTCCATTTCTTTGATGTCCCTGGAAATCAGAAGAAAGGATTTTCCTAAAATAAACTTATAAGCTCTAGGAAAGCAGTTCCCTTTAAAAGAAAATGTGTTGACGAGGATGATGACAGACAGAAATCTAGCTACCTACTGTTTGAAACCACTCCAGATCTGGAAAGAATATTTGTTTTATCTTTGGGTAACAGAAGTTCTTTTTTTTTTTTTTTCCCGTAAACCGGAACATAAATGGGGGAAAAAAAATACTGGCAATTAAAAATAATATGTATTTGGAAATATTTAAGTGTAAGTTTTTCCTACTTCCAGCCATCAATGTTTCAAAACATGTCTCAGGATTGATTCTCAACTAGGACACCTCAATATGTAAATTCTCATTTTCCAAGCTCTGCTGATATTACCATATTTAAGAGTTATCAAAATTTTAAGAATGGAAGTTATGACACGTGTGTGAATTTGTTGTGATGGTGGGTTTCTTAGTGGTAGTAGTTGCTTACCATCGAGTACCATACTTTGAGTAAAATTTTATTTGTCAGATAATACACACTAATTACGTGGGTCCATATAAGAAAATTTGCTTTACCAAAGACACCCTTTTAAGATTAGTATGAGTTCCTTAACTGAAACACAGTTTTTTTTTTTGGGGGGGGGAGGAATTGTTCATTGTTAGCAATGATCAAGGATACACATATTGTAATTAGAAAGTAATTTTATGTGTTGTATTTAAATATATTCTTCTAGAACATGGTTCTGCCACATACAGCAGCATTTTTCTGAACCTTATAGTGAAAATACTATATTTCCTATTATTAATTTTTGTGTCAGAAGAGCGAATGCATTAAATGGAATAAAAATATTACTCTCCCTTATTTACTGTGAATTGTGCTATAAAGCTTATTTAGGATGTGTAAGATATTGAAAGAAACATGAAATAAATCAAACTATAATATGATTGGTAGTAAATTTTCCATGCCCAGGTTTAAAATTACAAAATTACCTGAAATCATAATAAATATACAATGTATATTTTAGGTAAAAGAGTCCATTACTGAAAAGGATATTTCTAAATACTCAGTTTGCATGGGAGCAGCGCGGTTTCAGTTAACACACATGGGCCCGTACTTATTTCGAGAAGAAAGAAGTGATCCTGATCCCAGGGTGCATCATTTCATACCAGACACATGGCAGGTATTTATCTAAAAGATCTGTAGCCTGAAAAAGCAAAGAAACTCCAGGGAAGCAATTGGTTTGGACCTCATTGCATGGAACTAATTGTGGAATGTAAATCATTTTATGACAATGAAAGTAAACCATGCCTTTATCTAACAGATAAAGGAACCCAGCAAAGAGTCAATTGGAATGAAAAAAAAAAATATATAATAGGCCATATGTTTATGATATATTATGAATGACTCTGCTGTTTAACATTTGGACAATCTGAAAGCACCACTACTTAAAAAAAAAGTAAATTGTTGCCAAATATGTATTATTAAACATCAGGCACTACATTTTATATGGGAAATTAAGTGATAATTACATAGTATAGTGGTTAAGATTGTCTGGTTTTTAATCCAAAATCTATAGGTTCTATTAAAGGATAGCTGTAAGTGCTATTAAATGATAGATCTATTAAATGATATAGCTATAAAAAAAAATTAAATGATATAGCTATAGGTTCTATTAAAGCATATATCTTGGAGTAAAAATTTGGCAACAGTTTACCATGTTTGAACTCATTGTTGTATCCACTGTATGAATCCATCTCTTTGAGGGGCTTCCTCTTTTTCATTGACCCTTTACCAAGCATGATGTCCTTGTTCAGGGACTGGTCCCTCCTGATAACATGTCCAAAGTATGTGACACAAAGTCTTGGCATCCTTGCTTCTAAGGAGCGTTCTGGCTGTACTTCTTCCAAGATAGCTTTGTTCATTCTTTTACAGTCCATGGTATATTCGATATTCTTCACCAACACCATAATTCAAAAGGGTCAATTCTTCCAACTCCCTTATTCATTGCCCAGCTTTTGCATGCATATGAGGCAATTGAAAACACCAAACTGATGGATGTGTGGGGGTCTGTCTTATCAGGATTTTTTAAAAAAATCTAAGTGAGGAGTTTTATAGGCGACTTTGGGAAGTGAATTATTTACAAAAGAACAGAAACTGGTGATTCCCGTAAGCAACTGTCCATTTTGAATATTGATGTGTCTCAGAAGGAACTGTGAATAGTAATTAGCTTTAGATGTAATTGAAGTTAAATTAAAATTTAACATTAAATATGTATTTTCAATCTAAAATATGATTTTTTCCCTCTTATTTAGAGGGAACTTCTTGATGTTGTAGATAATAATGAGTCTGCTGTGATCGTGGCTCCAACTTCGTCCGGGAAAACCTATGCTTCTTATTACTGCATGGAGAAAGTGCTGAGAGAGAGTGACGAAGGGGTGGTTGTATACGTTGCTCCAACAAAGGTATCTTGTCCGTATGGCACTCTATATCCTATGGTAATTTTTCTCAGCTGTAGTCATGCATCCTAAATCATAGGGAGGTACCACAGTGTACAGGCTCCAAAGTTACACAGTCAGAGGTTTGAGGGCTCATACACTGTGTTGACTTGGGCCAGTTTCTTACCTTAGTTTCGTCATCTGCAAACAATTGTTCTGAGCACTAAATGAGATAAGCAGGTAAATCTTCCAAAATACCGTCTAGGTAAGAATGATGATCAATATGTAGTACCACTAGCGATTATTTTTATTCATGCCAGTGCCTAAGCCTTCTTATTAATTTAGCCTCAGCTCTTATTATAAGACAGGACTTGACAGTTTTGAGAATCCTGCTAAAGCAAAACGTTTGAAATCTGTAGCAGGGTTGCGTGGCTTAAGAAATTATGGATGATCAGAGGGAGATAGAGCAGTTGTTCTCAGTTTTACCAGCTCTGTGGTTAGATTGGGGTCCCTGGGTTTACACTTGCCTCCTAACTGAAAGGTTGGTGGTTCAAACCCACCAATGGGCACTATGGAAGAAAGGCCTGGTGATCTGTTTCCATAAAGATGACAGCCAAGAAAATCCTATGGTACAGCTCTACTCTGTAATACCTGGAGTTGACATGAGTTGAATGTCAGTCTATGGCATTGGGTACAGGTGGTTGGATGCTCTGTAAAGTAATTCCTGATTGTTGCAAGGGGCTATAGACGTCCTCCTTTTCAGCAACATGCACAAAATAAAATCAAGTGACTCTTGACTAAATCAGGAGTTTTCTCTTCATTTATGAAAAGATTCGGGGTGTTCCTCCCTCTCACTTTCTGTAGGAGAATATTTAATTGCCAGTCTTAAAGGTGAATGGAGAGGAGAGCAGAACCAGAATGCTCATGTTGAGAGGAGACATCTCCGCCAGAGGATCCAGTCCTCTCAGTTTACTGATGAGGGAACTGAGGATAGCAAAATTGAGTAATGTGCATAGCAATTTAGATTTTGTAATAGAGTATTTTATGATAATCAAAACATTATCTAATTTTGTCTGTGGAAATACACACCTTGCTAATGTGGCATAAAATTTTTTTGGGGGGGGTTGCTTTCTAGACATAACATGAGTAAACTCTGTGTGTGATATATTTTATGTTAAGTGTTAGACTAGAGCTGGTAGAAAGCATTTCATACAAAATTATTATTTTATTTAATAAAGAAAGTTATATAAAATCAGTACTGTCTTTTCTTTACTCTTAAACTGTTCCAGATGGTCTACTTTACATAAATTTTTTGGTTTTGTCAATAATTACAGAATAACAGTTTATTGTGTCTTTTATGACTTAAGGCTCTTGTTAATCAAGTGGTGGGAACTGTATGCAATTTATTTAACAAGGCACTGCCAAAAGGACTAGCGGTGTGTGGAGTTTTTACAAGAGATTACAGTCATGACACCTTCAATTGTCAGGTATGTCACACGCATGCACACATGATGAATAATGGTGTCTGTGTGTATATATATGTGAGATGTGTGTGTGTGTGTAAATATATATATATATATATATATATATATATATATATATATATATATATATTGCCCGTGGTGGTTAGGTGGTAGAATTTTCACCTTCCTTGAGTGATCCCCAGGTTCAATTCCTGGCCAGTGCTACTCAAACACAGCCACCACTTGTCTGTCGGTGGAGGCCGTGTGTTGGTATGATGCCGAACAGTTTTCAGCAGAGCTTCTAGACTAACATGGGCCTGGTGATCTACTTCCAAAAGTCAGCCAATGAAAATCCTATGGATCACAATGATCCAATCCTGTTGTGCATGGGGTTGCCATGAGTCAGGGACTGACTCCCAGGCAGCAAACAACAACCGTGTGTGTGTGTGTGTGTGTGTATGCACATACATACATATATTTACCCATATTATTGCACTGCAGTTAGGCATTTCAAGGTTGTACTGTGATGATAAGTTAAATTTAAAATTACTCTGATGAATGTATATTTGAGCAAGTTATTTATATGATTTATCCCATTTAATACTTTGGTTAACTTTCAAACTATTATCTTTTCTGCTAAAAATAGAATGCTCTTCTTTTCTGAAATTTCAACATGAATAAGCAGCTTATTATAACACTGAAGGTTTCAAATTTTGTTGATTTTATATTCCCAGTGTAATGTGTGGGAGAATATTTTTAAATGAAATAAGTTGCATCAACTGCAACATACACAGGGATGTTTTACACAAATTCATTTACCTTTATATAAGTGCAATTGTTGACTAAACAGGGAAATGTCATTGTAAACATACTGTGTCATCTAAATTTCCTTATTAATGCCAAATGTTAAAACTAATCTTTATCAAAGAATCATCTTAATGGTTCTCCGATGTTTTTTGACAGATATTGGTGACAGTGCCCCAGTGTTTTGAAATACTCTTGCTATCACCTCACAGCCAAAAGTGGGTGAAAAGGATTAGATACGTCATATTTGATGAGGTATGTCACTATCCATTACCTCAACTAGATAATTTTTGGCAATAACATAGTGTGTGTAAGTTCTTCCTGTAATAGAGATGGCATTCACATGAATATCATTAAAATAAGTGTTAACCCAGTTTATGAAAGGACTAGGCCTTATGTGCCAGTGGTAAAGAATAGATCTGGAAGGAGCCGGGAATTGAAAAAATGGCTAAAAATGTTGAGATTAAGAGTGAAATAGTGGCAGAGAAAAGTATCTTAGAGATCATGTCTTTGACTGATATCATTGACTGACTAGCAATAAACCAAAAAAAAAAAAAAAAAGCCTAAACCTGTTGCTGTCGAGTTGATTCTGACTCATAGTGACCCTATAGGACAGAGTAGAACTGCTCCATAGGGTTACCAAAGAGTGGCTCATGAATTTGAACTGCTGACCTTTTTGATAGCAGGCAACACCAGCCCACCATGGTGCCAATAGACTTTTTTTTTCTTTCTTTTAGCCAAAGAACTTTTATCCCATTGAATCGGCTATCTTTTAAGGGATACTTTCCTACTTACTTACCACCAGGTACATTGATGGCTAAAATTAGACAGGGACGGCTGGATAAAAATTAGCTTGAAGGCTGAGTAAAAAATCTTCATACACCTAGCTAGATTTGCTCTGATGAACACTACCAGGCAGGAAACAAAAAGCAAAATATAAGCACCAACCACAACAAAAACAAAACAGAGAAAAAGGAGCAAGAAACAAAAGGGAGAGGCTACAAATTTAGGAAAATGACGTGTAATTTGAACATTAATTTTCAGTTCTTTCCTAATATATGTATCTATACATTAATCTTAAAATACTATTTTATTATTTTTATCATTCAAGTCAAAATATATTTTAATTCCCTTCTGGATTTCTTCTTTGATCCATGGGTTATTTAGAAGTATATTTCTTAGTTTTCAACGGTTTTTTTTTTTTTTTTCTTTACTACTTATCTTAAAAAAAAAAGCTAGGTTTTCTAGAAGGGCAAAACCAATGAAGGGTGTATATATATATATATATATACACATACATACATATATAGAGAGTGATTTATTTCAAGGAATTGGCTCACACAGTTGTGGAGACTGGCAGGTCCCAAATCTGTGGGTCAAGTGTGAGGTTAGAGGGTTCTCCTGACTCACTTGGTTGCAGGGGCTGAAGAATCCAGAATTGGCAGGCCAAATGGCAGGCTACTGGCTCACATCCCAAGAACTGAAGGTCAGAGGATGACAAGTCAGAGGCTGAATCAAGAGAGAGATCAAGCTTTGCCAGAACATCTGTATGTACTGAATGCAGGCCACAACTCCAAGGAAACTCTCCTTTCAACTGATCAGCTGCTCACATCAGATCACAAAATGGAGGATGCATACATAAGATCTTCCAAACCACTGAGAATCATGGCCTAGCCAAGTTGATACATAATCTTAACCATCATGGAATTTTTTGTTTTGTCTCTCTTGCATAATTACATTTAGGTCAAAAACATATCCTTATATTTTTGATCCATGAACATTCAGATTAATGAATAATTTTAATGTCAGCAACACTCTGAGAAAATTAAATATATAAGCATTTTAAATAGCATTTATAATACATAAAATAGATGGAGTACTTTGGAATAAATCTTTAGAAATTTGTGCAAGATTTTTATAAAGAAATTTTCAAACTTCACTAAATGATATTTTAACAAAAATAAAATAAGTAGAATGGTGTGGAAGAGAAACAGTCCAGTTTCTTGTACTGGAAAATTTAACATTATAATTATATCTAATAATATAATTATAATTTAATATTACAATTATAATTATGTAGATCAATTTGGACATGTATTATTAAAGCCCCAAATCACAACCTACAGATTTTTCTTTTTCTCTCCTTCTGCCGTGTGTGTGTGTGTAATGGGGTTGATTATTTGATGCTAAAATTTACATGAAAATGCAAAAGAACAAAATCATACATTTGAAAAAGAAGACCAAGTTGGGTAAATTTGCTCTATCAGATATCGATATTTATTGTAGTCTTAAGGTAATTAAGGCAATATGTATTGAAACAAGGATAAACACATAGACCAATGGGCCTGAGAAACAGAACCACATGTATACAGAAATTTTATATAAAAAACTACCCTCTAAGTAGTACTGACAAAACTGATGATCCATATGGAAAAAAATGAAATTAAAAATGAAATTAAATCACCTTATCACATCATACATAGAAATCGATTCCATATAAATTAAAAGTAAGCATACTCTGAAGAGTGTATCTTCATGATTTTAGAGTCTAGAAAGACTTTGTGAACAAGACATAAAAAACACAAACTCAGAGGAATGGATGAGGAAATTTGACAATATTAAAATTAAGAACTTGTATTCATCAAAAGGTATCATTGAGAGAATGAAAAGACAAGCCACTGAGTGTGGGGTATTTGCAATTTATAACTGAAAAAGAACTTCCATTCAGGATGTATGAAGATTTTATTTTAATTAATAAGAAAAATCCACTTACATGAGGGTATATCCAAATGTCCAATACGTGACTGAAAAGGAACTCAGCAAAAACACAAATTAAAACCACAATGAGACACATCCACCACATTAGTGAAAATTAGCACCTGACAGTATTAAGTGTTTCAGAGGATGTGGGGCAGTGGAAAGGCTCATACACTGCTGCTTGGTACAACTTGGGAAATAAATTTGACAAAACCCAATGAAAATGACAATACTTCATGAACAAGGAATTCCACTCTTTCAAATCTACCCTAGAACTAGAAAAATAAGACCTAAAGTCTTCAAAAATGAAACTGAATTTAAAAACTCTTACACATATGGACCAGGAGACACAAGTAAAATGTTCATAGTGGCATTATTAGTGGTAGCACAAAATTGGAAACAACTCATATGTCCATCACAGTAGAAATAACAAAGAACCACAAAACAAAAACAAAAAAACAGAGTGGTATGTTCATACAAGGAGCCCTGGTGGCACAATGTTTAAGCACTTGGCTGCCAACCGAAAGTTTGGCAGTTTGAACCCACCAGTGGCTCCACAAGAGAAAAGACCTGGTAATATTTTCCCATAAAGATTTCAGTCTGGGAAACCCCATGGGGCAGTTCTACTCTGTCCTAAAAGGTCGCTATGAGTCAGAATTAACTCAAAGGTCTAGAATAACTACAACGTGGTCATATAATAGAATACATAGAGCACTGATGACTGTGGAAAGACATTCAACTGTGTGGATCATAACAAATTATGGATAACATTGAGAATAATGGGAATTCCAGAGCACTTAATTGTGTTCATGAGGAACCTGTGTATAGATCAAGAGACATTTGTTTGGACAGAACAAGGGGATACTGTGTGGTTTAAAGTCAGGAAAGGTGTGTGACAGGGTTGTATCCTTTCACCATACCTATTCAATCTGTATGCTGAGCAAATAATCTGAGAAGCTGGACTATATGAAGAGGAACCGGGCATCAGGATTGGAGGATGACTCATTCACAGCCTGTGCTATGCAGATGACAAAACCTTGCTTGCTTGGACTTGAAGCACTTAGTGATGAAGATCACAGACCACAGCCTTCAGTATGGATTACACCTCAACATAAAGAAAACAAAAATCCTCACAACTAGACCGATATGCCACATCCTGATAAACAGAGAAAAGATTGAAGTTCTCACGGTTTTCATTTTACTTGGATCCACAATCAACACACATGGAAGCAGCAGTCAAGAAATCAAGACACGCATTGCATTGGGCAGATTTACTGCAAAGGACCTCTTTAAAGTGTTGAAAATCAAAGATGTCACCTTGAAGACTAAGGTGCGCCTCACGCAAGCCATGGTATATTCAATCACATCATATGTACATGAAAGCTGGACAATGAATGAGGAAAACTGAAGAAAAATTGACGCCTTTGAATTGTGGTGTTGGTGAAGAATATTGAATATACCATAGACTGCCAAAGGAATGAACAAATCTGTCTTGGAAGAAGTACAACCAGAATGCTCCTTAGGAGCAAGGATGGCTAAACTGCATCTTCTATACTTTGGAGATGTTGTCAGGAGGCAACAGTCCCTGGAGAAGGACATCATGCTTGGTAAAGTACAGAGTCAGAGAAAAGAGGAAGGCTGTTAATGAAATGAACTGACACAGTGACTGCAACAATGGGCTCAAGCATAACAACGATTGTAAGGATGACACAGGACTGGGCAGTGTTTCGTTCTGTGGTACTTAGGGTCGCTAGGAGTCAGAACTACTCGACAGCACCTAACAACAACAACAACAACATAGGAATAGTTACAGAGATGTTTGTTTTATAAAACTGTGTTAATCTGAAAATTCATGTTTTATATAATTTAATGTTATATTTCACAATAAGACAGGGGAAAAAATAATGCAAAAATTGACTCAGATATAAATAATTTTCTACATATATTGGCATACATTTAAAATGAAACAGCTACCATATTTTTTAATATTTACTATGGCATTTATTCTAAACAATTTCTAGCTCTAAAGCCATTTACTCTTCAGAGAGACACTGTAAAGTAGGTACTATTATAATGAGTACAAAATAGACGCAAAGGCAATGTAGCTAGTTTTCCCAAGTTTTCACAATTTTAATAACAGAGTCAAAATTAGCACCTCCAGAAATCTGCTCCCCTTTGTTGCACTATTACTGCTGTGTCACTTTGCAGCACAGAGTTATAGAGCCATTTCTACAGTCAAAAGATGAGATTTAATGTCCTCAAACATAACGCTGAATTTAAATGCTGCAGAATGTTTATGTCAAATTATTTTACTTCTTTTCTTATGCATTTTTGGTTAAATATTATCAAGAGTTGTCACTTCAGCATTATAAATTCCACACTCATCACTTATTTATCAATTATTCTTTGACATATCAAACACACATTCATAAGTGTTGCACTGTATTAAAATATCCTTGTTACCAATATATTTCTGATTTTCTTTGCATGTGTTCTTCTTTTCTTTTTGTTTTATTTTTCTAAAAGCTCCGCAAAAGCTTCCATTTACCTCTCCACTGTGCCTGCTTTATAACTCATTGCCTTCAAGTTGATTCCAGCTCACAGCAACCCTATAGGACAGGGCAGAATTGCCCCATAGGCAGTAGTATTTATGGAAGCAGACTGCCACATATTTCTCCCACGGAGCAGCTGTTGGTTTGAATCACCAACCTTTCCGTTAGCAGTCGAGTGTATAAACCATTGTGCCACCAGGGCTCCTGCCTGCTTTATAGTGATCAATAAAGGACAATTTCTTTAGTAAAAATCAGAGATAACTCATAACCATAGGCCTTTTGAAATTGCGTTATTTGGTTTCATTCATGTTTTATTAAAAATAGGGTGTAACATTCGTAGGGATCTAATTTTAAAGATTTACTATTCATTGAGAATTTTACAGAAAATATTCAAAATCAAGTCTACCAGGGTTGCTCTTGTTTTCATATATTTTTATTAATTGTACATATCATGTTGGCGAGTTAATGATGAATGAGTATATGACTACACTTGTCCCCGTTTGCAGTCGGGGGACCCTTAGACTTTCTCTTGATTTCTGACTATTATAGAATAAGTTCTGTATGTACATTTGCAGACTGAGTTACAGCCTGAACAAATTTATTTCAAGTTAATGCGTTTCATAAACATTTTTTGTCTATATTTCAGTGGTGGGATTAGTGACATATGAGTGAGTATTTATTTTTATAGAGGTTTTTCTTCATCTTACTATCTTTCTTTTTATGACAATCTCTGTAATTTAGCCAATATTTTGTTTTGAAATATTACATAAACCATTTATCCTTTTGCTCATCTTTTTTCTTATTTATGAATTTTTATTACTAGGGTATGTAGTAATCTTTTTTTAATAATTCAGCTATTACAGTGTAGGATAGAACAAGTCATATCTGATTTATTATCAGTAAAAGTCTCTAATTCATGTTAATTTTGCTCAAAAGCATGCTGGATTCATTGACCCACTTTGCCAGTGGATGAATGAATATTACCGAATGAAGGAGGAGGAAATGCTAGATCCTGGTAGTATAACCTCTGAAAATTTTAGAAAAGTTTAAACTGATTTATATTAAACCTATTTTTATATATCAACAGGTTCACTGTCTTGGAGGAGAAATTGGAGCAGAAGTTTGGGAGCATCTGCTTGTTATGATTCGGTGTCCCTTTTTGGCACTTTCTGCTACTATCAGTAATCCTGAAGATCTTACTGAGTAAGCCTGAATTTTGTATTGTTGCTATGAATGGATAGGTAATTTTGTACAGTCACAGGTTAATTCCAATAATCTCTAAAACAAAACAGTGTGCAAAAACCTTTTCGACTGAGATTTATATCCTTTGATTTTGGTTATGTTTAACTAGAAAGCATCCCTTCTCATTCTTTGATACAATATAATTACATATACTTACCTGTGCCCTCATGAATTTTATGTAAAAATGATAAAATTTTTTTTTTTTATACTTTGATAGTTAAATTCTTGTAGAGCAGCATAAGGAAGTTTAAAACTATCTGTCGAATATCCTATCCATACTACTAACCTCCCCATGTAAAACTTCAAGAAGAGTTTTCAAAATGGGTCAACATTTATCTAACAGAAATGGAAATGACCACTCTATTTGGGCAGTACAATTTATACGGAACCTGACAGTATCAGTCTTTGGTGTTTGGTTGAAATAAAAAAATTTATTAAACTATGTACTATACAAATAGCTTTAGAATATATTCAGAATTTAGACAATTTTTATTTTCATAAAATCACTTTGAAATGATTTTTTTTTTATTTAAAGACAAATGATGTGTATTTGTTTTTCTGTGACAATAATACCTTTATTTTTATAACTAGATGGTTGGTGCTAATAAAAAGATACTGGCAAGATGTTGAGAGCACAATGGAAGATTCTGGTGCGTCACAAAATGCCACGAAACATTTAAAGAAACAACAAAGCAAAAGGATAGAAAAGCCATCTTACCGAGTTAGATTGGGTATGGATATCTTAACATGAGAGAAGGGGAGCTCAGAAGTACTGAGCACACTCTATGTGCTTGCATCATATTGTTGATGTTGTTGCCTTATGCTATCACGCTGATTCCAGCTCATGGCGACCCCATGTGTTAAAGAGTAGGATTGCTCCATACCATCGTCTTGGCTGAAATTTTTTAAAAAGCAGATTACCAGGCCTTTTCTTCTGTAGTACCATGGAGTGGGTTCAAACCACCAACCTTTCCGTTATCACCAGCTGAATGCAAACCATTTATGGCATCCAGGAACTGTTGCATCATATTAGGGTCTCTTGTGTATGCAAAACAATTTAGTTCATTCTATAGCCCTGAAAAGAAGTCCATTTTATTTTTATTTACAGAGCAGGAAACTAAGTTCTAGGAAGATAAGTAAGCTGATAAAGTCCACACAACTAATAGTAGGTCTATTAAACTCGATGGTCAAGCTTTTCCTCAAGATTATCTATTTCAGTATAATGTAAAATCCCTGCACAGTTTCAGTATGATTAAGGATGGAGTAGTAGCAAGATAACTGTTTCACTTTTCATTTTGTAGGAAAAAATTAAAATTAAAAAAGCATATCTACAGGCAGTTTTAGCCCTCTGAGAAATTATTGTCTCAAAGATCCTATTTCCCCCATGGTCTACTTCCATGCTATCATTCCTGTTTCATATGCTGGGAGTCTTCTTTTTCATGAATTTCCTGACATTTAGATTATTAACTGTTCACCAAAGCTTACCTTTGATTTTCAATTTCTTTTTCTACAATGACCTATCTTTCATTCTTACCTTGCTCTACGTCTGACAAAATCCTACCCATTCATTATTTATAAGATATTATGTTGAGGTATAGCTCATGTATGACGGTGATTCCTCCAGTTCAAGTCCTCCAGTTCAAACTACATTGTGGTAGCCCCTGTCCTAGCAAAGGAACAACTACGTAGTGTTAGTGTTAAGAGATTGTGAGAGCACATTGACGCCCAGGGATAATAAAGTGCATATTGCAATCCTAGCAAACCCAAGTGTCTATCCACAGTACATTGAGTGTAACTTTTCATTCTTCTCCACTAAGAGAACGCAGAGCCAACATCAGCTTGCATGTGTTTCAGGAAGAGAAAGAACTCTCTGACTTCATCCAGTCCTCTGATGGAAGCAGGCAGAACGAGAGGAACCGTCTTCAAAAGGATCAACAAAATCAACAAACCATTGGCCAAACTGGCAAAAGAAAAACTGGAGAGGAAGCAAATAGCCCAAATAAGAAATGAAATGGGGAACACTAAAACAGACCCAACTAAAATAAAAAGGATCATAACAGAGCACGACACTCCAACAAATTAGAAAACCTAGAGAAAATGGACAAATCTCTAGAAACATACTATCTACCTAACTAACACAAACTGAGTTTGAAAATCTGAACAGATCCATAATAAGAGAAAACACTGAAGGGGGAATAAAAAACATCCTGGCCCAGACATCTTCACTGGAGAATTCTACCAAACATCCAGAGAAGAGCTTACACCAATACTACTCAAATTATTTCAGGACATAAAAAAGGAAAGGATACTTCCAAATTCATCCTGTGAAGCCAGCATAACTCTGATACCAAAACCAGGCAAAGGCACTGCAAAAAAAGAAAATTACAGACCACTATCTGTCATGAATTTATACGCAAAAATTCTCAACAAAATTCTAGCCAGTGGAATTCAGTATCACATCAAAAAAATAGTATACTATGTCCAAGTGAGATTCATACCAGGTATGTAAGGATGGTTCAACATTAGAAAACCAATCAACATAATCTACCAAATAAATAAAACAAAAGCATCAAATGATCTTCTCAATCAACATAGAAAAAAGCTTTTGATTAAGTCCAACACCCATTACTGATAAAAACTCTCAATAAAACAGGAATAGAAGGGAAATTCCTCAACATAATAAAAGACGTCTACACAAAACTAACAGCCAACATATTCTCAACGGAGAGTGGTTGAAAACATTCCCCATGAGAACAGGAACAAGACGAGGATGCCCTTTATCACCACTCCAATTTGACATTGTGCTGGAAATCCTAGCTAGAGCAATAAGGCAAGAAAAAGAAATAAAGGACATCCAGATTGGTAAGGAAGAAGTAAAACTGTCCCTATTTGCAGGCGGTATGATATTTTATGTAGAAAAACCACAAGAAAGACTCTGCAAGAAAACTACTGGAACTAATAGAAAGATTCATCAGAGTCACAGTATATAAGATAAGCATACAAAAATCAGCTGGATTTTTACACACCAATAAAGAAAAAAATGGAAAGGAAAATAATACTATTTGTAATAGTCCCTAAAAAAATAAATAAATACTTAGGAATAAATCTAACCAAGAACATAAAAGACCTATATAAAGAAAACTACAAAACACTACTCCAAGTAACCAAAAGAGACATACATCAGTGGAAAAACATACCATGCCATGGATAGGGAGACTCAACACTGTGAAAATGTCAATTCTACCCAAAGCTATCTACAAGTACAATGCAATCCTGATCCAAAAACCAACAATATTCTTTAATGAGATGGAAAAACTAATCATTAGCTTTATACAGAAAGTAAGTAAAGTATATATAAGTAAGGCATTATTGAAGAAGAAGAACAAAGTATAAGGCCTTGCACTGATGAACCTCAGCACCTACCGTACAGCTATGGTAGTCGAAACACCCTGGTACTAGTACAATGTCAGATACGTTGACCAATGGTACAGAATTGAGAACCCAAATGTGAATCCATCCGCCTAGGGTCACCTGATCTTTGTCAAAGGCCCAAAGCCCATTAAATGGGGAAAAGACAGTCTTTTTAACAAATGGTACTGTCAAAACTGGATGTCCATTTGCAAAAAAATGAAACAGGACCAATACCTCACACTATACACAAAAACTAATTCAAAATGGTTCAAAGATCTAAATATAAAACCAAAAAACTATAAAGATCATGAAGAAAAAATAGGATCAATGCTAGAAGCCCTATACATGGCATAAATAGAATACAAACTATAACTAACAATATACAAACACCAGAAAATTAGCTAGGTAACTGGGATCTTCTAAAAATTAAACATTTCTGCTCATCAAAAGAATTCACTGAAAGGAGAACCTTCAGACTGGGAAAAAAAAAATTTGGCTATGGCATACCTGACAAAGGTCTAATCTGCAAAATTAGGAAAATCCAACATCCCTACAACAAAAAGACAAATAATCGAATTAGAAAATGGGCAATGGATATGAACAGACACTTCACCAAAGACATTCAGGCAGCTAAGAGACACATGCGGAAATGCTCCCAATCACTAGTCATTAGAGAAATCAAAACTACAATGAGATACCATCTCACCGTGGCATGACTGGCACAAATTAAAAAGAAAAAACAGAAAATAAATTTTGGAGAGGCTAGGGGGAGATTGTAACTCTTACGCACTGTTAGTAGAAATGCAAAATGGTACAAACATTTTGGAAAACCATTTGTTGCTTCCTTAAAAATCTAGAGATAGAAATACCATATGATCCAGCAGTCCCACTCCTAGGAATATATCCTAGAGAAATAAGAGCCATCAAACGAATAGACATATGCACACCCATGTTCATCGCTGTATTATTCACAATAGCAAAAGTGATGGGAACAACCTCAGTGCCTATCAACAAATGAATGGATAAACAAACTACGGTACGTACTCACAATGGAATAACTATGCAATGATAAAGAACAACGTTGAATCTGAGAAACATCTCACAACATGGATGAATCTAGAGGGGCATTATGCTGAGTGAAATAAGTCAATCGCAAAAACACAAATACTGTATAAGACCACTATTATAAAAAATCATGAAAAGATTTAAGCACGGAAAGAAACAATCTTTGATAGTTACGAGGGAGGGGGAGGGGTGAGGTGGGAAAAACACTAACTAGACAATAAATAAGTGGTAACTTTGGTGAAGGGTAAGATAGTACACAATACTTCTATGACCAAAGCAAAGTCATAGAAGTTTCTTAGACACATCCAAACGCCCATATAGATCGAGTTATTGGGCTGAGGGCTGGGGACTGTGGTCTCAGGGAACATCTAATTCAATCAGAATAACATAGTCCGTAAGGAAAATATTCTACATTCAATTTTGGTGAGTAGTGTCTGGGGTCTTAAAAGCTTTTGAGTGGCCATCTAAGATATGTCTACTGGTTCCACCCCATCTGAAGCAAGAGAGAATGAAGAAAACCAAAGAAACAAAGGAAAGATTAGTCCAAAGGACTAATGGATCACAACTACCACAGCCTCCACCAGACTGAGTCCAACACAACTAGATGGTGCCTAGCTACCACCACTGACTGCTGTGACAGGGATCACAATAGAAGGTCCCAGACAGAGCTGAAGAAAAATGTAGAACAAAATTCCAAATGACAAAAAAAAGGCCAGACTTACTGGTCTGGTGGAGACTGGAGAAACCCGGAGAGTATGGACCCCAGATGCCCTTGTAACTCAGTACTGAAGTCACTCCTGAGGTTCACCCTTTAGCTGAAGATTAAATAGGCCTGTAGAAGAGACAATAATACACATAACTGAACCATGTATACCAGAAAAAATGGGCACAGCAGCCCAGGGGCAAGGATGAGAAAGCAGGAGGTAACAGGAAAGGTGGATGAATGGAAATGGAAACACAATGTCAAGAATGGGAGAGTGTTGACACGTCATGGGGTTGGCAACTAAAGTCACAAAACAATATGTGTATCAATTGTTTAATGAGAAACTAATTTGCTCTGTAAACCTTCACCTAAAGAACAATAAAAAAATTATGTGATTATATGTATATATATACATACACACATGCACACACACACATATGCATGATTATTTATTCATTCTATGTTCCATTATAGGGTTGCTATGAGTTGGAACTGACATGACAGCAATGGTTTTTTTTTTTTTTTTAAATATGTTCCATTATACAAAGGCAAGATTTACAAGAATGTATACAAAAATAAATTAGATAATTGTAATTAAAAGCTAGGATCTGAAGAATTACAGAAGATAATATAAGATAAAGACCAGTAGGAAAAGTGAAGCATGCATATGGACTATAGGTACATTGACTCTTCTTTCCTGTATTTACAGTACGTTACCAAGAGCGATACAATGATCTAGAAAAATATGTGTGTTCCATAAAGGATAATGACTTTGTCATCGAACATTATCACCCATGTGGGGCACTAACAGTCAATCATGTAAGTAAAAACTGCTTGAAAAATGAATAAGTTTCTAGATTTGTATACATCTGCATTAGCGATATAAAATAAATTTTTTGTGTATGTGTGTTTTGTGATTTTTAGGTAAAGAAATATGGAATCCCTTTAGACCTTGGATTATCACCTCGAGAAAGCATTCTGCTTTATGATGCTATGGTACATGTTTGGCCAGAAGGGTCAAGAATGCAGGTGTGTGTGTGTACACATATGTATAGACAGATATATATACTATGGTTACTGCTTTGCCCGACATTGATGATGAACAAATTGGTGAAAGACATTTATTCTGGTATAGATGAAGGCAGCGTAACTCATTTTTTTTTTTCAGTAAACTCTCTCTAACTGCATTATTTTTTTTTAATAATTTTTATTGTGCTTTCAGTGAAAGTTTACAAATCAAGTCAGTCTCTCACACAAAAACCCATATACACCTTGCTACACACTCCCAGTTACTCTCCCCGTAATGAGACAGCCCGCTCTCTCCCTCCTCTCTCTCTTTTCGTATCCATTTTGTCAGCTTCTAACCCCCTCCACCCTCTCATCTCCTCTCCAGGCAGGAGATGCCAACATAGTCTCAAGCGTCCACCTGATCCAAGAAGCTCACTCCTCACTAGCATCCCTCTCCAACCCATTGTCCAGTCCAATCCATGTCTGAAGAGTTGGCTTTGGGAATGGTTCCTGTTCAGGGCCAACAGAAGGTCTGGGGGCCATGACCACCGGGGTCCTTCTAGTCTCAGTCAGACCATTAAGTCTGGTCTTATGAGAATTTGGGGTCTGCATCCCACTGCTCTCCTGCTCCCTCAGGGGTTCTCTGTTGTGTTCCCTGTCAGGGCAGTCATCAGTTGTATCCGGGCACCATCTAGTTCTTCTGGTCTCAGGATGATGTAGTCTCTGGTTCATGTGGCCCTTTCTGTCTCTTGGGCTCGTAATCGCCTTGTGTCCTTGGTGTTCTTCATTCTCCTTTGATCCAGTTGGGTTGAGACCAATTGATGCATCTTAGACGGCTGCTTGCTAGCGTTCAAGACCCCAGATGCCACTCTTCGAAGTGGGATGCAGAATGTTTTCTTAATAGATTTTATTATGCCAATTGACTTAGATGTCCCCTGAAACCATGGTTCTCAGACACCTGCCCCTGCTACGCTGGCCTTTGAAGCATTCAGTTTATTCAGGAAAATTCTTTGCTTTTGGTTTAGTCCAATTGTGCTCACTTCCCCTGTATTGGGTGTTGTCTTTCCCTTCACCTAAAGTAGTTCTTATCTACTATCTAATTTTATCTAATTAGTGGATGCCCCTCTCCCACCCTTCCTCCCTTCCCCCTTTCATAACCACAAAAGAATGTTTTCTTCTCAGTTTAAACTATTTCTCAAGTTCTTATAATAATGGTCTTCTACAACATTTGTCCTTTTGCAACTGACTAATTTAACTCAGCATAATGCCTTCCAGGTTCCTCCATGTTATGAAATGTTTCACAGATTCCTCACTGTTCTTTATCGATGTGTAGTATTCCATTGTGTGAATATACCATAATTTATTTATCCATTCATCCTTTGATGGGCACCTTTGTTGCTTCCATCTTTTTGCTGTTGTAAACAGTGCTGCAATAAACATGGGTGTGCATATATCTGTTCGTGTAAAGGCTCTTATTTTTCTAGGATATATTCCAAGGAGTGGGATTGCTGGATCGTATGGTAGTTCTATTTTTTTTTTTTTAAGGAAGTGCCAAATCGATTTCCAAAGTGGTTGTACCACTTGACATTCCCACCAGTAGTGTATAAGTGTTCCAATCTCTACACAGCCTCTCCAACATTTATTATTTCGTGTTTTTTTGGATTAATGCCAGCCTTGTTGGAGTGAGATGAAATCTCATTGTAGTTTTGATCTGCGTTTTTCTAATGGCTAATGATCGTGAATATTTCCTCATGTATTTGTTAGCTACCTGAATGCCTTCTTTAGTGAAGTGTCTATTCATACCTTTTGCCTGTTTTTTAATTGGGTTGTCTTTTTGCAGCTGAGTTTTTGCAGTATCATGTAGACTTTAGAGATCAGGCGCTGATCAGAAATGTCATAGCTAAAAACTTTTTCCCAGTCTGTAGGTAATCTTTTTACTCTTTTGGCGAAGTCTTTGGATGAGCATAGGTGCTTGATTTTTAGGAGCTCACAGTTATCTAGTTTTTCTTCTATGTTCCTTATAATGTTTTCTATACTGTTTATGCCGTGTGTTAAGGCTCCTAACGTTGTCCCTATTTTTTCCTCCATGATCTTTATCATTTTAGATTTTATATTTAGGCCTTTGATCCATTTTGAGTTAGTTTTTGTGCACTGAGTGAGGCATGGGTCTTGTTTCATTTTTTCACAGATGGCTATCCATTTATGCTAGCACCATTTGTTAAAAAGACTGTCTTTTCCCCATTTAACTGTTTTGGGGCCTTTGTCAAATATCAACTGCTCATATGTGGATGAATTTATGTCTGGATTCTCAATTCTGTTCCATTGGTCCATGTATCTGTTGTTGTACCAGTACCAGGCTGTTTTGACTACTGTGACGGTATAATAGGTTCTAAAATCAGGTAAAGTAAGGCTTCCCACTTTGTTCTTCTTTTTCAGTAATGCCTTATTTATCCAAGGCCTCTTTCCCTTCCATATGAAGTTGGTGATTTGTTTCTCCATCTCATTAAGGAATGTTGTTGGGATTTGGATCAGAATTGCATTAAATGTATAGATTGCTTTTGGTAGAATAGACATTTTTATAATGTTAAGTCTTCCTATCCACGAGCAAGGTATGTTCTTCCACTTTTGTAAGTCTCTTTTGCTTTCTTGTGGAAGTGTACAGTAGTTTTCTTTGTATAAGCCTTTTACAGTTCTGGTAAGATTTATTCCTAAGTATTTTATCTTCTTGGGGGCTACTGTAAAGGGCATTGATTTGGTGATTTCCTCTTTGGTGTTCTTTTTGTTGGTGTAGAGGAATCCAAGTGATTTTTGTATGTTTATCTTGTAGCCCGATACTCTGATGAACTCTTCTATTAGTTTCAGTAGTTTTCTGGAGGATTCCTTAGGGTTTTCTGTGTATAACATCATGTCATCTGCAAATAGAGATACTTTGACTTCTTCCTTGCCGATCTGGATGCCCTTTATTTCTTTATCTAGCCTAATTGCTCTGGCTAGGACTTCCAGCACAATGTCGAATAAGAGTGGTGATGAAGGGCATCCCTGTCTGGTTCCCGATCTCAGTGGGAATGTTTTCAGGCTCTCTCCATTTAAGGTGATGTTGGCTGTTGGCTTTGTATAAATGCCCTTTATTATGTTGAGGAATTTTCCTTCTATTTTGCTGAGAGTTCTTATCATGAATGACTGTTGAACTTTGTCAAATGTCTTTTCTGCATCAATTGATAAAATCATGTGATTCTTGTGTTTTGTTTTATTTATGAGGTGGATTACATTAATTGTTTTTCTAATGTTGAACCATCCCTGCATACCTGGTATGAATCCCACTTGGTCATGGTGAATTATTTTTTTGATATGTTGTTGAATTCTATTGGCTAGAATTTTGCTCAGGATTTTTGCATTTACATTCATGATTTTCTTTTCTTGTTGTGTCTTTGCCTGGTTTTGGTAACAGGGTTATGGTGGCTTCATAGAATGAATTTGGTAGTATTCCGTCCTTTTCTATGCTCTGAAATACCTTTAGTTGTAGTGGTGTTAATTCTTCTCTGAAAGTTTGGTAGAACTCTGCAGTGAAGCTGTCTGGACCAGGGCTTTTTTTTTCTTGGGAGTTTTTTGATTACCTTTTCAATCTCTTCTTTTGTTATGGGTCTATTTAGTTGTTCTACCTCTGTTTGTGTTAGTTTAGGTAGGTAGTGTGTTTCTAGGAATTCATCCATTTCTTCTATGTTTTCAAATTTGTTTGAGTGTAGTTTTTCATAGTAATCTGGTATGATTTTTTTAATTTTAGTTAGGTCTGTTGTAATACCGCCCCTCTCATTTCTTATTCAGGTTACTTGTTTCCTCTCCTGTTTTTCTTTTGTCAGTTTGGCCAGTGGTTTATCAATTTTGTTGGTTTTTTCAAAAAAACAGCTTTTGATCTTGTTAATTCTTTCAATTGTTTTTCTGTTTTCTATTTCATTTAGTTCAGCTCTAATTTTTATTGTTTGTTTCCTTCTGGTGCCTGTGGGTTTCCTTTGTTGCTCTCTTTCTATTTGTTCAAGTTGTAGGGATAGTTCTTTGATTTTGGCCCTTTCTTCTTTTTGGATGTGTGCATTTATTGATATAAATTGGCCTCTGAGCACTGCTTTTGCTGTGTCCCAAAGGATCTGATAGGAAGTGTTTTCATTCTCATTGGATTCTCTGAATTTCTTTATTCCATCCTTAATGTCTTCTATAATCCAGTCTTTTTTGAGCAGGGTATTGTTCAGTTTCCAAGTGTTTGATTTCTTTTCCCTGCTTTTTCTGTTATTGATTTCCACTTTTATGGCCTTATCATCAGAGAAGATGGTTTTTAGTATTTCAGTGTTTTGGATTCTGCTAAGACTTGCTTTATGACCTAGTATGTGCTCTATTCTAGAGAATGTTCCATGTGCACTGGAAAAGAAAGTATACTTGGTTCCTGGTGGGTGGAGTGTTCTGTATACATCTACGAGGTCAAGTTGGTTGATTGTGGCATTTAGATCTTCCGTGTCTTTATTGAGCTTCTTTCTGGATGTCCTGTCCTTCGCTGAAAGTGGTGTGTTGAAGTCTCCTACTATTATTGTGGAGCTGTCTATCTCACTTTTCAATGTTGATAGAGTTTGTTTTATGTATATTGCGGCCCTGTCATTGGGTGCATAAATATTTAATATGGTTGTATCTTCTTGGTGTATTGACTGTTTAATCATTATATAGTATCCTTCCTTATCCTTTCTGATGGATTTAACTTTAAAGTCTATTTTGTCAGAAATTATTACTGCCACTCCTGCTCTTTTTTGATTGTTGTTTGCTTGATATATTTTTTTCCATCCTTTGAGTTTTAGTTTGTGTCTCTAAGTCTAAGGTGTGTCTCTTGTTGGCAGCATATAGATGGATTTTGTTTTTTAAACCATTCTGCCACTCTCTGTCTATTGGTGCATTTAGTCCATTTACATTCAGCATAATTATGAATAGGTATTAATTTAGTGCTATCATTTTAATGTCTTTTTTTGCATTGACAGTTTCTTTTTCCACTTGATTTTATGTGCTGAGTAGATTTTCTTTATATATTGTCCTTTCCTCATATTTGTTGTTGTTGATTTTGTTTCTGCTGAGTCTGTATTTTTCCCTTGTATTTTATTTTGATGAGTAGGATAGTTTGTCTCCTTTGTGGTTACCTTATTATTTACTCCTATTTTTCTAAATTTAAAACTAACTTTTATTTCTTTGTATCGCCGTATCTTCCTCTCCATATGGACGGTGTATGATTACATTTCTTAGTCCCTCTTTATTATTCTAATGTTGTCTTCTTTTATATAATAACATTGCTGTTACCCTGTTTTGGGCTTTTTTTTTTAATAATCTTGCTCTGTTTTTTTGGATTTCCCTGTCTGGGTTGACTTCTGGATGCTTTGCCCAGTGTTCTAGTCTTGGCTCGATACCCGATGTTATTGATTTTCTAACCAAAGAACTCCCTTTAGTATTTCTTGTAGTTTTGGTTTGGTTTTTATGAATTCCCTAAACTTGTGTTCATCTGGAAATGTCTTAATTTCACCTTCATATTTAAGAGACAGTTTTGCTGGATATATGATTCTTGGCTGGCAAGTTTTTTCCTTCAATTTTTTAAATATGTCATCCCATTGCCTTCTTGCCTGCATGGTTTCTGCTGAGTAGTCCGAGCTTATTCCTATTGGCTCTCCCTTGTAGGTGACTTTTCTTTTATCCCTCACTGCTCTTATAATTCTCTCTTTATCTTTGATTTTGGCAAGTTTGTTTATAATATGTCTTCGTGACTTTCTTTTCAGATCTACCTTATGTG
The DNA here is from genome assembly GCF_030014295.1 of Loxodonta africana. NCBI lineage: Eukaryota > Metazoa > Chordata > Mammalia > Proboscidea > Elephantidae > Loxodonta > Loxodonta africana. The sequence continues at coordinate 19,668,445 of NC_087362.1, forward strand.
GAGTTTGATGAGCATCTTGGATAGATATCTTCTCATCTTTCACAATATCAGGGAGGTTTTCTGCCAACAAATCTTCAAGAATTTTCTCTGTATTTTCTGTTATCCCTCCCTGTTCTGGTACTCCAGTCACTCATAGGTTATTCCTCTTGATAGTGTACCACGTGATTCTTAAGGTTTCTTCATTTTTTTTAATTCTTTTATCTGATTTTTCTTCAAATATATTAACGCCAAGTGATTTATCTTCAAGTTCAGAAATTGTAGCTTCTACTAGCTCAATTCTGCTCCTGTTTCTATTGAGTTGTCTAATTCTGTAATTTTATTGTTAATCTTCTGAATTTCTGATTGTTATCTGTCTATGGATTTTTCCAGCTTATTAAACTTTTCATTATGTTCCTGAATTATCTTTCTAATTTCTTCAGTTGCTTTATCTGTGTGTTCCTTGGCTTATTCTGTGTAGCGTGTCATTTCCTTCCTGATGTCTTGAAGGGCTCTGTGTATTAAACTCTTGTATTCTGCATCTGGTAATTCCAGGAATGCAATTTCATCTAGAAGATCCCTGGATTCTTTGTTTTGAGAGCCTGTTGAGGTGATCATGGTCTGTTTCTTTATGTGACTTGATATTGACTGTTGTCTCTGAGCCATCTATAAGTTATTGTATTAGTTTATACTTGCTTACTGTGTCATAGCTGCTTGCTTTCTTTTGTTTTGGTATACCCCTATGGGTTGCTTGAGTAAGCTAGCTTGATTATGTTCACCTTTGGAGCTCTGGTGTCCTGTCCCCAGCTGGCTAGAGCTGTTATCAGGTATATCAGTCTAGGAGTCCATTCAGTTTTCTTGTATGAATTCAGCTCAGGTTTCCAGGTAGCTGATATCAAGGTTGTGGTACAGGCTCTGTCCTACAGTCTTAGAGGGGCAGTGGTGATTGGCGTATATACCAGTATCTGATTGAAGTAGGGGTCACACTCTGAACAAGGCAGGGGCCTGAGAACCAGCCCCCAAGTTTCTCTGAGGACAACGCATGTCTGTTCCCTAGAGCGTGCTGGTGGGTGGGCTCTGCAGAGGGACCATGGGCACCCAAAGTTTCTGGTCGTAAGGACTGGGAGGTACCAGTTATCTTTGGACCCCTCTCACAGGTGGCTGAGTGATCTGAGTGGAGCTACCAGTCCTTAGGTCCCTGATGTGGGCAGGTGAAGACCTTGTTTAATAGGCAAAGCAATGTCAAACATCAAATACCCGCCTCCCCACTGCACAGCTGAAATGGTTGGAGTCTGCCAACAAGGGCCTTTTCTCTGGAAATAGGCCCACACAGGTCCATGCAGAAGGGAAAAGTGCTCAAGGTCCATGGACGGTTTATGCCTGGACAGGAGCCGCTTCTATGCTGAGCTCCCCTGGTTAATGGAGCTAGCAAATTATCTTTTCCCCCCAGTAGCAAATTTTTTCCTTCCTGAAGGCTGAGAGGAGGGCTCTAGGTGCTCGCCAGGATCTATCTCAGGCCCAAGGATTCAGCTGCTGAAGCCAGCTTGGGGGTAGGGGGGACGTGGTAAAATATTCACAAGTACTTAGCTTTTGCCGAGAGCGCCCTTCTCCTCAGGTTCCGGAGGTGTGAGTAGGCTGTGTGGCTGGCTGCTTCTCCCTGAGGAAACTGTGCCCGAATGCTAGTACCAGCCCACCGCCTCCACCACTGCCATTCCGGCAATGGTGCCTGAGGGATCCCCACGATTCAGGTCTGCTAACTCCTCTCCACTTCTGAACAGTCTCTCCCTCCCCCTGCCCTTCAGTTTGTTGTCTAAGCTTGCCTTTGATGGTCAGGGCTTCCAGCTTGTCACAAATATACTCGTTTCACTTGTTTTTTTCGGGTCTTTGTTGTAAAAAGGGCTCGCCAGAAGAGTCTGTCTATTCCGCCATCTTGGCTCTGCCTCTCTGTAACTCGTTTTTAAGAGCATAGACTCTGGGGTTCCAGTGCTGCTGAATTGGGCAAATTAGTTACATACTCTACATTTTCAGTTTTTTCTCTGCTAAAAGGATATAATCACACCTTGTAAAGACTGACTGAATTGTTATTTGTGAAGTGCTTATAAGAGTCTCTGGTCAAGTTAAGACATATATGTATTTTTTAAGTAAACACTTCAGCAGTTTTCATTTCTTTCCAAAGCAAACTGCAATACTGTATTAAAAATCATTTGTTTTTTGAAATTAATTTGCTCTCTAAACTTTCACCTAAATCACAATAAAATTAAAAAAAAGAGAAAGACAATATTAATAAGGTCAAAAGTTGACATTTATTTCATTTTTAAAAATTTAATTACATCTTATTTTAGGAAAATATAAAATAATCAATGTCTGCAGTTAAAATTATATATTTAATTTTATAAAAATAATTTGCAAATGTAAAAAAAATCATTTGTGTGTTGGTTCTCATGAGAACAGGATAATGTAATATTCCACTGTTAGAAATAGAAAGAACTGTTCAGCCCATATGCAGTTGACTCTAACTAAATATGAAAAAAAATGGGCATTAATTGTATGATAGATTGAGTTTCTAGCAGCGTATGTGGAAAATGTTAGAAAGAATAATGAATCCATTCCCATTGGTATTTTTGGGTCTTCATTTTCAAGGAGTTAGAACCTGAAGAATTCAGTTACTTTAAAAATAAAGTAGTCATCCTGAGAGCAGATGCAAGGAAATACGAAGAGGAACTGAAAAAGGAAATGATTCGTTGGATTCAGCTGGACCCAGACAAGGTAGTTAAGACCCTGTAGGATTTACTTAATAGGAGATAAATGTGAAATGAATCTGATTTCTTTATTTAGGTACAGGGGATCACCCTTTTATAAAGCTCCTCAGAATTTGAAGATGCGAATTCCGTTACCACGCCATGATATTCTACCTTAAATTGAACTAGCTAGCAGCCTTGGTGGCACAAAAGATTAAGCACTTGGCTTCTCTAAAAATATTTAGTGCAGGATTTAGACTTAATTCTGTTTTCTTTGTAAGTTGTTATATTTTCACTATTTCGGTTTTCAGTCTCAAATATCAACTGATTTTGTTACCTGTTTTCAAAATCACAAGTATGGTCTACTTATTACTTATAAAAATTTTATCCAGGTGGATCAGTTACTGAAGTACCTTAAGCCTCAAACTTTTGACAGTGCAGAAATTGAAAAGCGAAGAATGTTTCCCTGTTTTGTGGAAAAACTTAAAGAAATGAATAGGCTGCCTGCAATATTTTTTTCGTAAGTAATGTTTTGCACAGATATCATTACACTTGAATTCATAGGAATTTGAAGACATTTGAAAAGTATCATTAAGGAAGGATATATAATCTCTGATTTGTATTTTGTGGAACTTCGAGGAATTTTAACTCTATGTTGAAGTCATACTTGCTGTACCAAACTGGGTATACTGTGATAAGAAGGAACACCTCTCTTATACAACATACATCAAAATCTGATTGTATAGCTTGGTGGAGTGGAATTCCCTAGTCCATCAGTTATTTGAAAAATTCTATATATAATCTAAGTAAGATAATGGAAAAGGCTATGGTTACCAAAGAAGAGTATGAACACTAACAGACATGCACATATACACACATGACCACACATTGAGTATTTGTTCTGTATCTTGTTTTTAAAATTTACTATACCTAAGCCCTTTAGCAGAAACTCTGGTGGCATAGTGGTTAAATGCTACGGCTGCTAACCAAAAGGTCAACAGTTTGAATCCGCCAGGCGCTCCTTGGAAACTCTACGGGGCAGTTCTACTCTGCCTTATAGGGTCGCTATGAGTAGGAATCAACTCGACGGCAGTGGGTTTGGTTTTGGTTTTTAAGCCCTTTAGTGGAAACCTTGGTGACTTAGTGGTTAAGTGCTATGGCTGCTAACCAAAAGGTTTGCAGTTCAAATCCACCAGGTGTTCCTTGGAAACTCTATGGGGCCATTCTACTCTGTCCTATAGGGTAGTTATGAGTCGGGATAGAGTCGATGGCAACGGGTTTGGTTTTTAAGCCCTTTAATACAGAGAAAAGATCTCAGAGAAGCTTTAAGTCAGTCCCCTACTTTTATTTCTCCATTTGTCCCTTCACAGAATTAAAAGAAAAACTAGATGAGGCTTGGAAATGGCATCAAATAGTTAGCAATCATATTTTCATCATGCTCAAAATGATGATACCTAACCCCACTGCCATCGAGTTGATTCCGACTCATAGTGACTCTATAGGACAGAGTAGAACTGCCCCTTAGAGTTTCCAAGGAGTGCCTGGCAGATTTGAACCGACAACCCTTTCCTTTACAAAATTTTTAGTTGATCTGTTTTGGACGACAGGAGCCCACATTCATATGCATGACCTTGGAACAGTCAGAAACAGTAGCGTAGCCAGTCCATAAACATTTACTAAACATTGACAGTGTTCTGGGCATCCTGTAGGTACTGCGGGGGATATATGTTACCTCGGGGAACACAGCATAGAAAAGTAGTAAATGATTAACTGTAAAGCATAGTCTGCCCCTCAAGGGTACTTAACATATTATATGTTCTAAGTAAATGTGTGATAAAGATACTAAGTGCTTTATGTTTTAGCTGAAAGAGGTAATAAGATGGGCCGGGATGGCCAATGAAGTTTTAACAAAGAAGCAGGTCTTGAAATGTAGATATGCTAGACAGAGAGGAGCAGGAAGGACATCAAACCTAGATCTAATATATTCCACACTGTTTGAAACAGAGCAAGACCTGTGCCCCACCACCAAACAAAGCAAAGGGATGCGAAGTGAAGCGATGCGAAGCAAAGCAAAGCAAAGCAAAAAGCAAAGCAAAGCAAACCAAAGCGAAAGCAAAGCAAAAATTTTGTCAGAAAGTTGAGCAAATTTACATGGAGATAGCTAGCAAGTTAGAGAATAGCTTTGGCTGGAGGTGAGTTTAATTTATGCATGTGTATGTATGTGTTGAGCCCTGGTGGCCTAGTGCTTAAGAGCTACAGCTGCTAGTCAAAAAATCAGCAGTTTGAATCCACCAGCCCCTCCTTGGAAACCTTATGGGGCAGTTCTACTCTGTCTTATAGGGTTCCTATGAGTCAAAATCAAATTGACGGCAACGGGTTTGTTTTTTTTTTTAATGTATGTATGCATGCATCCAGCTATCCACGTGTAACCCTTATCGTATATACATTCAAGGAAGATGGTTGGGTAATTTTATGCCAAATTGTGAACTCCTGTGGATGCCTATTAAAAAGGAGTTTGCATTTTATCTTGTGGTAAATAGGGAAATTTTTGAGCAAAGGTATGATAAAAAGGATAAGCCAAAAATGATGAAGTACAAAATTATTCATTGAAATCCCCACAAAATTAAAGTCCCAACTCAAACTGTATTCGTGTTAAAAATGAATTACCTGGAAACAACAACAACTAAGGTCCTGGTCTATTCTTCACAAATACTCAGAACTCTTGTTATAGGGACTTTTTCATTGGGGAAGGGAACAGTTTTAAGCCAGCAAAGAGTACTTACCCAACTTTTTTCTTATTGTAAAAAAAAAAAACTATTTAAAAATTAACCTGTCTAGCTGACTCTCTTTCTTTCTTCCACTCAGACAGACTCTGATCTAGGAGCCAAGTGGGCTTAAATAAATGGAAGGCAGAGAATAATATTGCCTAAACAAATATTCTTGCTCCCAAAAATTCACTTTAGTGATGTAGACTGGTTGAGTGATATGGGCATACGATTATCAAATGTTGTCACCAATTTTTAACATAGATTCAACATTCACTCAGTGGAATATGAAGCTTTAAAAGTTTTCATCAATTTGATAAAGAAGCAAAATGCTGATAAATATCCAAATTCTGAAAGACGAAGGAAAAATTTGGAAAAGAAACTACAGAAAGCAAGAAAATCCCAAAAGAGAGACTTTGCTGCGTGAGTATGATTTCTACTTGAAACGTGGAATTAAATGTGTAATAAAACATAGGAGTTTTCACTGCTCATTATAAAACTCCACTGTTTTTATATTCAAACTTATGTCTATAATGTCGTGATGTAACTTAGGTCCCTTTTTATGACACATCCAGTTAACCTAATAATAGCTCACTTCAGGGCCATATGTAGGAGAGGATTCTTGAGTATTCTGAAGATTATTCAATGGTTTACAATATTTTTCTTTATTTTACTAGCTCATTTCCTTTTTTTAGGGACACAAAGCCTAAGTTTGCTTTTTAGAAATTATAAGCTTGCAGCTTTGCAGAAAAGAGTGCATGAATGTATGCATTCACTTATAAATAATAACCCTTGAAAATATCACACACACTTTATTGGAACAAGTTATCAACATATTTATCTTTTAATGTAAAACTCAAGAAATATTATTTTAGTATTTTTATGTGTTTGATGCCTTTAGATCAAGTATTGTCTTAGGTTAAGATATGCCTTTGTTATTTTTTTTTCATTCAAGTATTAATTAATCTGGGAAAGAAAATGCATTATGTAATAGAAAATTTCCACTCTAATCTAGGACTCTTCTCTGACTCTTGAGAGAAATGACAAAGACAATAGAATAAGTCATTCTTTCCTTGCTGTATCAGGTGCATTTCTGAGATGAGGGTGATCAGATAGGTTAAATTGAGGTCTGAAAAGAGCAAAATGGCACACATCTGTGAGGACCTATGTCTCAGTGGGCCAGGGGCCATTTGATCTTTTACGTTAATAAACCAAAATAACCAAACTCACTGTCTTTGAGTTGATTCTAACTCATAGTGACACCATGTATTACAGAGTAGAACTACTCCATAGGATTTTCTTGACTGTGATCTCAATGGAAGCAGATAACCAGGCCTTTATTCTGTGGTACTGCTGGGTGGGTTTGAACCTCCAACCTTTTTAGTTTAGTAGTCAAGTGCAAACCATTTGTTCTATTCAGAGACCTCTTTTACAGAATAGCTGATACAAACCAGTTGCCTTTTGTGTGACATAGGTTACCCTATATGTGGTATAATATAGGCCTGTTCTAATGACCCCAACGATTCTGGTTCCTCTTTCTCTTCATGTCATTCTGCTCAAGTGATGACCATTTTGCTCAATTGATTCAGAAGGAAGCCAGCATGAAGTGCTTCTTAATGCATACATTTAAAATGTAATTAAATGGTAATTTACCTAAGCAGAAAACTGAGGTAGTTAAGGATGGATTAATACCTTCTCATTGGGGCAGTTGTGTTTTGGGCTTGAATTATCTGTCATTCTTTTCATCTGTCATGTATAGACATAGCCTCAAATATGAAAGATAAAGGAACATGCTCAAATACCTGCTGATTTTTCTGATGATATTTTATATTCAGTGTTTTAAATTCAGGTTCAAATGCTATAAATCAAAGAATTATTTTACGAACAGCTGAAATAAGTGAGATAAAGAAAAATCTTAAGAAGCATACAGAAGTTTCTCCAGACTGTACATACACTGATCGTGCCAGTGTAGATGATCAGGTAAGAGAAAAGAAAGGGGGATACCTTTTAGCATGTGTATGTGTGTGCCTTTACTGTGCTACTCAACTTGTAAGGTATACAACATACTTTATCTAAATTAATCTTGAATGAGTAGATGGAAGAATAAAGTCAAAGGCTTTATTCTTACACAAATTAAGGTAATTTGTGTAAGTTTGTACAGCTATTAAAAGCAGCTCAGAAATTCATGCCAAGGTAAAACTCCAATATGTATAGCCTTTTTAACCTTATGAAATTGCCTTCATGTACTGAAAATAAAACCAAACCAGTTACCTTCGAGCTGCTTCCACCTCATGACAACTCTATGTGTGCCCGAGCAGAACTATGCTCCATAGGGTTTGCAATGGCTTCTTTCTGGGAAGTAAATTGCCAGATTTTCTTCTGAGGTGCCTCTGGGTGGACTCAAATCTCCCCACCTTTCGAACAGGAGCAGAATGCATTAACCATTTGCAGTACCCAGGGTCTCCATATTGAAAATATTTATACCTTATTCTTTTATGTAGGCAGGAATATAAAAATTAAATGTAAAATCTCTTTTCTGAACTACAATCTTAAACAACAAATTGCTCCAAGAACATCAAAATCAGCTATTGTCTTTCTTCTGAAAACTCTTCATTCTGTCTTCTGTATCTCATAGTACCTCACCACCCACTAAGGTGCGTAGTTCTTTGAATCAGAAACTGTGGAGTCATTCTTGTCTTACCCTCTTCCTTACCCCACATCTCATTCAAAAACTTAATTCTCGAGCAATGATTCACACCCTAAATAATGGGTGCTCATAAATGTTTGTAGGCTGATCTAATCTAGTCTTCATGTAGTCTAAGGCCCATGATCGTTACTTGTATATGCTTTTATCTTTACTTAAGTTATCGATGAAAAGGAGACAGAAAAAGAAAGAGGGAGCAAAAGAGAAGAGAGAGAAATAGAGAAGAGGCAGAAAGACAATAATAGTAACTGGCAGAGAGAGAAAGAAAACAGTGTGCATAAACAGAAAGAGAGAAATTGGGGAGGGAGGGTGGGAAATGGAGGGAGAGACAGCGGGAAACATACAAATGCAGAAAGACAGGCAGGAAGACAAAGACAGGGGAAGAGGGACGGAAAAAACATTGGTCAGAAATGACTGGAGATGATAATGGAAAAAAACCTAGTGGATTAGGTTCAAGTCAGTGAATAAATAGAACAAAATGAGGGTGTTGGAAAATCAGACTAAATGCAGAACCGTGTCAGGGGCATGGATGGTTTTTGGTGTTAGCCTCAGGGCACTTTGATCCCTCACCCAGCTTGTCTCACTTCTTTGAATTCTTATTTTTTCCCTTCATTGTCTCCTGTTGCCCCAGGCTGAGCCGGAGACATTTATTTAGTCCAGTAGAGCTACCACCAGTGATTAAAAGCTCTGAGGGGGAGTCCAGGTTTCCAATACCCAGTGGATATCAGGGGGAACATAGAGAGCACGTAGCTGACAAGGAATGTAGATGAAGAAAAGATGAGCTCATTTGAGGTTGGATTGCATTCTCCTCTATCAGATATCAGGCACGAGTGTCAGGTATTGTGGTCCCGCTATATTTAAATACCATATATCAGGCATCTTATTGGTCAACTAGGCTTCAGATTCTGACCTAAGAAAACAGTTACTCCTTTAGAAGTGTGTCTTCATTGATTTCTGGATAACCCTTTAACACACAACACATTGTTAAATTGAAGAGTCAGTGCTTTAATTTGACACTGAAAATGCTTTGTTTGGGTATTTCAGACTTTCAGGAAGATCGTACACAGAATTAGAAGAACAAGACGATACCATATACTGTGCAGACTGTTACGGAGGGGCATTGGGTATCATCACGGCTCAATGGAATATAAAGAAAGACAAGTTGTGGAAATGCTTTTCAGAATGGGGCATGTTAAGGTTGGTGAACTTTGAGGATAACTTTCCTAAAAGCACGGCCTTCATTTCATCCTTTGGAATGAGTTGTTTTTGTTAGTTGCTGACAAGTTGGCGCCAACTTATGGTAGCCTTAGGTATAACAGAACAAAACGTTGCCTGCCTTCAAGATCTTTATGATCTTTGATATGTTTGAGTCTATTGTTGCCGCTATTATGTCAATCCATCTCATTGTGGGTTTCTCTCCTTTTCCCTGACCCTCTACTTTACTAAATATGATGTTCTTTCTAGCATTTGGTCTTCCGTGATGATATATCCAAAGAAAGCAAAACGAAGTCTCACCATCCTGGCTTCTGAGGAGCATTGCTGTTGTATTTCTTCTAAGACTGATTTGTTTGTTCTGGCAGTCCATGGAATATGAGCGGGGGTCAATAATCTACCTTGACAGCTTAGATAAAATCCACTCTATCTTCCTCCCTCATAATCCTCCCACTTAGAGAGAAGCTTTGCTAACATTTTAACATATTTTCTTCCATTCTATTTTGTACAGTTTTATATAGTTAATGTAATAATGCATATACAATTTCAGGCTCTGTTTGCTTTGTATATTAAATAATTAATTATATTATTAGCATTACATAAACATTTTATGAACACATATCATAATAGAGATACTTAAATATTCCAGTAATGTCGAAAAACTTTTTTAAGCGTATATCAGGGAGCACTGGTGGTGCAATGGCAAAGCACTCAGCTGCTAACTGAAAGATCAGCAGTTCGAACCCACCAGAGACTCCGCAGAAGAGAAGACCAAACGGTCTGCTCCAGTAAAGATTACAGCATAGGAAACCGTATGGGGTAATTCTACTCTATCGTGTAGGGTTGGTATTAGGAATTGACTCGACGGCACACAACAGTAACAGCACACATAATATCAGCTTTCCGATTACCGACTTGGAATTGATTGATTCTGCAAAGTGAAATTAATGTTTCAGAGTGCAAAAATAATTTTAGGACTAGAAATATGTCACCAAACATCCTTTCAGAATGACTTTATTTTACTTTACGTTGCCAAATTTTGAGTATATGATTTGTTGTTGTTGTTAGGCGCCATCGAGTTGGTTCTCGCTCAAAGCGACTCTATGTACCAGGCCCTGCGCCACCCTCACAATCGTTGTTATGCTTGAGCCCATTGTTGCAGCCACTGTGTCAATCCATCTCGTTGAGAGTCTTCTTCTTTTTTGTTGACCCTCTAACAAGCATGATGTCGTTCTCCAGGGCCTGATCCCTCCTGATAATATGTCCAAAGTGTGTGAGATGTAGTCTTGCCATCCTTGCTTCTAAGGAGCATTCTGGTTGTACTTCTTCCAAGGCAGTCCATGGCATATTCAATATTCTTTGCCAACACTACAATTCAGAGGTGTCAGTTCTTCTTTGGTCTTCCTTATTCATCATCCAGCTTTCACATGCGTATGAATATATGGTTAAATATATCTAATTAGATAAAGAAATATGGTTTCATTGTTTTTTATTGAATTGTCTTTACTGTTTGTGAAGTTGACCTTGCTTTTTCATGTTTTTATTCATCAATGAAAATCTTACCCAGGGCTAGGCACTGTTCTTCTCATCATACCCACTGCCGTCAAGTCCATTCCGACTCATAGAGACCCTATCTGTAAGACAGAGTAGAACTACCCCATAAGGTTTCCTAGGCTGTAATCCCAAAGGGAACCGATTGGCAGGTCTTTTCTCCCACCAAGCGGCTGGTGGGTTCGAACCACCACCCTTTCAGTTAGCAGCCAAGCACTTAACTGTTGTGCCACAGGGCTGCTTGCTACAAACGTAAGATGTTTAATAATAGGAGAAACCACACACAGGGTGTATGGAAGTCCTTGTACTATGCTCCAGTTTTTCCATAAATCTAAAGCTATTCTGAAAAAATTAAGTTTTCAAAAAAGTGGACCATATGTGTTCTAAAAGATGAATTCTGTTGATACTCACTGCCATGTTCTGTCAAGTTTCTTAAATGTTTTGTTCCAATCTAAATCATTAAGGAACTTTTTTTTTTTTTGCCTTCTATCAATTACTAAGAAGAGAATTTTTGAGAGTGGAGTGTTTAAACCTTCTACTCTTACCATTGATTTGTCTGTTTCTCTTTGTTGTTCTGCCATTTTTCTCTTTATTTAAGATACCCAATATAGTGTAACTATTTTATAGAAGATTAAAGACAAAACACCTTAAAAGCAGGCTGAGGAAAACAAAGTGTTTACTATAATAGGTAGATTGACATCTGACTTCCCAACAGCGAACAAGGAAGCTAGCAGTAAGTGAAGTTTTACTTTCAAAAGCTTTACAAAAATAATTGTCAACTTAGACTTTTATAAACTGAAAAGGTATCCTTCAAGAATGAGGGCAAAGTAGAACTTTTTGGTAAATAAAATTGTTTACCGACTCCTCTCATCACTAAAAGAAAATTCTAAACAATATACTTCAGGTAGAATAAAAATGATTCCAGGAGAATGGTCAAAAATACATGAAAAAATGATCTGAGAGTCATAAATGTAAGAAAATTGAAACATTTATCGGTCATTTGAAAATTAAAATAACATACTGGATTGAAAAGAGACAAAATTAAAATACATTGCAATAGCCTATTTTTTTTTAGAAGGGGGGTTTCTGGAAGTAAAGTCCATAGGCAGGATAAAATTATCGATCCATTCAGGATTTCAAAAGCATGAATTATTTAATTTTGGCAGTGCCCTCTAAAGCAGAGAATAGAATTTGAGTGTGTAACATCCAAATTACAGGGAAAAAAATGGTATGTGAAAAATCTAAATCAATCGAAAAGTAAGCAAGAAAGGATTTCAAAATTTATAGTGCTGTGAAAAATGGAAATCACAATAAGGATTAAAAAATTGCAATGCTGTGAAAAATAGAAAGCACAATAGCAAACTAGACCATCACAAATCCAATTACATTAAATATATTGAATGCATATGAACTAAACAAATGTAATTATGAGAACCAATTCAACTTACTTATCAAAGTATTTATAGTTGTTTATATGGTACACTTTTAAGATATAAGAATAAGGAAGTGATTGAAAGTAAAAAGAAAAAAATTCAAATTATAATCAAAAGACAGCTGCTGTAGCTATGATTATATCAAATAAAATATATTTTAAAGTTAAAAGAATTATTACAGAAACAGTCACACGCTAGAAAGATATCGTTAGGTGCCATTGAGTTGGTTCCAACTCATAACAACCCTATGTACAACAGAATGAAACACTGGCTGGTCCTACGCCATTCTCAAGAAAGATATACCAATTGTATATTTTTACATAATAGTACTAGTTCAAAATATTTAAAATAAAAATGGCAGAACTACAAAGAGAAACCGACAAACCTACATTAAGTGGGAGATTTTTAACACACTTTCTACTCTCAGCAATTCTATTCTCAGTAATTGATAGAAGACAAAAAATTCACTAATGATACAGATGTGAACAAAACAATTAAGAAGCTTGACAAAACACTGTAGGCAGTATCTTCGGGAAACATTTTAAAGTATGGAACATTTTTAAAATTAAAATATATTTGCTCTGAAAGCAAAGCTTAACATATTTTATAGGGCTAAAATCTGAAATCATCAAAGAATGTACTTAAATTAGAATCCAACAAGATAAATACAGAAACTTCATATGTTTAGATACTAAGAATTAATTAATGGGTTAAAAAAGAAATTACAATGGAAATAAGGAAATATATTGAGTTGATAACTGTCTTGGTTGTCTAGTGCTGCTATAACAGAAATACTGCAAATGGATGGCTTTAACAAACAACAATTTATTCTCTCACAGTTTAGGAGGCTAGATGTCCGAATTCAGGGTGCCAGCTCCACGGGAAGCCTTTCTCTCTATGTTGGCTCTGGGAGAAGGTCCTTGTCGTCAATCTTCCCCAATCAAGATGCTTCTCAGCACAGGGGCCCCAGGTCCAAATGACGACCTAGTCTCCTGGCTCTTGTTTCTTGGTGGTATGCGGTCCCTTGTCTCTCTTGTTGCTTCCCTCTTTTATATCTCAAAAGAGATTGGCTTAAGACACAACCTAATCTTATAGATTCAGTCCTTCCTCATTAACATAACTGCCACTAATCCCACCTCATTAACATCAGAGAGATAGGATTTATAACACATAGGAAAATCATATCAGATGCCAGAATGGTAGACGATCATGGCCTAGCCAAGTTGACACATATTTTTGGAGGGCACGATTCAATCCATATCAATAACCCATGGCCATCAAGTCAATTCCAACTCCTAGCAACCCTCTAGGACAGAGTAGAACTGCCCCACGGGGCTTCCAAGGCAGTAAAATTTTACAGAAGCAAACTGCCACATCCTTCTCCTGCGGAGCGACTGGTGGGTTCGAACCGCTGACCTTTCTATTAGCCAATCGCTTAACCACTGCACCACCAGGGTTTCTTTATTGAGTTGATAGATGGATAAAATACACGTATCCCAACTATGGGATGCAATTAAGCTAGTACTTAGAGAAAAATGTATTGCGATTTATGTGTCTAATTTGAAAAGAATTGCTGAAAGAGAAGCAAGAAAGGACATGGGCAAAGTCAGGTAGGTAAGGTAGGACCAAGATAAAGCAGTTTCCAGTTGATGGTTTCAGTTTTCTCCAAGAAATGTTATCAGTATCAATAACATATTTGATCCAGTTAGGAAAAGTAAAAATCTTTGGAATATTCTTGAATAGCCTGTTTCCCATATCTTACACATCTAAACAATCAGAATTCATCAGCTAGTGTTACTGACTCAAAATCCAATATATAATCCAGTATAATATAACATAACTAATATAATACTATTTTTTTCTTATGAATACATGTATGTATTCTGTGTTATGTATATTTTTATATTTTTATTCCTCTGCCCGTAGGTGGTAACAGCTACCTCATCCCTTGCTTTGGGGATTAATATGCCATGTAAATCTGTTGTTTTTATGGAAGATTCTGTTTATTTGGATGCCTTGAACTTTCGACAGGTATTTAAACTATATACCTTTTATTAAATCAATATACACAGGGATGTGGAACAGTCATTCAGTACACCAAGATAAACCATGCTTACTCGAAAACATTTATGTACTACAAAAATATTTGAAGATGGGTTCTATATATTACAGTTCATAAATATGGTTAAATTTAAAGACTTTTCAAGTAGTAATTGACTGGCTAAATAGATTAGTTGTCTTAAGAATGGCCCCTATTTGGTATATATTATTAGATTTAAGCAAAAATAATATTAAGAGGAGGTAATCATTTAATCATATCTTTTGAGCACCCATTTGGTGCCGAGCACTATTTTACTCATTTGTTCACTCATTCAGTGACTATATAAATTGAGTGTCTGCTATGTTCTAAGTTCAGGCTAGTTTCTGGAAATACACAAATAAATAAGACACAGATTGTCCCTGCTTTAAAGGTTGTGATCTTTAAACAGGCATTGAGACACCGTTACATAAAAAGTAACACATTAAAAAAAAAAAATTGTAAAATAATTTTCTTTTTTTTTTTTTTTAAATTTTGCTAAAATTAATGTACCAAGAAACAAGTTAATAGAACTTCAGGATTTATTTTTGAAAGTTTAATGTAATTTACCATTTACAATATTGTTTTAAAATTATTTAAAAGTTATTGATTATCCCTTTTAGATGTCTGGTCGTGCAGGAAGACGTGGAGAAGATCTTATAGGAAGTGTGTTCTTCTACGACGTCCCATTACCTAAGATAGAAAGGCTCTTGAAGTCTAACGTGCCCAAATTGAAGGGTCAGTTCCCTCTGAGCATATCCTTGATTCTCCGACTTACGCTGTTAGTTGCCAAAGCAGATGACAAAGAGGATGCCAAAGCTAAGGTATACTGTAACATATTATTTAAATTACCTACATAAGTATGATCATTTTACCTCAATTTTCTAATAAGTTGCATTAGTTAGTAAACTAAAGGGAATAAAAAAACAATACAATAAATAAACTCATAGCGATGGTTGATTCCCTTTCATTGTAACTTTATTTGACACAAAAACATGCTTTTGACTTTACGTTTTCAAATATATGGAAACTAAGTCTATACTTTTCCTGTTATAATTACTCTTATCCCAAATTCTACAAATATTGAAAAAGAAACTTTTTTTTTTCTGTAAATACATCTGGTCTAAAACATTTTAAAAATCGAATGTCAAAAAAGCAATTAGACTTTGACAAATGTACTAGAAACTGAAATGTTCCTGATTCTAGGTTTTACATTTTTAAACCATGTGTTTACTTCTTACCTGTGAGGTATAAAGTTATAATTATTTATCTCTCCTCTTAAATTTACCTGTTGTTTTTTATTATACACGCAAACACACACATACACATATAATATAAAACATGTTATGGACTACATAATTATAATAAATATAATTGTTATAAATTATATAGTAAAGTAATATGGAATACCTAATTTAAAATGTAAAGATACGCAGTATATATAGTATATAAGTATAGATTACTATGTTCTCCAATGGAAACATTTAATTGTCCTTTTGGATATTGCAGTTGGAAGGCACACTGCAACATTCCTTTAATATCTAACTTGATATTTTAATATATGTGTATATAGGCATTATCAGTGCTGCAACATTCGCTGATGTCCTTCAAGCAACCAAGAATCAAGTGCATGTTAAAATTTTATTTCATATATTCTTTGCAATTTTTGGCCACAGAGGTAAGATTTAAACCTAATTTTACTAAAATAACGATAATTAGCTCTATTGGCCTACAATCTCCTCTGTTGATAACTTATTTGCTTGCTATTCCTGAGATCTAGGGACTGAGGTTAACATGTTGAAATTTGTTTTGTAGGGGTACCTGGATGAGGAATGTATTCCCAGGGGACATTCTGGACTTGTGTCCCATTTGCACTACCATGAACCTGCAAATTTTGTTTTAGTAAGCTTCCTGGAAAAATGTTTATTTCACAAGTTGTGCACTCCGATGAACATAGATGGTAGGCAAATATCCTTTTCCCAGAAATCTCTTTATTAAATTGCACACACACACACACATATAAAAACCATTGCTGTTAAGTTGATTCTGACTCATAGCGACCCCATAGGACAGAGTAGAACTGCCCCATAGAGTTTCCAAGGAGCGCCTGGTGGATTTGAACTGCTGACCTTTTGGTTAGCAGCTGTAGCTCTTAACCACTACGCCCCCAGGGTTTCCCACACACACGTACACACATATATTCACATATACCCACATAGTCCCCAGAACTGCAGTCAGTCTGGCTGGACGGTGTCCTGTTTTCTAACTGTTTTTACTCTTAATGTATTTGGAACGGCTGGGAAATTTTTTTATCATCAAATGTTTAAAAATATTAATATGTGCATGATGTATGTGCAGAGTATCATGATATAAATGTTTTTCTTAATTGAAATACTTCTGGCTTTAAAAAAAATTCAAACCCTTAGAATCCTTTAAGATGAAGAACATTCTTCTGAAATCACAAGGTATTTTCATGGATAGCAATTTGAAAAATTGAAATAATATATGTAAAATCACTAATTTCATTGTTTTTCAATGTGGTCATCGACATGAAAAATAGTTTCACATTTAGGTCATAATCTCTATATGTATTATAGTTAGATATGAAGCTAACAGTTCCAAGTTAAATATGAATTACAGGAATATATTGACTACACAGTGTTGCAATCTAGATATGTTTTTAAATGTAAATTATATTTTCCCATTTTCAGTAACTCTAGCATATTGCCATCAGCTAAAGAGAGAAACCCCGTGCTGTGGTTCAAACTCAAATCCAAACAACTGGGAACTGGAATATATAATTAATATTCCATCACTATATATATTTTTGAAACTTAACTTTGTTAAAATAACTAAAAATCATATTGTATTATGTACCTTACAATTACTAATAGATCAAACCCTTAAGCCTTTGATCCATATGAATCAATATTTTTTCACTAAAGAATCATGGAAAGCTATCATCACTGAATTTTATTTATTGTAAAAATATTATATGTAATGTTGCATCAAGGGGCTCTACTGGAGCAGTGCTTAAGCGCTCGGCTGCTACCCAAAAGGTCGGCGGTTCAAACTCACCAGCCACTCCATAAAAATGTGGCTGACTGGTTCCATAAAGATTTACAGCCCCAGGGATCACAATAGAGGGTCCCAGACAGAATAGGAGAAAAGTGTAGAACAAAACTCTTAACTCACATACACAAAAAGGACAAGACTTACTGGTTTTGACAGAGACTGCAGAAACCTAGAGAGTATGGCCCCCAGGCACCCTTATAGCTCAGACTGAAGTCACTCCTGAGGTTCACCCTTCAGCCAAAGATTCGACAGGCCCAAAACCAAAATGAGACTAAAGGAGCACACCAGCCCAGGGGCAAGGATGAGAAGGCAGGAAGGAACAGGAAAGCTGGTTAATGGGGAACCCAAGGTCAAGAGGTGGAGAGTGTTGACATGTTGTGGGGTTGGCAACCAATGTCACAAAACAATATGTGTATTAATTGTTTAATGAGAAACTAATCTGCTCTGTAAACCTTCATCTAAAGTACAATTAAAAAAAAAATTTACAGCCTTGGAAACCCTAAGATTTACAGCAGTTCTACTCTATCGTACAGGGTCACTATGACTCGGAATTGACTCAGTGGCAACAGGTTTGGTTTTTTTTGGAATGTTGCATCATGACATTAGGAAAAAAAACCCTGAAAACTATTTGTTCATAAAACACAACTTCCGGAAGTTTCAGTCTTAATGCTTGCTCTGCATTTCTCCAATAGTGTGAGGCAGTTGTAGCCTGTTCCCAAATTCTCTCAAGGATCG
Organism: Loxodonta africana; assembly: GCF_030014295.1. Lineage (NCBI taxonomy): Eukaryota > Metazoa > Chordata > Mammalia > Proboscidea > Elephantidae > Loxodonta > Loxodonta africana. The sequence goes on from NC_087362.1 coordinate 19,686,711, forward strand.
TTGTCATTTACTCAGTCATTCTCGGCCTAGTGATTAAGTGGTATTAGTATGGGCATGGCACTCTGCTCCTTACTGTGGCAGATTAAAATCAGGAATCAGACATCAAGGAGATTGAAGCCCTAAAATACTATACGTATTGGGCGTTTGAAAACACGGGCAATAAATATTAGAGAGAAAATATCAGGAACAAAGGTCTGGTGATGGAAGCAGGAGGAGCGAGTTCTCTTTGGACTGTCATGCAATTAAAGACACAGAGCGGATGTCAGTTCATATCTGGCTTCCAGTGGTGGATAAGGAGTTTGGAAAGTAGCAGAGGGCCTTCACCCCTTAGGAATTTTTGAACAGAGGTAGATAAATTGAGTGAAATAGAAGTATAGGGAAGGTTTGAAGTTATGATGGGACCCCGAAATGTTCCATAACTAAAGGGTTGATGACTGTTTTTTTGGCCCCCCCCCCCAAATTCCTACAGCAAAGAGAGGATACCAGAATACAAACCATTCAGTATCAGTAGGGGGATCGTTCGTTTTGTATTATTATAAAATAGTACTGTAACTTATTAAAAATTCACCAAATGTCTGGAAAGTGACTTTTTCAAATGTGTTTTATCTTGAAAGTTTAAGTTTAGCTATTATGAACTGGCTCAGCGTATTTATAAAACAATGAAATTTGTGCTCTAGAATTTTGAAAATTAAACTCTTTATTTTAAACAGGCCCAAAGAAATTTTCTGAAGATGTGATGGAAACCTTAGTGGTGGTGTTAGCACATCTTTTTGGAAGACGTTACCTCCCTCCATGTGTGGAAAAGTATAAGAAATGTTCTCATTCAGCGGTAAGAGAGACAAAAATACCACAACCTTGCACTTCTCTGAAAAATCTTTTCATTATAACATGAAATGCAATAGCATTTTGCCTGTAACGATGGTTTTGCTCTGATTCACAAGAGTTTCTTCTTCCTTCTGCCTTAGCCAGTTCTTAGTATATACAGTGGCTTCTCAGGTGAGGAAAAGACTGAGGTCTTGCTTTAAAAATGGAAAGCCTTTTGTAATTGACTCATTTCACTCAGCATGTTTTCAAGGTTCATCCATGTTGTAGCACGTATCAGGACTTTATTTCTCTTTACGGCTGAGTGGTATTTCATGCTGATATACAAATATCTCAACATAAGAAGTTTAATTCAATTACAAATAAAGCAGAAAAATTAAGGAAAAATATAAAAAAGGAAAACCTATTCCTGTTAGGGATTGCATTAAATATATATATATATATATAAATATATATATATATATATTTATATATGAAACAACAAGACATAAATGTTCTGTTTAAGAAGCATTTAAAAGTATTGATCTGGGCAATTCAGTCATTGCCAAATGATGAGAAAGGAAATTATGATATAACTATTAGAAAGGTAAGCATATTGAGCTGAGTACTTACCACAGCTTAATGCCAGGTGCTTAGATTTCATCCCGGCTCTGCCACTTAGCAGATAGATGGGCAGCTTTCCCACTGCCATCCAGTTGATTCTGACTCATGGCGGCCCTGTAGGACAGAATAGAACTACCCTATAGGGTTCCCAAGGTTATAATCTTTACGGAAGCAGGCTGCAAGTCTTTTTCATCCAAGTCTGTTTTTCTCACCTGTAAATTGAATCTACGTCAAAGGATTGCTGTGAGTTTTAAGTGAATTAACATTTGCAAAGTTCTAGAAAAGCGCCTGACACATAGGAAACATACAATAAGGGTTAGCTCTTGTTTTTGTAATGATTGTTATTTACACTTGAAATAACTGGGCACTGGAAAAACCAAGAGAGTGAACAGAAAAAGGATTAAAATTAATAAAAGTTTAGTGAGTTTTCAGATGCAAATGGATCTAATGAAACGTATAGCTCTTCTCACACTTAAAGAAAATGAAATGTAAAATAATCACACCAATATTAAAAAAGAATATATAATATATATTATATTTCAAGGGTCAATTACAATGAACAGTTATGTTGATAGAACTGTAAAAAGATATATCCCTTAAAAATATTCTTTACTGTGGTACTTTTCCTTCTAGGGATTTATACTAGTGATATACTCAAAGCTACAAATAAGGATGTTGTAGAAATGTGTTAAATCATAATTATTTCTAATTTAAAATTGGAACCCATCTCCATATCAACAATAAAACCCAGTGCCGTCGAGTCGATTCTGACTCATAGTGACCCTACAGGACCGGGTAGAACTGCCCCATAGAGTTTCCATGGAGCGCCTGGTGGATTTGAACTGCTGACCCTTTGGTTAGCAGCCGTAGCACTTAACCACTACGCCGCAGGGTTTCCATATCAACAATAGGGTAATAATTAGATAAATTTTAGCAGGTGTATCATATATGAGATTATATTACATATATATATACCTATATATATGACAGTATTATGCAGCAACTAAAATTTGACTTTTCAAAGAATATTCTATGACATGAGGAAATACTCCAGATATAATGTTGAGTATAAACATTTTTTTTTTATTATAAACATTAGACCATAAAACTGAATAACATAAATTTGGTTAGAACAGGCTAGAAGGAAATACTCTATATACCAAATTCTTTATCACTGATTTCTTGAGTGATGGAATTATAAGTGATTTTAGTTTTTATTTTTATACTTTGCTCTAAATAATAGAATTTAAACTTAGAAATTTATCCTCACCCCAACTTTTAAAATATTTTGACCTTGATGTCTCAGAGATCCAAGTAATCCTCTGCTTCTGTTTTGAATAGTTGTTGTAAGGTGCCTTCAAGTTGATTCCAACTCATAGTGACCCTATGTACAACAGAATGAAACACTGGTCCTGTACCATCCTCACACTTGTTATGTTTTAGCCCATTGTTGCAGCCACTATGTCGATTCATCTCACTAAGGGTCTTCCTCTTTTTTACTCTCTACTTTACCAAGCATGAGTTCTTTCTCCAGGGACTGGTGGTACCTCTTGATAACATGTCCAAAGTACTTGAGATGAAGTCTTGCCATCCTCACCTCTAAGGAGCTTTCTAGCTGTACTTCTTCTAAGACAGATTTGTTCATTTTTCTGGTAGTCCGTGGTGTATTCAATATTCATCAACACCATAATTCAAAGGCATCAATTCGTCTATCTTTCTTAATCACTGTCCAGCTTTTGCATGCATATGAAGCTCTTGAAAATACCATGGCTTGGGTCAGGCACACCTTAGTCCTCAAAATGACCTCTTTACTTTTTAACACTTTAAAGAGGACTTTTGAAGCAGATTTGCTCCATGCAATACGTCGTTTGACTTCTTGACTCCTGCTTCCATGGGCGTTGATTGTGGATCCAAGTAAAATGAAATCCTTGACAACTTACATATTTTCTCTTTTTATCATAGTGAATAGTTACATTCATCCATTTCACTGTTTCTAGGTAATTCTAGATGATCTTCCCGAGGACTTTGCTGCAGTGGTGGAGGAACACAACAACAGAATCCAGAGGAACTTTGGTTCTTTCCTCCTAACAGTTTCTAAGTTGGCGGACATGAGAAAAGAATATCAATTACCTCTCTCAGGAATCAGTAAGATTGTGCACATACATGAAAAAAATGGAAGGTCAGTAAAAGAAAATAAACACAAGTGTTTGAGTTAAAATTAAATTACAGAAAATAAGGACAATTGCAAAAAAGAAAACACCTTCTCTTCACTTACTATCTCAGTAGCCAACATTTTGCGTTTACAACCATAGTAAAAAAATCTCCTACTATTTTGTGCATTAACGACATGTCTGGCAGTAATGAATGCCAAGGTGCAAGGTGAGAGTAGCACTGACTTTGGTGGGTAAGGTTATGTGTTAACTTGGCTGGACTATGATTCTCAGTGGTTTGGTAATTATGTGATGATGTAATTTGGCAGTTATGTAAAGATGTATATTGGCAGCTATTTAGTGATATAGTGTCTTTCATTTTGTGATCTAATATGGTCATCTTCCATTTTTGCTTAACACTTATTTCACATATCAACCTGGCCTTTGGAACCTAACCATGTTGATAAGTGAGGAGAGGGTGTACACATGGAATTTAATGTAATCCTTTGGATCTGTGCTGTAGAAATTTTATAACTGAAAATCTTTTATATTATTTAAAACTAGCTAAGCCACCATGATTTGACTTGAATGTTTGAATTATTTTTATATTTCTAGTGTAATTATCAGCTAATTGCATGGTCTGTTTATTCTAGAATACTCCTTTCCACTCTTAACTAGCTCAGTTTTCAAATCTAGATAAATTTGAAAATACAGGAAAAGGAGTATTGGAGTATTTATTATAAGTCACCAGTATGTTGTATTTCCTTGAGTTCAATGGGAGATAATAAAGAAGATTTAAGGTATTGTCCATGTCTTTGAGGTGTGGACAGAGTCAATGAGATAGAAAAATTACAAAGATGTAAGGAAAATTATGTAAACTATATCAGATAAAATAAAGGCACTGGAAGTAGAGAATACACTCAGTGTCTAAAGGTGAAAAGGTGGAGAGAGAGAGTTAAAAAGAAATAAGATGGCAGAGTCCTCTTTTCCCTCACTTCCAGTATAATAGGAAGAAAAAACAATGGAGCAGTAAAGGCTGCTGAAATATTCTACTTTATTCGTATTTTATGGACGGATTATTATACACCCACTCCTTCCTTATTGACATGATCAGATTCCAAAGACCGGGTCATTATGCGAAAATCATACTTATGTGAGAGTCTTTTGGGAGTGTATTCTGTGCTCCTGTTCCCCGCCCCACCCCACACTGCCCATCAGGTACCCTCCCCCTCCATGTGGGCATCTCAGGGTGCACATAGCATGGCGATGCCCCTCTTCCCCATCACGCCTTCCCCACCAGTGGGGGTGGTGGTTGGGGAAGCCTGCCTCCTCTGGAGCAGCAGGGGCCCACCATCACCTGGCTGCATTCCAGGCCTCCGCACAGACCCCTGCCCTTAGCCTCTCCACCTTCCTGCTCTGCTAGCCCGGGGGACAAGACTTCGTGATGGGTGGTCCCAGGCTTGCAGGCAGGTGAAGCTCACCACGTGGGCCCAGCTAAGACTTTGGCGGTAGCAAACAGGCCTCTTTGGAAGAAGACTTCTGAGCCCTCCGCCCGACTCCTGAGGCCTGGTCTCCAGCTGCTGCCTCTTGCGGCCTGGTCTCCCTCTGCTACCTCTTTGGCCTGGCAGCCCCGCAGCTTTTGCACCACCCACCTGCTCTGGCTCCTGTGCCCGACCTGGGTAATGTGAAACCATCGCGGCCCTCACGCGGCCTCTCTTCCTCTTACAAACCTCACTCTCAACCTCCTCCACCTCCTCCTGCCTCGACTTCTCATTAATGAGCAAATAGTCGGGTGAAAAACTAGAACCAAATCCATTGCGGTAGAGTTGATTCTGACCCATAACGACCCTAAAGGACAGAGTAGAACTGCCCCAGGAAGCGGCTGGTGGATTTGAACTGTTGACCGTTGAGTTAGTAGCCTTATCACTTAACCACTGTGTAACTAGATAGTTTTTTTTTTTTTTAATGTGCTCGAAAGCGCAAAATGTTGGATAATGAGGCAGTCAGTGAGGAGTAGGTGTATTGGAATTTAGAAGGTTCATGAAGGCAAAAAGAAAACATTGGTTTATTTAATCAGAGATTGAGATATCAGCTGGTAATGAGTCAGCTCTATGGAAAAGAACCTAGGTATTTCTAAGCAGCTGCCTATATTTGGTACTTGGAGACATGAGTCCAGTTATGATTCCTCTGTCTTTTCTCCTGGATGACTTCTGTGACAGGCAGAACAATTACCCCCAAAGATATCCATGTCCTAATCCTGGGAACCTGTGACTACATTAGGATTCATGGCAAAAGAGGATTAAGGTTGCAGATGGCATGAAAGTTACTAATCAACTGCCCTTGAGGTGGGTGGGGAGATTATCCTGCATCACCCAGATGGGCCCACTGTAATCACAAAGGTTCTTATAAGTGGAAGAAGGAAGCAGAAGAGAGCCAATGTCAGAGTGATGTGATATGAGAACGACTTGACCAGCCATTGCTAGCTTTGAAGATGAAAGGGAGCCACAAGCTTGTAGAAGCTGGAAAAGGCAAGGGTACGGATTCTCCTCTAGAACCTCAAAGGGAACGTAGCCTTGCAGATACCTTGACTTTAGCCCAGTGAAGCCCTCTTCAGACTTCTGACCTTCAAAATTTTAAGATAACAAATGTATTTGTTTAAGCCAGTGAGTTTGTAATTTGTTACAACAGCATTAGGCGACTAATATAATTTCTAGAAAGGGACATGTGGAATTAATAAAGACTGAGAAATAATAGTTTTTTGTTTTTTTTTTTAAAACATTGCCTTCATTAGTTCACTGGAATCTTTAAAAAGTATGCAAACAGATGGAAATTAGTGTGCTTTTCCTCTAAGACACTTTGTACTCCTGTAAACACATGGATATGTTTATAAAAACACAGTAGGTGTCTCAGTCATCTAGTGCTAAAAACACAGTAGGTGTCTCAGTCACCTAGTGCTGCTATACAGAAATACCACAAGTGGATGGCTTTAACAAAGAGAAGTTTATTCTGTCACAGTCCAGTAAGCTAGAAGTCTGAATTCAGGGTGCCAGCTCCAGGGGAAGGTTTTCTCTCTCTGTCAGCTCTGAAGGAAGGTCTTCATGATGCATCAATCTTCCCTTGGTCTGGGAGAATCTCAGCGCAGGAACCTCAGGTTCAACGGACAGGCGCTGCTTCCAGCACTGCTTTCTTGGTGGTAAGGTCCCCATGGCTCTCAGCTCACTTCTCTCTTTTATTTCTCAAAAGGATTGGCTTAAGACACTATCTAATCTTGTAGGCCCCATCCATACAATTGCCGCTAATGCATCTTATTACATCATACTGATGGGATTTACAACACAGGGAAAACACATCAGATGATAAAATGGTAGACAGTCATACAGGGGAATCCATGATCTAGCCAGGTTGACAGATATTTTGGGGGGATACAATTCAATCCATGACAGTAGGGTTCTGTTGACACTGGACAAGAGTAAACTGTTAGCCGTTCATTCCGAGATGACTCTGGAGTAGGCATACATAGATACTGCTTGAAAACTTGGAGCAAGGGATGCACATGAAGTTAAGGGTCAGAGGCCATCAGCTGCAGGAGTTTCAGCTATGACCCATCACTTACCAGCTGTTGATGTTGTTAGATGCCATCCAGTTGAGTCTGACTTATAGTGACCTTATAGGATGAAGTAGAGCTGCCCCATAGGGTTTCCAAGAATGGGCTGGTGGATTTGAACTGCCGACCTTTTGGTTAGCAGCCGAGCTCTTAACTGCTGCACCACCAGGGCTCCACTTACCAGCTGGAATAAAGCAATTTCTTAGAGCCTTAGGTCCTTCACCAAACAGTAGGGATTATAGTAGCTGCTTCTCTTATTTTTCAGGCTGTTGTGGAAACCAGATGAGAATTTTCTTTCTTTTGATCTCGAATGTATCCACAAATCTAAAAGAGTTCCTGGCACATAATAGACATTTAATCAGTCTTTGTTGAATAAATGAATAAAAGATACTATACTTGAAAGAGCTTTTTTTTCTTTTTATTGTACTTTAGATGAAGGTTTATAGAACAAACTAGCTTCTCCTTTAACAGTAAACATATTGCTTTATGACATTGGTTAACAACCCTACAACATGTCAACACTCTCCCTTCTTGACCTTGGGTTCCGTATTACCTGTCAGCTTTCCTGTCCCCTCCTGCCTTCTCATTCTTGCCCCTGGGCTGGTGTGCCCTTTTAGTCTCTTGTTGTTTTATGGGACTGTCTAATTATTGGCTGAAGAGTGAACTTCAGGAGTGACTTCATTACTGAGCTAAAAGGGTTTCCAGGGAGCCATACTCTCGGGGTTTCTCCAGGCTCTGTCAGGCCAGTAAGCCTGATCTTTTTTTGTGGGTTAGAATTTTGTTCTACATTTTTCTGCCCCTCTGTCCGGGGCCCTTTATTGTAATCCCTGTCAGAGCAGTCAGTGGCGGTAGCTGAGCACCATCTAGTTGTACTGGCTCAGTCTGGTGGAGGCCATGGTAGTTGTGCTCTATTAGTCTTTGGACTAATCTTTACCTTCTGCCTTTAGTTTTCTTCATTCTCCTTTGCTCTCAAAAGGGTGACACGAGTGGAGTGTCTTAGATGGCTGCTCACAAGCTTTTAAGACCCCAGACACCTCTCACCAAAATAGAATGTAGAACATTTTCTTTACAGATCATTTTATGCTGGTTGAGCTAGATGTTCCCTGAGATCATGGTCCCCATAGCCCTCAGCCCAGTAATTCAGTCCCTCAGGGAGTTTGGATGTGTATGGAGCTTCCATGACCTTGCCTTGTACAAGTTGTGCTGGCTTCCCCAGTATTGTGTACTGTCTTACCCTTTGTGGAAGTTACCACTTGTCTATGGTCTATTTAATGTTTTTCCACCCCCTTTCCATGAGTTTTTATAGTAGTGGTCTCATACGATATTTGTCCTTTTGTGACTGACTTATTTCACTCAGCGTAATCCCCTCCAGATTCAACCATGTTGTGAGATGCTTTGCATATTTATCGTTGTTCTTTATCGTTGTGTAATACTCCATTGTGTATGTACCATAGTTCGTTTATCCATTCATCTGTTGATGGGCATTTAGGTTGTTTCCATCTTTTTGCTATTCTGAGCAATGCCAGAGTGAACATGGGTATGCATATGTGTATTCATGTGACAGCTCTTATTTCTCTAGGATATATTCCTAGGAGTGGGATTGTTAGATCATATGATATTTCTATTTCTAGCTTTCTGAGGAAGTGCCATATCGTTTTCTAAAATGGCTATACCATTTTGCATCCCCACCAGCATGGCATGAGAGTTCCAATCTTCCTGCAGCCTCTCCAACATTTATTATTTTCTGTTTTTTTGATTCATCCCAGTAATGCTGGGGTGAGATGGTATCTCATTGCGGTTTTCATTTGCATTTTTCTAATGGCTAGTGATCACGGGCATTTCCTCAGGTGTCTTTTAGCCACTTGAATGTCTTCTTTGGTGAAGTGTCTGTTCATTTTCTTGGCTTATTTTTTAATTGGATTATTTGTCTTTTTGTTGTAGAGGTGTTGGATTTTCCTGTAGATTTTAGAGATTAAACCTTTGTCAGATTTGTCATAGACAAATTTTTTTCCCCAGTTCTCTTTTTCCTCTTTTGGTGAAGTCTTTTTATGAGCATAAGTGTTTAAATTTTAGAAGATCCCAGTTATCTAGCTTATCTTCTGGAGTTTGTGTGTTGTTAGTTATGGTTTGTATCCTGTTAATTCTGTGTATCAGGGCCTCTATAGTTGATTCTATTTTTTCTTCTATGATCTTTAAAGTTTTTTGTTTTACATTTAGGTCTTTGATCTGTTTTTAATTAGTTTTGGTGTATGGTGTGAGGTATGGGCCCTGTTTCATTTTTTTGCAGATGGACATCCAGTTTTGCCAGCACCATTTGTTAAAAAGACTGTCTTTTCTCCATTTGATAGACTTTGGTGTCCTTGTCGAAGATCAGGTGATGGTAGGTGGGTAGATATACATCTGGGTTCTCAATTCTGTTCCACTTATCAATGTATATGTCTTTGTACCAGTACCAGGCTGTTTTGACTACCATAGCTGTATAGTAGGTTCAGAGGTCAGATAGTGTGAGTCCTTTACTTTCTTCTTCTTCTTCAATAGCACTTAACTTATCCAGGGCCTCTTCCCTTTCATTGTAAAGTTAATGATTAGTTTTTCCATCTCTTTAAAGAATGTTGTTGGTATCTGGATTGGTATTTGTAAATTGCTTTGGATAGTTTCGTCATTTTCACAATGTTGAGTCTGCCTATCCGTGAGCATGGTACATTTTTCCACTTACATAGGTCTCTTTTGGTTTCTTGCAGTAGTGTTTCATAGTTTTCTTTGTATAGGTCTTTTACTTCCCTGGTTAGATTTATTTCTAAGTATTTTTTTTGCAGGGGCTATTATTATAAATAGTATTGTTTTCCTGATTTCCTTTTCATTGTTTTTTTTTTTTTAGTGTGTAAAAATCCAGCTGATTTTTGTATGCTTATCTTGTCTCCTGCTACTCTGCTGAATCTTTCTCTTAGTTTCAGTGGTTTTCTCCCAGAGTCTTTTGAGTTTTCTATGTATAGTATCGTATCATCTGCAAATAGGAACAGTTTTAGTTCTTCACTACCAACTTAACCCCAACCAACTTAGATGCCCTTTATTTCTTTTTCTTTCCTTATTGCTCTAGTTAGTACTTCCAGCACAATGTTAAAAAGGAATGGTGATAAAGGACATCCTTGTCTTATTCCTGTTCTCAAGGAGAATGTTTTCAGCCTCTCTCCATTAAGAATGATGTTAGTTGTTAGTTTTGCATAGATGTCCTTTATTATGTTAAGGAATTTCCTTTCTATACCTATTTTATTGAGAGTTTTTTATCATGACTTGGTGTTGGACTTTGTGGAATGCCTATTCTGTCTTGATTAAGATGATCATGTGATTTTTTTCTTTTCCTTTATTTATGTAGTGGATTACGTTGATTGATTTTCTAATGTTGAACTGTCCTTGCATACCTTGTATGAATCTCCCCTGGTCGTGGTGTATTATTTTTTTGATAGGATGCTGAATTTTGTTGAGAATTTTTCTATCTATATTCATGAAAGGTATTGGTCTGTAATATTTTTTTTGTGTGTGGTGTCTTTGCTTGGCTTTGGTATCAGGGTTATTCTGGCTTCATAGACTGAATTGGGAAGTTTCCCTTCCTCTTCTATATTCTGAAATAGTTTGAGTAGTACTGGTGTAAACTCTTCTCTGAATGTTTGGTAGAACTCTCCAGTGAAGTGATCTGGGCAAGGGCTTTTTTTTTGTTGGGAATTTTTAAAATTATCTTTTCAATCTTTTCTCTTGTTTTGGGTCTGTTCAGATTTTCAACATCATTTTGTGTTAGTTTGGGTAGGTAGTGTTTTTCTAGAAATTTGTCCATTTCCTCTAGGTTTTCAAATTTGTTTAAGTATAGTTTTTTGCAACACTCTGTTATGATCCTTTTTATTTCAGTTGGGCCTGTTGTAATGTCTTCCATTTCATTTCTTATTTGGGTTATATGTGTCTCTCCTGTTTTTCTTTTGCCAATTTAGCCAGTGGTTTGTTGATTTTGTTGATCCTTTCAAAAAATCAACTTTTGGTTTTGTTAACTTTTTCTATTGTTTTTCTGTGTTCTATTTCACATATTTCTGCTCTGATCTTTATAATTTCCTTTCTTCTGGTGGCTGTGGGCTTCTTTTGCTGTTCTCTCTCTATTTGTTGAAGTTGTGTAGCTAATGTTTTGATTTCGTCCCTTTTTTTTTTCTTTTGACATGTGCATCTGTTGCTATAAATTGACCTCTGAGCACTGCCTTTGCTGTGTCCCAAAGGTTTTGGTATGATGTGTTTTCATTCTCATTTGATTCTAGGAATTTTTTGATTCCATCTTTGATTACTTCTATTAGTCATTGGTTTTTAAGCAGGGCATTATTCAGTTTCCATGTAATTGATTTTTTTTTTTTTTCCCTTGCTCTTCCTGTTGTTAATTTCTACTTTTTTGCCATTGTGGTCAGAGAAGATACTTTCTATTATCTCAGTGTTTTGGATTTTTTTGAGGATTGCTTTGTGGCCTAAGATGTGGTCTATGCTGGAGAACATTCCATGTGGATTGGAAAAGAATGTGTACTTTGCAGTTGTTGGGTGGAGTGCTCAATACATACGTCTGTGAGGTCAAGTTGACTGATTATGGCCTTTAGATCTTCTGTATCTTTGTTGAGTTTCTTTCTAGATGTTCTGTCCTTTACCGAGAGTAGTGTGTTGAAGTCTCCTACTGTTATTGTGAAACTGTCAATTTCTCTTTTCAGTGCTGTTAGTTTGTTTTATGTATTTTGGAGCCCTCTCATTGATATTTATTATGGTTATGCCTTCATGATGGATTGTCCCTTTCATCATTATATAGTGCCTTCTTTGTCTTTTATGGAGGGTTTTGTTTTAAAGTTTTTTTTATTTAAGATTAGTATTGCCATGCCTGGTCTTTTTGGGTAACTGTTTGCTTGATATATTTTTTCCCCATCCTTTGATTTTTAATAAATTTATGTCTTTGTTTCTAAGGTGTATCTCTTGTAGACAGCATGTTCATGGATCCTGTTTTTTTTTTTTTATCCTCTTTTTCTCTCTGTCTGTCTTTATGTGTGCAATTAGTTCATTTCCATTCAGTGTCATTATTGATAGGTGTGAGTTTATTGCTGTCATTTTGTAGTGCCTTTTTTTTTTGTGGTGCTGATATTTCCTTTGTTCCTCTTACTCCCGTGAGCTGCAATTATTTTGTTTGTGGATTTTTTTTTTCCATTTCTTTTGTTTTTGTAGATTTTGTTTTTACTGGAACTTAGTTTTTCTTCTTTATTTTGATGAGTAGGTTTGTTAATTTTCTTTGTGGTTACCCTGAATTTTACCCTTATCTTCTTAGTTTTGAACCAGTTTGTTATTACGTGGTTTCACCTTGGCTTCCTCTCCATTAGAAAGTTCTATAGCTACTCTGTTTATTTTGTCTTTTATTGTTCTGATGTTGTTGTCATTTATAAATTAACCTAGCTGATTCCCTGTTGTTAATCTTTTGGTTTTGAAGAGTCCTTGAAAGTTCATTTCCTAGGTCGGTATCTGGCTGGTTGTATCTTGTATCCTAGATTCAGGCTCTTCTCTGATGTTGTTTATTCTCAAGCTGAAGAACTCCCTGTAATAATTCTTTTAACTTTGGTTTGGTTTTTACATTTTCCCTTAAATTCTGTTTATCTGGAAATGTCCTAATTTCACCCTCATATTTGAATGACAGTTTTGCAGGATATATTATTCTTGGTTGGCAATATTTTTTCTTTCAAGGCTTTGTATGTGTCACCCCATTGCCTTCTTGCCTTCATGGTTTCTGCCAAGTAATCAGAGCTTAGTCTTATTGTTTCCTGTCCGTATGTGACTTGTTTTTCTAAAGCTGCTGTCAGGGTTTCAGCGAGTGTGATTATGTTATGCCTTGGTGATTTTCTTTTGGAGTCTAGCCTATATGAGGTTCGTTGAGCTTCTCGGATGGTCAGCTTTCATCTTTCATGATATTAGGGAAGTTTTCTGTCAGCAATTCTTCAATGATTCTCTCTGTGTTTTCTGTTTTCTCCCCTTGTTCTGGAACTTCAATCACTCAAAAATTTTTGCTTCTGATTTTATTCCAAATAATTCTCAGGGCTTCTCCATTTTTCTTAGTTCTTTTTTTATTTTTCCTCAAACAGAGTGGTATCCAAGTATTTGTTTTCAATTTTGCTGATTCTGTCTGTCATAGTTTCAAACCTGAGCCTTAGTCCCTCTATGACATTGAAATTTTGTTGTTTATCTTTTGGATTTCTAATTGTTGTTTTTGTATGATTTCTGTTTGTAGATTCATTTTGACATTATGTTCCCATATTTTTCCATTGTTTTGTCTGTATTTTCCATGAATTGTCTGCCTTTTCCATGATTTTATCTATTTTTTCTTCATTTTTGTCTACTTTTTGCTTCAACTCTTGGATAGCTCTGAATATTAGAGATTTGAATTACCTATCAAAAAAAAAAAAAAAAAAATTTTTTTTTTTTTTTTTTTTATCAGGTGGTTCCAGTGCCTTTTCTGCTACCGGAAAGTCATCTGGTGTTTTATTTTGGACACCTAGTGAAACTATCCTTCCTTTTTTTTTTTAATATGTTTTGATATTGTCTGCTATCTTTGGGACATTCGTAGCTATTTTCTTCATTTATTGATTATATATTTGTTTCATCCTGCTTCTTTGTTTTATTTGGTTATGTCTGAGCAGGCAGACTGTGCATTCTCTGTTGTTTGCTTATCTATGGGCAAGATAATTTTCACCTCATTGTCCAATGTGTAAGGCCAATTGCTCAGCTACGCTACAGTGGGGCAGGTCCGGCTGAAAGAGAAAGGCTGGAATGGGTTGTTTTTGGCATGTACTTGGGCTGACAGGGCAGGCTGGGGGTCAGTTCAGGGCAGGCTCCGGTAGGCCATGCCTGTGCTACTCCAGGGTCCAATGTTCAGAGCATGGTGCAGGTAGGCAGGAGGGAGGGGGGAAGTTGTAATGTGTGGAGAAACAATGGGTATGGGAAAGAAGAGAGAGAGGAGAGAGAAATAGGAGCCAAAAAAGAAAAAAAGTGCTGAGGGAGCCTACTGTTAGAGTGAAGATATGAGAAATGAAGAAAAACAAAAAGAAAAAAAGAAGAAAAATAAAGTAATTAAAATAATAATAATAAAAAAAAATGCTGCCAGGGATCCCTTTGGTGAGCGGGGAAGCAAGTGCCAGGCTTTGGGGTGTAGCTCATCTAGAAGGGGTGGATATGGCACACCATACCAGGTACTCGGGAGGCAGGAAAAGAAGGAAAGTAGAGAGAGATGAGAAACAGAAATGAAGAAAAATAAAATAAGAGAAAAGAAAAAATAAATAAAAAGAAAGGCCCCAGGGATCCCAGCAGCATGGCTGCACAGACTGGGAAGTGGCTCCCAAGCCTTGCAGTACAGCCTGGCTAGAAAGGGTGGAGGTGGCACCCAGTGCCAGGTATTCAGGAGACAGGAAAAGCAGTATGTACAGAGAGATGAGAAACTGAGAAATGAAAACAGGCAAAAAGGATAAAAGAAAAAAGAAAGTAATAATAAAAAAGAAATGCCCCCAGGGCTCCCACTCGTGTGGATGTGCAGACTGGAGAAATAGCTCCCAAGCTGAACAGTACAGCTCAGCAAGAAGGGGCAGAGATGGCACACAGTGCCAGGTATTCAGGAGATGGCAAAAGAAGGCAAATTAGAGAGAGACAAGAAATCAAGAAATGAAGAAAAAGAAAAAACAAACAAACAAAAAAGGCTCCAGGGATCCTACAAGTGTAACAGTGTGGATCAGGGAAGCAGTTTCCCAGCCATGTGGTGCTTCATAGCCCGTCAAGAAGAAACAAAGATGGCACACGGAGCTAGGTGTTCAAAAGAAAGGAGAGGGAGGGGATAACAGGCAGGGAAGAAGCCAAAAGAAGCTGAAAAAGGCAACACCAGCAACAAAGATATGGCACTGAAGGAGCCAGCCAGTGTGGGTAGGGCATATTTGTGCTGCATGGAGCCAGTGCATCCTGGGCCACTGTTGTTGGACCTTCTGGGAAGTGGTGGAGGCTGAACAGAGGGAAGAAGGGTAAGGGGTGGTCAAGTGTGTATCTCTGGTTACTAGGTGCTATATCTCCTGCTAGGAGCTCCGTGAAGCTGCTTTCCCATATTCCCTTTCCACCAATCTCTGACAAGAGTCCAAGTTGGTGAATCCATGCTGATAGGAGACCTCTGCTGGTATCTCTCCTTGCTCTCTGATCTCTGTCAGTTTCTTATTCCATTCGGTGCTTGGCTGAGTTCTTTATCTCTTCATTTGACGCTTAGGGTTCCAGGATTGATGTTTGTCTCTGTTTTACCTGGTTTTTCGGGCCTTTGCTGTGGAGGCATGGCACGGTGTTTCTGTCTATAGCGCTATGTTGGCCCCACCTCTGTATTTGAAACAGCTTTGAAAATTATGTATAAAAATACAAAATAAAGTGAAGAAAATCTAATCAAAGAAGAAACAAACAAAATTTACACACTACTAAATAAGTATTAGGCATGATGATATGGAGTAAGGTTGTCTTAGTCATGTAGGCTGCTATAACAGAAATAGCACAAGTGGATGGCTTTAACAAAGAGAAGTTTATTCTCTTGCAGTCCAGTCGACTAGAAGTCCAAATTCAGGGTGCTGGCTCTAGGAGAAGGTTTTCTTTCTCTGTCAGCTCTGAAAGAAGGTCCTTGTCATCAGTCTTCCCTTCGTCTAGGAGTATCTTAGTGCAGGAACCTCAGGTTCAAAGGATGCGCTCTGCTTCTGGCACTGCTTTCTTAGTGGTATGAGGTCCCCACTTCTTTCCACTCTCCTTTCTCTTCCGCATTCCAAAAGAGACCAGCTCAAGACATTATCCAATCCTGTAGACCCCATCAACACAACTGCCACCAATCCATCCCCTCACATCACAGCGACAGGATTCACAACACACAGGAAAACCATACCAGAAGACAAAATGGCAGACAGCCCACACAATCATACAAGGGAATCATGACAGACACCCCGGGGGACACAACCCAATCCGTGACAGAGGTGTTATTACTGGAATCTCCTAATAATAATTATTGGAATTTACCATTTTAATGAATTATCAGTTGATTATGCAGAATGAATTCTTCAAGTCTGAAATGTTACTGAACTATATTGGTTTAAAGAAATCCTGAAGTAGTGGCCATTAATTGTAGGATGACCATATATTTAATTAATAGGAAAAATGTTAGATGATGATTGGTAATGTTTAAAATTGTAGGGTAACTTATTTTAGGGAAAATAAATCCGAGTCATGTATCTGACTTTCAAGGCTTAAGGTCCACACATTATTTGTATTTCTTTCCCAAATTTGGAATCTATTGAGCAATTAACTTGGGAATCAGGTGGGTAAAGCTGATTTGGAGAACATGATTTTCACTTGCAGCCAAATGGGCTTTATAAAGCATTGCCTTGAATTACACTAGCCAGCTTCCAAATCCATGTGTCTGTCCATTTGTCATACTGTGGGGGCTTGTATGTTGCATGTTAATATCACATGCAAGTAACATTTTGCTGAAGATCATTCAAAAGCGGCTATAGCAGTATATGGACAGAGAACTGTCAGAAATTCACGCCTGATTCAGAAGAGGACATGGAACCAATAATATCATTGCTGATGTCAGGTGAATCCTGGCATAAAGCAGAGAACACCAGAAAGATGTTTATCTGTGTTTTATTGGCTATGCAAAGGCATTCTACTGTGTGGATCAAACAAATTATAGATAACATTGCAAGGAATGGGAATTCCAGAACACTTAATTGTGCTCATGACGAACCTGTACACAGATCAGGAGGCAGTTGTTCGGACAGAACAAGGGGATATTGCGTGGTTTAAAGTCAGGAAAGGTGTGTGTCAGGGTTATATCCTTTCACCATACCTATTCGATCTGTATGCTGAGCAAATAGTACGAGAAGGTGGACTCTGTGAAGTAGAACGGGGCATCAAGATTGGAGGAAGATGCATTAACAACCTGAGTTGTGTGGATGACACAACCTTGTTTGCTGAAGGTGAAGAGGACTTGCAGCACTTACCAACGAAGATCAAAGAACACAGCCTTCAGTGTGGATTACACCTCAACACAAAGAAAACAAAAATCCTCACAACTAGACCAATAAGCAACATCATGATAAACGGAGAAAAGATTGAAATTGTCAAGAATTTCATTTTACTTGGATCCACAATCAACAGCCATGGAAGCAGCAATCAAGAAATCAAAAGACGCATTGAATTGGGCAAATCTGCTGCAAAGGCCTCTTTAAAGTGTTGAAAAGCAAGGATAGCACCTCAAAGACTAAAGTGTGCCTGACCCAAGCCATGGTGTTTTCAGTTGCCTCATATGCATGCGAAAGCTGGACAATGAATAAGGAGACAGAAGAAGAACTGATGCCTTTCAATTGTGGTGCTGGCAAAGAATCTTAAATATACCATGGACTGCCAAAAGAATGAACAAATCTGTCTTGGAAGAAGTACAACCAGAATACTCCTTAGAACAAGGACGGTGAGATTACATCTCACATACTTTGGACATGTTATCAGGTGGGATAAGTCCCTGGAGAATGACATCATGCTTGGTAGAGTGTCCACGAAAAAGAGGAAGACCCTCAACGAGATGGATTGACACAGTGTCTGCAACAGTGGGCTCAGGCATAACAACAATTGTGTGGATGGCACAGGACTGGCAGTGTTTTGTTCTGTTGTACATGGGGTCATTATGAGTCTGAACGGACTCAACAGCACCTAACAACAACAGCTCCGAAATAAAACAGCAATTCTTGTTCCCTTGCATCCTGTTCTCTAAGTTGTCATGTGCTGGAGAAAAGTCCAGAATCCACCTTCTTAGTAGGCTGGTGATTGTGAAACAGAGAAAGACAAAAGGGAGAGACAGACTGACAGAGGCAGACACATTGTGGCGGGTGTGGGAAAGTCTGAGATGCACAAAGAAAGAGATAGAGACAAAGACGGACTTAGAGACAGAGAAGAGATCAGGGAGCAATAAACACGGAGATAGGAGCAGAGAGATGAGAAGCAACCAGTGAAAGACAGAAAGAGACAGATAGAAATTGAAATAGAAAAAAAGAGATAGAAATAGAGGGATAGAAAGAAACAAACATGGGGACAAAAAGGCAAGAGAGAGGCAGACATACAGAAAGGGAGAGATTAATCTAGATATAGAGACAGATAGAGACTGAGAAAGTGAGACAGAAAAAGAGAGAAAGAGATATGATAAAAAGACACAAAGAGGTAACAAGAAACACTCATGATAGATGAAGAGAGAGGGAGAAAGGAAGAGCAACGGAGAGACAACAAGTCATTCATGGCGAAACAAGGAGGCACCGAAATTGACTGTCAGAGAAAGAAAGTCAGCCAAGGAGGAGGGAGGAAAGCAAGGAAGGCAAGGACAAAGGGAAGAGGGAGAGAGATAGAAGCAAAATTTGAGGCAGAGAGAGCGAGAACTACTTTTCCCAAACTCACCACCAAGGCCTGACATGATTTGAGTGAGGCTGACAAGAGGTAGACGTTTTATGTGTTGCTTTTGTTTCCTGGGCAGTGAAATAGAAACTCCCTCCTTTCTGTGGAAATATGAATAGTAGAGTCTACAGAAGAAAGTGGGCATTGATGTCAATTTTTAACACTATTATGAGAAGTTTTGTAGTTTTTGTTGTTCTATAGCATCTTGAGAAGAATTAACTAATAATAAATCTCATACTAAAGTATAGGAGGATAACATTGACTTTGACCTGGTGTCCTCAGGTCCACTCCTGTGCAAAATGTGGCATATGTTTTCTGCTTTGTAAATGGTGTCTGATTTCTGAGTGGATAAATTCATAAGAATTACCCAAGTTGCCCAATTGGACTCAGTGGTGTCTCCAAATAATAGAACCATTAGCAGATGCCTGAATGAGTTTAGTTCAGAAAGAAAGCCTACCTAATGATGACCTGGGCCTATAATTCTCAAACTTTCTTCTGAAATGCTTTCCTTTTTAAGAACTTGAGTAGTTTTTCTAGTTATAATGGTATAAACAAGTAATATTTTTTTAAAAATAATTTATGTTTAATAGGAGAACGGGGGTCTCTGGCTAGTGCAAATGGTTAACACACTTGGCTGCTAGCTGAAAGGATGGAGGTTTGAGTTCACCCAGAGGTGCCTTGGAAGAAAGGCTTGGTGATCTTCTTCCAAAAAAGCAGCCATTGAAACCCTATGGAGCACAGCTCTACTCTGACACACATAGGGTTTCCGTGAGTCAGAACTGACCTGATGGCAATTGGTTTTTCTTCATAGGCATACAGTTTTCAGTTTAATTCTTATTTGACTTTTCAATTCATTTCTTACCAGACTTTTCAGATAAAGGGTGTGAAGACTCCACACTGGTCTCTCATTTGATGCCTGGATTGGAAAGCAGAACGGCTGTCTCTCCATTTGCATGCCTTTCCGGTACCACTGATCAAGATCTATCTGACATTACTGTGGTAAACGATGTATGCCAATTTTAGTGTGAAAATTCCTTTTAATCCTGTTTATTCGTTTAAGACAGAGAGTGTTTACGTGATTATGATACTAGTTAAGTGTCCAGTAAAACAAAGACATTGCAGTCATATTCCAGAATAGTAGTACTTTGCACTTAAACCAAAGAACCAGATAAAAAAAACCCTGTTGCCATTGAGTCGATTGTGACTCATAGCGACCCTATAAGACAGAATAGAACTGCCCCATAGAGTCTCCAAGGAGTGGCTGGTAGATTTGAACTGCTGACCTTCTGGTTAGCAGCCAAGCTTTTAACCAGTACGCCATCAAGTTTTGCTTTTTTATACTTAAGTAGTTTTTTTTTTTTTAATTAATTAGTCAAGAAAAAGAATGATACTTTCTCAATTAATCACTATGTATAAATGATCTCTTAGTATTGGAATCACTAAACTATAAGCCCTTGCTACTGAAAGTGTCAATCTCAGACCAGCTGCATCCTTGTCACCTGTTGGAAATGCAGAATCTTTGGCTTTATCCCAGACTCAGTAGTTCAGAATGCATATTAAAAATCTTGAAGCCCTATGATAAGCCATTTGAGGGTAGTTTATGTTTGTTTCTCCTTATTTTTGTGTCCTCTGCACCAAGAAATCATACATGGCACAAAGTAGAAACTCAATAATCATGTATCAAACACTTCAATTTTACTGCCTCACATGAAGCACTAGGCAGGCTTGGGAGGAATGAAACCCCTAATTCTAGCTGGCCCCCTAACAGGTTTTCGGTAGCATTTTGTAGTATTTCAGCAGGAACTAACCTGAGTTTAACTCTAATGACTGTGATCCAATCATTTACCAAAATAAGATACTTGTATCCTAAAAGGCAGTATATGAAAAAATAGAGTGTATGGCATAGGGAAGAACAAGCGCTATTGAATATAGCTAATGCCAATATAAGTTTTGTAGGCTCCAGAATATTTTTTCCAAAAAAAATCAACCCATAAATTGTAGGTTTAATATATTTCTGAGGTTATTAAAATGCCTATTCAACTTTAAATTTCCAATAAATTGGGAGGTTAGTTTCCATGATATCAAAAATAGTTATAATATTTTAATGATTGACTTTTTTACTCATTTTGTTGGAATATTTATGTTAAGGTTTGGAGGAATTTAATGTACTGTTTGAATATTTGACAAAGCTTTGTTTAAAATATATTGGAATATATATACATATTAAAAAAATACGTGTGTATATATATACATACATACATATGTATATTAGTTAGCTGGATGTGATTAACCAAGTATGAACTTGATCATAAATTTTGTAATAGATTAGGGCACATCTAAAAAAATGCTAATAATCTAAAATTTCTGCCTTTCCTTAGGCTATGTTACGAACCCTTAGTGTGAATGTAAAAGACATTCCTTTACTCCAGCTGAAGAAGTATGATAAAACTGGAAGGAAATGTCCATTGAATGGCTATGCATTGAACTTCTACAAACATGGTTCCCTATCAGCCCTGACCTCCGATAATTGGTATAAGCCTTTCCTATTTTAACACCTTTATCTACACGTGTGTGTATGTGTAATGAATGTTCACTGTGACTTATGAAGAATCATAAGCCGCATTATGTTGTGTTTACTTGGCACTGCTTTCAACGTATGTGAAATATTTAACAATAGTAACATTAATCTGGTGATGCACGAGAGCGCTATAAGTCTTCTTTTTTAACCAAGTGAGCCACTTCTTGACCAGCCCAGTCATTTTAGGGCTAAACTCACAACAGTGAAATACTAGATGCAAAGGACGCCAACACTTCTCTGTAGTCTTTCTGTATCCAGTTTTATAGTGTGTCTGAGTTCACTTTGGCTAGCCACGTTTTAATAAGGATGTGGTCAAAGGCCAGCAATTCAGTGGTAGTTTATTATTTCCTTTACCGCAGGTTGGGACCACACCAAAAAAAAAAAAAAAAAGCATTCCATTAAATATTACTTTTCTATTTCTTCTCTAGGTTAAATATGGGAGATGCTCTTAATTCAATCAGGGATTTTACACTTGTTATCCAAGCCATCAGGTACAGTAAACATTTCCCTATTTGAAGATCATATAAGCACTTAATCACAATGGTAATAATTTTAAAACTTAATCTTTTATAGGGTTTCACTAAGTGAATTATGTGATGACGAAGATGACAATGTCGTGTTGGCATTTAAACAACTAAGTGAAGCATTCCGCACAAAATTTTGGAAAGAAAAAAGATGCTGACGATATTGAACTTTACCTGAGTCCTGTGCTTCGGGAAAACAGGAATGGTCAACACGTCCTCCCACCCGTTTGTGTTCTGGGAAATGGCTCACTGCAAAGAGCCGCCTTACCCCGTATGACTTAGATAAGCCTGGACGATGACCCCCTTCTTTACCTGTGTCAACCTCAGACACAGACCCTCCATATTCCCGTTCTTTGTCTCATAAATGATTACCTAAACTATTTGCGCTCATTGGCCAATCTGGACAAAATAGCTGCCATCTTGACTTGACCAAACTTCAGTCGGGCTTCTCCCTTCACCACGGGCCACTGAATTTTGACACCCCCCTGACCCCGAACAGAGCCAGCATCCGAATGCCAAACAGCTACTCCTTAAGGACCTTCCCCAAATCTTCTGATGGCAAAGAAAGATACTCTGTCATCGACTGTCGTATCAAGCCACCTGCTCATCCCACTCCACCCATACTTAGTTCGTTCTAGCCTTGTTTACTCCTGCCTGTAGAAGAAAAGGAACCCTGGTGGCACGGTGGTTAAGACCCAACTAAAAGGTCGGCAGTTTGAATCCACCAGCTGCTCCTTGGAAACCCTATGGGGCAGTTCTACTCTGTCCAGTAGGGTTGCTATGAGTTGGAATTGACTTGACAGCAGTAGGTATAGAAGAAAAACCCTTCTCTGGTTGGTCGTTGATGCCCTAGCAGATCCTATGCTCTCCCTATTGTTTTCACTATCACAATAACCCCCTTCCCTTATTGCAATAGTGACCCTCCCCTTATTGCAATAATCTTTTTTAATAAATTCTCTCCCTGTCTAGGGCTGGATTTTGTTTGTTTGTTTCATTTGATAACACCTTGTCATCCCAGATAAATAAAATGCATTATCTAACTAAGTAGAGATTTCACAGTTTCTTGGGCTAATTATAGAAAGGCTTCCTAGTGAGGAAGGTTTTCAGTTGAATATCTAAATTCTCAACAGATATTCTAAGAACACTTTTTCTTTTTAATTAAAAATTTGAGCTGGCAAAGTAACATCTATGCTAAATGTTTCAAGCAATTACTATTTTTGACTTGAATTGTAAACTTTTTTTTTTCAAAGCTAGAAATCAAACCTAGATTAAAGTAATATAACATCATACACCATAACAGTAAGGTAATAAATCTTGAAGGCGATTTCAGAAACCTAGTCATTTCTAAATCTTTCATGTTGTGTCAAATTTTTTCTGTTCTAAATGTTCTGATTCATCCAGAGTGTATTTTCATTTACCTTAAGACCAGTAGATGTAGCTCCACAGGGCGGGGCTATTGCTAGTATAAAATGTAGAATAAAGCACTTCTATGCAACCTGGGGAAACCCTGGTGGTGTAGTGGTTAAGTGCTATGGCTGCTAACCAAAGGATTAGCAGTTCAAATCCGCCAGGCGCTCCTCGGAAACTCTATGGGGCGGTTCTGCTCTGTCCTATAGGGTCGCTATGAGTCGGAATCAACTCGACAGCACTGGGTTTGGTTTTATTTCCTTGGTATGCAACCTGGTGTAACAGAGTTCGGCTGCTAATCACAAAAGTCGACAGTTCAAATCTACCAGGCGCTCCTTGGAAATCCTATGGGGCAGGTCTACTCTTTCGTACAGGGTCGCTATGAGTAGGAACAGGCTCAAGGGCAACGGGGTTTTTTTTGGTCAACTTCACAAACTTGTCTATCATTATTGCATACGCATCCTCATTTATCTTGCCTGACTTCCTTAACTGCCGCTTTCTACGATCTTGGTTTTTGTGTTTACTCTTGCTTTGATTGGAAGTTCTCTGTTGTGGACTCACGTCTTTCTGCCTCTGCTTTCATACTTGGCTAGGTTGTGGCTTAGGTCTAGATTCTACTCAAAATCTGATCTCAGTGAGTAGTCTTTCTTTTGCTGATTTCAGTTTGCTGAATCTTGAAAGACAGAAGAGACCAAGCTCTACTGAATGCACAAAGCATGATAATTTCCAAAAGACTTTACTACTTATGTTAAGATGCAAAGACAAAAACAGTGAGCAATGGCTTTTCTGGCATTGTTTGGGCAAGTGGTTTGGTTAGACACTGACTCAAAAAAAAAAAAAACTTGAGATGAATTGCCTTTACTAGAGTGGTTGTCAAATGCACACATATAAACACACACAAATACCCACACACACGTGTGCCCACACACATATACATCAAAATCCCTTGTAAATATAATCCTGTCAAACACTTACAAAGCTGCATTTTGCTATTTTTATTTTCTTTTAAAAGCTGCTTTAGCTTTATTTTATTTGTACAAAAGTCTTGAAAATTCTTCTAAGGGGGATGGTCACCCACTGTATTGTCCTTGATCTCCCAAGACATACTTAGGACTGCTTTGAGAACTCTCTTGTAGAGTATCAATGGTTTACATTTCAACAATTCCTGTTTCAATGAGATACTTTTCATTAATCCATCATACACAATTTAATAAATGGCTGATTTGGATAATAGGTGAAAAGCCAGTATCACATACTTTCATCAAGAGAATTTTCTTGGGTTTGGAATAATTTTCAAGAGAGATGAGAAAATATGATTCTCTAGTTTTGTTATCAGGCTACTAGTAGCACAATTTTATCAGAAAATCTACACTTTTGATGCATCTATAAAGCAGTATGAGTGGCCCTCCAAATCCTTCTCTTTATTTTAGTAGTCGTCAGCATCCCCAGCACAGATGGCCAGCAGCGCTTTCTCATAGTGCCCTGAAGCAAAATTCTGAAAAGAAAAAAATAGATATTTGAAGTAATATGTCATAGTATTTCTAGAAGAGAACTTTATTTCCTCTGAAATGCAGTTTGAAAGACCCAAATTTATATACTTTGTCATTCAAAGCTTTAAAGTGTCCTGGGAACTATTCCCACTGGAAGTTATTTGAAAAACGATACCATGTTTGTAGTCACCATAAAGTGGTTTAAGTAAAGTTGATTGATCTCTAATATGTATTTATGAGAATAGCTTGCAGCTGAATTAAATCATCTCCTCATCTTGAGAAATTTATTATTATAAATCAGTATAGAGCCCTCTGGAGAGCAAACTGACAATGTAACTCAAAAGAATATTTATACTCATAAATGCAGTAATTCTACTTGCAGAAATACATACAAATCATTATCAATTATTGATGATCACAAAGATTTATGCTAAATAGCATGTACCTTAATATTGTTTATTGGAGTGATAAAATGAAAATAAAATGGAATGCACAAAAATATGGGGTAGTTTATATACTTTACAGCTCACACAATAGGATATCATGGTCCAATAAAAATGTCCCTTTAAGCAGTAAAATAAATGATTGTTTATATATATACATATGCATTTTTTTTTTTTTTTTTAAGACTGAAAACACCTAAAACAAAATTTCATTAGTGGTTATCTGTGGTAGATAACTAGAATAATTTTTTATTTTCTTTTTATTTTTTTTTATAGTTTGTTTATAGTTTTCTAAAAAGGAGCCCTGTTGGCACAGTGGTTAAAACACCCGTCGGCAGTTTGAACTCATGAGCTGCTGTGCAGAAGAAAGATGTGACAGTCTGCTTCCATTAAGATTAAACCCACTGCTGTTGAGTCAATTCTGACTCGTAGCGACCCTATAGGGCAGAGTAGAACTGCCCCATAGAGTTTCCAAGGAGCGCCTGGTGGATTCCAACTGCTGACCTTTTGGTTAGCGGCCATAGCACTTAACCACTATGGCACCCCGGGGTTTCCCCGTAAAGATTACAGCCTTGGAAACCCTATGGGGAGGGTCTACTCTGTCCTACAGGGTCACTATGTATCGGAATCAACTCGAGGGCAATGGGTTTGTGTTTTTATGGGGAGTTATAATTTCTACATATTCTAAAATGATAAAACAATAAATAAATACAACTATAAAAGCTATCTTCATTAAAAATCAACTATCACCTTAATGTTCTCTTACACAAGATCACGTGATTATAAGTCATTGCTTTAAATGCACATAGTAAAGTTACACTGAGCATTTGTAGACATTGATAGACTTGGAGGTGGCTGTAATTACTTGCAGTATGTGCCTAAGAACTACTTTATTTATCTGGAAAGTAAGTTATGACATGCAGTTCTCAATGGAAAATTTCTATCACCACTAAGAGGTTTGAGGTCTCTAGATGGAGCAAACAGTTTGCCCTCAGCTAGTAGTTGTCAACATTCCCAGCACAGGTTAGTGATTCGAACCCGCCCAGAGGCACTGCGGAAGAAAGGGCCTGGTGATATACTTCCACAGCCAAGAAAATGCTATGGAACAGTTCTGTAATACCTGTGGTTGCTATGAGTTTGAATTGACTCAACAGCGGTAGAAAACAATAACAAAAAGACCATAGGGTTTTCAAGGTGGGTTTAAGGAGAGTTTTATCCCAGACAAGGAGATAAGATTTCTCTTAACTGCTCCATCAACTCTTACTCTCAGGAAACAACCTCGGCTACCCAAGGACCTACAGTCTTCTTTTGTGGTTTTATGGTCTCTTGGTCCTTGGATTGCTGAGTTTCTTCTGGAGCACTCTTTCACTAAACTGAAAAGATATTTTCAAAGAAGTGTTAAGAGATACCTTGCAATGGAAAATTTCAATAGAAAACAACATGAACAAGGCGACAGCATTTAGCTACGTGCAAAATACGAGTTAAGATATATTCTCAGGCCCTGCTTGTTCTTGATTTACTGCTCGGCTGTCACCATCACGAAATTCTTAATATTTTGAGCAAGGGGCCAAGCCTTTTCATTTTTCACTGGGTCCCCCAAATTATGAAGTCACACCTGTATATTCCGACAATTCCTCGCTAGGTTTCACCAAACCCTGGGAAAAGCTTAGAAGTACCAGAATGAAGAAATTGGTGTTGAATTCTGAATCATCCTTCTCTGCACTTCAAGGGCTAAAGAGAAAATTCTACCTAACTAGCAGTGATAGATTCCTCCAAATTACCAGTTTCTGAGATTTGGCTGGCTGCCCTGCCTTCTCTGGGGGTGTGAGAGGTGGTCTGAACAGATGGCGTAGTGGTTAAGTGCTACGGCTGCTAACCAAAGGGTCGGCAGTTTGAATCCGCCAGGCGCTCCTTGGAAACTCTATGGGGCAGTTCTACCCTGTCCTATAGGGTCGCTATGAGTCGGAATCGACTCAATTTACAAGTAGTGTTGTCTTGCCAAAAAAAAATGCATTTTTCCCCCCCCGAGGACTATCTCCTGCTGATCCTGACCATACTTCAGAATTAAGCCTCCAAAGCACTATTATTGTGACTGAGTATTTTACATGGGAGCCCTGGTGGTGCAGTGGTTAAGTGATATGGCTGCTAACCAAGAGGTTGGCAGTTCAAACCCCACCAATCGCTCCTTGGAAACCATCTGGGCAGTTCTACTCTGTTCTGTAGGGTAGCTATGAGTCAAAATCAACTTGATGGCAATGGGTTTGGTTTAGTTTTATTTTACATCACCACAGCAATGGTTTTTGCTTAAGACACATCAAACAAGTGTAAATTCTGTCACTGAAGTAAAGGTTTCCAAGATTAGTGCCTGTTCATGTGCTAATGCCTGTCTGAAGTACTAGATTATCTCTGTTAGAATGCTTAATTTTTTCTCTTCTAGTATAAAGTTATTGAAATTAAAGCTTTTGTCTCAGTTTCAAAAGGGGACCTTATGTGTCTAAATAAATCACTGGCAGGAGACTTACTTTGATATCGTGAAACAGGGATTTTCCATATCTCTCTTTGTATCGTTTCCTAATGGTCATCAGGTCTATTTCACTTCTGGCAATTAAAATCCTGATTACGGTTTTATTATGAAAACCAAAGTCCTAAAGGATATAGAAAAGAGGAAAAAATGAGGAAACTGTACCTTAAATTCAGTGGGATTCCCTGGGAGGTGCAAAACAGTTAAATCCCATGCTTGTAGCCCAAAGGTTGATCATTCAAGTCCACCTAGAGGCACTTTGGAAGAAAGGCCTGGCAATATACTCCTAAAATAATCAGTCATTGAAAACATGGTGGAGCACAGTTCTACTCTGATACACACGGGGTTGCCATGAGTTGGAATCAACTTGACAGCAACTGTTTTGTGTTTTTTTTTTTGGTTTAAAATAGACTCCTTTCTTTTCCTGTACGAATTTGCTCTTCTTTCTGTGTTCCTCAATTGCTGACGGCCCTGTCCATGGAGCCCTCTCTCTTACTGCGTACATATTATGATATTCTCCTACATTTATTTTACTTTTTAAATTTTCCTGTAATTTCTATGTCCAGTGTCACAGCCTTCACTCTGGTCTTTATCATTTCACCCGCAGATTCTGGAAGAGTATCTCCGTGTTCCAGCCTTGTTACCTTCACACTGTTTCCTTCACACTGTACTATAAAATACAAACCTGATCACGTGGCTCTCCTAGGTAAAAATGCATCCTATGGGGTGTCATGGATTGAATTACGTCGCCTCAAAAATGTGTGTATTAACTTGGTTAGGCCATGATTCCCAGTATTCTGTGGCTGTCTTCCATTTTGTGATTGTAATTTCATGTTAAGGAGGATTAGGGTGGGATTGTAACACCACCCTTACTCAGTTCACATCCCTGGTCTGAAGTCAAGGCAGTTTCCCTGGATGTGGCCTGCACTACCTTTTATCTCTCAAGAGATCAAAGAATAGGGAGGCAAGCAGAGAGTTGGGGACCTCATACCACCAAGAAAGCAGTGCTGGGAGCAGAGCAAGTCCTTTGGACACGGGGTCCCTACACCTGGGAACCTCCTCGACCAGGGGAAGATTGAGGACAAGGGCCTTTCTTCAGAGGCGACAGGGATAGAAAGCCTTCCCCTGGAGCTGACACCCTGAATTTGGCCTTGTAACCTACCAGACTGTGAGAGAATAAATTTCTCTTTGTTAAAGCCATCCACTTGTGGTATTTCTGTTACAGCAGTACTAGACTAAGAGTGCTTAAAAAAAAAAAAAAACAAACTAACTCCTTGCTAGATGAATGTTATGCAGTAAGACAGCAATTACATTTTCATTTTATATTCTATTTATTATTGAAAACTGAAAAGAATAAGAACTCCAGGTACTTGAAATATTTGCTGATTTAAATGCAAATATTCAAGAAATACAAAGATCAACTTCTGTATACAAGACCCAGAAATAATACTGCTAATAGGGTCGCTATGAGTCCGAATTGACTTGAAGGCACGGGTTTTTTTAAGCTGATTAAGAAATCAGCTTCAAATTGTCTTTTCAAATGGTGTAGTAGTGACATCCAGTGGCCACCAAGCATAATATAATTTTTGATGTCAACATTTAGGCTGTCGACCTAACAAACGTTTCATAATTTGAGGTTTTTCTAAAATGAATGAGCTAACCAAGTTTCTATATTTAAATCACAGATAAGTGTTTGGCATGCCCTGGAAAAAAATTCAGAGGTTTTCTTTGGCTTAAACAAAAACAAACAAACAAAAAACCAAACCCGTTGCCCTCGAGTCAATTCCAACTCATAGTGACCCTATAGGGCAGAGTAGAACTGCCCCATAGGGTTTCCAAGGAGCACCTGGTGGATTCAAACTGCAGACCTTTTGGTTAGCAGCCTTAGCTCTTAACCGCTACACCACCAGGATTTCCTTTGGCTTAGGAGGAGTGAAAAGTGTTTTTTTTTTTTTTTTTTACAGTATTTTATATTCAAGGTCCTCATGCATCAAAAATTTGATGACTTGGGTATACAGTTCTGCCCTTTTCTTCCTAATTATTTGTAAATGCACCTCCCTTCCTTTTTTGCCTTGCAACACACACACAGCCAGGATACAGTTTACATTTATTATTAGAATAAGTAGCCCCCAATTTAGGTATAATTAGAATCAAGATAACTGTGATGATTGTTTCCATCCTTATTTGTGAGTGAAACTATTCTGTTGTGCTGGTGGTTGGTTCTTTGAAGAAGGAGACTGGTGAAATAATCCCATAGCGTTGCCCAATACACTATTTTAAATAAATTTCCATCATATAAGCTTTTCTGTTTAGAAGTAGAGTAAAAGAGAAGCAGAGGGACTGTGAGAGTTAATCTTTCCCGTGTTTTTAGGTTACATAGACTCTTCCTGTGCATAAATAAAAACGCTCTTTACATAAGACATATAATGAAAACATTTATCACAACTCACATATTCTCACACATACTGCCGACTCTAAACAGATTTTCCTGTAAAACTGCTCTGAGGATATAATGCTCTGAATATTACTGATTATTTTATTAGTACAGTAATTATAAAATTACCATACTACTGGATTTTTAGAATATTGTCTTTGCATTTTCAAGGCCATGACATATATATAATAATTCGCACCAGACTATTACTTTTTCCAAAAGTTTCAAGCCCGTGTGGCAAAGCCGCTCATTACCTCATGCACGTAGGTGTTTGTGACTTTAAAAACAGATGCACCAAAAGACGTGTGATTGAAAAACACACTAAAGTACAAAAAACGTTCCCATTTAATTACAAAGATGGCTTTAGAATGTGTTGTTGCCAAGCAATCTCTTTAAGTACTTTGGGAAACCAACACATCATGGTTAAAAATAGCCACTGACATTATTGTAATGTTTTAAAACTTCAGGAGTGTAGCAATTTCTTGGGGAGAGTTTGTAATGGTTTGACATTTTCTGCTTGATGCCATTTGCTTTGTCTTGCATAAGTGTAACGGTGGGATCTTTGGAAATACACAAAAGCACTAGTATTTACCAGTTTCCGAGGATACTAATAGGTTCTAAAGGACATGAGGGATATAGACCCCAAAGACGTAATTCTTAGATACCTAAATTTGATACAGAAAGCAGAGAATTACTTTCATTTAATGTGTCTTATGGAAACCCTGGTGGCACAGTGGTTAAACGCTAGGCTGCTAACCAAAACGTTGGTAGTTTGAATCCACCAGTCACTCCTTGGAAACCGTACAGGGCAGTTCTCTGTCCTATAGGGTCACTATGAGTCGGAATCGACTCAACAGCAGTGGGTTTGGTTTTTCTGTTTTTATTTTTGGTGTATAACACATTTTTCACTTGGGCATGCTGTCTTTGAAGTGTATATATTTATATATACAAGACCAAAATAGCTATCAACATTTTATTAAGTGAAGTAATATTTGGAAGAAGTAGACACAATTTCTGGAGAAATATTAAAAACATATGGATTGTACTTACATGGATTGCAGTATATAATCTATACGCAAAATAGGCTGGTTTATCTCGAACACAGAGAACTGGGAGAAATCAGAGAGAAAAGAAGAAACTTTAAGGGTGACGATACATATGTTCTTCAGAATTCGAGAAATTTTTTTATATGGAACAATTCTGAAATAGGGATTCTTTGAGCGTTCTAGGGATGTGGGATTCCATATTGCACACTGTATTGTAATTTTTACACTGAGAATAATAGTAAAATCATGACACAGAGAAAAAATATAAAGTCACCGTATTATAATGATTTATTCAGGTTTTCATTCGGAAGTCTCTTAGTTCCTTCATATATCCTAGTGAAGAAAAATTTATCCACTCTATCTGAAGATTAAATAGAGCTAGGAAGGAGCCCAATTTATCTCCGCTATTATACATTTTGAAAACCCTGGTGGTGTAATGGTTAAGTGCTACAGCTGCTAACCTTAAAGGTCAGCAGTTCGAATCCACCAGGCGCTCCTTGGAAACTCTATGGGGCAGTTCTACTCTGTCCTATAGGATCAACTTGATGTCAATGGTTTTTTTTTTTTTTTTTAATTATAGATTTTTATTATTGTAGGATTCAGTATAACAAAGCCCAACCCAATCCGTTCATCTTCCCTTGCAGGCTTGTGATGAGATCTGAATATATTTGAAAAGAATCTGTATGGACCATAACTGCTTTAGACTAGTTTTAGAAGTTGTCGATTCAAAATCCCTATGGCATCAGAACAGCCTAGAGCCAGGTATACAGGTGCCTTTGATGAATGTCAGTTGTTAATTATAGACATTCAACAGTGTTTATTTGAATAAGTGAACAAATTAATGAATTCTGTATTTTGGGCTAGAACTTTCTAGGCAAAATAAAATCACCATAAAAGTGTTTTCTCTGTGGTTGAAGTAATTATTTTACGTTGTGAAGCCATGCCTTTATTTTTTATTTATAATATAATCACTCTTGAGTCTCTGCTAGAATGTAAGCTCCTCGAGGGCAGGGACCCTTGTTGTTCTTTCAATATTCCCTCTGCAGTGCCTAAATCAGGGACCAGAATAGCAGGTGCTCCATAAATGTTATTGAATGAATGGATCAGTTAAAGGGTTTCTAGTACCCCTGTGGTCCACTATTTGTTCTCTCATGCCTGCTGCTTTGTTTTTGGCTTTGGTCTTTGGCAGAAAGAGTTATGCTGAGATTCAGATGACACAGGTTTTAGTCATAAATTTGTTACTAATTAACTGAAAGATGTTGAAGCAGTCATTTAACCTCCTTACATCTTTTTTTTTGTAAAAAGAGGGGCTTTGATACATAGTTTTAACTTTTGTTGAGAATTTGCTGGAATACACGCACAGTCTTCTCAGAAAACTGCACAGACGCAAATATTCATATTTTGTATACTATTTTAAGGATTTTACAGAGTGCTTGAAAGCATTTTCTTGGAACTTCTAGCTTAAAACCTTTTTACTAGATAAACTATAAAGATCCTGTTATCTTTCAGCCCCCATGGTAGATTTCTGAGTAGCTACCAGTTTTTCCTTCTATAGAGGGTACCATCTCTTACTTAGAAAAGAGTGGGCAGAATGCTCTCTCCTGATAGCCTGCAGAAATCACTGCTAAATAAAAACTTGGTAAATCTCTTCTATGGTAGGATTCTCACTGGGTTTGGTTTTTTGGTTTATGGTAGGATTTACTCTTCAAAGCAAGTTTTTTAGAGAGGGGTGGCAAAAAACCCATTTCCTCTAGGAATAAAGGAAGCCACATAGCTGGTATTTACCTGCTCTTGAACAAGGCAATGGCAGTCAATAAATATAAAGTAGATTTAAAGGTGTCAGACCCAGATTACCTGAAAAATAGGGTCTGAGAATTCAGTGTTTCCTAGCATGAAAGTTGATGCAGCTAATAGGGTTGGGTGTTTATTAGACCCATCAGACTGCCAGCTCAGTTCTTATAACAGTAGATGATAGACCTCTAGTCTCCAGAGTTAGCATTTCATTTAAATAATAAAACTCAGGGAAAAATGCATCGATCAAGTGCTTATATTTGTACCTAAATTCAGTCAGAGACTGTGGGTTTATTGTTGGAGAAAAGGTTTGCTGTACACCAGGTAATTTATTACTTACCAATGGCAACTAGCAGTTGCTGAAAATATCCATCGTAACATTCATTAATGGCGTCTACCAAGTCTTGCCCAGAAATATTTTGAAATTCCTGGAAAACTTCAACAAATTGATGTAATTCAAAGGAGAGTTTGTACATACGATAAATTTAAAATACAAATATTGATTGTGTCGCTATACATGGTGACAATGAATGTTTCCTAAAATGAATAAAAAATACTACTGCTATCAGTTGCATTTGATGTAAGAGTCAGCATAAAGCCTGCATCTTGGCGACCATTAGAGAGCCTTTGTTGCTCTCCTCTCTTAGGGAACACTTGTCATTTCTAGTGGGAGCCGCTAACTCACTGCTGATTTAAACTGAAGGGGAAGCCCAGGGCCAGCCATTAGATATGGGACATTTGCTCAAGACACATATTATTAAGTCAGTCAGACTTAAGTCAACAAAAAAACTTTCTAGTAGAGCTTACATCTGAGAAGTAAGTGTAAAAGTCCTCTGAGTGGTGATTAAAGTAGTGATTATAAAGTCTATGAAGAGTATTCTGGAAAATGTGGTATCACCTAGAGGGTCATAGGCTAGAGTTTACTTAGAACTGGGCTACATAAAGCTTCCTTATTTCAAGTACTTACTTATCCAGATTTCTCCCAAGCAACTTTTAGTTCTCACTTACCATTTCAGCAAGTTAGAAGCAGGGAGGCATTTTTTTTTAACAGCAATTCACATACAAAGTGTAGGGGTGGGAATTGGGTTAGGGTAGGTCATCTTTTGGAAACCCTGGTGGCATAGTGGTTAAGAGCTATGGCTGCTCACCAAAAAGTTGGCAGGTCATCTTTTAAAAATTTTATAGAACTTTGTATGTTTTATATACATAGAAAAAAGTTCCTTTTTTTTTTTTTTTTTAATGTAAGGGGAAACAAAAAATGCATCAATTTGGGAAAAGTTAAAGTGCAAACTGAGGCTGCACCTCTAAGACCAATAAGGCAACATCGCATAAATCATGACATTAATAACAATTGCTCTGATTTATTGTTATGAATTGAATTGTGTCCCCTCCCCCCCCAAAAGTTAACCCCTGTGCCTGTAAATATGACCCTGCTTGGAAATAGAGGTTTTCTTTTGTTATCTTAATGAGGTCAGACTAAATAACTAAGACACTCATTGTAAACCTCAATTCTGACTCACAGCAACCTAGAGTAGAGCTGCCCCATAGGGTTTCCAAGGAGTGACTGGTAGATTCAAACTACCAACCTTTTGGTTAGCAGCCTAGTGCTTAACCACTGTACCACCAGGGACCCAAGACACCCATTAGTTACACTATGTTCACTATATTTTTTCAAGACAACATAAAATACACCAGGTAGGAAATAGCTACCAATTTGAGTAAGTTCTCCTCAAAAACAGAGACAGTTTTTTTTTAAGGTTGAGTATTTGAAGATTATAGAATTTAGTTACGGGAAAAAATAAAATTATAGAAAAAACTTTACTTCTCAGTAATGTCATTAAATGAGGTCTGTCTATATAAACGTAATTCAAAATAAGTTCCTTTGAAATGAGTGGCTTTTTTTTTTGTTTTTTTCCATTTCTGTGTAAGATTTCCCCTTGTGTTCTGTTTTGTTTTTAGTTAACTCTTTGCTTTTTATTACTGTAGCATCAGCTGAGTAGCTGGAAACAACCCAGTTAATAATCACCCAGCCACAGCTGCTGGTAGCTCTTGTTGCACAGGGTCATCTGCAGCATGGTTTTGTGCTCCCCGGTCCTCTGCTGGCAGGCTTCCCACAGGACCTGGAACATCAGACAGACAGGGAGTAGCATCGGAAGTGCCCCCGAGCAGTTTACAAAGGTTCTTCACACTCTGGGTGAGAGCTGGTTCCAGTTACCATTGCGTCCTGAGCAGCCAGAGCAGGGTCTGCGTATCCTTCCTCTCTAGTTCCCTGCAAAGTAAGCACAGGTTTCCCTCCATCAGTATTTTACTGGACAACCCATCCTGGCGTCATTGGGACAAATAGCTGGAACCACCAAACACACTGGTAATTCCTGAGAAAGTTCTACGGTTATTCGAAACAAGGTGATCTCTATTTCATAGTTTGTTTGTTTTTTTTTAATTGTGGACTTTTTTGGGTTTGTTATATTTATTTATTTTTGCAGCAGTGATAATCTTTGCAAGATATTGAGGTGTTTTTCAGTTTTCCAGTTCTCTGTACTATATCTTCCCCGTTGTCAACCATAGCACCCACTGCCTGACAGGGGGTGATACGGTGGGATTTAACATTGTTAGGGTGAAAATGCAGAGAGAAAGAATGAGTTAATGTTCAGTCTCTGACATGTAAAATAGGATTTGTGCAGCAAATCCAGACTTTGTGGAGTGAGAGGATTTTTTATATTCCTCCCAGCCATTATGTAAAGAGCAGAGACGACCAAGTTGGTTGTAGAGTTTTACATAAGGGATGTCTCCTTCAAACAGAGACCGGGTCGGGGTTGGCAGGCAGAGTCCTCTGGTCCCCCATCATTATGAGGAAAAGAGAGGGGAGAAAGAAGTAGGCGAAGCAGAGACATTATTGAACCTCACCCTTTAGATCAAAATGCACAGGGAAAGCTTTTTTTTTTTTTAACTACACCGAAGAATATACTGAGAGTATAATGGCTTCTGCCCCTATCATTCCCGTAGAGTAGGTTCCAACCCATAGCAACCCTATAGACCCTGGAAATAGCCACATTGCAATGAACTCAGTGACACAGCAAAATTAGACAGAGGGAGGGCTTCAGTACTACCCTCTTGAATTAACCTCAGTTCCTAAATCTCATGACTGGAACCTATTCCTAAGTGGAGGAACTTGTATTTTAGTAGAGAACTGGAGGGGTAGACTTCCAGATGAGGTTATTTATAACTATGGCAGGGACTGAGTGTTCCAGGGCTACAAGGTAGACACTCAGCTAGAACTGTGTGGGAAACACAGATCTTAGGGGAGGGTTTCAGCCCTGGTGAGAGCAGAGGTGATGGTAAACCGGCGTGAAAACTACTTGGCTGTAACCAAACTGAGGCAGAAAAAACAAAAAACAAAAAAAACCAAACCTGCTGCCCTCGAGTTGATTCCGACTCATAGTGACCCTATAGGACAGAGTAGAACTGCCCCATAGAGTTTCCAAGGAGCGCCTGGCAGATTTAAACTACTGACCCCTTGGTTAGCAGCCATAGCACTTAACCACTAGCCACCAGGGTTTCTGAGAAAAGAGACTGTAAATTAACCACCTGCATGTTTTGGCAGCTAATACTTGAGAAACTCCCATATCCTGGACATCTATATCATGTGTTACATGTCCAGAATTGTCCAGAACTGCCATTCCGTATCCACCAGCCACTCCTTGGAAACCCTATGGGGCAGTTCTATGCTCTTATAGGGTTACTATGAGTGGCAATCAGCTCTACAGCAAGGAGGTGTTTTTTTTTTTTTTTTTCCTGGTCATTTTGTGGCTGGGACCAGCAAAAATGTGGAAAATATCTTGATGATCTGAGGACACTATGACTCTCCTGCTGACAAAAGATCTTATAAACCATGTGCACACCTGTCTACCAGGTGCCTCTGAGAGGGGAGTAGGAGGGCCAGAAATCTGAGAGGACAGTATTTAAGTTAAAGGAATTGAATGTTCACTCACACTGAGTATCCAAAGTATTGCAAGATTAAATCTACCGTATTAGATTAAATATTAGTTCTATTTCTCATTAATCAAGAGTCTGAGGCTTATGAGCAAGCTCAGTTCATTTATAGAAATGAATCAGCTACACTTTTCTTGTGAGTAAATTTGTAGCCCTGGAAAAGTTAATATTTTAAATCCTACACCAGAAGCTCTGTATTATCTAAAGTTGTACAAATGAGGGGAAATAGACATGGGCCTGCCAGACTCACTTCTTCGGCCTCATCTCTTTTGCTTAAAATACCAGGGGACTAAGAATAAAAAAAAGAATGCATGCATGTAATTCATATTTTTAAAATATGTGCATTTATATAAATATGGGTGCTTTAATGCTTGTAGGAACAAGGCAGAGAAGACAATATTTAGAGAGTGAATGCTATTTTATTGAGTGGTAGGATTACTGGTACAATTTTAATTTCAAATCACAAAAGTCGTGAGGTACAGGGACCTCGGGGATCCTGCAGTTCCTCCTCTTATGTTGGAGATAAAAATAAATGGGCTTTGAGATATTTAGTGAATATTCCAATGTGATTTCACTAATTGTTGGAGAAAGATTATGATTAGATTCCAGTGTCATTTCTGGCTCTTGAGGTTTGGTTACTATGCTCTTCTCTTTGCCTAAAGAACTCATTACTTTCAGACAATCTCCTCTAGTCACCTTTTGGATTCCTCCCTTAAGGTTTTAATCTACACCAAGCAACACATGTTTGCAAAAAATTAATGTGCTATATCTTCTGTGGCTTTACTCCATTTATCTAACAAAATAAACCTATTATGGTGATTCTTAGTCATCTTGTTTGGCTTGTCAGTTTAGAATTTGTTGGAATTGATCACTCCCTCCTCCCTGATACACATTCATCACTTGGCTTCTAGGGACTGACACTCTTTTTTCTCCTTCTACTTCCCTGGTTACTGCTTCTTAATCTCATGGTTCCCCTTTACTTTTCATAAAGCAATCACATACTAATGGAAGATCCAGTACTCAATCTCTAGCCTCCTTCTTACCTGTATACACACTCCTTGTCAATTTTTTAGAATCATGCCTGGCACATTATAGGCATTCAGTAAATGCCCACAGAATCAGTACGTGAATGAAGGAAAGCTAAACAAATAAATTTTAAATGGCAGTAGATCATTAGCAGTAGGCATGGACAGATTTTCTGAGTCACTGGAGTTCTTTCAGTGATCTCCCAATCAAAACATGTACCTATGTAAACATCTACCCTTGCAAAGTTTTTCAGAGATATTTAAGAAGATTGCTGTTTTATCATTTTTCTACATTTTTGCTTAACCAAAATCTTTTTTTTTTTTGGAAAGATAATATTTGTGGACATTTAACTTGAAATGGTGCCTATGTGTTTACCTTCCTAGGAATTAGTTCTGAAGGGCACCTTAAGCAGACTAGTTCACTAAAAAAAATGTGAGTGAGTACGTTTGTTATTTGGCTTTTCCCACAAAGACAGAGCCAAGCATGTTTTGCCATATAAAGAGCCTAAGACAGCAGTGTGGTGTGCTGAATCGATGTTAAGTATCAGAGAAATAGCATAAATGAGTAGAGAGCTTGAGTTAGGGGCAAGATAAAAAACAAAGGAATGAATTAAAGAGAGTAAAAATTGGGCTGAAAATACTTGGTACAGATAAATTCCCTACAGGTGATTACTGAAAGTTAATGGCAATAACATCCTCAGCTCAGAGGCCTTACTCTGTTTCAGTTGGAGAAATTGTCATAAAGAGAATTCTGAAAATCAGCGTGAAGAGTGAGCATCCCACTGGGCAGTTTCCATTCTTTCTCTCTGTGCAAACATTTAGCATCTCCAGTGTGATTTGCACATATTGATTAATTAATCTCTAAATTGCGAATTTTTTATTAAGATACTTAGCTCTCTGTAAATCCAGCTTAATAAAACCACATGCAGGAAGTGTTGTGAGTCACTTTAACGATTCACATTCGTTTTCAAGAAGAATGTGTTCTGGCTGAATTGTTTCCTTATTAGAAATTGTCCTGTCGGAAAACACTTTAAAGATTAAGTAAAAGATCTTTTTTCCCCCAGAAACTAAAAGTGATTTTGAACACTTTCCAATTAGTGAATACCTCAAGGCTCCTAGACTCCAGTTCCCACCCCCGCTTCTCTGTTAATTCACACACACACACAAAGTGTGGCTGAATTATCCTGATGTTAAAAAGACGAAGACGCGCAAATTTTACTTTGATTCTGAAAGTGAAGATGCATCAGGAGGTGGAGGGCATGTTTATAACAACCGGAGAACTGTAGACTATTAGTATTTAGAGGGATCTGAGAGAAGAATGAAGTCATATCCCTTAATTTATAGATTAAAAACCTAAATCTCAAGAATGTTATGACAAATCCAAGGACAAGCAACTGAAATATAACAATACCAAGAGGAAAAGATACATATCTTGTTTTATACAGAATGTGATACATATATAATATATATAGCCTCTGTGTGTGTGTGTGTGTGTGTGTGTGTGTGTGTGTGATGTTTCTCTCTGAAATAGAGATGGACAGAAGGATAACTGTCCCAACTAGAGAGTAAGAGAGCTTTGAGTTTATACTCCTGTCAACGGGCTGGAATTCATCATCAATACATTTTGTAACACTTAAGGAAGGAATTCAATTTCTTTTTTGTAAAATACCTGCAGAGATTCTCCCTGAAATGGTGTATACACGTAGTGGTCAGAACAGATTTTTTTTTCCAATTCCTTAACTCACTTTGCATCTTTTTTCAATTATCCAAATTTACTGATCCAAATCCTGAATCAGGGATTCCAAACCGAAGAACCATTAATGTAGAAGTTGGTAATCATGACAAATCTTCAAAAATTTTAAAAACCTAAGAGAAATCATATGTTTTGCTAAGCAGTATGCAACACCATGGGACTTCTCATCCTCAAAACAAACGAACAAAAAAACAGTTGTCGTCAAGTCAACCCTGACTCATAGTGACCCCTTTTGGGCCAGAGTAGAACGTGCTCCATAAGGCTTACAATGGCTGATTTTTTAGAAGTCAATTACCAGGCCCTTCTTCTGAGGCATCTCTGAGCGGACTTGAACCTCAAATCTTTTGATTAGCAACCAGGCAGTAAATTAACGATTTGCACCATCTAGGGACTCCCATCTTCAAATAGAATATTAAGGAAGATTACTGAATATGTATTTTATACGTCTATCCTCTATTATGAGTTTAGCAATCTCTATTTGTAAAGTGTGTTTTAAATTTTAAAAGAAATGAACTGTGAAATTTTCAACTGATAAAACAATTAAATTGTGTATTTTTTTAAAACGTGTATGTCTACACAAATTATTTTATTATGTATACAAATACACACACACTCTCACACCCATACCCTATCAATAATAAAAGATCATTGTTTAATTTCAGGAAAAAGGAACTGGAAATATGAGTAAGATTGATTACCCTATTACATCAACGGCAGGCACTGTTCATTGATTTTTTTTTGTCCTTATGATTTATTTTTCTCTGTTTCATTTTTAAAGTGCCTTTTTTTTTTCTTTAAATTAAAAGGATGCTTATAAAAATACACTGCCATTCTGATTTTTTGGCGTCAGTTACTTCTAAGTGGTTTTAGCTCAACCTTTAAAGAGTTGAGATTCTAAGAGGTTATTTGAAAATTGATGACTTGAATATTTTATTAAATAGAAGTAGAATTGGAGTGGAACTAAATGGAGTTGGAGGTAGGAGAAATTAAATTTAACAATAGAGGTAGAGTGTACTTATGATTGGTTTCATGTTATCTTTCTCATTAGGTAGATATGTGATCTTGG
Source organism: Loxodonta africana (assembly GCF_030014295.1). Lineage (NCBI taxonomy): Eukaryota > Metazoa > Chordata > Mammalia > Proboscidea > Elephantidae > Loxodonta > Loxodonta africana. The sequence goes on from NC_087362.1 coordinate 19,727,457, forward strand.
GCAAACAATTAGACCTCTCTGAGTGTCATGGATTGAATTATGTTCCTGTGCAGAGAAGCCCCTAGTCCAGGGGAAGATTGATGAGAAGGACCTTCCTTCAGAGCTGACAGAGAGAGAAAGCCTTCCCCTGGAGCTGACGCCCTAAAGTTGGACTTCTAGCCTACTGAAAAAAACTGTGAGAAAATAAATTTCTCTTTGTTAAAACCATCCACTTGTGGTATTTCTGTTATAGCAGGACTGGATAACTGAGACACTGAGCTTCAGTTTCCTTTTCATGCAAAGCAGGACTACCACCAGTTGGGTTCCCTGGGAAGCTGACTCTGAGATGGAGATTAGCATGCAGCCTGTTTATTATTGAACGTCTTTGGGATCAACCCATTTAGAAGGGAGAGTAAAAAAGAAGCAGGCTCTGGCAGAGCGTGAATAGTCCTAATAAAATGAAATGTAGTCCTAATGAAATTAGTTTTTTTCCTACTAAAGGGCTTACTTTTTTTTTCAATGAACTGAAATACATTTCTAGTTGCACGTTAAGAAAGTAAAAGCTTTTTTGATATTAGGATACAGCTCATAGATTTACAATTTAATAATTGGCTTTAGCAGGAACATTATCTATTCCAAGAACAACCTCTGAGTGAAAGCTGTTATTTTTTAAAAATTGTTTTGTTAAATAATAAACATCATTTTCATATTAAAAGTAGGAAGTAAAACATAATGGAAAAATACCATTCGCAATACCAACCCAAACATCAGATAATTAAAAATAAAGATAATAAGAAAACTGCAGTGCCCATGTCTTTTTTTTTTAAAAAAAAAGGTGATTTAGAAAGACAGACCATACTCCTGGATTGAAAATCTGGAAGCTGTTATTTTAAATTTTATTGTGTGCCACCATTACTTTCAAAATAGAAAAATAATAAGCCTTTTAAATTGAGAGACTGTTTTAATTAAAATTAATCTTATGTAATTCAAAAGTTAGAAAATATTCAATTAATATGCTGCCAAGATTATTTTAAATAATAATAATTATTATTAAGTGTCTCTTTTCCTATAAATGACTTCAGTGTCTGTTAAAAATTAAAATAAGCTTATTCCTAAGACGATTTACACAGAAATCTCAAATTTGATTATGAAACCCCAAATTATGTATCTTTTTTCCATCAGTGTTCACATTTCTAGGGATCAGAATCCTCAGTTAGGATTTGAATAATTGAGGTTGGCGATGTAGCCAGTTCTACGGGCTGTGCAGCCAAAACATGTAAATCCAAATCAAACCAAATTAAAACCAAGCTCAAAAAAGCAAATGCTTGATTTTATTCATAGGAATTCACTAAAAAATTGAAAATTTTAGCCAAAAAAATTTACATAGCAATATGATATTCTTTTCAACTGAGCAATATGATGAAATCCAATCAGCCCAAGTCATCAGCCTGTCCTCAATGTGAAGCGGTTAAATTGGCTTTCTCAGCAACGTTTTCTTTTAGATTTATTCATTCTGAATTCAAAACAAACAATAACTTGGGTGCATACACACACAACTAGATAAAAAGAATTAAATCCAGGTTGCCTGGCAATGGATGGAATTGTTAGTTTCTGTTTTCATCTGGTATATATATTTATTCATTCTTTAATTAGATTGTACTAAGTATTATGAGTCACGGTATGATTTTTTATTATGCTTTAGGGGAAATTTTACAGAGCAAATTAGTTTCTCGTTAAACGATTAGTACACAAATTGTTTTGTGCCATTGGTTGCCAACCCCATGATGTATCAACACTCTCCCCTTCTCTACCCTGGGTTCCCTATTTCCATTTGTCCAGTTTTCCTGTCCCTTCCTGCCTTCTTGTCCTGCTTTTCAGCTGCTATGCCCATTTAGTCTCGTATACATATTTGAACTATGAAGCACGTTCCTCACATGTGTTATTATTTCTTTTATAGGCTTGTCTAATCTTTGGCTAAAGGGAGAACTTCAGGAATGACTTCAGTACTGAGGTAAAAGGGTATCCGAGGGCCATACTCTTGGAGCTTCTCCAGCCTCTGTCAGACCAGTAAGTCTGGTCTTTTTTGTGAGTTTAAACTTTGTTCTACATTCTTCTCCTGCTCTGTCTGGGACCCTCTATTGTGATCCCTGTCAGAGAAGCCTGTGGTGGTAGCCAGGCACCATCTAGTTTTGCTGGACTCAGTCTGGTAGAGGCTGTGGTAGTTATGGTCCATTAGTCCTTTGGACTTATTTTTCCCTTATGTATTTGGTTTTCTTCATTCTTTGCTCCAGACGAGGTGGGAGCTGTTCAAAGCTTTTAAGCTTCCAGACACTACTCACCAAAGGAGAATGTAGAACATTTTCTTTATAAGCTGTGTTATGCCAATTGACCTAGATGTCCCCTGACACTTGGCCCCCAGCCTCAGCCAAGTAACTTAGTCCCTCAGGGAGTTTGAATGTCTATAAAGCTTCTATGACTTTGCCTTGATCAAGTTGTGCTGACCTCCCCAGTATTGTGTATTGTCTTACCCTTCACCAAAGTTACACTTATCTATTATCTAGTTAGTTTTTTACCCTCCCTACTCCTCCCCTCCCTAAACCAAAAAAAAAAAAAAAAACCAAACCCAGTGCGGTCGAGTTGATTCCAACTCATAGCAACCCTATAGGACAGAGTAGAACTGCCCCATAGAGTTTCCAAGGAGTGCCTGGTGGATTCAAACTGCCGACCCTTTGGTTAGCAGCCATAGCACTTAACCACTACGCCACCAGGGTTTCCCCTCTCCTCCCTAGTAACCATCAAAGATTCTTTCTGTGTGCAGACCTTTTCTCGAGTTTTTATAATAGTAGTCTCATATAGTATTTGTCCTTTTGTAATTGACTTGTTTCACTCAGCATAATGCCCTCCAGACTGATCCATGTTGGGAGATGTTTCCCAGATTCATCATCAAAAATTCATTAATTCTAGTTACCTATTTATTTGGTTAGAGCTCTGGTGGTGCAGGGGTTAAGAGCTTAGGCTGCTTATCAAGTGGTCAGCGGTTCTAATCCAACAGCTGCTCTTTGGAAACCCTATGGAGCAATTCTATTCTGTCCTATAGGGTCACTATGAATTGGAATCGACTCTACGGCCATGGGTTTGGTTTGGTTTTTGGTATGAGACTCATACAATAGGGTGTGAACAGTTGGCCACTTTCTACTTCTGCAGATTGGGAAGGATAGGAGTTATGAAATTAGAAACCAGGCATGAAGATAGATTGGTCACTAGATGGGAGCTGACTGACCGGCTGAATCACCACTTGGTCTAGAGCTGCTCACTTGTCAGGAGTACCTGGTCTGGTCGTTAAGTGGTCTTGACCAATGGCTTTCACCTTATGCTTTTAGACAACTATTACAAGAAAGAGATGAGCTAGGTAAATAATTGGCTGGCTTACAAACAAATAAAAAGCAGTAGAAAGAAATTCCAGAAGTTTGATGTTTCTTGGTTCCTCAAAATTAGAATGGGAATCACTTATTTATATTAAGTAATGGGAGCTGAGACTTAAAGAGGCTTCGAATGAATGGCAAAAGCCCTTTATGATTCAGCCCTGCAGTAAATATCCTGCTAAGTTTATTATCTGTGATGGTCTTCAAGTCATTGACTTAAGTTGTGAAAAATAGAGACATAAGGCAGTGCATAGATGCAAAGATAACTCATATTTGATAAATATATCTAGGGAAGAACTTTGGGTGTGGCTAATTAGTACATGGAACTGATGGAAGCAAGGAGATCAGAACCCTTCTAATCTTTTTAGGAGTTTGTATTTCTGAAAATATTGGAAACCCAAATTAAAAAAAAAAAGCCATTCAAGCTGTAAACATGCCCTTAACCTCCAAATTAGCCAAACTTGAGCTGTGAAGGGTACACTCCACAGCACCACTTAAGATAAAATTGTGGAGGATAAAGAACAAGGAAGAACCCCTCAGAGTTTGGTCCCAGGAGCCTCAAAAGTGTTCAGGCTAAAAACCAATAATCTAGGAACTCACGGAGGCAGCTGGCACTGGAGTGGCTCATAGAAAAGGAAGAAGGAGTAGACAGAGAGTTTTTACGTGTGGGGCATTGGGGTTCTGAGGGCATAGGCAGCATTCTCACTCTAGTCTCTTTCCCTTGGTTCTTTCTGTCTTCTTTTAAGTACCACGCTTCCATCTTTATTTCCACTAAAGGGACTTTCATTTTTTCTTCTTCTTTCAGAGGCCATGGAATCTTTTCTCAATGTCAAATCCTATGTACAACATTCTGTTTACCTACAGCTTATATCATATCAGCGATTGCAAAGGTGACGCAGAACTGGACAACATTTGGTTCTGTTGTACATGGGGTTTCCATGAGTCAGAGCTGTTTGCACAGCAATTAACAACAATAACATGGCTTATTGTGAAATTCCATGGCAACAACTCAAAGTGATGTTCTTGACATATAAAGGAAAGGTTTGAGGATTTAGAAACTCTTGTTTTATCATATACATATACACACACTCACACAGATACACAATTTCCCCAGCTATAGCAGTGGTGAAGCATTTGGCTGCTAACCAAAAGGTTAGCAGTTTGAATCCACCAGCTGCTTCTTAGAAACTCTATGGGGCAGTTCTACTCTGTCCTATAGAGTCACTATGAGTTGGAATCGACTTGATGGCAATAAGTTTGGTTTTTTGGTATGAGCTTCCAGATTATCTTTTGGTAGGTAAGCATTGAACACTATTTTGTTGCATTCCTGAATGCCTTTGTTCAACAGGATTATGGGCACGTTCAAGAATCTGTGCAAGACAAGAGATAATTCTATTGTTAAAATATTATTCTTATTACAAGGTTAATATGTGGAGTGTGTCCAAGCACTACTGATTGAATAGAAATAATTACACATCATTTAGTCAGTACAGAAAAATAAAGTGGCAAAATCTAATTTTATTTTGAAGCAATTTTCCTTTGTGGCAATATTATAGGCAGCACTGAGGATCATAGGCTAGCACTTGGGATTCTATAGAATTAAATTCGAATTCTAAATTTCTACCTACTAGCTCTTTAGACAGTCAGAAAACAAGGACCTTATACTTTTTGATTCTCTGTTTTCTCATTTCTAAAGTGCTCATAAGAATATTTAATTGCAGTGTTTTTATAGCTACTAAATGAGAAAATACACTTCTTTCCTTTCTCATTACTGGGCGCTTAGTAGGAGAAAAGTCAGTATGTTCCCAGCTTGTTTCGCAGCTCTAAAAAATGGATTTAGAGATAGAATATTCTAACTGAGAAATAGAATATTCTAAATGGAATATTTTAATCTTTTAAATCCCGTGGCATATGTAATTATGTATGTATATATAAACTCAAAACCCATTGCTGTCAATTCGATTCTGACTCATAGCAACCCTACAGGACACAGTAGAATTACCCATAGGGCTTCCAAGGCTGTAAAATCTCACGGAAGCAGATTGCCACATCTTTCTCCCACAGAGTGGTTGGTGGTTTTAAACCACCGACCTTTTGGTTAGCAGATGAGCCTTTAACCATTGAGCCATCAGGGCTCCTTTGTATGTATGTGTGTGTGTGAGCCTGACTAGTAGTTACCCTATGGGGCAGAGTAGAACTGCCCCACAGGGTTTCCAAGGAGAAGCTGGTGGATTCAAACTGCCGACATTTTGGTTAGTGCTGTAGCACTTAACCATTAGCCACCAGGACTCCCATACACACACACACACACACACACACACACACACACACACACACACAGAGGGAAGAGGTGGAGGGCCTTAACAATTTGTACTACCCACGAACTGATATACATACGTACATATACATATATTTATAATTATCCTAAGTAGAAATTTATTTGTATTTTTTGAAAACAGAGTTGATGCATTATTCATATTTGTTTGTTCCTGCTTCCAACCTGAGTTTAGCCTTGAATTTAGCTGGTATTCAGTAAATGCTATTATACAGAAGTTACAGTTAAACTTTAACTTGAGTTTCTTGTCCTAGTTTTCGAAAATGACATGACATACAGCCTTTTTTTTAAATAGCGCAAAACAATTTGAATTTTGGAATGCCATACCTGAACCAAGTTCATGAGGGTGTCTCTGAAGTGTCCTGAGGTCTCTGAGTAAATGTCCCCTTGAAGGTCACTGCCGTATTCTGGGAAAAAAAATGTCTATTTTAAAGGTATGAGTTAGAATAATATAGCAATGAGCTTTGAATAAATTGATGCTACTTCCTCAGCTGTGAATGAAAAGCACAGGAAATATAGTCAAGCTGTTGACATTTCTTTGCCTTTTGCCACCTTTTACCAAATGTAGCAATAAATAGTCTGCCAATGAAACCTTGTACCTAATAGTAACGTAGGCAGAGGTCTTAAAAGTACTATTTTTTTCCCCAAATTGAAAAACAACATTGAAAGTCATTTCATATTTTCTAATTCTCAAAATTAAGAATCATGCATTTCATTTCTTATAGGCTGCTGCCAGGCCACAGCTCTTCCCAAATGCTTTGTCTCATTTCCATATTAGAAGGGAAGGCTCTTACTTTATCCTCCTTGGGTGAATCTTGTTTTTGTTCAAATGCAATAGAGCTGTCTGGAACATTTTCTGGACATTCAATTTTACAGAATACATTATGCAATGGAACTTTAAGCATTCAATTTTCTTGAAATGAAAAGAGTCAAGCTATTCTACTTTTCAAATGTGCAAAAAAGATGATTTTGAGGCAGACTACAGGGATTATGAAATTCATGTTAAGTGAAGTGGTTATCTATATTTTAAAAAATTCACTGAACAATTGTTCTGTTTTGCTTCATTTGATCTAGGTGTCTGGTCTCCCCTGGGTAAGAGATAATATGTCCCCTGAACCAAGGTGCTGGACACTTGCTTTTCTTAAGGAAAATAGCCACCTCTTAGACACTGGTCGTTTTTCCTAGAAAATTTGGTTAATTTGATTGTCTAAGGAATTGTTTTCTTTTTAGTAGCCTAATCATCAATTTTATTTGATGAGTTCATTGGTCTTGAGTGAGTCATATTTAAAATATGGAAATGCCCCATAAAAATCCTTAAAATACACACAGTGGAATATTTTTGTGTGTTATTTGGAAATACAAAGTTAATATGTGTGTAAATTCCCTTACGCAAACAGTAGGCTTCTCGCATCTGGAAAATTTCTCCATTTGTTCTTGAAGCTAATATATCAATGAGGCAATTCTCTTCAGTGCCTACTCCCTAGAAAGACAGAGAAAGAAAATATAAAGATATTTCTATTGGGATTAAGAGTCATCTTATATAGAATAAAGGGATATGGCATTCCTGGTATTCTGGGAGGTTGTGTGTTTGGGATTGAGACTCAGTTTGAATTTTGGCCCTACCATTTACTCCCGGTTTGACCCTGAGAAGATTATATTATCCACAACTCTGTTCCTTTAGTTAAAATAATGCAATACAGGCATTTATAAATAATGTGGAAAAGAAGTGTTTAAACATTGCTCATGACATTGAGCATTTCCATTTTGCTCCTGGAATACGACTTCTTCAGCAAGCTAAAATTAGAACATAGGTCTCCTCGGGACGTTTCAGGGACCTGCCCTTCCTCTCCCTAGATGAAGAATTTTGTACAACCTGCCTAGACATTTGGAATGGGTGCTTTCTAGGGTCTCTTACAACCATATATATATTTGTCTCTGATAATGGTTGTAAAGACAACACACTTTTTTTCCAGGAAAGTTTCAGAAATTCTTAGCATTCTAAGAAATATTGATCAATTATATCAGTTTTGTTTAAACAGCAACAAGTAACTTCATTCTTATAATTTTCAGTCACATACTTTTATAAGAGGTAGACATTGACATATACAACCTTTTTTTTAAAGCAATTAGAAATTCTCTTGAATTTTATACAACGTCTATGCTGAGCAGCAAACATGATGGCCACAATCCATGTTCCCTTAATTTTTTTTTTTTCCTACTTTGTCACACATCGTTCACAGATTGTGGTAATCTCGTCATTGGCAGCCATTATATTGGAATAATTTCAACCGTTTTGCAGGTGGTTAATATCAGCATTTGGAAAGAAGGAGAAGAGGACTTCTTTCTCCCCATCCCTTGCCAACAAAATCTGTAACAAGTCTGCAGTCAATTTATTTCATGGAAATGACTTTTCTGTAAGGAAGAACCATTCTAAGCCTTCAAAAGCAAAATTCTGATACCTTTAAGCAATAGTTTTTGTAAAGGACTAAATGAAGGTCATAAAAATAAACAAAGAGGGTATCTAAATCCTGTGTCTGATTCAGGGTTCTATTTTTATTTCATGGGCCAAATTTTTACAAATAATGTGAAGAGAGTCACCTGATTTGTAACTTTCCCCATTGATATACCAATAAATATTGAGGAGAGGCCGTCTGAATAAGTACTTCTTTCCTTTGGGTAGCTTAGCAAGTGGTTGGCTCAGTATATCTGAGTTTGTACAACAAATAAGCAGACTCATCCCAAATCCTGAGATACGGCGGCTCCCCCTCTGCCCCACCCTAATAAGGCCACTTCCCCTGACTGTAACATGTTCACTGTAAGCTTCTTGCTCAGATATCTTATCCCCCGCACCCAATTCTGTAAGTGCGTAGAGACTCACTGAGCAGTTCCCCCTGTACTGGATTATCTGTCTGAGTCTGTTACACGTATGTTTTTGGATCAGGTCACTACCTTCATGGCATGCCAGAGCTCATGAGCATCGTAAGACGGTGGTGGGTACATGAGGCCAACCATAACATCTTTGAAATGATCTGAAAGTGTCTCCTTCAGATCACCAATCAGGTCCTGTTGAGAGGGGGGGAAGTAAAACATTTTATTAAATCAGTTACCAAGTTTACAAGAGAAATGAAGTAATTGCAGAAAATCTTCCGGTAACAGTTCCTTTTCCCTACCGGTTCACACAGTAACAAGTCTAGTTTTGAGTCATGCATATGTAAGTGGATTACCCCGGGTTATAGACTTCATGGAGCCCTGATGGTGCAGTGGTTAAGTGCTCAGCTGCTAACCCAAAAGGTTGGCAGTTTGAATCCATCAGCTGCTCCTTGAAAACCCAATGAGGGAGTTCTACTCTGTCCTAGAGGGTCCTCATGAATCGGAATTGATTAGACAGCAACGGGTTTGGTGTTTTTTTGGTTTATAGACTTCATAGCTTGGAAATGACTGACTTACTGATAGTCTTTTCACAATCCTTATCCCCAGTCCCTCTCATGATTTGATTATGAAAATGAATAAAGTTGAAACCTAAGAACATTTTAGTTGGGTGTTCTTTCTTTTCTCGTGCAGAATCAATTAACATTTTACTTTAAAATAATTATCTTATCATTACAGCAGTCTCTTTTAGCTGGGACAATCTCTGTAGTATTGTCAAAAAGCATACTGAAAAGGATTTAGTAAGTAATCTTAGAAGTTTCTTCAAATAGCACATTAATATACCTATTTAAAATATTGAAAGCTAAACACTAAAGAAAAAGACAGTGGATTTTTTTTCTTAGAATACAGTACAAAGACATAAAATTGATGATTTTAATTTTTTCCTAGTACAGGGTGCAATTTAAAAATGCATGGAATTTATTTTCTGTAGAATTATAAACATACCTTTAAATATAAAGATAATTCAAATAAAGATATAAAAATATTTAAATATTTAAGATTTATTAAATAAACTTGAAAAATTTACAATATCTTGCAAAAATATATAGAGATTATTCAGAATTACATTTAAAATATGCAATATTTTAGTCTTAGCTTTTTAGGTGGTTCAATGATAGAATTCATGTATAAAGTACAAGACACAATAAGCATTATTAGCATAAAAACTGCAATTCATTCATTCGTTCATTCATGATTCATTAATTCATCCAATGAATACCTGATTGGCCAGGCTATTTCAGGGACTGGGGGGTCCAGTGTTCAACTGCATAGATAGGGTCTCTATTCTTATTGAGCTTACAGTAAATGGAAGAGGAGACTGAGATTCATGAAGGACTAAAGATTTCTAAGAAGTTCATTTAATAATCAGGATACTTTATCCAATTATAATAAAATACAGATAACTGCAACCTCTTTTATTTTTAGTTGGCTGCCTGAAATAAAGAAACATTATTGAAATAATCAGTTTCTTTCATAAAATATTTTCTGTTTTGGTCTATATGTTCAGATTGAAGGTATTGGGGTCTGGGGAATGGATTTTTAGACTGTTATAGGGTTCAATGACTTTTGAGAGATCTAGGCCGTCCAGAGGAAAGAGACTCTCTTCCTATACTTGACTCTAAAAGACCACCAACATAGCTTCCAGAGAGGTATGTTGTTGTTGTTGTTAGGTGCTGTTGGGTTGGTTCTGACTTATAGCGACACTATAGGACTTTTTTTTTTTTTTTATAGGACAGAGTAGAACGGCCCCATAGTGTTTCCAAGCAGCAGCTGGTGGATTTGAACTGCCGACTGAGCTCTTAACCACTACACACCGGTGCTCCCCAGAGAGATATGTAAAACCCATAGTTGAATAAATCAAGATTAAAGTATCTATACAGAAAACCAAACCTGTTACCATCAAGTCAATTTTGGCTCATAGCAACCATATAGGACAGAGTAGAACTGCCCCATAGAGTTTCCAGAGAGCGTGTAGTGGATTTGAACTGCCAACCGAGCTTTTAACCACCATGCCAACAGTGCCTCCAGAGAGGTATGCATACCCATAGTTAAATAAATCAAGATTAAAGGATCTAGGCAAAAAACCAAAGCTGTCACCACTGAGTCAATTTGGAGCCATAGTGACACTATAGAACAGAGTAGAACTGCTCCATAGGGTTTCCAAGGAGTGCCTGGTGGATTCAAACTGCCAACCTTTTGGTTAGCAGCCATGGCTCTTAACCACTATGCCACCACTCTTTCAAGCAGGTAGATATACTGATGGTGTCGTTTATAACATATATCTAGCAAATACCAGCAGCCTACCTGAGTCAATGGATTAAATACTTGCTTTCATATACTGTATCTTTTTTTTTTTTTCCATATACTGTATCTAGGAACCCTGGTGGCGCAGTGGTTAAGAGATCAGCTGCTAACCAAAGGTCGGCGGTTCAAATCCACCAGCTGCTCCTTGGAAACCCTATGGGGCAGTTGTACTCTGCCTGATAGGGTTACTATGAGTTGGAATGGACGCCATGGCAACTGGTTGAGTTTTGTTTTTTATAATCCTCACGATAATCCTGTGAAGCTTTTATTATTACTCCCATTCTCTTCCTGAGGAAATCGGGGCACAGAGAAGTTAATTAACTTGCTTAGGGTCATATGACTATTAAGTGGTAATGTCAGAAGTTGAACCCAGTATTTCCAACTCTGGATCCCGTGCTCTGTATATCTGATCTGACCAGCTGTCTGTATAAAATATAAAGAATATGGCTTCTGTGGGTTTGAGGCTGTGAACTTTCTTAAAGAGTACTAAGTGTGTGTGTACCCACACAGAAGAGGAGAAATCCATTTCTGCTGTTTTTTTTTCTGTTCCTGTGTGCATAGGCTGGTGTTTAGTCTTCTACAGACTAATTGAACACTTGTTTTGTAACTTCTCAAATATCTCTCTCTAGAACACATTTCCTAAATTCCAATACCTTTTACCTCAAATACGGTCTTTTAACTCAATATCTCTTACTACTACTTTCTCCTACAGAAATGGATAAAGACGTTTTCATTTTGAATCTTTCGCCGTTTCTCTATTAGTTCTTCACTGAATATTTACGGCCATTTGAAATGATCAATTTTATCATTTTGCATCATCGAGAGATATGGGTCTTAATTGATGATATCAGCTATTTCAACTTTAGTTCCGACCCCCTTATTAATTTTAAAATGTCCTTAGAATTATTAGCATAAATAATGTTCAGCTAGTTGTTTTGATGTGTTAAAAGGAAAGGTTAGAACACTCATTTCTTTCTTTAATGGACTCTTATGTAAGATTAAATAAATAATTTTAAAAGGGAAAAGATATTCATGTAGGGAGCCTATCAGAGTCTCTAATAGAATGACATTACTTCTTTTTATTAAGCAATTAGTATGTGCCAGACCATGCAATACATGTCATTCTACTTGAATTAATTCTTAAGAACCTATGCAAGGAATAATTCATTTACAGGGGAGAAGCTGAACAAGAGTGACTAAGAATTGTCTTGGGGTCACACTGCAAATAGGTGACAGGGAAGGAATGTAGATTCATGTCTGAGTGATTGGATCCCCCCAGCCTTAGACACAACTTCTAGCTGGTAGATTGTGTCAAGCCTCTCCTGATTTCTGGCTAACTCGATCTCTAAAAGATGACCTTGATCTGCTCTTTTGGATTTCAAACTTACATTCTCTTATGTGTCTTGACAATCTGCCTCCAAACTTCAATTTAACCCTTAGGATCATTCTCTTAATTCTAGATTTGGAAGTAGAGGGCGTGGCATGTTAACTATGCTGTTCTGACCGGGCTTTCTTTGAATTCTCAGTCTTGTTACTTCACTTTCTCCCCTGACCACCTGGAGCTCCTTCCCAACAGTGGGCATCTTGTACAGTTGGAGTGGGGCCTGGCTGAGAAATTTCCTTCCATAAGGCTTGTGATGGGCCCTTTTGTGATTCTGAGGAAAATTATTAAGTATCCAACTTAGGTTGAAATAGGTGTAACTGAGAGAAAATAATAATTACTTTATAAAGCCTCCTGCTCCACTATTTCCAAAAATGTAAAACATTTTTTGAAAGATATTAATGTTGTCAAGCTGGGATGTAAAAAAAAAGAGAGAGAGAGAGAGAAAATAGCTCAAATTAAAAATAAAAACTAGATTCCTGAAAAAGCATCCGCAAAAGGTACTGAATTCTCTTTGGATCCATTTGACAACTACTAAGTCACACCAGGAATATAAATTAATTCATTAATGCATTTTGATCCTGACAACATGCCTGGGGAAACAGATTAATAATAGGAATCAAATCCAATTAAAAAGCCTTCCGTACAATCAGGCCCAGGATTAATGAAGAGAGTCTTGAGAAGTGAGGATTCTAGATTATCATTATTAATGATTTAAATGATCATTTTCTATGATATTATTTCAAGAAGAAAAAATTAGATCATGTTAAAACTTACTTGAAAAGGAATCGCTCTATTTATTGCTTTTGAGTATTTCTCTATTTCATTTTTCTTATGCCCAAATTGGCATTCTTGCAAAGCCAATTTAAAGATAGTCGTGATTTTAACGATAAAGGAACTGATATAAATTGCATTTCTGTTAAGAAGTATGTACTTTGCAAGATACTTTACACAGGATTGTTCATTAAACCTGATAAGAAATTTGCTAAGCAGATCTCAATATCTCAGATTTGTAAGTGAGCAAATGGAATTTCTGATTAAGTACATTGCCAAAGATAATCAATGGCACCATTGAGCTTTCGTGCCAAGATTGTTTGACTCTTTCCACTGTACCCATGATTTCTCCAACTATACTTTTATTTACTTGCTTTATTTTTCTATTACAAAGCAACATGTTATTCTGAAAAGATGCTTAAAAGTTGCTTAAATAATAATTTATCAAGAAAGGGAGTAAAACGCATCGATAAAGAACAGTGACGAATCTGAAACATTTCATGACATGGAGGAACCTGGAAGGCATTATGCTGAGTGAAATTAGTCAGAGGCAAAAGGACAAATATTGTATAAGACCACTATTATAAGATCTTGAGAAATAGTATAAACTGAGAAGAACACATACTTTTGTGGTTACGAGGAGGGGAGGGAGGTAGGGTGGGAGAGGGTTATTTACTGATTGGTTAGTAGATAAGAACTACTTTAGGTGAAGGGAAGGACAATACTCAATACAAAGAAGGTCAGCTCAACTGGATTGGACCAAATGCAAAGAAATTTCTGGGATAAACTGAATGCTTCAAAGGTCAGCGGAGCAAGGGCGGGGGTTTGGGGACTATGGCGTAAGGGGACTTCTAAGTCAATTGGCAAAATAATTCTATTACGAAAACATTCTGCATCCCCCTTTGAAATGTGGTGTCTGGGGTCTTAAATGCTAACAAGCGGCCATCTAAGATGCATCAATTGGTCTCAACCCACCTGGATCAAAGGAGAATGAAGAACACCAAGGTCACACGATAACTATGAGCCCCAGAGATGGAAAGGGCCACGTGAACCAGAGACTTACATCATCCTGAGACCAGAAGAACTAGATGGTGCCCGGCCACAACCGATGACTGCCCTGACAGGGAGCACAACAGAGAAACCCTGAGGGAGTAGGAGATCAGTGGGATGCAGACCCCAAATTCTCATAAAAAGACCAGACTTAATGGTCTGACTGAGACTAGAGGAATCCCGGAGGTCATGGTCCCCAAACCTTCTGTTGGCCCAGGGTAGGAACCATTCCCGAAGACAACTCATCAGACATGGAAGGGACTGGACAATGGGTAGGAGAGAGATGGAGATGCTGATGAAGAGTGAGCTATTTGTATCAGGTGGACACTTGAGACTGTGTTGGCATCTCCTGTCTGGAGGGGAGATAGGAGGGTAGAGAGGGTTAGAAACTGGCAAAATTGTCACGAAAGGAGAGACTGGACGGGCTGACTCATTAGGGGGAGAGTAAGTGGGAGTATGGAGTAAGGTGTATATAAGCTTATATGTGACAGACTGACTTGATTTGTAAATGTTCACTTAAAGCTCAATAAAAATTATTATAAAAAAAGGGAGTAGAGATAGCATTAGAACTCTCATTTGTTAGAGAATCCTCTTGCCATCTCAGTTATTCTTCCTTAGTTAAAAAAAGTTTCTACTTTATTGAGGTCTAATTTATGTAAAGTGATATACACACATTTAAAATGTACACACCAATGAATTTTGACATGTTTTTACGTCAGTGATACCATCACCAAAGTCAATATGTTAACTATTTTAATCTCATACAAACATTTCCTTGTGCCTCTTTGCAATCTATCCTTCTCTCCAGCTAAGGTCTTAGGCAACTACTGATTTTTTTGACATCACTGTAAATTAGTTTGCATTTTCTAGATTTTTTTATAGCCAAAATTATGTACTCTTTTTAAAATCTGTTTAACTCAATTTAATAAGGTTTGTTATTCATACTTGTTGCAGTTTCAGTATTTTGTTTTTATGGAGAAGTAGTATTCCATTGTATGAATATACCATTTTTATAAATTATCTATTCAGCTGTTGATGGATGCTTGAGTTATCTCAAGGTTTTAGGTATCACAGGAAACCTGCTATAAACATTCATATACAAATCTCTGTGAGATAATATGCTTTCATTTCTCTTTGGTGAAACACTAAAAATGGAAAGTTTGGGCCAAATGGCAGATGAGTGTTTAACTTTTTAAGAAACTACAGTCTCAAAAATTGTACTGTTTAATGTCTTTACTGGTAGCATATTAGGACCCCAGTTGCCTTGGTGGCGTAGTGGTTAAGAGCTTGGCTGCTAACCAAAAGGTTGGAAGTTCAAATCCACCAGCTACCCCTTAGAAATGTTATGGGGCAGTTCTACTCTGTCTTATAGGGTCACTATGGGTTGGAATTGACTCGATGGCAATGAGTTTGTTTTCTGAGTTGCTATATATTCTCAATTACACTTAGTATTGAAAATGTTTTTAATGTTAACCATTCTGCTTCCTGAATAGCAGTATACTATTTTTGCATTAATTTCATTCCTCTAATGATTTTTATGTTGAACATCTTTTCTAGAGGTTTTACAGTTCTACATTTAGATCTAGGATTCTTTTTCAATTTTTTTTAAATTGTACTTTAGATGAAGGTTTACAGAACAAACTAGCTTCTCATTAAACAGTTTTATGACATCAGTTAAAAACCCCGTGACATGTCAGTACTCTCCCTTCTCGACCTTGGGTTCCCTATTACCAGCTTTCCTGTCCCCTCCTACCTTCTAGTCCTTGCCCTCAGGTGGTGTGCCCCTTTAGTCTTGGTATGTCCTATGGGTCTGTCTAATCTTTGGCTAAATGGTGAACCTCCGGAGTGACTTCATTGCTGAGCGAAAAGGATGTCTGGGGGGCGCATACTCTTGGGGTTTCTCCAGTCTCTGTCAGGCCAGTAAGTCTGGTCCTTTTTTTGAGATAGAATTTTGTTACATATTTTTCCCTAGCTCTGTCTGGGACCCTCTATTGTGATCTCTCTCAGAGCAGTCAGTGGTGGTAGTCAGGCACCATCTAGTTGTACTGGACTCAGTCTGGTGGAGGGAGGCTGTGGTAGTTGTGGTCTATTAGTCCTTTGGACTAATCTTTCCATTGTGTCTTTAGTTTTCTTGAGTTTCCCTTGCCCCTGACAGTGGAGTATCTTAGATGGCTGCTCACAGGTTTTTAAGACCTCAGACACTACTCATAAAAGTAGAATGTAGAACATTTTCTTTATAAAATATGTTATACCAGTTGAGCTAGATGTTCCGTGAGACCATGGTCCCCACAGCCCTCAGCCCAGTAATTTGGTCCCTAAGGGAGTTTGGATTTGTCCTTGGAGCTTCCATGACTTTACCCTGAACAAGTTGTGCTGGCTTCCCTAGTATCGTGTACTGTCTTACCCTTCACCAAAGTTACCACTTCTCTATTGTCTCTTTAGTGTCAATTAAATTTTTTGGGTGCTGTTACCTTATGGTGTAGTGGTTAAATACTACGGCTGCTAACCAAAGGGTCGGCAGTTCAAATCCGCCAGGTGCTCCTTGGAAACTCTATGGGGCAGCTCTACTCTGTCCTATAGGGTCACTATGAGTCGGAATTGACTCGACGGCACTGGGTTTGTTTTGTTTTGTTTTTGGTTATCTTAAGGTTAATTTTGTTACTGTTCTTGTATTTTCATCAGATATCCAGCTGTTGGAGTCCCTGGGTAGTGAAAACAGATAACACATTCGGCTGCTAACCAAAAGGTTAGAAGCTCAAGTCTAACCACAACTGCCTCGAGAGAAAGGTCTGGTGATGTACCCCCCCCAAATCAGCCATCGAAAACCCTTCGGAGCACAGTTTTTGTCTGACACACGTGGGGCCATCATGAGTTGGCATGAAGTTGTTTAATCTGGTTGTTACTACAGCATGTGTTGAAAAGACATTTCTTTCCTCAGTTAATTGCTTTGGCAACTTTGCTAAAAATCATTTGGCTCTATTTGTGTGCATCTATTTCTATGTTCTCTATTTGCTTCCATTGATTTATATGTCTTGTCTTTCACCAATTAAAAAATGTCTTGAATAATGTAGCTTTATGTTGTCTTGAAATTAGGTACTTCTTTGTAAAAATTTCCTAAACTATTTCCATTGATATATACATTTTAGAATAATCTTCAGGTATGAAACAAAAGCTCCTGAAATTTTTCATTCTGAATGAGTTGAATCTACAGATCAGTTTGGTGAGAAATGACATCTTAAAAATATTTTGGCTTCTCATTCATGAACATGGTATATTTCTCTATTTCTGTAGGTATTCTTTAATTTCTTTCAGTTAACTTTTGTGAATTTAATGGGGAATATTGAATATTTGTTTAGATTTGTTTCTAAATATTTATGTTTCTTGGTGCTATTTTAACTAAATTTGTTTTTATAATTTCCTTTCTAATTGTTGCTACCATGTGAAAATATTTTTAATATTAATCTGTATCCTGCCAGTGTGCTAAATTCACTTATCAGTACTTGTAGTTGTTTTATAGATTCCTTGGAATTTTGTAAATAAAATATATCATCAAAAATAGGGAAAATTTTACTTCTTTTTTCCCGATTTTTAGGTCTTTTATTATTTTTCTTGCCTTATTGTTGTGGCTAGTACCTCCAGACCAAAATGTCAAATAGAAGTCGTGAAAGCTGGTATCCTTGCCTTGAACTTGATCATGTTACTAACTTGTTGAGACTTTTTATCAGAAATGTGTTTTGAAGTTTTCCATATGTTTAGTGTTTGAAGTTTCAAATGTTAATCTATATAAAAAAGAAAGATCATTGGTTGCCTTGAGCAGCTGGATGGTGGTCTGATAAGGATCAGGGACAAAATCAGGGAGTATTTGAAGTGCTCTGTAATTTGACTGTGGTTGTCGTTATATGGGTATATACATGTGTGAAAACTAATCAAACTTTACAATAAAATGAATGCATTTTATTTTATATAAATTATACCTCAACAACGTAGACTTTTAATTTTATTTAAAATTTTATGTTAGCATCTATAAAGTGAATATGTTCCAAATTGTCAATTTATTGAATTCTTTCAAAGAGATACTCTACAATATTTATATGCTACGTTAAGTAATACCTGGTCTCAAGTTATTTACCATTTAATTTAGTGCACTTTGATATTTTCCCCAAATTACTGCACCTTAGGAAATATATACACCCTTTTATTAATATCATGGAGCCCTGATGGCACAGTGGTTAAGAGCTCAGCTGCTAATCACAATGTCCCAGTTCAAATCCACCAGCCTATCCTTGGAAACCCTATGGGGCAGTTCTACTCTGTCTTATAGGGTCACTATGAGTCAGAATTGACTTGACAGCAATGGATTTAGTTTGGTTTTATTAATATTGGTGCCATAAGGCAATTATTCTTTTTTTAAAATATTTTATTGTTTTAGGTGAAAGTTTACATAGCAAATTAGATTCCCATTTAACAATTTTTATACAGATTTTTCTGTGACATTTGTTACAATTTTTGCAGTGTGTAAACATTCTCGTTATTTCCATTCTGTTTGTTCTGCTTTGCATTTATCTAGCTTCCCTGACCCTCCTGGCCTTCTTACCTTTGCTTTTGGGTAAATGTTGACCGTTTGGTCTCATTTAGGTGATAGTTTAAAGGAAGCAATTATTCTTTAATAGGGCTGTGGTAGGGTGCCATATGAGAATCATAGGTGAGAGAAAGAGTTGTTGAAATTATTCAGATGAGTTTAATGTAGCATCATATGTGTCTCTCAAATTTTCCTTAATTCAGCATCTAGCTTTAGTACGGTGCCAAGGGTATGGAACGTGCAGAGTATACTGTATATAATTAAAAAAAACCCACTGCCGTCTGGTTGGTTCCGACTCATAGCGACCCTATAAGACAGAGTAGAACTGCCCCATAGAACTTCCAATGAGCACCTGGCAGATTCAAACTGCCGACCTCTTGGTTAGCAGCCGTAGCACTTAACCACTACGCCACCAGGGTTTCCATACTGTATATATAACCTATAAATTAATGTATAAACAAAAGAAATAATAAACAAATGAATGAATGAATGAACTTTGAAGGAAAAAAACCTTATTTATTGATTAGATGTAGAGGATAAAGGCAATGTTAAGTTGAATATTTTTTCAGTTATTGCAAAAGTCTTTTATTTAATCTAATTCACATTTCCTTGATCACTATCCCTTCTCACATTTATAATAACATCATTAGCTTCTTTCCATCTTTATGCATTATATCATTGTACTACTATTGTCCGTCTACAGTCTAAGTATTCCATTGTGTAACATGCTGAACTTAATGCTTCCACTAGATGGAGCTGGTGTATCTTTATTTTGTAACATTGTATGTATGTAATGCTCTGTAACATGTTACACACATACATATTTAATATATATGTACTTATGAAAATATTTATAGTATAGCAAATATGTACATATATATATTTGCTATAGTAAACAGTTTTTGAAATATTCCAATAAAATATTACACTTTCAGGGAAAGAAACAGCATCAGATATTATATATTGTCATTAGAATATGGACGTTCTGGAGGTGGAATGTTTAGGTTTCAATCACAGCAAAGTTCCATCTGTGAGATCATGGGAACATCCCTTAACCTCTGTATATGTGTCTGCTTCCTTGTCTGTAAAATGAGAATAATAATTGCACCTAACTCATAGAGTTGGCGCATTAAGTGACTACCAGAGGAAACTCTTAGGATATTTTATAATGCATAACAGGCAATTAAAAACTGTATTTATAAAAATAATTTTAATTGAAGAAACTGTGTAACAAGAAATAAGAATTTTACTCCAGATTAAAAATGGCTCATTATCAGCAACACCAGTATTCAGTTCTGTCTCTCACCTACTCTCTCTTCCTATCTCTATATCTCTCTACTTTAGAGATCTATGATACTGTATTTCTTCCATCCAATTGTCAGTAAATCCTTCTGTTTACAAATATATCCAGAAACTGATGATTTCTTACTACTTCTACCACTATCACGCTTGCCCAGGCCACCATCATCATACTCCTGTGTTAATGGCAAAACCTCCAAATGAGTTTCCCTTCTCTCCTTGCGTCCTACAGTCTTCCCTCAACACACCTGACAGCCTGATCCTGTAAAAATACCAATCAGATTAGTCACGTCTCTGCTCAAGATGCTCTCTTCCCACTCCAAACACCAGGATAAAATATAACCTTCCCTATGTTTTTTTTTTTTTTCCCCTATGAGTTGGAATCGACTCTACAGTGACAGTTCTTTTTCTTTTGTATAGTTGAACTCAGAAGAAAGTGAATACCCCAGCTGTTTTAACCCATGTAAATAAAATAAAAAAATTTTTTTTTTTTTTTTTTTAAAATACTGAAGTCCTTACAATGGTTGACAAGGTACTACATGGTGTGTTCTCTGTCACTTTTCTGCCCTTATCTCCTATTACTCTTCTCCTTTCTATTGGTACTTCTACTCTAACTGCAATGGTCTTCTTACTGATCCTAGCATAGCAGACCTGCCCTGACCTAATGGTCTTTGCTTTTGCCCTTCACTCTACCTTGAATGTCCTTCCTTTAGATACTCACATGACTCACCCATCCCTGCCTTCAGGCCTTTACACAAATATCACCTTCTCAGTGAAACCTACCCAGGTCACCCTATTGAAAATAACACCAGATTGTAGCACTTCCTGTGTCTTTCCTTTGGGCTTCATCTCTTTTTCATAGTGCTTTTTGGTTGACATATGACATACTTTACTAATTTATTTTATTTATTATTTGTCCCATACCAGTAGAATGCAAGTTCCATCGTGGTAAAACTTTTGGTCAGCTTTATTCATGGTTATTCCACTGGCATAGCCCGGTGGCACATTGGTTAAGAGCTCGGCTGCTAACCAAAAGGTC
Organism: Loxodonta africana; assembly: GCF_030014295.1. Lineage (NCBI taxonomy): Eukaryota > Metazoa > Chordata > Mammalia > Proboscidea > Elephantidae > Loxodonta > Loxodonta africana. Next base: position 19,748,547 of record NC_087362.1, read on the forward strand.
AGCAGTTCAAATACACTAGCCACTCCTTGGAAACACTCTGGGGTAGTTTTACTCTGTCCTATAGGGTCACTGTAAGTCAGAATCGACTTGATGGCAATGGGGTTATATTTCACCAGCACATGGAAGTGTGCCTAGTACATAATAAAAAATTAAAACCAAACCCTTTGCTGTCAAGTCAATTCACTGCCCATAGCATTTCCAAGGAGCAGGGGATGGATTCAAACTGCCAACCTTTTGGTTAGCAGCCACTACACCATCAGGGCTCCTCTTAGGTATATAGTGCTCCCCGGTACATGACACAGAGACCCTCGTGGTGTAGTGGTTAAACGCTATGGCTGCTAACCAAAAGGTTGGCAGTTTGAATCCACCAGGTGCTCCTTGGAAACTCTATGGGGCAGTTCTGCTCTGTCCTGTACGGCTGCTGTGAGTTGGAATCGACTTGAAGGCAACAGGTTTGGTTTGGTTTTTGGCACATAATACACACTTACAAAATGAGTATTAGAAGAATGAGAGAATGAAGCCCACTTGTAATTCAGTAAACATTTCTTTGGAGTCATTCTAGGCAATTCAGAAACAAACCCAACCAAGGTCCTTGTCCTCAAGCAGTTTCATTTAGTGGAAGGGGCTAATATGCAGGAATCACGATTGCATTGCAATGCAAAATGTAGCCGTGGTAATGACATGATATCATTAGGATGCTGGGAAGGAGATATTACTTTCAGTTGGGAAGATAAATATTGAATAATGTGTTTAAATAACTAAACTCTGCAAGTTCCAAGAGGAACCTTCAAATAGGTTCTCTAATTAAAATCTTAAATTCTCACTTGATGCGATATAAATAACTTTGCAGATGCAAACCTTTGGAGTGTGACTCTCCCCAGCCTGGATGCCTTAGCTTTTTTTGTTTCCTAAAGACTTGCCCTGAAGCGGACTCTGCAGGGAATCACAGTGTGGCCTTACATTAAGCTAATGAGTACTTGCTTTCCAAATGGAGCAGTTCCATGTTGCTGATGGAACTACAGATTGCCCACGCTGTAGCTATTCTGACCACTGCAAGTAAACGAAAAGTAAATTTGCAGTTTCTTCTGTGTGGCCCCTCTTAAAAAAATTTTTAGCTATCTCTAATTATGGGTAAGCAGGGATAAAACCATAGCAAACCCATTGCCGTCGAGTCAATTCCTACTCATAGCGACCATACACGACAGGGTAGAACTGCCCCATAGAGTTTCCAAGGAGTGTCTGGTGGATTTGAACTGCTGACCTTTTGGTTAGCAGCCATACCGCTTAACCACTACGCCACCAGGGTTTCCAAGCAGGGATAAGAAGTAGAATAACATCTTGCTTGTCAGAATGCACTCAGGAGAACAGTTTCATATGCATTGAGCTCATATGCCCTTTTCTATTACCAGAAAAATCATACTTGATGTTTAAACACTCAGTGATGCAGGCCCTATAAAATACAATTTAGAATTTTTCTTAATTCTACTTACCCCAGCCCAAAACAACAAAAAAGCAAACCTGTTGCCATCTAGTCAATTCTGACTCATGGGAACCCTATAGGAGAGAGTAGAACTGCCCTATAGAAAGGTTTCCAAGAAGTGCTTGGTGGATTTCCAACTGCCGGCCTTTTGGTTAGCAGCCGAGCTCTTAATCACTGTACTACCAGGGCTCCACCCACCCTAGCAGTCACTGTATAAATCCTTGTACAATTTATATTGTATTATGAAAATATTCCCATGACCTGCTTTTTCACTTCGCAGTGATTAGCGAATATTCTTTTGAACGACTTCATTTTACAGATGTTTTCATGGCTTATTCAGTGATTCAGTTGTCGAGGGATATTTGAGTTGTTAATTTTTCTCTGGTGATAAAAATAAAACCTTTGTCTGTGGAGAAGATGAAAGCTAAGACTCTCCTCTTCCAAACACCGGGGTAAAACGTAACAAAAATTCTTTTAAAAGCATACTTGTTCTTAGAAGAAAGGGATTCAATGATGTAAAACCATTAGAGGAATAAGGATCAGAGGATAAGGAAATGATCTGACCCGGGAGATGATGTTGCAGGTGATTGAAGAAGATAGGGTTGGTTTGAGAACTATTTGTTTGGGCATTAATACCCAAGGACAGGAGAACATTTATCGAATCTGTTAACACAGGAAATTAAGTCTGAAACCATTCGTAATGCAGTTCGGACCCTCCAAGAATTACACCCTCAGTAGAATTGTTATCTAGGAAAAAAGAAGTAGCGTTCACCATTGGAGGATGGGCAGAAAGCTCACCTATCATTGCATGAATTTTGAGTACAGGGATATTCTCCCCGAGAATCCAAAACACTAGAGCTGTGTCTCAGTTGGGCTTAAAGTTCAAATTTATTCTGCCCACATGAACTAAGACTTCCCATGAAGAGATAGTATCATGACTTCATCCTAAGCTGCTGAGTCTCCTGAGACACCAGTAAGAAGCACCTGCAAAACAAAACTAGAGAAATTCTCTGACTCCACAGAACAAAAATGATTCTTACTGTAGAGCAAAACAAAACAAAACAAAAAACAACTCAACTGAAAAGTTCTTAAAAAGTATCATGAAATACACTTAGAAATAATCTCCTAGGATGATAGCAGACTCTACAAACAGCAAATTAAAACCCCATGAATTTGAGATAATTAATAAGAATCTGAAGACTCAATATAAAAAAAAAATAACAGGCTTGGTTAAAAAAAAAAAAGCAAATAGCATCTAGAAATTAAAAACACCTAGAATTAAAAAATGTAATACATATTTTAAGGAATTGATACTAGCAGCTAAAAATGAATTAGTCAATTGGAAAAATATGAAAAAGTGATAAAAATTTAGAGTGACAAAAGATAGATAATATGAACACAAGATTAAAAGACATAGAAAACTAAATGACAAGGAAAAATGTCCAACAGGAGAGAATATAGACAACTACAAATGCTATTTCAAATCTTATGTAATATGTGAATTCTAAGCTGTTTAGACAAAAACACACAAACTTATTGATTACCACAGTGAAACTCAGAATACCAAAGATAAATGAAAATATTTTAAAAGCAACCGGAGATAAAAATAACAGACAACCTACAAAGAAAAACTCTTGATGTGAGAAGAGATTTCTCAAAAGCATCAGTGAAAAAAAAAATTGAATAGATATCTGCAAAGTTCTGAGGAAAAATAAATGAAATTTAGCCTAGAATCACATAACCACCTAAACTAATATTCAGTAATGAACAACAGATAAAGATATTCTTGGGAAAAGACCCGAAGACCAAATTCACTTGTTACTTCTGGAAAAAAAAAAAAAAGTGCCAAGGAATGTTCTTTTGGAAAAATCCTATTGAAATTAGAAACACGGAGCTGAATGTTAGAAGAAAAATGAACAAAGAAATTGAAAATCATGAATAAAACTAAAGCACTAACTTATAAAACAGCAATAATAATAATAAATTTAGGGGAGTATATGGATTGAAGTGTACCCCCAAGGTATATATAAGTCCTAACTCCTGTACCTGTGAATATGAACTTTTTAGGACACAGGGTCTTTGAAGATATCAGTTAACATGAGGTCATACTGGAATAAGGCGGGTCCCAATTCAATCTGAGTAGTGTCCTTATGAAAGAGAAGAGACACACACAGAGGGAAGAACCTCTGGCTACCAAGGTAAGCTTTATCGGCAAACCAGAATGCCTGGGGCTACTTGAAGCAGAGCGAGACAAGAAAGAATCTTCCCCTAGAGCCTTTGGAGAAAATTTGATTCTACTGACACCTTGGCATAGTGGTTAAGAGCTAAGCGCTCCTCGGAAACCCTATGGGGCAGTTCTACTTTGTCCTATAGGGTTGCAATGAACTGTCTCAGTGGCAACGGGTTGGTTTGTTTTTTTTTGGGGGCACTCGGAATTTGGAATTCTAACCTCCAGAACCTACCTGGATTTAGCATCCAGACAATAAATTTCTGGTGTTATAAGGCACCCAGTTTGTGATATTTTATTATGGCAGCCCTGGGAAACTAATAAAGGGAGAATAAAGAAGGTGAAATAAAAATATTGGACAATAAAAGTCTACCTGGAAAATTCCCCTAGCTCTTATGTTAAAACCAGGCAAAAACCTGTAGCATCATGAAAACGGGGCTGCAAATTCTGTGGATTAAGATGGACTCATTAAAAAAGAAGTTGCCATTGTATGAATTAAGCTTGTGTAAGCCAAAGGGTGAACATCCCTTAGCTGTAGCCAGAAGGAAATGTGTCTCTGGCTACTGAGTCCAGGGCCGCCAAAGCTGAATAATACGCCATCAGTAATAATGGCCTTACAACCTGATACAGGGCTTTGCCTGAGCTGAAAATATTAGAAGTTCAGATGTCACACAGAAAATAAGTGTGCTTGCTTGCTGGTGCAGAGCAGGTCTCTCCCTCGTGCTTCTTGATCTTTCCCCTCCTTCAGCTTTTTAAGTAGGAAAATATTTAGGGGTGTGACGGAGGTCTTTGTCTCTTCAATGTGGATGATGAAAGGCTTGTCTGAATATTCCATCTGAGTATGCTTGTCTGTCTATGTATTGTTGCAATCTACAGCAGTATATGGACAGGGAGAGGCCAGAAATCCAAGCTGGATTCAGAAGAGGACATGGAACAAGGGATATCATTGCTGATGTCAGATGGATCTCGGCTGAAAGCAGAGAATACCAGAAAGGTGTTTACCTGTGTTTTACTGCCCATGAAAAGGTATTCAACTGTGTGGATCATAACAAATTATGGATAAAATTGCTAAGAATGGGAATTCCAGAACACTTAATTGTGCTCATGAGAAACCTGTACATAGACCAAGAGGCAGTTGTTCGAACAGATCAAGGGGATATTGTGTGGTTTAAAATTAGGAAAGACGTGCATCAGGGTTGTATTCTTTCACCATACCTGAGCAAATAATCTGAGAAACCTGGACTACATAAAGAAGAACAGGGCATCAAGATTGGAGGAAGACTCGTTAACAACCTGTGATATGCAGATGACACAACCTTGCTTGCTGAAAGTGAAGCGGACTTAAAGCACTTAAGATAAAGATCAAAGATTACAGCCTTTAGTATGGATTATACCTCAACAAGAGAACAAAAATCCTCACAACTGGACCAATAAGCAACATCATGATCAATGGAGAAGACATTGAAGTTGTGAAGGATTTCATTTTACTTGGATCCCCAATCAACACCCATGGAAGCAGCCATCAAGAAATTAAACGACATATTGCATTGGGCAAATTTGTTGGAAAAGATCTCTTTAACGTGTCAAAAAGATATCACTGAGAACCAGGGTGCGCCTGACCCAAGCCATGGTATTTTTAATCACTTCACGCATGTGAAAGCTGGACAATGAATGAGAAATATCGAAGAAGAACTGATGCCTTTGAATTATGGTGTTGGTGAAGAATATTGGATATATCATGGACTGCCAGAAGAAGCACAGCCAGAATGCTCCTTAGAACCAAGGATGGCGAGAATTCATCTCACATATTTTGGACATGTTATCAGAAGGGATCAGCCCCTGGAGAAGGGCTTAACGCTTGGTGAAGTAAAGGATCAGCGAAAAAGAGGAAGCCCCTCAAAGAGAAGGATTGACACAGTAGTTGCAACAATGGGCTCAAGCATAGCAATAATTGTGAGGATGGCACAGGACTGGGCAGTGGTTTGTTCTGTTGTACACAGTGTCTCTAGTAGTTGGAACTGACCCCACAGCACCGAACAATGACCACAACATGCTTATCTGAGTGTGCTGGGGAGAATTAGAAGTAGAAGGACTCAAGTTTTTATGAATCTGTTGGATACAGGTCCCTGAGTCACATTCTTCCTATTATCTATTGGTGGGATCGTACTTAAGTTTAACTGATGAGATTTGGGCAAGGCTAACAGTGGAGAAAGGAACTAACATGACCTTGTGACTGGGGCCCTTGAGCTGATTCACAGCTGATTATTGTAGCTTCCACTGCTAGATATACTTCGTATTTGCTTTATTTGCTTTGAATGCTTGTAAGTACCAGGGAGGTGCTCTCAGTAAGGAAGAGTCGCATACAGGAAAGTGTTTCTACCTTTGGGGCCCCATAACTCTAATAAACACTTTTCAGTTACAATTCTCTGTGATAGATGATTTGCTGATTGGAGGGGAAGTAGCCTCCTAGAGGTGCCTTTTGGTGTTTTCAACTTGCCATCCTCACAAAACTTCCAGGTATACCAGTTTTGAAAACAGGCTATTAGATTACTCCTGGAATCTTGTCAAAGCTGCATACGTGACCTATGGAGGCCTTGTGACTCTCGTACCTGATTTTCCCATTTTGAGGAGGGTCAACTAAAACTCAATGACTGATATGTTGAAAGAATCCAACGTACCTCACTTGGCCCCCACAGCATCTCAGGTTTACATGAAAAAGTGGCAGATGTTCCTTTGGGTGAAAATTTAACCTCCACTCTGCTGCCTGAAGCCTGAAGCAAAGCTGCTGAATTAAAGGATGTCAAGCAGTTCCCCTAAATGCCTTGGCCTCGTAAATTGATGGCTCATCTGACATGAAACCAAATGGTATCCACTGGGCTTCTGTGGCTATTCAGCTTAGTAACTGCTGCGCAGAGCCAAAACATGAACAAGGTCATTCTGTTCAGTGGACTGAAATCAAGGCTTTTTTCATAGCTCTCACCAGTATTCTCTTTAATTAACATCGTTATCTTTTTACTCACTCTTTGGTCTAACACTTGGAAAAGTACATCCTGGCATATTAAAAAAGGGTCATTTGGGGGATGTAAAAAGGTGGAAATAAATTGGAGTTGCTGATAGGAACTTATGAATCATTCTTGCAGGTGTCCATGGTGAAGTCTCATTCTCTGATGAAACAAACTGGAGTCCAGCTGCTGATCAGGGCTGCCCTGCCAAGATACACCACTGCTGCCTCTATCCATCATTATTTTGGACATCACAACACATACACTATCATAAACTGAATGTAAAGAAAAGTACTCTATGTGTCTGATGCCAAGGGTATGACTGAATATAAGACTTGTTGCTCTTGTCAAAACTTGATTTTTTTTATGGTGAAAGAAGACCAGTGCCTCTGTACCGTCCTGGCAGATGGACTGCATGAGACCTTTGATCCCCTCTTGGGGCTAGTGATAGTCCTCACGACTTTCGACACTTTTCAAATTACAGCGCTGCTGTTCTAGTTCAATTAGCCAACTCCAGTCACACTATGTAGTCCTTAAAACTAACCTGTATCATGTTTTTGGCTTTCCAGGCTACTTTCCAGTCTGACCATGGTGCATCTTTCATTGCAAAAGCTGCTCAATACTATGCTAATTGTCAAACAAGGTATTTGGTGTACTGCCCATGCTCCCCACCATCCATAGGCTTCTGGTATTGTTGATCATTGGAATAGCTTCCTAAAATATGAACTCAAAAAGATTTCTGACTCTATCTCCTATACTTCCTTTTGGTCTACATAGCTTATCAAGGCAGTTTTATCAATGAATAATAGTCATCCCAGAAAAGGATCAACTTCTCTCGACCTCCTCCTAGCCTAGATAATGGTCAGGATGAAAAGCGAGGGTTGTATAAACCCATTCTGAACATAATAAATTTCACCCTGACCATTACTGGGCATGCTGCTGCTTTCTTTCTTTGAACAGAAACCTCAGGGTCTATTGGTTGGTCCACTCTACGGCTGCAAATCAACTAAAATTAGGCATAGGTAATTCACACTTAATTCTCACTTAGTCACCTAGATTCTCTTTGGAGTTTCATCATCCTGGATCATAGGTAATGACCACTTGGTTGAGTACACTGCTCAGATGTGGAACATAATGACTCTCTAGAATTTTTGTAAATATGGCCTTGCATCTGATCCTTCCAAATGAAAGTTCTGGCTGTCAGTTGGAGATAATTGGAAAAAAAGGTGAAGTTATACCTACTGGAATGGGATTTGGCAATTTTCTGGTGATGAAGTGAGAACAACAAACTTATCACCTGGGAAGGGAACACCTTAGACCTCTCGATGTATGGAGGAGGAATGGCCATTAATAAACCTGGTCTTTCAGGCCCATCCTTGTATACTTCCCAATTCATTGCAAGCCCCTTACATTTTACTGATTGCTGAATCTGTCTTCTCCTTCAGCACAATTATTCCCCTTAACTGGAAGTATTTGCAACTGACCCTTGCTCCTGAACCTCCCATGACACCTTCAGATGTCTTCATGTCTTTCCATCCCCAGTCCCATGCCCATTGCTCATTTATTCTGTGGGGTAGACAAATGTCACCTGGCTGTGGCGTGGGTGGACAGGACAGGTTGGATTGACTTCCCTTAGGCAGTTCCTCCAAAAATAATGACTAGACTTGATTATCAGTGGAACCCCTAAGGCTTACTGGCTTGCTTACAGGGAACCGTCAACCTGCGTCCCTGACTAAGCTAGGTCTCACCTGGGGACTCTCAAAATTGCAAATAACACTTTCTTTGCAGGGACAAATAAAGGTAGATATGTTTTGGGGAAAATAGTTTGTGGGTCTCATATTTCTGCTAACTTATCTAGGTGCTAAATGAGGCACCAACTGCCCTTTGCTCTGGACTATCTTTCCAAGGGTGTTTGTATAGTGAATACCCTTGGAAGATAGAAATAGTGTCCTGAGTAAGGGGCAGGATGCATTCTGCCAATTAGAAGTGATTCGGGTTTCCTAAGTTCCTGGTTTCTCTTCTTAATGAAATACACTGGATGTGCGGTATCATCTGGTCTTCTTGCATTGGTCCGTGGGAATTGAGGTTGACAAACGATAAATAATAATCATAATATGTAAGTAAATTATGTAGTATGTTAGAAGATAATGCATGTTATGGACAAAAGAAAAAGAGCAGGTAAGGAGGGTCTGAAGTGCCAGCATGGGCATTGAGGTGGGTTACAGTTTCAAACAGGGCAATCAGAGCAGGCCCTCTTCAGTAGTTGACACTTGAGTGAAACCTTGAAAGAAGTGAGAGAATTAGCAATATAAAGATCTGCCTTAAGCGTGGTGCTTACTCAGTTGAGAAGAACTGGCATTTTTGAGAATTTATAGCAAGACAAGACTTAGAGTCAGGTTATCTTGGCTCAAGAATTACCTTTGTGTGACTTTGGGCAAGTCGGTCTCTGCATTAAATTGCATAACTAATGCCACAGTTTAAATGAATATCAGAAACCAGAATATGTCAGAGCTGACCATTCCTGTTTTAGATGAGAAATGAGAAAATTAATTGCTTCAGTGCTTAACTTGAACTCTGTCAGGAACCATTGTCAGGCTGCCAAACTAAAAATGTATGGGTAATCCCCCTCCTCTCTTACCAGAGGCATTTGACCGTTCATTTGTTTCATTGCACCATCAATAGACTAGCACTTGCTTTGGTGTGGAAGATCAGCTGTGAACATATTAATTGCATTGATAGATATGTCGATCAGAGGCATTGGATTCCAACGGGCTTTTTAGTTGAGTCTAGGGATTAGTTTCTGCTATGGGTAATGCAAAGCTGTTGATGAAATTTAGCAGCTATTCACTAATGTAAAATATCAAGTAATAAGTATTTGTGGAGGATGTCTAGAATTGTGCTTTACTCAGCATCTAAGAAAGTGATTCTGTCAATTATTATGCTCTTGATTATACGTGTTAATAAAAATAAAAAAAATCAATGATTAACATAGAGGATAGTCTGTAAATATTTGCCACAGAAAGGGGGAGGTAGCAGTAAATACACTTTGGCCAAATAGAAGAAGTAATTTTGAGTGTGAGCAACATGGAAGGTCAAGAAGACTTAGCTTGAAAGCCAGTCAAGTTAACCTGGGAGCAACCAGAGCAGGGAATGACGGAAAAGAGAAATTTAGGCAATTTAGGAGCACTCATTTTTAACTAGATAGTGGATAACAAGAAGATGTTTTTCTTTTTATTTATATATCTATTCTAAGAAAAATAAATATGCAGAAAATAAGTCCTTAGATGCACTTATTTTACAAACCCAGTGCGTCTTCTATGTCAGGGCTTGGGTTGAGGTCTGCAGGGACAGCAGCAAATAGCCCAGTCCCTGCTTTCCTAGGAGTTAAAACTCTAGTCAGCCATTAAATCAAACTAACACAACCCAGTATGGCAACTGCCATGGTCACAATGTGCACAGGAGTTGTGGGAACCTAGCAGGAAGTACCTAGCACAGAGCGCGGATGTGTGCGCGGGCCAGGAGGGCTTCCAGGAGCAGCCAAAGCCTAATTACATCTATCAGAGGAGTGGCAGTCAGCTATGCCTTCATGCTGTTGTTCAAGAAACATTAAGCAATCTTGGTGTGTTAGATGGACATTTGTGCCAAACTCTAGGAATGTACAAGGTGCGTTCCCAGCCTTCGAAAGTTCACTAATAGTAATTGGGTGCTGTGGGAAGTTGTGTGAAGGATGCAGTAGCACCACAAGTCAGCGCCACTCAATTTCCGGAGTGGTGGCGTAAGGAATGGGGGCAAGTGTCTGGGAAGGGGAGTTGGTGTGCAGTCGGTGGAGTTAAGAACCAGGTCATTGGATATAGATGATATGCCATGACTAAAGCTGAGAGAGCAGACTTGGTTAACGCAGAGAAGTATAAGCGCAATTGAAGGTAAACCTTGGTGCCACAATGGTTAAGTGCTTGGCTGGTAACCAAAAGGTTAGAGGTTCAAGCCCATGAGCAGCTACAAGGGAGGAAAGACCTGGTGATCTGTTCCCATGAAGACTAAACCCAAAAAACCAAATCCATTGCCGTTGAGTTGATTCAGACTCATAGTGACCCTTTTGGACAGAGTAGAGCTGCCGCAGGGTTTCCAAAACTGTAAATCTTTACAAGAGCAGACGCCACATCTTTTCCCCATGGAATGGCTGGTGGGTTCAAATTGCCAACCTCTTGGTTGGCAGGTGAGCCCTTTAACCACTGAACCACTAGGATTTCTTCCATAAGGATTACAGCTTAGGAAACCCTATGGGGGCAATTCTACTCTGTCACTTTGGGTTGCTATGAGTGGGAACAGACTGGAAGGCACATAACAATAAGAACAGATGAGGGTAAAGGGAGAGCAGAAACAAAGCAACCAAGACTCTGTATGTCCTGGGAAGTCATTGGGATTTATCCTGTGTACATATGGATATTTGCGAGAGAGGAATGGGATAAATTTTAAAAGATTAAAGCAGGAATGTGAGGAGTGAAAATTTAGATTTTAGGAGTCATCCTCACAGCAGCGTGGAAGAGGGATGGGAGAGGGGTGGTGGCGAGATGAAGAACTGACTTAAGACTGTAGAAATGCAGTCAAAGTGAGGGAAAGAATGAGAGGAGAACTAGCTATTTTACGGGACTTGGTAACTGCATGCTTCAGGGGGAAGAAGCCAGCTGACTCCCTGTTTTCCAGTTCGTGCAATTTAAAGAATCAGCCATGCCTTCCCATGAAGTATGGATTATTCAGCAAAATATGAGGGTTTAACAAATTCTAAGACTTTATATGTATAGTGAAAGATCCTTCATTAGATTATAAATTCTCAAATGGATTTTAAATTCCTTGAATCTAAGTGCCACATTTCTAAATTATTTTATAATCTACTTTAGGCTAATTTTGTAGAGACTATGTAATAAATGTAAACTAACCTGATGTGTAAAGAACAAAGATGTATATGTATTTTGTGTTTAAAAAAAACAGTTACTAAAAAAAGACCTCCCTTATAGCACTGTGCATATTAACCAAAACAAATAAACCCATTGCCATGGAGTTGATTCCGACTCTTAGCAAGCCTATCAGCCAGGGTAGAACTGCCCTGTAGGGTTTCAGTGGGGCAGCTGGTGGATTCCAACTGCTGACCTTTTGGTTAGCAGCCGAGCTCTTAACCACTGCGCCACCGGGGTTCCACTGTGAATATTAAAACAGCATTAAAAAAAAAAATGCTGTCTAGTCGATTTTGACTGAAAGTGGCCCTATATGACACAGTGGAATTGCCTCATAGGATTTTCTAGGCTATAATCCTTACAGGAGCAGATTTTCAGGTCTTTTCTCCCTAATGCCTGCTAGAGGTTGGAACCTCCCACCTTTTGGCTAGCAGCCTTATGCTTAACCACTGCGCCACCAGGGCTCACTAAAATAATATTAGAATACCAGTGATACAATTTTTATAGTTTTTTTTTTTGTACCTTAGATGAAGGTTTACAGAACAAACTAGCTTCTTACTAAATAGTACACAAATTGTTTTATGACTTTTTTAAAACGGTTTTTTATCTTTACACTCAAAAGAAAACCATCTCTAGTGTCATGGGAATATAAGAGATAAGATGACGGTTCTACCTGGGGAAAAAAAAAAACCGCATACGTTGAGTCTCCTTTGGCTTAATTCAACTAATTTCACTAGCAGGAGTGATTTTTTGGATCATTAATTCATTCTACTGCTGAGGGCTGTTCTTTAAGTCACGTATTATGGTTATTTAAAGCGTGAGGCTTAGGGATGGAGTAAATTGATATGAACTAACTCTGTAGAGAATGTTTTATGACAGTGTCCCGTCATAATGCTCAGTTTACGAAGTAATTGCTATTTCAGGTTCTTTTGGCCTGAAGAGTGTTTGTTCTGAATCTGTGTTTTAAATGCCTAACAAAAGAACCTTTAAAGCTACTTGTTTTGAAATTAGAATGTGATTCCTTTAAAACACCATGGATACTTTTATTGCCTTCAACTATTTTTAAACTGCCATTCTGTTTTAATGGTCTTTATATCTGCGTGCTGTGAGAAGGCAAGCTCGTAAGAGAACTCACTTGGGTTGAGAGGTGAGGGCCTTTGGAAAATGGCAGGAAAAGATCTTATTTTTTGACCTGGTGACCATAGTCCTTTCTACCCTTTCCCTAAAGCTCAGCACAGGACAGTTTCCAGCGCAGCATTTTTAGCCTAATTGGACGAGCTAGCAGCGTAAGGCTACGAACGCTTTTCTTTTTTGGAGGTGGAATGATTTTTGCCAAGGGAATAGCGGATCCCTGTGTCTGTGAACAAAACTCGCAGATAAATGACTTCGCGATATAACGTTCTTTTAGTCCTTCAAACATAGTAGAGGGATATGAACTCTTTCTCATGCACGGTGGGGCCTGAAATCTTTGTCATCTGTGAGACCAGAAACATTAATATTACCTGTTCTCTGAAAGAGCAGTTATTTCTGACAAGTTTGGCCCTAGAAACAGGTCCAGGTGAAGAGATCTTACCCGGCCATATATGCTCTGGTATGCCTCCGCGATCATCTGCCTTTGAGCATTACAGCGTTGAGTTAGAATGTCGATCAGCATGTCTTTGTTGCAGTCTGGAAAAGTGTATTTGAAGATTAATAAAGCTGTTGTTCTGTAGTTAAGAAGAACCCTAAGAATCAATATGAACATTCAAACGTTATCTCTGATGATACTTTATAACAGAGAGCAATTTTAACCAACTCTTGATGGGGCCTAGCCTCTCCCTATCTCTTATTTTAGTGCTATTACTACAAATTGCTTCTCTTCCTTTACAAAGATCCAATAAAAAATACAAGGGAGCAAAAAGAATGTGGTCTTCCTTCAACTACCACTTATCCCACCAAAAAAGGGTTCCCTGACCTTCCAGATGATAAGCATTTGAATGGGCACAACATCTTTCTCATTTGACAGTTACGGTCAGATTGACAATGAACACATATTAAGGGAAAAATGACTGCTCTAGTCCAGAACCTTCAGGGGAAGGAGGGCTAACAGAGAAGGAAGTCATGACAGCGTAAAATGTCTGCACCTTTCTGAGGGATGGTAGGCATCTGTCATGGCTTGCATGGAACATGGTCTCGTGCCCATAACACAGGCTGGGCTATGTGGCCTCTACTGCTTAATATATCAGCTCACTGAGCTAACCACCAGTTGTCATTGAGTTGATCCTGACTCTTAGGGACTGCATGTGTGTCAGAGGAGAACTGTGATCCAGAGGGTTTTCAATGACTAATTTTTTTCAGAAGCAGATCACCAGGACTTCCCTTCCAGGCACCTCTGTGTGGACTCCTCCAACTTTTCGCTTAGCAGCCAGAAGCATTAACCATTTGTATTGCTGAGGGAACGCACAGCTAGTTTAGATACATTTAGCTGTAATTATAGTCAGAATGAAGGAAATGCTTACTGGAGATGGGGAGATAAATGAATTGAAAGGTTAGGCTATTAAGCATATCATCCTCTTGGAAATTAAAGTTATCCCGAATGGGCTTAGGATAACAGCAGGGCTGTGAGTCAGGCGTGGAAATATCCAGGTCATAGGGAAAGTGACTAAGATGTACTTAGATGACCATACCAATTCAAGGTAAAAGGAAGAGCAGGTGGAAGAAATGGTCTGAAAGCTGTAATAGGGAGGCGGGAAGGCACAGAACCAACTCCAAATACTGAGGTTTATGGCTTGTGAGAGAGAAGGCAGCCTCCACTGGAAAGGCAAAGAGTAAAATGTGTCCTGGGATAAACCCAGCTGAGGCCTTGGCTGAAAGGAAAATCCGTAAATAGCTCTAGAGGAGTCTATTAGCCACATGATAAAAAAAAAAAAAAAAATTTTTTTTTTACATGATAAAGTCACCCACAAATTTTGCATATAACAAATAGAAGATTTTTCAATTACTGCCACTGTTTCATTCTTACTATCATTATATTGGACTGCCTGGGAGGTGCAAATAGTTAACGCACTCAGCTGCTAACTGAAAGATTGGCAGTTCCAGTCCACCGAGGGGCATCTCAGAGAAAAAGACTTGGAGATCTACTTCCGAAAAATCAGCTGCTGAAAACCCTATGGAGCACAGTTCTACTCACACACACATGGAGTTGCCTTGAATTAGAATTACTCAACGGCGCCTGGCTTACTGGTCTCATCATATTGGCGTAATTGTTATAGTCTTTACATAGTGGAGGAATATGAGCTGTCTCTGACATACAGTGAGGCCTGACGTCTTTGTAATCTGTGAGAAAGAAAAAAAAATAGAACCTGTTCTCTTTATCTATGTTATCAACTAATAACCCATATATAATGCCTGATCATTTTAGTGAGGTCCTGGACAGCTAGAACCACTTCTAACCCACGTGCCTGAATCTAGAGAAAGAACTAGACAAGCCAAATTTTTTTTTTTTAAATAAATTCAGTGCTGTTTAGAAACAATTTGCCATTTCAGTAATGATTGTTTTCTTGACTGTTAGGCCACTTTTACCTCTCTGGCCATCCATAAGATCAGAAAATCTTATAAAATTACTATGGCTCACTATGCCAGAATTTTCTTTTAAATTCAGAAAAAAATAATTATCTAGAATTTCCTGTCCTAATGCAATAGGACAGGAAAGAGAAAAACACACCATGATTCTACGAAGAAATCAAAATTATTATTTGCAGAAGATGTTGCTATCTATCTAGAAATCCAAGATAATTAACGAAATTTTTTATAAAATTATAGCAGAATTCAATAATTTTTATTTATAGAATGTAAACATAAAATTAAATATCACTTATATAATTATGTGTTAAGAAATGAATAACCCCACCGAAAAACAAACAAACCCATTGCCATCGAGTCAATTCCAACTCATAGCGGCCCTATAGGACAGAATAGAACTACCCCATAGGGTTTCCAAGGAGAGGCTGGTGGATTCAAACTGCTGACCTTTTGGTTAGCAGCTGAGCTCTTAACCACTGGGCCACCAGGGCTCCTCATAAGAAATGAATAGAAAATAGTATAACTTGAAATAAGAATAGATGTGCAAATATGAATAATTTTAACAAAAAGCTGCTTGTTATGTGCAAATAGCCTATAAATCTTTAGTGTTTTAGGAAAAAAAAATACCATAAATAATTCAGCAGTTATGTTAGTAACATAAAGACAACTCTATGAAGACTAAAACCTTCAGAAATAGCTCAGCCTAAAATACTGATAAGCCAAAGATTAGGACGGTCAAAACGAATCCATATTCTGACCCTAAAATCGTAACCACAGGAAAATTGAAACTGAAGCAAAGAAAAAGAAATCATTGAATAGATTGTTCTGATCTAGAGTTTTAAAGCAAAAATTGCACTTCTGAAACAAAAAATAATTCATAACTGTTCTCTTGCCTCTCTATTATTCTAGTATTGATTGATATTTGAAAAGCCATGAAAAGATTGCAAACTCCTAAAAGAGACTTCAGAGAGCATACTTAAGATCTTTTATTGTTTTCCTGTGGGTTTCTCCTAGTGAATAAAACACAGGTGTGCACACATGCTTGCACACACACGTGCTTGCACACACACACACACACACACCCTCAGTAACGTTCTTGTAAAGGGGACCTTGACTTTGAAGTTAAGAGCTCCCTTTCTTATGAAAGGCTCTGCATGTTTTATATGTTTTATGCAAATATTTTTCTTATGCTGTCAATGTTTATCTTAGTGCTTGTGAGAAGTCATCTTAAAACGGCTTCCATTTAAAGGAAATACGTGGATGCTTAGCAATGCCATATCGTATCTTATTTAAAGATGAAATCTTTTTTTAAAAGAACCCAACAATACTTCTCCTTACTTCTTTCTGTATTCCTTTTCTAAGCTCTAGCTTCATTCACTGAACATCGATTAATAAGTACCTGTACCCCAGACTCCATGCTCTGGGGGCTCACAGTGCAGACAGCAGGTGAGACAGAAGCAAAAGCTCAGTGATTATGAGGTTAGTGACCCAAGAGTTCAGACGCAGGGAACCGAGGGTTGGCATAGGTGGTTGAGCGTGGCGTACTCAGATAAGGTTATTTGAACAGAACCTTGAAGGAATTAGACAAGAGAAGAAAATTGCATTGCAGGCAGGAGGATTATTAAGCCAATTTACAGAGATGTGTGAAAAAGTAGAGCCTTTTGAGGGAATAACAAGAAGTTAGATTTGGCTGCAAGTGGAAGGAGCAAGAGAAAGAGACTAGGAGAACAAATAAGGGCAAGGTCAAGAAGATTGCTTTGTCTTAGATTAAGGTTTGTGTTTCTTTGTTTGGGATTTCATTTAGCAGTTAGTGGTGAGGCATTTAAGGATGTAAGGGAAAAACACGTCAAGGTCAGCTTTGCAGTGGAGAAAGGCAAATCTCTTCCTCAGTATTTTTCTTTTCTATTACTTTCGTTCTCATCCTACTTCTTTGGCAAACTTGATTTTCTATTTTTTAATATGTGTCTTGCTTTCATTGCACATCAGGTATTTCACAGTCATATTATAGCCTTAAAACAAGATAAAGCAAAAAATAAATAAATAAATAACAATCAAACATTGTAGAAATTATGGGGCTTACCAAATCCTTGCAATGCTTCTCCTAGAATTTGTGCATCCATAATGGGATTGAAATTGGGAGCAGGGAAGATGGTTCCTTGCACCTGGTGGGAAGAGTCAATGAGAAAGTGATTGCAGTGATTCATAGTAAAGGATTCAACTTTTTTTCCAGAAAAAATGAAAACTAAACTATAGGCTATATATGTAAATTACTGTAAGACCTACGCACAAGTCTATTGAACAATTGCTTATGTTAGTTGTAGAGAACAAATTTGTTGAGTATATTTCATCCATTGGCCTCCACTGTATGGACATCTATTATTCATCTAAGAAACTGAGGTACTAGAACCAATAGTAGAAAAGTGGAAGAATCGAATTAAAAATATATGTCTCTTTAATACACGGTAAGCATTTTTAGAAATTGCAGCCTAATTTGTAGAAACTGAAAACTGTACTGGGGGAATTCATGTCGTTCATATGAATTAGAAGTGGCACTTGTGACCATAGCTTTTTTTTTTTCTTTTACCTTAGGAGACCTAACATCACATTAGAAAAATTGAAATATTTGAATTTGGATTACAGAGTTCATAAAAATCCAAGTGATATGGGTAGGACAAAGATTTTTAGCTCAAGCTTGCAGCTGCAGAGAAAAACATAAAAACACAACTGACATCCCATTGACACTCTCTTGCCAGTAATAAAATGGCAGAACATTGAAGACAGGCTTTGGATGCACATGGCCCATTATTTCAGATAAGTGCAGCCAGGACTAGAAACCATATCATCACACTGGGCACAAGAGAACTGTCAACCAAATTTATTAAGAAGAAAGGAAGTTTTCCCCCAACAGGGGGAACATATTGTCACCATTCCCAGAAATGTTGGACAAAAACCACCTCCCCATAGCAGACAGGTTTACCAAGCCCAGAGAAGAGTTCAGAAATTCACTGAGCATTTCTACAGCTGTAACCTCCTAGCTGAAGATGAAGATTTCTAGTGCCCGTTGTCTAACACAAGAAAATTAATTCATGAGCAAGACTCTACCATCAATTCTAGTTAAATAAATATGCATACTAATACCAACATATTCATGAAGAGGTTCTTGGAGGATTAAGAACACTGTTCACTTGGGGTAAAGCTAAGAATTCAGTTGAGTTTGGATTATATTTCATTGATACTAATAAACATGAAGATGTTCATTTGAAGTAGACAGAAAACCATGTAACAACTGTGACATGGCTGTATTTTCATACTTAGGAGTACAGATATTGTTAGTGGAATGTTCTTCTGAATTGTACTCATGGACCCAAACCAAAAACCAAACCGGTTGCTGTTGAGTCAATTCTGTCTCACAGCAGCCCTATAGGACAGAGTAGAACTGCCCCATGTGGTTTCCAAGGAGCAGCGAGTGGCTTCCAAAGTGCTGACCTTTTGGTTAGCACACAGCTCTTAACCACTGTGCCACACATGGGCAGATACATGTAATTAAATTTAGCAATCTGACATTGCTAAAGTGCAGTCATTTACAAATGAATTGCTTATTTGCTCCTGAGATCTCAAGTTTATCGGAGAGAGAGAACCTCAAAATGAAGTTCTCTTTGAGCCCGTTCCTAATTCTAGATTAGGAAACAGTACAAATATTCTGACTCATTCACTAACCTTTTGCTTCTGGTGAGACACTTTGAGGACAATAGGCTTTAATTCTTCTTATACATATTACAATTCTACTGTAAATTCGTAGGTTGATTCTCTCTACCTCAAGAGTTTTCCTGGAACTGTCATCTGCCTTTAAATGGGAACATTTCTTTTCTGATATTTGTCACTGCCATTTACTGAATCTTTTTGGTCTGTGTAGTTCCGTATCAGTTTTTTCTTTGGGAAAATTAAAGGTTGGTTGGGGTAAAGGAAAGAAATGCTTGACTTTCCCACCGGTTTCCGGGTTGGAAGACTTGGGTTCTTGGACAGTACTGCCTTGGTGACCTTACCCAGGCTGATTGCTACAGGCCAGAGAGATTACAGGACTGTTTTGAGGCCGAAAAGAGGAAAATGTATATGAAAGCAATAAGGTATATTGTTAAATATGTGTAAGTTATCTAGGCAATTTTAGGCACATAGTGAGCAGCTGTCCACCACAAAACATTTTGTTTTTTGTCAGGCTGAGATCCCTGGGATTTGTACTGGAGTAAGTGCTGCAAAATAAAACTATGTGCCTTTTTTGCAAAAAACAAACAAAACTCACACACACATGCACACACAAAACCAACAACAAAAAAACTGCTTTGAAAGTTATAGAGAGGGAAACTTAGGTCTACAGAGATTTATCATACTTAATCTGCAGGCTAAAGAAAAAAGGCAATGGGTTTTTTTTTTTTTTTTTTTTTTTGAGTGCATAGCTACAAGGAGCCCTGGTGGCGCAGTGGCTAAAGCAGTAGACTGTTAACTCAAAGGTTGGCGGTTCGAAACCACCAGTCGCTCCTCGGGAGAAAGATGAGGCAGCCTGCTTCCCTAGGGATTTATAGCCTTGGAAACTCTGTGGGGTCGCTATGAGTCAGGTCAAACTGCCTTGGAATTCTTTCTCCAAAATTTGTACTCAACCATATTCTATGCATTTCTCAAAACTCAATACCAGTCCCTCTGATGGAGTCAACATAAGCTGAGCCCTTCATTCACTAGGAACCCTGGCGGTGCAGTGGCTAAGAGCTTGGCTGCTAATCAAATGGTTTGCAGTTCAAATCCACCAGTCTCTCTACGTGAGAACGACTTGGTGACCTGTTTCTATAAAGATCACAGCAGCAAAGCCCTACAGGGCAGTTCTACTCTATCATATGGGGTTGTTATGAGTTGGAATCGACTTGAAAGCACTTAAGAACAACAGCAGTTACTGAGACATATTTCAAGTTAACCCATTAACAGTAGTTGAGCCTTCTAAAGTCAGAAACTGTCGTTTCAGGTGTTTTTCAGCATTGGTATCTTTTACAGCAATGTTCTTTATATATATATGTGTGTATGTATATACATAACCAAAAAACCTGCTGCCATCGAGTAGATTCCAACTCATAGCGACCGTACAGGACAGAGTAGAACTGCTTGATAGAGCTTCCAAGGAGCACCTGGTGGATTCCAACTGCCAACCTTTTGGTTAGCAGCCATAGCACTTAACCACTACACCACCAGGGTTTCCATATATATATATATATACACATATACATACACATATACATATACATATACGTATACATGTGCATATATATGTATATATATATAGCTAAATTTTATTGCCTCAGGATAAATAAAAAAATTGAAAAAATGAACATTTTCAAATGTGGCAGTGAAAAAGAATATGTACATGTATATGGGAAGATTATTTCATTTTTCTTGTTTTGAAAATTGACAGATTTAGAAATAGTATCACTTATCTAAAGCAAAGTAGATTATAATGTCTGTCATGTCAATTTGCATCCTTACCATGAGGCAATCAAAATATGATCTTTGCTTCTAGTCATTTGTGAATCTGCCTTTTGACAGAAAAATAATAAATAAAGATACTCCCTTTTTAGAAGACAAACTACCATATAAACTGACTATGTAAAAGAGCATGGGTAACTGCAGATTTGAAATTTGGTTGTAAAAATTACCCCCCGAGTAAATAATGAATAGATCTCTTTACCAAAATGAGAAATTGTGAAATTGTTTGCATTTGACTCTCTGCAGACTGAAAAAATTACACATATTTTGCTCATAAAGTTGATACAATTATTTTTGCTATCCCATACCAATATGTACATCAATAATTCCATGATATTTCATTTATTCATAGCCAGTCAAGGAGCTAGAAGCGATAAAGCCATGTTCCTCAAATCTATCACCCACATTTTAATTATTTTTCCCAAGTTGTTTTGAGCCACACTCACCTTGACAACCCAAGTGCCTCAAGGCTTAGACTTTGAAACGTTAGCCATGTGAGTTGACAATTTCGCTAACTGCATACCTTCTACAATACAGGTTTTAATGAATAATTCAGCATCAGGAAGTATCTTAGTTTTAGTGTCATGGGGATTATTAGATCTCTAGCTAATTCGATGGCACTGTTTTTTTTTTTTTCTTTTTAGCTAATTTAGAGGAGCCCTGGTGACACAATGATTAAACCCTCAGCCACTAACAGAAAGGTCTGCAAATTAAATTAGGTAATTTAGGAATTTTAGAGTCTTTAGAGGAAATTCTACTGAAATCTTGGAATTCCTTTTCCACAGGGCACTTCCCCAGAACCAGCCATTTGCTCAGCTTTGGAACATTGGCGCTTGGATCTCTATTATCTCAGGACTGAATCCCCTAAATTCTGAAGGTCTACAGCCCATAATCTCTTCTGCCTCATATCTGCCAAGAATTGTTCTGAAGTGTTTTCAATGGCTTTAAAAAACAGCCAGCACTAAAGGATGGGTTAACATGCTTATTATCAGAAAAAAGTATAACCAAAACTTGATATGCATCTGGAAACCTTCCCATCTCCCATATGCTCCACATCTAATGAGCCATTCTGTATAATTCTGCCAGCCCTACCCACACAATAGCCTTTATGTGATTTCTCTTCTTTTTCATTCCTCTTAATACTAATTTAGCACGGGCTTTCTCACTTTTCCCTTGGGTTGTATTCAACGAGTTTCTACTTTATTGCCAGAGTAATCCTTCTGAAAGATCAAACTCATCATTTGTCTTTCTGTGCCTAAAACCTCAGTGTCTAAAGCACTTCTACGCAATATTTGCTTTCTCTTCAGGCCTACATCCTGAATAGAATTCTCACGTGAAAGACAGATTCATGGGAATGCCTAGGTTCATGAACACATTCCGGTATGGTAACTTGAATGACATCCCATTCATTCAAGTATTTGAGGTAATCTTACGTGGAGATCCCCCCCATACAGACTATGGATTATATCTTTCTGTTCCTTTTAGACCATACATCCCTGAGGCCATTGATTCTGTGGTCCATCCTTGTACGAGTGGTTCAGTATCTCCGTTGAAATCACTGCTGATTTAGCATTTTCAAAATTTTCAACAGACTGTCAGAATTTTGACAACACATATTCCTTCATCAAATTGATTTGAAATTTAGCTAAATAGAATATGTTGGCTTCAGTTCTAGGCATTGCCTTTAATATTTATAATTCACACAACTGGAATTTAGCCTTACACTATATAATGTTATGGTTGGGCTTTAAAATTACATGCAAATGTATTTCCAGTTAAATTCCTTACCAAACAAACCAGTAAAGGGTAATCATTTCCTAATCACCGAATATCTGTCAGAAACGCCATCTCCTTCATCCTATTTTAATGAGATTAACCAAAACCCAAGCCAAACCTGTTGCCGTTGAGTTGATTCTAACTCATAGTGACCGTATAGAACAGAGTAGAACTGCCCCATAGGGTTTTCAAGGAGCAGCTGGTGGATTCGAACTGCTGACCTTTTGGTTAGCAGCCGTAGCTCTTAACTACTGAGCCCTCAGGGCTCCAAATTTAGGAGGTTTGGAAATCATGTCAAAACATCATGACCTGAAAGGACTGCAATTGGCATGGATTTTAGAGAATTAGTCTTATTTATGAGAGATAAAGTGGCGGATGAGGCAGGTGAGCAACTGAAAGAGAATACATCTGTGTAAAAACAGTACCTTCAGGTGAAAAATTGAGACTGTACGGAACATAGAAACCCTGGTGGCATAGCGGTTAAGTGCTATGGCTGCTAACCAAAAGGTCTGCAGTTCGAATCTGCCAGGCACTCCTTGGAAACTCTACAGGGCAGTTCTACTCTGTCCTATAGGGTCTCTATGAGTCGAAATCGACTCCACGGCAGTGGGTGGGTGGGTATACGGAAAATAAGGAAAACAACAGTGTGTACTCTAAAATGAAGGAATATAACTTTGAATATCCTAAAAGACTCAAACTTGGAATTTCATTGAGTAGTGCAGCAAATGTTCTTAATTTTCTTTAACTACAAGCATTTTTTATTATAAAAATATAAAGAACACATTTGCCCATTCAACGTTTTTCACGTGTACAGTTCAACAAAGCCAATTCCACTGATCATGTTGTACAACCATCACCAATATCAGTGTCAAATTTTCCATCTCCATTAAAAAAAAAACACTATACTACCTAAACAGTGATTTCCCCTTTGCCCATCACTCTTGTCCCTGGTAACCATTATTAAACTTTAATATCTATACCTTTATCTATTCTAGCGGAAACCCTGGTGGTGCAGTGGTTAAGAGCTATGGCTGCTAGCCAAAAGATTTGCAGTTCTAATCCACCAGATGCTCCTTGGAAACTCTATGGTGCAGTTCTATTCCGTCCTATAGGGTCACTATGAGTTGAAATCCACTTGAAGGCAAAGAGTTTTTTTGTCTATTCTATGTATTTCATATTAGTGATATCACACCATATTTGTTCTTTTGTGATTGGCTCATTTCACTCAGCATAATGTTTTTAAGGTTCATCCATGTTATTGCATCTATCAGGACTTCTCTTTATGGCAGAGTAATATTCCGTTGTATGTATATACCACATTTTGTTTATCCATTAATTTGCTGATGGACCATTAATTTATTGTGAATAGTACTACAATGAACTTTAGTGTACATGTGTCTATTTGTGTCACTGCTTGCAAGTCTCTTGGGTATATAACTAAGAGTGGGATTGCTGGGTCATATGGTGGCTTTATATTTAACTTTTGAGGAGCTACCATGCCATTTTGCATTCCTACCAGCAATTGATGAGGGTTCAGATTTTTCCACATCTTCACCAACAGCTGTTATTTTCTCTTTTTCAATCTATATATCTTTAATCAGTTTGAAATTGATGCTGATACTCTTGAATGAGAGAATGAGACCATTAACATGAAAAAATGTGTATAGATAAAATGGTAGCCCACACTTTTTTGTGGTGTGTATAACATATTAACATTAATTGTAGTTTCACAATTTACATTTTCTACTTCTTATATTGAATAATTAAGTCAATGGAGTTAATGGACATTTGAGTTGTTTCTTAAATTTATGTAGGAATTTTCCATGTAGTTTAAGTTGCCTTAAATATTAATTGATTTTAGTTTTATATCTTACAGCTTAGCATATCTCTTATCAATTTATTCAGTTATTTTATTTTTTTTTTTATAATAACTTTTATTAAGCTTCAAGTGAACGTTTACAAATCCAATCAGTCTGTCACATATAAGTTTACATACATCTCACTCCCTACTCCCACTTACTCTCCCCGTCTTGAGTCAGCCCTTTCAGTCTCTCCTTTCTTGACAATTTTGCCGGCTTCCCTCTCTCTCTATCCTCCCATCCCCCCTCCAGACAAGAGTTGCCAACACAATCTCAAGTGTCCACCTGATATAATTAGCTCACTCTTCATCAGCATCTCTCTCCCACCCGCTGACCAGTCCCTTTCATTTCTGATGAGTTGTCTTCGGGGATGGTTCCTGTCCTGTGTCAACTGAAGGTCTGGGGAGCATGGCCGCCGGGATTCCTCCAGTCTCAGTCAGACCATTAAGTTTGGTCTTCTTATGAGAATTTGGGGTCTGCATCCCACTGATCTCCTGCTCCCTCAGGGGTCCTCTGCTGAGCTCCCTGTCAGGGCAGTCATCAATTGTGGCCGGGCACCAACTAGTTCTTCTGGTCTCAGGATGATGTAGGTCTCTGGTTCATGCGGCCCTTTCTGTCTCTTGGGCTCTTAGTTGTCATGTGGGCTTGGTGTTCTTCATTTTTCTTTGCTCCAGGTGGGTTGAGACCAATTGCTGCATCTTAGATGGCTGCTTGTTAGCATTTAAGACCCCAGACGCCACATTTCAAAGTGGGATGCAGAATGATTTCATAATAGAATTATTTTGCCAATTGACTTAGAAGTCCCCGCAAACCATGCTCCCCAGACCCCCGCGCTTGCTCCGCTGACCTTTGAAGCATTCATTTTATCCCGGAAACTTCTTTGCTTTTGGTCCAGTCCAATTGAGCTGACCTTCCATGTATTGAGTGTTGTCTTTCCCTTCACCTAAAGCAGTTCTTATCTACTGATTAATCAATAAAAAAACCCTCTCCCACCCTCCCTCCCTCCCCCCCTCGTAACCACAAAAGTATGTGTTCTTCTCAGGTTTACTGTTTCTCAAGATCTTATAATAGTGGTCTTATACAATATTTGTCCTTTTGCCTCTGACTAATTTCGCTCAGCATAATGCCTTCCAGGTTCCTCCATGTTATGAAATGTTTCAGAGACTCGTCACTGTTCTTTATCGATGCGTAGTATTCCATTGTGTGAATATACCACAATTTATTTAACCATTCATCCGTTGATGGACACCTTGGTTGCTTCCAACTTTTTGCTATTGTAAACAGAGCTGCAATAAACATGGGTGTGCATATATCTGTTTGTATGAAGGCTCTTGTATCTCTAGGGTATATTCCTAGGAGTGGGATTTCTGGGTTGTATGGTAGTTCTATTTCTAACTGTTTAAGATAACGCCAGATAGATTTCCAAAGTGGTTGTACCATTTTACATTCCCACCAGCAGTGTATGAGAGTTCCAATCTCTCCGCAGCCTCTCCAACATTTATTATTTTGTGTTTTTTGGATTAATGCCAGCCTTGCTGGTGTGAGATGGAATCTCATCGTAGTTTTAATTTGCATTTCTCTAATGGCTAATGATCGAGAGCATTTTCTCATGTATCTGTTGGCTGCCTGAATATCTTCTTTAGAGAAATGTGTGTTCATATCCTTTGCCCACTTCTTGATTGGGTTGTTTGTCTTTTTGTGGTTGAGTTTTGACAGAATCATGTAGATTTTAGAGATCAGGCGCTGGTCGGAGATGTCATAGCTGAAAATTCTTTCCCAATCTGTAGGTGGTCTTTTTACTCTTTTGGTGAAGTCTTTAGATGAGCATAGGTGTTTGATTTTTAGGAGCTCCCAGTTATCGGGTTTCTCTTCATCATTTTTGGTAATGTTTTGTATTCTGTTTATACCTTGTATTAGGGCTCCTAGGGTTGTCCCAATTTTTTCTTCCATGATCTTTATCGTTTTAGTCTTTATGTTTAGGTCTTTGATCCACTTGGAGTTAGTTTTTGTGCATGGTGTGAGGTATGGGTCCTGTTTCATTTTTTTGCAAATGGATATCCAGTTATGCCAGCACCATTTGTTAAAAAGGCTATCTTTTCCCCAGTTAATTGACACAGGTCCTTTGTCAAATATCAGCTGCTCATACGTGGATGCATCTATGTCTGGGTTCTCAATTCTGTTCCATTGGTCTATGTGTCTGTTGTTGTACCAATACCAGGCTGTTTTGACTACTGTGGCTGTATAATAGGTTCTGAAGTCAGGTAAGGTGAGGCCTCCCACTTTCTTCTTCTTTTTCAGTAGTGCTTTGCTTATCCGGGGCTTCTTTCCTTTCCATATGAAATTGGTGATTTGTTTCTCTATCCCCTTAAAATATGACATTGGAATTTGGATCGGAAGTGCGTTAAATGTATAGATGGCTTTTGGTAGAATAGACATTTTTACTATGTTAAGTCTTCCTATCCATGAGCAAGGTATGTTTTTCCACTTAAGTATGTCCTTTTGAATTTCTTGTAGTAGAGCTTTGTAGTTTTCTTTGTATAGGTCTTTTACATCCTTGGTAAGATTTATTCCTAAGTATCTTATCTTCTTGGGGGCTACTGTGAATGGTATTGATTTGGTTATTTCCTCTTCGGTGTTCTTTTTGTTGATGTAGAAGAATCCAAGTGATTTTTGTATGTTTATTTTATAACCTGAGACTCTGCCAAACTCTTCTATTAGTTTCAGTAGTTTTCTGGAGGATTCCTTAGGGTTTTCTGTGTATATAATCATGTCATCTGCAAATAGTGATAACTTTACTTCTTCCTTGCCAATCTGGATACCTTTTATTTCTTTGTCTAGCCTGATTGCCCTGGCTAAGACTTCCAACACGATGTTGAATAAGAGTGGTGATAAAGGGCATCCTTGTCTGGTTCCCGTTCTCAAGGGAAATGCTTTCAGGTTCTCTCCATTTAGAGTGATATTGGCTGTTGGCTTTGCATAGATGCCCTTTATTATGTTGAGGAATTTTCCTTCAATTCCTATTTTGGTAAGAGTTTTTATCATGAATGGGTGTTGGACTTTGTCAAATGCCTTTTCTGCATCAATTGATAAGATCATGTGGTTTTTGTCTTTTGTTTTATTTATGTGATGGATTACATTAATGGTTTTTCTGATATTAAACCAGCCTTGCATACCTGGTATAAATCCCACTTGATCAGGGTGAATTACTTTTTTGATGTGTCGTTGGATTCTATTGGCTAGAATTTTGTTGAGGATTTTTGCATCAATGTTCATGAGGGATATAGGTCTATAATTTTCTTTTTTTGTAATGTCTTTACCTGGTTTTGGTATCAGGGAGATGGTGGCTTCATAGAATGAGTTGGGTAGTATTCCGTCATTTTCTATGCTTTGGAATACCTTTAGTAGTAGTGGTGTTAACTCTTCTCTGAAAATTTGGTAGAACTCTGCAGTGAAGCCGTCCGGGCCAGGACTTTTTTTTGTTGGGAGTTTTTTGATTACCGTTTCAATCTCTTTTTTTGTTATGGGTCTATTTAGTTGTTCTACTTCTGAATGTGTTAGTTTAGGTAGGTAGTGTTTTTCCAGGAATTCATCCATTTCTTCTAGGTTTTCAAATTTGTTAGAGTACAATTTTTCATAATAATCTGATATGATTCTTTTAATTTCATTTGGTTCTGTTGTGATGAGGTCCTTCTCATTTCTTATTCGGGTTATTTGTTTCCTTTCCTGTATTTCTTTAGTCAGTCTAGCCAATGGTTTATCGATTTTGTTAATTTTTTCAAAGAACCAGCTTTTGGCTTTGTTAATTCTTTCGATTGTTTTACTGTTCTCTAATTCATTTAGTTCAGCTCTAATTTTTAGTATTTGTTTTCTTCTGGAGCCTGATGGATTCTTTTGTTGCTCACTTTCTATTTGTTCAAGTTGTAGGGACAGTTCTCTGCTTTTGGCTCTTTCTTCTTTTTGTATGTGTGCATTTATTGATATAAATTGGCCTCTGAGCACTGCTTTTGCTGTGTCCCAGAGGTTTTGATAGGAAGTATTTTCATTCTCGTTGCTTTCTATGAATTTCCTTATTCCCTCCTTGATGTCTTCTATAACCCAGTCTTTTTTCAGGAGGGTATTGTTCATTTTCCAAGTATTTGATTTCTTTTCCCTCATTTTTCTGTTATTGATCTCTAGTTTTATTGCCTTGTGGTCTGAGAAGATGCTTTGTAATATTTCGATGTTTTGGACTCTGCAAAGGTTTGTTTTATGACCTAATATGTGGTCTATTCTAGAGAATGTTCCATGTGCGCTGGAAAAAAAAGTATATTTTGCAGCAGTTGGGTGGAGAGTTCTGTATAAGTCAATGAGGTCAAGTTGGTTGATTGTTGTAATTAGATCTTCCGTGTCTCTGTTTAGCTTCTTACTGGATGTCCTGTCCTTCTCCGAAAGTGGTGTGTTGAAGTCTCCTACTATAATTGTGGAGGTATCTATCTCGCTTTTCAGTTCTGTTAAAATTTGATTTATGTATCTTGCAGCCCTGTCATTGGGTGCATAAATATTTAATATGGTTATGTCTTCCTGATCAATTGTCCCTTTTATCATTATATAGTGTCCTTCTTTATCCTTTGTGGTGGATTTAAGTCTAAAGTCTATTTTGTCAGAAATTAATATTGCTACTCCTCTTCTCTTTTGCTTATTGTTTGCTTGATATACTTTTTTCCATCCTTTGAGTTTTAGTTTGTTTGTGTCTCTAAGTCTAAGGTGTGTCTCTTGTAGGCAGCATATAGATGGATCGTGTTTCTTTATCCAGTCTGTGACTCTCTGTCTCTTTATTGGTGCATTTAGTCCATTTACATTCAGGGTAATTATAGATAAATAAGTTTTTAGTGCTGTCATTTTGATGCCTTTTTATGTGTGTTGTTGACAATTTCATTTTTCCACACACTTTTTTGTGCTGAGGCGTTTTTCTTAGTAAATTGTGAGATCCTCATTTTCATAGTGTTTGACTTTATGTTAGTTGAGTCGTTACGTTTTTCTTGGTTTTTGTCTTGAGTTATAGAGTTGTTATTGCCTTTTTGTGGTTACCTCATTATATACCCCTATTTTTCTAAGTAAAAACCTAACTTGTATTGTTCTATATCGCCTTGTATCACTCTCCATATGGCAGTTCAATGCCTCCTGTATTTAGTCCCTCTTTTTGATTATTGTGATCTTTTACCTATTGACTTCCATAATTCCCTGTTATGTGTATTTTTTTTTTTAATTAATCTTAATTTGTTTGTTTTTGTGATTTCCCTATTTGAGTTGATATCAGGACGTTCTGTTTTGTGACCTTGTGTTGTGCTGATATCTGATATTATTGGTTCTGTGACCAAACAATATCCTTTAGTATTTCTTGTAGCT
Source organism: Loxodonta africana (assembly GCF_030014295.1). Taxonomy (NCBI): domain Eukaryota; kingdom Metazoa; phylum Chordata; class Mammalia; order Proboscidea; family Elephantidae; genus Loxodonta; species Loxodonta africana. Next base: position 19,778,312 of record NC_087362.1, read on the forward strand.
TTGGTTTGGTTTTTGCAAATTCTCTAAACTTGTGTTTGTCTGTAAATATCTTAATTTCGCCTTCATATTTCGGAGAGAGTTTTGCTGGATATATGATCCTTGGTTGGCAGTTTTTCTCCTTCAGTGTTCTGTATATGTCGTCCCATTCCCTTCTTGCCTGCATGGTTTCTGCTGAGTAGTCAGAACATATTCTTATTGATTCTCCCTTGAAGGAAACCTTTCTTTTCTCCCTGGCTGCTTTTAAAATTTTCTGTTTATCTTTGGTTTTGGTGAGTTTGATGATAATATGTCTTGGTGTTTTTCTTTTTGTATCAATCTTAAATGGGGTTCGATGAGCATCTTGGATAGATATCCTTTCGTCTTTCATGATGTCAGGGAAGTTTTCTGTCAGAAGTTCTTCAACTATTTTCTCTGTGTTTTCTGTCCCCCCTCCCTGTTCTGGGACTCCAATCACCCGCAGGTTATCCTTCTTGATAGAGTCCCACATAATTCTTAGGGTTTCTTCATTTTTTTTAATTCTTTTATCTGATTTTTTTTCAGCTATGTTGGAGTTGATTCCCTGGTCCTCCAGATGTCCCAGTCTGCATTCTAATTGCTCGAGTCTGCTCCTCTGACTTCCTAGTGTGTTGTCTAATTCTGTTATTTTATTGTTAATCTTTTGGATTTCTACATGTTGTCTCTCTATGGATTCTTGCAACTTATTAATTTTTCCAGTATGTTCTTGAATAATCTTTTTGAGTTCTTCAACAGTTTTATCAGTGTGTTCCTTGGCTTTTTCTGCAGATATCCTAATTTCATTTGTGATATCATTAAGCATTCTGTAAATTAGTTTTTTATATTCTGTATCTGATAATTCCAAAATTGTATCTTCATTTGGGAAAGATTTTGATTCTTTTGTTTGGGGGGTTGGAGAAGCTGTCATGGTCTGCTTCTTTAAGTGGTTTGATATGGATTGTTGTCTCCGAGCCATCACTGGGAAACTAGTTTTTCCAGAAAATCCGCTAAAAAAAAACTGCAGTCAGATCCCTATCAGAGTTCTCCCTCTGGCTCAGGCTATTCAGATGTTAATGAAGCCGCCTGGGGAGGGTGGGGGAGGGAACAGAGAGATAGGAGAGTAGCACCTCAGAATATAGCCAGAGTTGCTTATCTTGCTTGGAATGACTGTTATATCTGAGATTCCCGCGGGCGCGTCGCCTATGTGTGCTGGCTGTGTGGAGATTGCCCCCGGGGGGTCTGGCCCGCTGGAGTCACGGTCAGATCCTCCGCTTCCAGCCCCACGCCCAGCGTCAAGGCTCCCCTACTGGGACGGTGCACTCTCAACTCCAAAGTCAGTCGCTGCCTCCCGGGGACTTCTCGTCCCACCAGCCGCGTGGCCGTGCCGCCCCCGTGAACCAGGTGGGCCCCCTCCCGGGGTTAGTTCAGATGGGTGGAGTAGCTCCCCGTGCTTGTGCCGCGACCAAGTGTCCCGGCTGGAACGCTGTTCTCCCCACTCCAATACCAGTCGCTGCCTCCCGGGGACTTCTCCTACCGGCTGCGTCCCACGCCGCCCGCGCGACCCGGCTGGTCCCCTTCCCGGGGTTAGTTCAGGGGGTGGACCAACTCTCCGTGTTTATGGCGTACCTGCGAGCAGTCCAAATCCCTGCGGGACGGTTCCCCGGCTCGGATGCTGCTCTTTCTGCTCCAAGATCAGTCACTGCCTCCCGGGGACTTCTCCTACCGGCTGCGTCCCACGCCGCCCGTGGAACCGGCTGGTCCCCCTCCCGGGGTTAGTTCAGGGGGGTGGAGCAGGTCTCTGTGCTTGTGCCGTACCTGACTGGTACGCTGGCTCCAGGCTCTGGAAACTATCGCTGCTTCCCCGTATTAGTTCGTTCTCCGTCTCTAAATCCGTGTTTGTTGTTCAGGGTTCGTAGATTGTTATGTATGTGATCGATTCACTTGTTTTTCCGTGTCTTTGTTGTAAGAGGGATCCGAGGTAACGTCTGCCTAGTCCGCCATCTTGGCTCCACCCCCCGTTCTATTCAGTTATTTTTGAAGCAAATTAAATAAGCAACTAATATGTGTATCATATTACACTACACAATGTTGGTATTTTTACTACTGCAGATCACAAACATATACATAGCTAATTCAAGGCAGAAGGTGATAAATTATATCATAAAAGTCTAACAAAATGTCCTGGAATTAGGAGGGAGGAGATAATCTTCAAGTGAAAAATAAGAAAGAGTTCAAGGGAAGTCTTTTTGAGAAGGCTTTGCTTGAGGTGAATACCTCAAACTGGAATTGCAATGTTTGCATAATTTTCACATTTCTGGAAAACCATGTTTAAGTAAGAATTATTTAATACATTTTTATACCTGGGAATATTTATAGAACCAAATCTTCATATTTAGATTTCCTTCCTATGAATTTCATATACATGAAGGTTCATACACATATTTCAAAGTTCCATTTAAATTCTATCTCCATTAAGTGTTTTCTGGTAAGCACAGTTAAAAATGATCTTTCATGACTTACTATAATAGCTGCCATTTACAAAGTGCCAGAGATTGCACTAAGCTCTATTATGCAGCATTGTATTTCATCTGAGAGCCACCCTATGGTTTTAAAGCCATTATTACCTACATTTGGTGGATGAATAAGTGAGGCATAGTGAGAGTAAGGAAATCATTGTGCCTACACAGCTACTTAGTGACAAAGCATTAATACTTCCTCGTAATACTTGGACATTATTTGGCACATATAATCTTTATTGTTGTTATTGTTAGGTGCCGTCGAGTAAGTTCCGACTCATAGCGACCCTATGCACAACAGAACGAAACACTGCCCGGTCCTGCGCCATCCCTACAATCGTTGTTATACTTGCGTCCATTGTTGCAGCCACCGTGTCAATCCACCTCATTGAGGGTTTTCCTCTTTTCCGCTGACCCTGTACTCTGCCAAGCATGATGTCCTTCTCCAGGGACTGATCCCTCCTGACAACATGTCCAAAGTATGTAAGATGCAGTCTCGCCATCCTTGCCTCTGAGGAGCATTCTGGCCGCACTTCCTCCAAGATAGATTCGTTCGTTCTTTTGGCAGTCCATGGTATATTCAGTATTCTCCGCCAACACCACAATTCAAAGGCGTCAACTCTTCTTCGGTCTTCCTTATTCATTGTCCAGCTTTCACATGCATATGATGCGATTGAAAATACCATGGCTTGGGTCAGGCACACCTTAGTCTTTAGGGTGATATCTTTGCTCTTCAACACTTTGAAGAGGTCCTTTGCAGCAGATTTGCCCAATGCAGTGCGTCTTTTGATTTCTTGACTGCTGCTTCCATGGCTGTTGATTGTGGATCCAAGAAAAATTAAATCCTTGACAACTTCAATCTTTTCTCCATTTATCATGATGTTGCTCATTGGTCCCGTTGTGAGGATTTTTGTTTTCTTGCTGTTGAGGTGCAATCCTTACTGAAGGCTGTGGTCTTTGATCTTCATTAGTAAGTGCTTCAAGTCCTCTTCACTTTCAGCAAGCAAGGTTGTGTCATCTGCATAACACAGATTGTTAATGAGTCTTCCTGCAATCCTGATGCCCCGTTCTTCTTCATTTAGTCCAGCTTCTCATATTATTTGTTCAGCATACAGATTAAATAGGTATGGTGAAAGAATAAAACCCTGACACACACCTTTCCTGACTTTAAACCAATCAGTATCCCTTTGTTCTGTCTGAAAAACTGCCTCTTGATCTATGTAAACGTTCCTCATGAGCACAATTAAGTGTCCTGGAATTGCCATTCTTCGCGGTGTTATCCATAATTTGTTATGATCCACACAGTCAAATGCCTTTGCATAGTCAATAAAACACAGGTAAACATCCTTCTGGTATTCTCTGCTTTCAGCCAGGATCCATCTGACATCAGCAATGATATCCCTGGTTCCACATCCTCTTCTGAAACTGGCCTGAATTTCTGGCAGTTCCCTGTCCATATACTGCTGCAGCCATTTTTGAATGATCTTCAACAAAATTTTGCTTGCATGTGATATTAATGATATTGTTCTATAATTTCCACATTCGGTTGGATCACCTTTCTTGGGAATAGGCATAAATATGGATCTCTTCCAGTCAGTTGGCCAGGAAGCTGTCTTCCATGTTTCTTGGCATAGACGAATGAGTATCTCCAGTGCTGCATCTGTTTGTTGAAACATCTCAATCGATATTCCATCAGTTCCTGGAGCCTTGTTTTTCGCGAATGCCTTCAGAGCAGCTTGGACTTCTTCCTTCAGTACCATCGTTTCCTGATCATATGCCACCTCTTGAAATGGTTGAAAATCGACTAACTCTTTTTGATATAATGACTCTGTGTATTCCTTTGCATCATTTAATATTTTCCCCATGGAATCCTTCACCATCGCAACTCGAGGCTGGAATTTTTTCTTCAGTTCTTTCAGCTTGAGAAACTGCGAGTGTGTTCTTCCCTTTTGGTTTTCCATTTCCAGCTCTTTGCACGTGTCATTATAATACTTTACTTTGTCTTCTCTAGAGGCCCTTTGAAATCTTCTGTTCTGTTCTTTTACTTCATCAATTCTTCGTTTTTCTTTAGCTGCCTGACATTCAAGAGCAAGTTTCAGAGTCTTCTCTGACATCCATCTTGGTCTTTTTTTTCTTTTCTGTCTTTTCAGTGACCTCTTGCTTTCTTCACGGATGATGTCCTTGATGTCATTCCACAACTCGTCTGGTGTGCAGTCACTAGTGTTCAATGCATCAAATCTATTCTTGAGATGGTCTCTAAATTCAGGTGGGATATACTGAAGGTCATATTTTGGTTCTCGTGGACTTGCTCTGATTTTCTTCAGTTTCAGCTTGAACTTGCATATGAGCAATTGATGGTCTGTTCCACATTCCGCCCCTGGCCTTGCTCTGACTGATGATATTGAGCTTTTCCATCGTCTCTTTCCACAGATGTAGTCAATTTGATTTCTTTGTGTTCCATCTGGCCTGGTCCATGTGTATATAGTCACCTTTTATGTTGGTGAAAGAAGGTATTTGCAATGAAGAATTCGTTGGTCTTGCAAAATTCTATCATTCAATCCCTGGCATTGTTTCTATACCAAGGCCACATTTTCCAACTCCTGATCCTTCTTCTTTGTTTCCAACTTTCACATTCCAATCGCCAGTAATTATCAGTGCATCTTGATTGCATGTTTGATCAATTTCAGACTGTAGCAGCTGATAAAAATCTTCTATTTCTTCATCTTTGGCCCTAGTGGTTGGTGTGTAAATTTGAATCTTAGTCGTATTAACTGGTCTTCCTTGTAGGCGTATGGACATTATCCTGTCACTGACAGCATTGTACTTCAGAATAGATCTTGAAGCATTCTTTTTGATGATGAATGCAACACCATTACTGAGCTGAAATGGACGGGTATTGGCCTTTTTGAATCAGACAATCATATAGTCTACTATGCTGGGAATGACAACTCAAAGAATCTTTATAGTAGCATTGTCTTATCACGTAAATATTTTGTTTGAGGGCAACAACGAAATTTCAACAGCATGAAGCAAAAGAATCATGCTTTGTACAATAGTTTCTAACTCTCAAAGCGTAAGGCCAGATACTTTGCCTGGGCTCACTAATTAATTTGAATTGGGCTGTGGACTAAATTGTGTCTTTCCAAAACATGTGTTGAATTCCAGGCTCTTGTTAAGGATTCCATTTTATTTGGATCCACAATCAATGCCCATCAAAGCAGCAGTCAAGAAATCAATCGATGAATTGCATTGGGCAAGTCTGCTGCAAGAGACCTCTTTAAAGTGTTAAAAAGAAAAGAAGTTACTTTAAGGACTAAGGAGCGCCTGACCCAAGCCATGGTATTTTCAATCAGTTTATATGCGTGTGGAAACTGGACAATGAATAAAGAAGACTGAAGACGAATTGATGCATTTGAATTGTGATGTTGGCAAAGAATATTGAATGGACTGCGAGAAGAGCAAACAAATCTGTCTTGGAAGAAGTACAACCGAATGCTCCTTAGAAGTGAAGATGGTAACATGTTATCATGGACATGTTATCAGGAGGGAACACTCCCTGCAGAACGGCAACGTGCTTGGTAAAGTAGAGGGTCAGTGAAAAAGAGGAAGACCCTCAAAGAGATGGATTGACAACAGTGGACTCTAACATATCACAATTGTGAAGATGGTGCAGGACTGAGCAGTGTTTTGTACTGGACACTGTAAGTCAGATACGACTATGTGGCAAATAAGAACAATAAAAACAAAATACGTGTTGAATTCTTGGCTTTCATACCTTGGATAAGTCCCTGGGTGGTGCAAACAGGTAAATGCTTGGGTGCTAACAGAAAGTTGAAGTCCACCCACAGGTACCTCAGAAGAGAGGCCTGGTGATCTACTTCTAAAAAAATCAGCCGTGGGAAACCTTTTGGAGCACAGTTCTACTCTGACAGACATGAGGTCATCATGAGTTGGAATCAATTCCACAACAGCTAGGCTTTTTTTTTTTTTTTTTTTTTGCTATTTTGGATGTGATCCTGTTTGGAAACAGGGTTTTTCCTTTATTATGTTAGTGCAGGATGGATCCTAAACCTAATCACTTCTGAGTTATTAGAAGACCAGAATAGAAACAGAGACACACACGGAGGGAAGGAGAAGACAACAATAAGAGACAGATGTGTCTACAAACCCAGGAACACTAAGGTTTTCCGGAAGCTGCTGCAAGCTGAAATAAAGGAAGTTCCTCCCCTTAAAACAGTGGACTTTTAGCCTCCTGAGCTGTGATAAAATAAATTTGGTTCTTTAAAGTCACAGGTTGGTGATATTTCTGTTACAGCGGCACTATGTAACTGTAACAAATGTATGTAAATATTTTTCAAATAGCTCAACCATGTGTACTAATCTTTTTTAACCTGTTCTAAGCTCGTGGGGATATATTCATTTGAATTGTAGAGCTTGGTTCAAGTCATTAAATCCAGATACAGTACTTGGGTATAATGTAAGCTGTTCGGCATAAACATGGCTCCAAAGAATGATGGCTGAACTTTAAACCCTCTTGCAAATATGAAATCCTATGATTCTCTGATAACTATTTCACCGTACAAGAGAAGTGTCTGTTAAATGACGGGGAGCTTTATGAGCCTACTACATAGGCAAACAGCCAGGTTTTCCTCGTTTGCCATTACAGCCAATTTCCAGTTCTGTGAATGCACTTTGTAGATTTTTCTGACTCCACTTACTGTGAGTTTCTCTATGAGGTTCCATCTCATTTCCTGAGATAGTTTTATGCACTGACTCTTCTAACTTCCTTTTCACCGTATCATATTATTTCCAGACTTATTTTCTATCGCAAATCTAGATAGTATTAGACACTTGGAACTAATAAGAGAGCAAAAGATCTATGAAATAGGCTCTTATCCATCATGGAAAAAACTTATATACTAAGGGAAACATTAGACAAAATAAGGTTGTTCAAAATTAAATTAAAAAAAAAGCATTATAGATACAAAATATTTCCAACTAGTAGATTCTGGAAACGCTGGTGGCATAATGGTTAAGAGTTTGATTGCTAACCAAAAGGTCAGCAGTTCAAATCCGCCAGGCGCTCCTTAGAAACCCTGTGGGGCAGTTTGACCCTGTCCTATAGGGTTGCTATGAGTCAGCAGTGGGTTTGGTTTTAGTAGAGTTTCTATCATCTTTGATTATTTACACATACATTGTTCTCTGCTTGTCAGATAATTTAGAATTAACAGCATAATATATAGAGGAATACAGAAAACCATGAGTAATAATTTTTAACCTTCTGATATTGTTTCTTTTTCCTAAAGAGTAAAAAATATCTTAAAGGTGTCATTACACATTTCAACAGTATTTTCAGAATTGGTTTTCCTCTGAATTAAAAAAAAAAGTATATATATATATTCATATTTTTTTCTTTTAAACAAATCTCTAGAAATTTCCCTCCACATTGTGAAATGGTTCTGAGGATGAAATCCTTTACAGTACAGGATACATTCTGTAAGGCTTTAAATTTGAACTTTTGACATGTTTTCAGGAAGGACCAGTAGTCCTTGGATAGGGAAATCATGCTTGGTAAAGCAGAGGCTGAGCAAAAACAGAAAGACCCTCAGCGAGATGGACTGACACAGTGACTGCAACAATGGGTTCAAACATAGCAATGATTGTGAGGATGGCACCGGACAGGGCAGTGTGTTTCTTTCTGATGTACACATAGTCGCTGTGAATTGGAACCGTTGTTAGATGGAACCTAACAACAACACAGCTGCTCTAAATGCAGTCTTATGAGTGAAACACCAGCCAGGTTCTGAATAATTTAGGCAACTCCCCATTCATTAGTATGACTTACTGGAAAAGAGGAAACGGCGGTCCCATCATGGAGTCTCCACCGTTCTGAGAGAGCAATCACATTACAATCACTTCTCTCTCAGATTGGTAGAAAAGATTTTTCAGGAACCGAGAGCACAGCATAAATCTAGGTGAACAGGAGCCTACAGAATTACAGCAGCTTCCTTCTCAAAATAGAAAACACGTGGCTGGGACCTCAGGGAGACTGATAGCCAAATGATACTCTCTCTACATAGTCATCTCGGTTCAAAGAGAGGAAATGCTTACATTTTTATTTAATCTTTTTGAAAACTCAGTTGTTTTGTAGCCCATGCTAATAAGGCTAAGGGCATACTCCCTCCCTTTGCCTCTTTTTTCTTCATAGCTTTACAACAGTCCTCATCTCTAGACAATGACAGAACTATGTATGGGAGATTCAGTCCCTGCTCCTAAGAAACTTAGTATATATCTCTGGTAAGAAAACCATGTGATTAAGAAACCATAGAGTGGTGCGATTTATTCCTGCTAAAAATTGGAAGACTACAACATACATTTATGCATTTAATTGTCCAGTGTGCTTTTAAAACATTTTGAAAGACGCATTATTATCCTAATTGTTCAAATACCACCTGGGACAACTATTTCTGAATTGCCTTCAGAGATGTTCAAATTCCTCCATTTAACAAATAAAAAAAATAATAGGTATCACTTAATGATGGATTTGATACTTACAATTTGCCAAAGCCAAGAGTTAGGATATGAAGAGTAATATAGCTATCTGGATGGCACCATTGTATTTATTTTTTTTCTGGTGAAAATTATACTATGATATTGGTAAACCTAAAGGTATTTTCTAAAATGAAATTGAAAAATAAAACTTTGCTATTAGACTGTATACTGTTTTATTACCTCATGACTGTGGTAAACCACATTTCACTTAGCTAATAGGTCACAAAGGACACGGATTAGAAAAATATGAATGATCTTGGCTTTAATCTATCCCTACTTGTTGGAAAATATTTGCCTTACTGAGCCCTAGTCGGTAGTCACTGTATATAGAGAGTGACACCATTTTCTAATACCGCCCTTTTGCCACAATGAAAAATTTTTTTCTTAATTATTAAAATGCTTAAATATATTCAAATAATCAAATTATAATTTGTGTCATTATTGCTCTAAAATAATATTTATTTATTCAATATAGTTTTATGATATCACAAAAATAATCAATAGAATATGATATCTGAAAACTGGGCCTTTGGTTAATCTAAAGTTAAATCAAACTCGCAATTTGTCAGTTTCATTGCTTTAAAAAAAAAAAAATTTAGGCACTGAGAATTCCAGTCATTTGGTTTATTTGGGGAGATCTTGAGTTTTTATTCTTCTATTTTTTTTTTTCTTTCTGTCATTCTGGTAATAGGGAAGGCTGTGATAAATACTACACTTCTAGTTTTTGTCCAAGTAAATGGTCACTGATCTTTGCCCATGGGCAATATAATACACACAAGAAGGGAAAGATCCAGGGAAAGACAGCTGGAATAGAGTGATACTGGGAAAATCCCAAGCTGATCACACCTGTAGTCAGAGTGTTAGGGTTTATTTGTGCTTGTAATATTAACTAACCACATGCTTCTTAGACACAGATTCGAAAAAAAACATTTTCCCTCTCTTTCATATACATAGATCAAATCCCCCCCAATAATCTGGATGCAGCTCAAATCTCACCTATCGCATGCAGTCTTTTCAGATTACCAATGTTATTTTGCATCTCTATTACACAGGACTTTGGGTTATTACACAGGACTTTGCATTTTTTACATCTCTCTTTACCTCTAAATTTTAAACTTCCTTAAGGCAGGTATACTTGTCTTCTTGTTTTTCAAAGCATCCAGAGTTTTCGTTATTGTTAGGTGCCATTCAGTCAATTCCAACTCATAGTCACCCTGTGTAAAACAGGACGAAACACTGCTTGGTCCTGCACCATCCTCACCATCATTGTTATGTTTGAACCCATTGTTGCAGCTACTGTGTCACTCCATCTTGTTGAGGATCTTCCTCTTTTTCGCTGACCCTCTATTTTACCAAGCATGATGTCCTTCTCCAGGGACTGACCCCTCCTGATAACCTGTCCAAAGTATCTGAGATGAAGGCTCAACATTCATGCCTCTAATGAGCATTCTGGCTGCACTTCTTCCAAGACAGATTTGTTTGTTCTTCTGGAAGTCCATGGTATAGTCACTATTCTTTGCCAACACCATAATTCAAAGGCATCAATTCTTCTTTGGTCTTCTTTATTCATTGTCCAGCTTTCATATGCATATGAGGCGATTGAAAACATGGCTCGAGTCAGGCACAGCTTAATCCTTAAAGTGACATCTTTGCTTTTTAACACTGTAAAAAGGTCTTTTGCGGTAGATTTGCGCAATGCAATGCATCATTTGATGTCTTGACTGCTGCTTCCGTGGGCATTGATTGTGGATCCAGGTAAAATGGAATTGTTGACAACCACAATCTTCTCTCCATTTATCGTGATGTTGCTTATTGGTCCAGTTGCAAGGATTTTTGTTTTCCTTATGTTAAGGTGTAATCCATAATGAAGGCTGTGGTCTTTGATCTTCATCAATAAGTGCTTTAAGTCCTCTTTGCTTTCAACAAGCAAGCTTGTGTCATCTGCATGTTACAGGTTGTTAATGAGTCTTCTTCCAAATCTGATGCCGCATTCTTCTTCATATAGTCCAGCTTCTTGGATTATTTGCTCAGCATACAGATTGGATAAGTATGGTGAAAAGGTACAACCCTGATGCACACCCTTCCTTACTGTAAACCACTCAGCATCCCCTTATTCTGTTCACATAACTGCCTCTTGGTCTATGTACAAGTTCTTCATTAGCACAATTAAGTGTTCTGGGATTCCCACTCCTCACAATTTTATCCATAATTTGTTATGATCCACACAGTCGAATGCCTTTGCATAGTCAGTAAAACACAGGTAAACATCCTGCTGGTATTCTCTGCTTTCAGCCAGGATCCATCTGACATCAGCAATGATATATTCCTCATTCCACGTCCTTTTCTGAATCCAGCTTGAATTTCTGGCAGTTCCTTGTCAATGCTTTTGAATGATCTTCAGCAAAATTTTTCTTATGTGCAATATTAATGACGTTGTTCAATAATTTCCACATTCTATTCAATCGTGCCTTGGATATAATGCAGATTTAATGAATGTTTATAAAATATAAAAATACATAGACAGTGACATTTTTTACTCATATATGCAGGCTCTGCTCTGGGCATTTTCACCCACATTTCCTAGGTAATCAGCTCAGCAGCCTTGTGAGACTGATACTATTAATATTTCACAGACGAAGATGCCATGAGGCTGAGTAAGTTGTTTAAAGCTACACAGCTCGTGTGTCATCTTGCCAACAGTCAAATCCAGATCTAACTTCACGGCCGTTGTTGTGTGCTGTCTAGTCAATTCCAGCTTATAGCAACCCTATAGGGTAGAACTGCCCCATAGGGTTCCCAAGGCTGCAATCTTTACAGAAGCAGACTGCCATAACTTCTCCTGTGGAGCGGCAGGTGGAATCAAACTGCCGACCTTTCGGTCAGCAGCCCAGCACTTAACCACATGACTTTAATTAAAGCTGTAATTGATGTAAAAAGTACTATGTAGTATTGAGTTTTTTTTTTTTTAATGTTTATAAGAATAAAATGCTTCCATTTGCAAAGAGCCTTATAGGTAACAACAAAGTTCTTAAAGTCTGAGTTCTTACTCCTTAAATCGGTTCAAAGAGAAAGAACAGAAGAGAAATAGAGAGAGGTAGAGAAAAAGTTAGTCACAAAAAGAAAGACAGAAGGAGAGAAAAAAATCTGGGTTGAAGCAATACTTCACAGGTAGTGAAATAAGGGGTTTGTCTTTACTTTTATGCCTAATTTATATTGTACATAGTATTAATGACTCAAACATAGCGCTAAAATCCTATATCATTTTTACTTTTGCAATGACTGGTTCACCTACAGCTTTTTTTTTTTTTTTTTAATATAATCACAGTTTAGATATGAAAAAAGCCAAGGGAGGGATTTTATAATGGAAAACTCAATTATTGCCAAGTTCATATTTAGGATAACCAGTAACCAACTGGTTGCCATCAAGTCAATTCCACAGGGACCCCTTGTGTGTTAGGGTAGAAGTGTGCTCCATAGGGTTTTCACTGGCAGATTTTTCAGCAGTAGATTGTCAGGCCTCTCTTATGAGGCACTTCTGGGTGAACCTGAATCTCCAACCTTTGGGTTACCAGCCAAGTGTTTTAAACATTTACAGCACCCAGGGGCTCTTGATATTTAGAATGTTATCTGCTAATTGTTTTAAAGGATCAGTATTGTGGTTTTATTGCAGGCAAGACTCAAAGTTTAAAATAGTCCATTGGGAATTCAGTGTTTCTGATCAATCAAACAAAATGGTATGAGTAATGAAAATCTAAAATAATTTTAAAATACGAAACTAAGAAAGTTGTCTAATCTATCATCAATAAATTATAAATATATAGAGTATCAGTTTATATCAGCAAGGATCTCAGAATAAAATGTTATAATAAAATTGCTAAGACACTTAACTTGTTAACCAAGGTGTTGAAACAGGTTTTACCTGATTGGCGTTTTGGTAACTGACAACTGAATAAGAAGCCAATTTTGTTCAATGCCCAAAACAGTGAAAACTAACATTTTTGTCATTTAAAAAATATTTTTCAAGCATAGAGCTTAAAAAAATAGTGCACAATTAATTAGTTGGAACATGTAATAACACACACAGAAAATTTTATCTCTGGATCTGTGACTTTTAAGGAGTACCTGTTGTCATTGCTGTCAAGTTGATTACAACTCATAGAGACTGTGTAGGAGAGAGCAGAACTGCCCCATACAGTTTCCAAGGAGCAGTTGGTGGGTTGGAACTGCCAATCATTTTGGTTAGCAGCTGAGCTCTTAACCATTACACCACCAGGGTAGAATTCCATAATTTAGCATGCAAATAATGGGTGCACTTTAGTTAAAAAAAAAAAAAAATGGAGAGAACACACAAGCCTATAATAATAAATTATGTTTTATTTGTTCAAAAGAACCAGTCAAAGTCAACTGGCATAATAAAATCTATTAAGAAAACATTCTGCATCTCACTTTGGAGAGTGGCGTCTGGGGTCTTAAATACTAGCAAGCAGCCATCTAAGATGCATCAATTGGTCTCAACCCACCTGGATCAAAGGAGAATGAAGAACACCAAGGACAGAAGATAGTTACAAGCCCAAGAGACAGAAAGGGCCGCATAAACCAGAGACTACATCAGCCTGAGATCAGAAGAACTAGATGGTGCCCGGCCACAACAGATGACTATCCTGATAGGGAATACAACAGAGAACCCCTGAGGGGGCATGAGACAGTGAGATGCAGATCCCAAATTCTCGTGAAAAGACCAGAGTTAATGGCCTAACTGAGACTAAAAGGACGCTGGTGGTCATTGCCCCCAAACCTTCTGTTGGCCCAGAACAGGCACCATTCCCAAAGCCATCTCTTCAGACAGGGATTGGACTGGACAATGGGTTGGAGAGAGATGCTGGTGAAGGTTGAGCTTCTTGGATCAGGTGGACACTTGAGACTATGTTGGCATCTCCTCCTGGAGGGGAGATGAGAGGGTAGAGGGGGTTAGAAGCTGGCGAAATGGACAAGAAAAGAGAGAGTGGAGGGAGGGAGCAGGCTGTCTCATTAGGAGGAGAGCAATTGAGAGTATGTAGCAAGGTGTATATAAGTTTTTGTGTGAGAGACTGACTTGATTTGTAAACTTTCACTTAAAGCACAATAAAAATTAAAAAAAAAAAAAAAGAACCAGCCTGAAAGAGTCTGTGTTTGAAGTTCATCACCTAAACTGAGCTTTGAATATAAAAGTTTAAATAGGAATAATGGTACTGAATCCATAACAGGGGCTATAACAAGTGGGTTTCTTTTGTTTGTGTCTGTTTGTCAGTCTCTCACATTTATGGGTCTATTTAACTAGCTTATCTGTCTATATATCTATCTACCTAACATCTGTCTGTGCCTGTCTTTCTCTGTTATTTCATGATATAAAGCAAAGGTAAAAAAAATATTGTAGTTTGGTCGATACAGCACAGATCAACTAAAGTTAGGAAGGTTATAAGAATCTGAGGAACAACAAACACATACCAATGTGTTAGAAAGGAGTAATGATATGCATGGACTCAAACATACCAGCAATCCTGAAGATGGCACAGGACCAGGCAATGTTTTTTCTGTTTCAGGGAAGGCCACCGTGAGTCAGAGCGGACTTGACAGCAACTAACAACAGCAATGAATGATACGCAAAACAGATTTCATGAAGGAGACAGTCCAGAGAATAAACATACCCAGAAATTCCTAAACAAAAAGTTAGGTTAAATATATGGGAAAATATTTTCTGAAATGCTTTATCTCGTTTTTTGTTTTTTTTTTTTAGCTATTGCAATAGTCTGTAAATGATAATTCAGACTTTCAGTTATCAGGACACAGAGGAAACCTTCGTGGAAATATTCTCGATGTGCTGGATAAAGAATAGGAACTAGAAATGCCTTAAAATCACCTGAACAAGAAATGAAATAACCAGAGCAAGCTGTGCCTACTGCAATTTCAAAGAAAAATGCAAAATATTAAATCAACTATTAAGATATTTCAGTGCAATTTTACTGGCAAGAAAAATTCTTAATATATTGGTCTCCAAAACTGTATCAAATAAATAATATCTCCTCTTAATCTAAACTGAACATCCTTGGCTTCTAAATGAGCAAAGACTAATCACTGGAAGACTAGATTGCTCAGAAACAACCTATTTATGACCAGTAATGCATTTTGCAAGTAGGAGGTCTTTAATAGAAGCCTTTTATAATTGAAAATTTTTAATGCTATCTGAAGTATATATTGCACAAATTGCCCATGTTGGCCCTGTCGTTTAGTGCCAGCAGAGCACTATAAGACGTGAAACCACATACATTATCTACTTACCAGCAAGTATTGAAACTCACATTTGACTACCCCAAAGGATCAGAATTCACAGGAAAGCATCTTCTTGTTAACTGACTGTATTTAATTGAAATCAGTGTATATTCTTGATATTCTCAGAATTATGTACACCTGAATTTTGACTTTAGTATCATATAAGCAGAACTATTTTATCGAATTAAGGAGGCAATGCTATACTGGTCAATTCTCAAAAAGTCAGATCTGCTAAAGATTCAAATACTTTTGATTGATTCTTGCCCTAAGTGCCATTTCTTTACTTAAATTATACCACTGTAATAAAAGAAGTTCACAATAGTCAACAGGTACAGTAGTCAATCAACTGATAATCAATCAAACAAGGAAAAAAAATGAGCGAACAAACAAGTAGACTCAACTTGAAACAAAAACATGTTAAACTGTGAAAACTATTAGAAAACCTCAGATAACCAGACTCAGTTTCCTGTCTGGTTATCTGAGGTTTAGATTCCACTTAAGAACATCCAATGTTGATAAAATATTCAAGAATGGTGTAGGAAATGTGCCGTTTGTGTGTGTGTGTGTGCATTTTGTTTTGTGGTAATAGTGACTCTGATGCCATCAGACTTCTGCTTAAGTCATTTGGCTCACTGCAACAGACAAACCTCGGTAGGACTGAGCCCACTGGGTTCATATTTTACTCCCTTGGTCCCTAATTGAGTACCCTGCATAATATTCTCATTTTCCTGGAAATGGAATGCTACTTTCTCCTTCCACAACTATTCCAGAGATCAAAAGTCCCTAAGAACCCATGGCTGTACACAAATATCCTCAGCAAGTTCTATAATATCAAAGGCCCTCTGACTAGATTGCTGACAACTTCCCTACTTCCCAGTTGCTATGCTCTATCCTCTCTGTACATGAAGTAACACCAAACAAAAACAAGCAGGATATTTAAGTCTATACCAATTGTGTATATAATCCTCACAACTGGACCAATGAGCAACATCATGATAAACGGAGAGAAGATTGAAGTTGTCAAGGATTTCATTTCACTTGGATCCACAATCAACAGCCATGGAAGCAGCAGTCAAGAAATCAAAAGACGCATTGCATTGGGTAAATCTGCTGCAAAGGACCTTCTTTAAAGTGTTGAAGAGCAAAGATGTCACCTTGAAGACTAAGGTGTGCCTGACCCAAGCCCCGGTATTTCCAATCGCATCATATGGATGTGAAAGCTGGACAGTGAATAAGGAAGACCGAAGAAGAGTTGACTCCTTTGAATTGTGGTGTTGGCGAAGAATATTGAATATACCATGGACTGCCAAAAGAACGAACAAATCTGTCTTAGAAGAAGTACAACCAGAATGCTCCTTAGAAGCAAGGATGGTGAGGCTACGTCCTACATACTTTGGACATGTTGTCAGGAGGGATCAGTCCCTGGAGAAAGACATCATGCTTGGCAGAGTACAGGGTCAACGGAAAAGAGGAAGACTCTCAACGAGGTGGATTGACACAGTGGCTGCAACAATGAGCTCAAGCGTAACAACGATTGTAAGGATGGCGCAGGACCGGGCAGTGTTTCGTTCTGTTGTGCATAGGGTCGCTATGAGTCGGAACCGACTCGACGGCACCTAACAACAACATATATACACACACACACATATTCATGTATATACATATACATACACCCATACATTTGTGTAAAATATGTAAACATGTATACTATATATGTATATATGTACACACACACATGAAACTACATTTACATATCTATTTATTTATCTAATCTGAGAAACTGGAAAGAAGCATGCTCAGAATATTAACTTGTTAGTAGAATTACCTTAATATGACTACAAGATACTGATTTAATATTTTCTTTCTTTTAAATCCTTTTTATATTTTCTAGATTTTTATGTAGCACTACAAATAACTGTACTAATCGTTTTGACAAATTGACACATGTTCTCTACCTTAATAAGGAAAACACCTCCGAGAATTATGTAGGGTAGGGAACGTGAGAGCCCTGGGGGCATGATTTGAAAGAGTCCATTGGATAAAAAGACATTTAAAGGCTCTGCAAAAAAAAAAAAATGGTTAGCCATTTGATGTCGAGGATGTGGAGAAGGACAGCCAGTAATAAATTCCCTTTGGCTGGGCTGCTAAGTAATTTTAAAAATAGGGTGTCTAATATTTAATTTCAAGTTATTTGTAGAATTTCAATTTAAACCCCTGTGTTGTCATTAATCTTCAAAGAGTTTAGCTAGCAAGATTTTTGATGGTGATATTTTGGGAGAGTGAAGGAATCAGGGTCGTGTCCATGTTAAGATCACCCAGCATGAAGAAGGGCTAACATAAATGGGCTGAGAGGATATCCTCTCAAGTGATTAATCAGCAGGAAGGAGAACATGCACACTGAGCTGACTAAGAAAATCGATAATGTTTTTTCCCTGTGTTCCTCAAGCTGCAGACAAAATACTTTAGGGAGACAAAAGTCATTGTGTTAAGGATTTTCGTGAACTTCATTTGACTCTCCAAGGAAAACTTTACATCCAGGTTATGCTTCCAATGAAAAAATATGGATATTAATACAGCCAAAATAAAGTTTAGTGAACTAAGGACTAGCGATAAGATAGCTTTAGTTACATTATTTTCTTTCAAATTGATGGATCAACCAGTTACTAAATTAGTTGTTGTAGAGTTGTTACAGCTTAATAGATCGATGTCAAGGAGTCTAAGAAAGGGATAAATGAAAATCAAATTCAGCCATACAACCTGTTTAAATTAAAAGCCAAGAGTGCCTTCACTAACACAACGTTACTGTTTTAGGAAACGCTCTCCCAGGGAGGTGGAAGTGTAAATAACTCTTTATAGAAAACTACTAAACCTAACATAATTAGAGTGAAATAGCGTCAAATGAGTACTTTCTCTTCAAAATCCAAGATTTCACCGTGTAAACTGAATGATGTTGTTGTTATTAAGTGCCATCAAGTCAGTTCTGACTCATAGAGACCCCGTGGATCCAGAACAAAACGTTGTCCAATCCTGTACCAACCGCACCCTCACATTCATTTCATTGAAGGATATCTCCCCTCAAATAGCCATTTCCTTATCCCCAGAACACGTGACTTCTACTTTATATGGCAAAAGAGATTTTGCAGGGGTGACTTAGTTAAGGACCTTGAGGATACTTAAAATAGGCAGACAAGGAAATCAGAGAATCAGTGTTATAAAAAATGACATTCAACATTAATATTTTGAAATTGAATTTAAGTGTGTGTAGTCTGTTAGGCTTTTTTTTTTTTTTTTTTAATCCTCTTATGCCAGGTTTGTTTTGTTTTGTTTTGTTTTGTTTTGTTTGTTTCGGATTGGTACCAGAATTCTCTTTTGCAAAATTAAATATTAGAAGGCCTTTCCAGAATCCAGAGGGAAAGATCTATAACTCAAACGTTCCATCAGCCAAACTATAAACTACAAGAAAAGGCAAAAGGAAAAATATCATCTACGTACTCTTCTCCAAAAAATAATGCGCAAGTATGATTCCAAATGAATGAAAACCGAATTAGTGTGAAGAGCTCAAGTGAAAAAAAGCAGTTCAATACTATTAATAGCACAATCTACAAATTAATAGCTAATACTTACATATTGAATTATCAATATGTGCCAGGCACCATTCTAAGTATTTTACCTTACCTCATTTCAATCACTGAAGATTAAATGAACAAGCGAACATAGAAACAAGTGAGGTAGGTATTTTTGCCATTGCTGAAGGAACTGAGATTTAGAGAGGTTAATTTTCACTGCTAGGAACATAAGCCCAGATTCAAACTCAGATTTGTCTGATTGCAAAGCCCATGCTCTTAATTGCTAGACTTCCTTGCATATGAAGAAGAATTGCAAATGGGAGAATTTTTTAATAATTAGAAAATTAATACACAATGCAATCAATTATCAAATAAAATCTCTGACAAAGAAAAGTTGAAAAGTCATTTATAATCTTTGTCTAAAAATTATTGTTAAATTTTCAAATGAGTATAACAAAAGC
This sequence comes from Loxodonta africana, assembly GCF_030014295.1. NCBI lineage: Eukaryota > Metazoa > Chordata > Mammalia > Proboscidea > Elephantidae > Loxodonta > Loxodonta africana. Next base: position 19,797,707 of record NC_087362.1, read on the forward strand.
ATAAATAGGAATAATTATTAATAGTCTATGCCAAATGCTCTTCTAAGTGCTTATTATATCTTTATATGTTGTTATATGCTTTTTTTTAAAAAATGGAATCACATATTATACATTATCTGGCAGACTGTCTTTTTTCTCTTAATATTGTATCGCTTTATAGGAGATTTCTTAAAATCTATTATGCTAGTTTTTAATTTTTGAAGGTGATTACGTATCATGGAGCAAGTCTAAAAATACTATTCCACAACCCTCATGAATGGTCTAATTAAAAGTAAGATGTCATATAGGACTTTTTATTTTCATCGATGACATATTATTTTAAGAGAACAGATGTAACATTTAAATCTGTAGAACATATTTGTATTCGAAATAAAATAATGTGTAAATGTATTTTGCAAACCAGTGTTATGGAGTGATGGAAGCATTTTGACTTCATACTATTTGTCTAGCTCTTTGCAATTTACAAAGCTCTTTTATCTTTGTCTTGTTGGATGTTATCAACAGGCCTGTATCAGGCAAGGTAAGCATTCCAGTTTCTATATTTCATATGAAATGATGACTCAGTGTTATTACACAAAGCCACTGGCTTAATAATTAACAGCCTAGAATCATAGTCTTCTGACTTTAAACCCAGTGCTCTTTCTATGTATCTTAATTCTCTCTTCTTCTTCATTTTTACTGTTGGTTATTATTCTTATGTTTCAAAAAAAATTAAGACATATGTTTGCTTACGTCTCTTATAAAAATAATTTGAAAATCCCAATACACATAAATTAATCTAGGGGTGATCAAATACACAGTAACTTATCATCTTGAAATAATTAAATGAGGCATGCGTTTAATACAGCATCTAAGAGACTGCTCAGGCTGACGCAGCACATACAACCTTGAACTTCACGCTTAAGACAGAAATTATGCTGCTCCTTAATGTGTGAAAGATTGCATGTCATGGATTTACTAGAACAATTTCTGCACAATGATGGTGCAGCCCTTAAATGAAAGCTGATGTGCAAATTCTAGCACTTCCCTCTAATTTGATAATTTAACAGGGTTGTAACCAGCACTCTCAAGACCTAGTAGCCTATTTCACACAAGAAACAGCCTCTTGCTGAGTAAACGTTTCTTCAGCTTCGATGAGAGAGATCAACAGCAACGTTACCTACCGCACTGTATGTTCTTGAGATATTCATGAGAAAAAGAAGCACCTCTTTTGCATACCGTTTTTATTCCTGTTTGGATACTGACAGACTGCTATGGGGAGATGTTCTATCCCCAGTGGAGTTTACCTTTTGAAAAATGCTTTAGTTCAACCTGGATTTACAGTTTTTCTTTCCCCAAGCTTATATTAATTGAAGCCAGAGGTTACCATTCTAAAGTCAGTTTGCAGCTTAGTAAAACCTCGGCTGGGTAATTCATAAATAAATTGCTTAACTAGATAACAAAGAACTTTTAGATTTCTATGTTAAAGGGAATTTAATTCAAACAAAATTTTAGGATTTTTGTAATTAATCTTGATACCATTAACATAAGATATATGATGGAGTTAGAGGTGACAGTCAGTTTGTTTAGGTTGTCTTACCTAGAGCTATTTTTAAATAAATAACCAGCATAGAATTTCTTTTTTATTCAAAGAGTGAAGATACACAAACTTCAGAAAAATGAATCATACTAAAGGAAAAATGTGGTATTAATATGATTGCAATATATTCAATTATTAGAAGTTGTACATTTAGCCATAATTTACTCTGGTGATGAAGGAGACAAAAGAAGTCTATTTTACCTTACTTGATTTTATAACAATTAGTTAACAGGTTTCAACTTCTAAAATCAAATCTATTAGTAGCTTTATAGTAAGGAAAAAGATAAGTGAATTATCTTTACTAACAGCTGAAGAGATTTTAAAATGCTTAAAATATTTAAAGGTCACTGTTGGAAACCCTGATGGTGTAGTGGTTAAGTGCTATGGCTGCTAACCGAAAGGTCAGCAGTTCGAATCCACCAGCTGCTCCTTAGAAATTCAACAGGGCAATTCTACTGTGTCCTATAGGGTTGCTATGAGTCGGAATTGACTCAACAGCAGTGGGTTGGGTTGGGTTGGTTTGGTTGGTTGGTTAATTTCTCAAGGGTAGGGTTTTATGATGACATTGAATTTCAATTTTGCTATATATTTCCTTGTAAAACTTGATCAATGCTCTGATAAATAGCAATTCACAAGTTATCTCCTTGTGAAAAAATATGTTTCAAAAGTTATCATCTATCCTTCTGTATAGGAAGGAAAAAGATGATTCAGAAAATGTTAATGGTCACCAGCTTATAAGAGGAGTCCTCTTTTAATCATCGAGCTCATGTTTTAGTCATTTGTTCAAGCACAAAATGATACAAGGACAGATTCAGGAAAGCATAGTCACCTGCCCCAAAGTATCACGTTTTGAAAAGAATGCTCATCTGATTATTTTTACATTTTGAAGCATTAGTAATGCTCCTAAAATTTGCTTAACTTACACTCAAGATCAATTCTATTTTTTGCTATCAAAAAATAGCAAATATCAATTGCATTTGGAGCATTTTTATATCACCTTTTTCTTTTAAAATCTGAAATGGCTACAGGAATCAGGGTCTATGCTACACAACCAAAAAAACAGTTGTGATGCAATTGATTCCATCTCATAGAGACTCAATGTGTTTCAGAGTAGAACTGTGCTCCACAGCATTTTCAAAGCTGTCACCTTTTGGAAACAGATCACCAGGCTTTTCTTCTGAGGGGCCTACAGGTGGGCTCAAACCCCCAACCTCTCAGTTAGTAGTAGAGGGCTTAAGCATTTGTGCCACATAAATGATATGTATCAACCTCCTTTCTGGAGAGCTGGCAGAAATATTTATTTGATGGACAAATGGTGAAAGAACAAATGGCAAAGAGTCAAGATGTTTATATAACACTGTAGCAGGATACTAACTTTGGTCTCTATAAGTCAGTGTTTATTGAGACTCTAACCTGATAGCAAAAATAGCACCAATCACGTGCAATCATATTCCAAAATGAGGATAAACCACCTAGACAGAATTTGCAAAGAAAATTCTAGAAACCAGCATTGTAACTCTTGGTCACTCACCAATCAAGAGGAATTGAAGAGGTCCTATTTAAAAATTATACATAGGATTTATTTGGGTAGAGGGCATAGTGTTCTATGTGCTTTCCCTACACTGTCATGGGGAGCAAGGTGAAAGGGAAAGGGTGATTTCTCTGTAACTTAAAAATTATTGATATCATCTTTAAGAAAACCACCAAAGAGAGAGGTTGTATATGTCCATGGAGTTTGGAGAACATGGCGGACTCACACTTGGATAAATTAGAGCTGAAATTGCACAGTTGGCCAGCTACTTTGATTGAGGAGAGGTGGCTTTACGAGGAATGTCTGAATTCCTAGAATTTATTGCACTTCCAGAGTTTGTTGCATTCCCAGAGTTTATTGGGACCAAGAGTGTGTAGGTGTTTACCATGGACCAGATGAAAGCCACAGAGTAGGAAGTTAATCATAAGCCATTATGATGGCATCTAGTTCCAAAAGGTATTCAGGAGGAGTAATGAGAACTCTGAGAGACCACATTGATAAGCAAACTGCAGAAGATCCTTGTCGATGAGAAAAAAACCAAAAACCCACTGCCGTCGAGTCGATTGCAACTCATAGTAGGACAGAGTAGAACTGCCCCAGAGTTTCTAAGGAGCACCTGGTGGATTCAAACTGCCAATCGTTTGGTTAGCAGCCATAGCTCTTAACCACTAGGCAACCAGGGTTTTCTTGTCAATGAGAGGAATCGTAAAACCTGTAACAGTCCCAAAGAAACATTTTCAATGGTCAGAGGGTATCAGTGCAACATAACTATAAATCAAAAACCAAACCCGCTGCCATCAAGTCGATTGTGACTCATAGTGACAGTATAGGACAGAGTAGAACTGCCCCATAGGGTTTCTAAGACTGTAATCCTCATGGAAGCAAACTGCCACATCTTTCTCCCTCGGAGTGGCTGGTGGGTTTGAACTGCCAGTCTTTCAGTTTGCGGCCCAGCACTTAACCACTTTGCCACCAGGGTCCTTATATGACTATAAAAACCAGACCTAACCCATTGCCGTCAAGTAGGTTCTGACTTACGTGCTACATGTTAAATAAGACCAAAGACTTCCCTGATTTTTTTATACTACGTACTCCTTTCTCCCTAATCGTGGAGATGTTAGAAGCCCCAGCTAGACCGCGTTCAGGTGGGACAGGATTGACCCAAAGAAGGAGAAAGAAGTCAATTCACACCCCCTATATCTAAAGCAGTTTTTTGGCTTGAAACTGGCAAAAGTTAGTAAAGGGGAGAAGAGTTAATTAAGAAAAAAAAAACTCAAAATTTTTTTACCATGACATAAAAGCGGTCATTTTTAATTTCTGTAAATTTTTGTGACTGAAAGTGACTTATGAACATTTACTTAACTGAGAATAACAGAAAAGCCATGGGACATATGAGAAACTAATCCTAGAGAGTTTAACTGGACGGTAAAAAAAAAAAAATTATAAGAGTAAAACAAAGGGACATATTTTCCCCCCAATAATCACCCCATGTTTAATTTAACTACCTGAAAAAAAAGTCAGTGTTTTGCAAAAATATTTTTTAAATAAAGCATACATAAGTGTCTTAGTCATCTAGCGCTGCCATAACAGAAATACTACAAGTGGGAGGCTTTAACAAAAAGAAATTTATTTTCCCACAGCCTAGTAAGGCTAGAAGTCCAAATTCAGGGCGACAGATCCAGGGGAAGGCTTTCTCTCTCTGTCAGCTCTGGAGGAAGATCTTGTCAATCTCCCCTGGACTAGGAGCTTCTCTGCGTGGGAACCCCGGGTCTAAAGGACACGCTCTGCTTCCCATACTTCTTTCTTAGTGGTATGAGGCCCCCAACTCTCTGCTTACTTCCCTGTCCTTTTATGTCTTGTAAGATAAAAGGCCACACGCCAGGGAAACTCCCTTTACATTGGGTCGGGGATGTGACCTGAGTGAGGGTGTTACAATGTCACCCGAATCCTCTTTAACATAAAATTATAATAAAAAAATAAAGAACAACCACACAATACTGGGGATCATGGTCCGGCCAAGCTGATATACACATTTTTGGGGGGACATAATTCAGTCCATGACAGAGTTAAATTGTCTCAGAGAGGTAGTCAGTAAAAAAATTCTATAAAGCCTTAAACTGTTCCTTAACCTTCACTGAAACTTTGTTCTGCTTCACTCCATTACCTCCTCCACTTACTTTCTCAGTCTGTATCTATCTCATTCCCAATAACTGTTTTAAAATGAGAATGGCAACAAATTAACAGCTATTTAGACTACAAATTTTAAAGCTTTGGCTTGGCTATTTTTATTTTATGTTCAACTGAATTATTTGATCTTTGATTTGCAATCAAATAAATCCTTACTTTCTCTTTTTGATTGACCTGTTTTGATCAGCATTGCTTTGCTTTGCTTGATTGGCATTGCCCATTGGGTCCATGTGAAAGGAAAACTAATAGGGTGATGATTTCATAGTATATTTTGGTCTTTTCAAGATGTCTTAGTGAAAAGTTAAAAAGCCCTCCATCTACCCTGGGGTGTGAAGGATACTACTGCAAAGAACACCACAAAGTTGTCATTGCTGTTTCTCACTGACATAAATCCTTCCATCCCTGAGGATGGCAACACATGTACAACTAGCTACTTCTATATCTAATATATCTTTATTCAATACGGCTACCATGTTCCTGATTGTGGGTGGAGGGGCACGAAAAGAAGCATATATCTATTAAGTAAGTGAAGAAATCATGTAGCAAATATCATGTAGCATGTAACCAGGAAACATCTGATCATTACCTTCTCTGATAATTACAGTGTAAAATAATCAAGGGTAACTAGTCAAAGTTATGACCATCTCTCCATTTCTCTTAAGATGGTGGAGATACAGAGTTGATTCCGACTCATAGTCAACCTAGAGGACATAGTAGAACTACCCCATAGTTTCCAGGGAGCGGCTCGTGGATTTGAACTGCTGACATTTTGGTTAGCAGCTGAGCTCTTAATCACTGTGCCACCAGGTCTCCAGAGATTTATCTAGGGACATATATTTCACCAGAAAAAGGCAGGCTTAATTTCAAATCATCTTTGTTCTGTTATTCCTTTGCAATACAGCAAATTAAATAACCCCCTTTTATTCAGACTTTGTGGAATTAGAGTTGCAGATGCTTTGTAAACTTGAGTTAGTACGAAGATTGGTCAGGTACATATTTCCATCAATAGTTGTTATTATTAATTCTATTATTCTTCCTCCTCATTATTATTAACATCAACCTGTAATCCCACTCAAGTTTGGATATTTTGAGAGTTCCATGGGACACTATATTATCACTTTCAAGAGTTATTTTGATATATAATTAGAAATATCTAACTTAATTTAGTTGTAAACTTAAAACCTTAAGCCTGGTTTATAAAATTGAAACTTTAGCCAAAGTCTGCCAGAAAAAAAAAAAAAAAATAGAGAAGACACAAACCATGAATATGAGAAGTAGGAGAGGACTTCACTACCAAAAGAAATGCTATGAACAATTCTATGCCCCAGAATATGACAACTTAAATTATCTGAAAGCCTAAAACCACCAAAACTAATCAAAGAAAATGAATAACCTGAATTTAAAAAAAAAAAAGCCTTCTAGTCAATTCTGACTCAGTGATCCTACAGAACAGAGTAGAACTGCCCCATAGGGTTTCCAAGGAGGAGCTGGTGGACTCAAACTGCCAACTTTTTGGTTAGTAGCCACAGCTCTTAACCACGGTGCCAACAGGGCTCCATATTTCCACTGGTGAATTCTACCAATCATTCAAGGAAGAAATAATACCAATTCTATAGAATCTCTTCTAGGAAATAGAAGAGAAAGAAACATAATAAAAAAATATTATGGGACCAGAATTACACTAATACCAAAACCAGACACTGCCAGAATAGAAAATTAAGGAAAAAATATCCCCTACTAAAATGGATGCAAAAATGCCCAACTTAATATAAATAAATCCAATGTAGCAGTATAGAAAGAATAATGTAACACAACAGAGTGGGGTTTATCTCAAGGATAGATGACTGTTTAAATATTCAAAATCAATAAATTTAATTTACCATATTAACAAATTAAAGAGGAAAATAATGTTATCATCAAAATAGGTTCAGAACAAGCATCTGACAAATATAGTGTCCATTCGTGTTAAAAATTCTCAGTAAATCTGGAAGAGAAGGCAATTTCCTTGATCTAATAAAAGACATCTAAAAACGTTACATCTAACATCGTAGAATGTCTTGATCTAATAAAAGACATCTAAAAGCATTACAGCTAACATCGTAGAATGTCCTCTCTCACAAATTAGTCAAAATCAGACTGAAAGTCCTAAGGCAGTGTAATAAGAAAATAAAAATAATAAATAAAAGGCATACATATCAAAACAGAAGAACCAAAACACTGTTGACAATAATTTTAAAAGACGAAATAAACAGAGAGAGATGGTATTTCCATGGGTTGGAAAACTCAATATTGTTAAGATGTCAGATCTCCTAAATTGATCTATAGATTCCACATAATCCCAATCAAAATTCCAACAGGATTTTGACAATCTGATTCTAAAATTCCTGTGGGAATATAATGGACAGAATAGCTGAAACACATTTGAAAAGGAAAAAAAAATTTGGAGGAATAACACTAATTTTAAGAACTAGTATAAAGCCAGAGTAATCATGAAAGTGTGGTATTGACTAAAGATTTAAAAAATTACATATTTCAGCCAATAGCTATTATTATTCTATTGCTCCCCCTCCTCCTTTTTCTCCTTATTATCATTTGCTTCAACTTGTAACCCTACTCTGGGAGAGTCGAGAAATAGATCCACATAAATATGCACAAATATTTTTGGCAAAGGTGTAAATTCATTTCAATGGAGGAAGAACAGTCTGCTCAAGAAATGGTTCTGGACAATTGCATATCTATATGCAAAAAACAAACAAAAACCCTTAAGTTTGACTGATACATCAAACCTTATACAAAAATTAGCTAAAAATGACTCATAGACCTAAATAGAAGTGTAAATCTGCAAAACTTCTAGAAGATAATATAGGCAAAAGTCTGCATGACTTTGGGTTAGTCCAAGTCTTTTGAGATATGTCAATAAAAACATGAGCCATTGAAGAAAAAAAAGGATAAGTTGGACTTTATCAATATTGAAAAATTTTGCTATATAAAAGACACTAAATAAAAAGACAAGTCACAGACAAGGAAAACATATTTGTAAATTACGTTTCTTACATTTCAAATGAAGAACATTTATATGAGATAAATAAAGGAAGATTAAAAAAATCACCAATTAACTAAAAAATAGGTAAACATTCTATACAGGCACACCACCATGGAAGATATGATAAATAAGCAAATAAAAAGATTATCATCATTGTCCATCAATGAAATGCAAAATAAAATTACACATACTGCTGGTGGGAACTGAAAATAGTACAGCCACTCTGCAAAAATAGTTTGGCAGTTTGTTGTAAAAGTAAACATACCGTTGCCGTGAGACCTACCAATTCCGCTTAGAACTATTTACCCAAGAGAAATGGAAACTTTTCTTCATTCAGACCTTTACTTGAATGTTTATAACACCTTTATACATAATTGTCAAACCTGGAAACAACCTAAACGTCCTTCTGTGAAGGGACAGATTTTGGTACGTTAACGCAACAGAATACAGATCAGGAAAAAACATGGGACATATATTTCACCAGAAAAAGGTAGGGTTAGTTTCAAATCATCTATGCTAAGTGAAAGAACCACCATAAGTCTGTTGGTTTGTCGTTCTGTGGGGGCTTGCATGTTGCTGTGATGCTGGAAGCTATGGCACAGGTATTCAAATACCAGCAGGGTCACCCATGGTGGACAGGTTTCAGCTGCACGTTCAGACTAAGACAGACTAGGAAAATCAAGAGGCAGTTGTTCAAACAGAACAAGGGGATACTGCATGGTTTAAGTCAGGAAAGGTGTGCATCAGGGTTGTATTCTTTCACCATTCCTATTCAATCTGTACGCTGAGCAAACAATCTGAGAAGCTGGACTGTATGAAGAGGAACAGGGCATCAGGATTAGAGGAAGACTCAGTAACAACCTGTGTTATGCAGGTGACACAACCTCGCTTGCTGAAAGTGAAGAAGGCTTGAAGCACTTACTGATGAAGATCAAAGACCACAGGCTCAGTATGGCTTGCACTTCATCATAAAGAAAACAAAAAACCTCACAACTGAATCAATAAGCAACATTGTGATAAACTGAGAAAAGATTGAAGTTGTCAAGGATTTCATTTTACTTGGATTCACAACACCACAGAAGCAGCAGTCAAGAAATCAAAAGACGCATTGCATTGGGCAAATCTGCAAAAGACCTCTTTAAAGTGTTGAAAAACAAAGACGTCACCTCGAAGACATCTTTGGTGCGCCTGACCAAGCCATGGTGTTTTCAATTGCCTCATATGCATGCGAAGGCTGGTCGATTAATAAGACCAAAGAAGAACTGATGCCTTTGAATTATGGTGTTGACAAAGATTATTGAACAAACCTGTTTTGGAAGAAGCAGAACCAGAATTTTCCTTATAAGTAAAGATATCGAAACTATGTCTCACATACTTTGGACATGTTATCAGGAGAGATCAGTCCCTGGAGAAGGACACCATGCTTAGTAAAGTAGAGGGTCAGCAAAAAAGAGGAAGACCCTCAATGAGATGGACTGACACAGTGGCTGCAACAATGTGATCAAGCATAACAATGATTGTGTGGATGGGGCAGGACCGGGCAGCGTTTCATTCCATTGTACACTGTGTCAGTATGAGTCGGAACTGACTCAATGGCACCTAATAACAACAAGTGAAAGAAGCCATATACAAAAGGCCCCAGAGTCTGTATTTCCTTTTATATGACATTCTGGAAAATGCAGAACCATAGGGATAGAAACCAAATCACTATCTGCCAGTGTTAGTAGTTATGGAGAGGGGTTGCCTGCAAAGGGGTGGTAAGGAGGTAGTGAGTACATCATATCCATAATATTTTTTTCCTAATCATATATAACCTCAATCTAATCAAGAAAAACATCAAACTTAAATTGTGGGGCATTCTATAAAATAACTGACTAGTACTCTTCAGAAGTCTCAAGGTCATGAAAGAAAGTAAAAAACTGAGAAGCTCTCACAGAGCAGAGGATACTATGGAGACATGGCAACTAGATGAAATATATGACCCTCAATTAGATATTGGAACAGGAAAAAAAAAAAAAAAGAACGTAGGGGAAAAATTGGTGTGACTCAAATAACAGCTTTAATTTAGTTAATAGTATGATACCCTTCTTAATATCATTGTTTCGATAATTTTAGAACAGTTATGTAAAGTTGTAACCACTAGAGGAAGCTGTAGGAGGAGTAATTGGGAACTCTCTGAATTATTTTTATAACTCTTCTGAAAATCTGAAATTTTCTCAGAAAGTTAAAAAATAGTTATTTGTGGGGAGCAAATCTAGCCTCCTATAAAATCAATCAGAATTGCAAATCAGAAATTACTACATTGGTTCAAATGTGGCTTCAAACAGCAGTTTGACAATGAGATTGTGCAACTGGAGGATTAAGACAAAGGTTCAAACGTGAGAATAATAGTAATGGGGTGTAGCAGGAAACAGCCAGAGCCCAATTTTTTTAAACTCCACTTTACAGAACACACTATACTAAGGAAAGAAATGGGTGAGAGCTCAGGGCTAAGGATGAGGGAACCTGTATTGGATACACAAGGAGAGAACAAATTCGGAAATACGAGGGCAACAATATCACAGCCACATGGAAAATGTCCTCCCTCACATATTTTCACACTGAAGCGACAGAGAGCCTCATGGAGAATGTAAATCTGTAGGAATCTGTTCTACATCCCTCTCTGTGATAAGAAGGTTCTTGTAGCTCGAATGCAGATGGTTATCTTGGGATGAGTGAAGGACAGAGCATGTTGCCAATAAAGCTAAGCATTTTTAAACTAATTCTGTTTTCATGGTCACGTAAACCAGAGAGAAAGAATCAAGATAAAATTTTTGGCTAAATGTAGTATAAGATAACATGACACATAGGATTTCAATAGACCATAACGTTTGACTTCCCTCAGAATACAGTACACTTTTCCCAACAATTCGTTCTTACGTCAAATTCCAGATCACATAAATTTTCCTTTGTGTGCATTTCTAACCTACAAAGAGAATTAAAAAAGAAAAGGAAAGGAAAGGAACCTAGATATTAAGGCCATACTCCTGCCCCTGATAGGGGAGTGGAATGGAGCCTGATATTTAAGAGGAGGGCTGAAACACTTGTTCCCTCATTATTTTATTTTATTTTATTTTATTTTTTAATAATTTTTATTGTGCTTTAAGTGAAAGTTTACAAATCAAGTCAGTCTCTCAGACAAAAACTTATATACACCTTGCTACACACTCCCAATTGCTCTCTGCCTAATGATGCAGCTCACACACTCCCTCCACTCTCTCTTTTCGTATCCATTTCCCAGTTTCTAACCCCCTCTACCCTCTCATCTCCCCTCCAGGCAGGAGATACCAACATAGTCTCAAGTGTCCACCTGATCCAAGAAGCTCACTCCTCACCAGCATCCCTCTCCAACCCATTGTCCAGTCCAATCCATGTCTGAAGAGTTGGCTTCGGGAATGGCTCCTGTCCTGGACCAACAGAAGGTCTGGGGGCCATGACCACCGGGGTCCTTCTAGTCTCAGTCAGACCATTAGGTCTGGTCTTTTTATGAGAATTTGGGGTCTGCATCCCACTGCTCTCCTGCTCCCTCAGGGGTTCTCTGTTGTGTTCCCTATCAGGGCAGTCATTGGTTGTGGCCAGGCACCATCTAGTTCTTCTGGTCCCAGGCTGATGTAGTCTCTGGTTTATGCAGCCCTTTCTGTCTCCTGGGCTCCTAATCACCTTGTGTCCTTGGTGTTCTTCATTCTCCTTTGATCCAGGTGGGTTGAGACCAATTGATGCATCTTAGATGGCTGCTTGCTAGCATTTAAGACCCCAGACGCCACTCTCCAAAATGGGATGCAGAATGTTTTCTTAATGGATTTTATTATGCCAATTGACTTAGATGTCCCCTGAAACCATGGTCCCCAAACCCCTGCCCCTGCTATGCTGGCCTTCGAAGCATTCAGTTTATTCAGGAAACTTCTTTGCTTTTGGTTTAGTCCAGTTGTGCTGACCTCTCCTGTATTGTGTGCTGTCTTTCCCTTCACCTAAAGTAGTTCTTATCTACTATCTAATTAGTGAATACCCCGTCCCACCCTCCCTCCCTCCCCCCTCTCGTAACCACAAAAGAGTGTTTTCTTCTCAATTTGAACTATTTCTCAAGTTCTTATAATAGTGATCTTACACAATATTTGCCCTTTCACAACTGACTAATTTCACTCAGCATAACGCCTTCCAGGTGCCTCCATGTTATGAAATGTTTCACAGATTCATCACTGTTCTTTATTGATGCATAGTATTCCATTGTGTGAATATACCATAATTTATTTCTCCATTCATCCATTGATGGGCACTTTGGTTGCTTCCATCTTTTTGCTACTGTAAACAGTGCTGCAATAAACATGGGTGTGCATATATCTGTTTGTGTAAAGACTCTTATTTCTCTAGGATATATTCTGAGTGGTGGGATTGCTCAGTTGTGAAACCCTGGTGGCGTAGTGGTTAAGTGCTATGGCTGCTAACCAAAGGGTTGGCAGTTCGAATCTGCCAGGTGCTCCTTGGAAACTCTATGGGGCAGTTCTACTCTGTCCTATAGGGTTGCTATGAGTCGGAATCGACACGACAGCACTGGTTTTTTTTTTTTTTTTTAATGGTTCCTTCATTATTATTGGCAGGAAAATTATATGTAGCCCTGTGATTCTGAGAAAGGGTATCATTTAATACATATTTCTCCCTGCTATGTATCTTAAATAGCATTTTCTAAAATTCCCGTTCATCTCTCAAGCATTAAAATTATGCCTTATTGGCATCATGCATAAGGCCAATTTCACTAAGTCCTGAGATCAAAAATGATGGAATATCTTGAAGGAAGCCCAGGTATACACAGGTACAATCATCCTAATATTCGTAACATCTGTGATGAAACAAAATAAGGGAGTAACACCCTGAAGAGCTTCTACTGACAAGGAAACTGTGATAGGCTTAGCAGTGACCTTGGTAACACACAAAAAAATTTTCATTTCAAAATTAGCAATTCACCTGTCACTGCTGGTTCACAGATCTAACCCTTTTTTGCTGTGAAAGGACTATTATATTTGCTGTGAATATTTACTTTTTTAAAAAAAATTTAATCTGAGCAGCATGTTTGATTAAACTCACAGTAGTCAACCCGACTACCCAGGGAATGTTTCGGTTTGTTGTACATAGGGTTGCTATGAGTCGGAACCCACTTGGCAGCACCTAACAACAACAGTCAGCCCGAAAGTTTGGTGGTTGGAGCCCACCAGCTACTCCATGGGAAAATGACCTGGTGATCTGCTTCCATAAAGATTACAGCATTGGAAACCCTATGGGGCAGTTCTACTCTGTCCTACAGGGTTGCTCTGAGTTGGAATGGAGTTGACAATGGGTTGGGTTTGTTTTAGTCAGCAGGACAAGTGATAAAAGGTACACAGAAGGTGCCTGTGCCTCCAGGTACCAGCACCTCTATCATTCAGCAGCTCTGTCTGTTTTCTTACTTAACCTTTAAAACAATGACATTTCCAGACTGGCAAGTAAATGAAAGTCTAGAAGGATGTGCACATATATTCAATATCTCCGAAGAGTTGACCAGTGTTTCGAGAAGATGACTGCTGTGGTGATGGCAGTAACAATGAATGATTCAACTATAAAATGCAGTATGATTCATGCAATTTTTAAACTATTGCTAATACATGGAGCCCCGGCAGCACAGTCGTTAGTACTTGGAACAATATGTCTTCTGGGCTTAAGGTGTTTTCTCTTTTTCATAACTTAAAAAATATCACTGCATGCTTTCAATTCTGGCTTATTTAAAAATAAAATGGCACAAATGTTGCAATTAAGAGATAGAAAGATAAAACACATTAAGACCCCCTGTTGCTTTATTACAAATTGCCTCAAAATAAAGATGAAAAGAAGCTTGTGAGCAAGTTGATTCCCACTTTACTTATAACAGGAGTACATAAAATGCATTATCTTGGGCACAGAAAGTCCATAATTACTTTTATGTTTTGTACTTGATGCTCGTCATAGTCTGTTGAAAAAATTTTTTTTTGGTTCCTTCTAGCATAATTACCAGAATGTCAGAAGGACATAAATAAAAGTGTAATTAAGAAAGACTGCACTCAGAAGTATGTGTTGTGAAACAATGTAATGCTTGCAAGGAAAATGGGCCCAGAGGGGCAGTCTTTACTCTGCCTTTGGATACGAGAATGTGTCCATAAGCTATGAGTAGAATTTTATGAATCCTTAGAGACCATTCAGAAGAGGTGTAAGCAGAAAGATTGACAACATAAACTCTGAAATCCTTTTTTTTTTTTTTCAATTCCTGTAATTCTTCCCCTATTTGTGAATCAGGGTGAGATGGTCTTAATAACAAGGAATTTCTACTGAGAGGAAGTCCAAAGTAGACAGAGAGCCAGATATTGGTCTGGGAAAGAGTACAGCAGAATGGAAAATCACTAATGACTTCTAAATGGTGCCTTTCTTCTTACTTTTGTTCACTCCACCTAATTACAGAAATGCATTACTCATTTTAATAACTATGAATCGTATTGCTCAAACATAATTTCTCCAGACTTATCTGATGATTTAACAAAAGCTTTTAACAGCTTGTGATTTAGTCTGATGATTTTCTTCCTATCTTATTTGTTAAGTGGGTTGATTCATCAGGAAAAATAAAATAAATATTTAGTTACCAACTGTTCTTTGTTACTTGGGCTTTACCACCTCTAATGCTATTTAAATATGCAGAGGATTCTGGGTTTAAAGTAAAGCTTGTTTAAATGAGCACAATGAATTAATGTTAATAGTAGAAGCATGTTGTTGTTGTTATGGCCTTTGAGTTGGTTCCAACTGATAGCAACCCTAAAGAACAGAGGAAAACTGCCCCATAGGGTTTCCAAAGAGGGGCTGGTAGATTTGAACTGCCAAACTTTTGATTAGCAGCCAAGCTGTTAACCACTGTGCCACCAGGTCTCCTGTACAAGTATAATGTCAAAATAACTTTCCAGAGAATTTTATAATCAGCCTGGAAAACTCTAGTATTCCGGAGAAGTCAACACATCCAGAGAGGTCCAATTTTCCACAGCTCGTATGATCTAAGTGTTGAAAGTGTTTTGGAAAATGTATATAACTCTACAAATTTAAGGCTTATTATTCTTGTTATTATGGTAAATGTTCTCAGAACTTGAAAACTGGACTGAACACTTTCTCATCATCACCTCTGTAATGTTTTTTTTCCTTTTACTCCACAATATTGTCTGATTCTGAAAAGAATGGTTCCTACAATTCAGTGGAATGCATGCTTCAAGAGGGTAGAGGTTTTGACAGTCTTATTCACTACTGTATCCTGAGCACCTAGAATTAGTGGCCAAGGGTAGAAGCAGGAGACCAGTCAGGAGGCTACTGCATTAAGCTAGCAAGTGGTGATGGTAGCTTGGACCAGGGTAGTTGCAGCAGAAGTGGTGAGGGGTGGTGAGACATTATGAATCTATTTTGAATATAGAGCCAAAAGCATTTACTAATAGATTGTTTGTAAGGTATAAGAGAAAGAGAGGAGTCAAAGATAATGCCAATTTTTAAATGTTTACTTTTTTCTGTTTCTGCCTGAGTTAATACGAAGATGGCATTTCCAGTCACTCAAGAAACACTTGGTTATGTGAATTTGGGGTTCAGGCATCGATGCTGGGCTGAGATATAGATTTGAAAAAAGATTCAGTGTGTGGATTGTAAATAAACCCATAGGATTGGAAGCTATGACCGAGAGAGTGGACATACACAGGAAAGGGAAGAGTTTCAGAATTTAGCCTGAAACGCTCCTGGCAAAGGAGACTGTGCCAAACAATGCCCACACATTTAGTGAGATGAGGAGTGAGAATTAGGCACGAGATTAAGCCATATGGGAGTCACTGCTTACATTAATAAGAACAGTTCAGATGAAGTGGTTGGAGACAAAAGCATCATTAGAGGGGATTCAGAGAGAATAGGAGGGGAGAAGTTAGATGTAATGAGTGCAGTACAGTTTTGAGAAGTTTTTGCCATAAAAGATGGAGAAAAGTAGGTCATAATTGGTGAAGGAAGTGGGGATTATGACATTTCTAAGATAGACGTGGAGCCCAGGTGGCACAGTGGTTAACAGCTGGGCTGCTAACCAAAAGGTAGACAGTTTGAATCCACCAGCCATTCCTGGGAAACCCTATGAGGCAGTTCTACTCTGTTCTATAGGGTCGCTAGGAATCGGAATCAACTTGATGGCAACGGGTTTATTTTATTTTTTATACATATACATATGCATGTCTAATATATGTATATATGTCTCTGGGTGGTACAAATGGTTAAGTGCTTGACTACTAGCTGAAAGGTTGGTGGTTTGAAACCCACCCAGAGGTGCCTCGAAGATAAGACTGGCAATCTGTTTTCAAAATATCAGGGCCTTGAAAACCCTATGGAGCGGTTCTACTCTGGACACATGGGGTCAGTATGAGTTGGAATCAACTCAAAGACTCAATGGCAACTAACAACAGGGACTCTGAGTATATATGTATAAACCCCAGTAAACCCAGTGCAGTCGAGTCGATTCCGACTCATAGCGACTCTATAGGACAGAGTAGAATTGCCCCATAGAGTTTCCGTATATATATTATTTCCCTTTAGTGATAGATAAAAACTTAACCTCCTCGCTAGAAGCAATATATTGTGTTGTCGAAGGTCAGAGATTTGGAGTCAGACAGTTGGCTTCAGAGCTTTAGCATTGCTACTTAATAAAATTGTTAAAAATTTCTAACCTGCAAAGTATACTTCAGGTACTTTTTATTGCCTTGCACACCACTTAATTCTCAAGAAAATCTTATAAGATAAGTGCTATCATTACATCCATTTTACAGGCAGGGAACTTGAGATGCAGAAAGAGGAAGTAAGTTTTTCTCAGTCACACAATGCTGTGGAGTCAAAGCTGGCCTCAGCTACATTTAATCACTACGCTACAGTCACATTTGCCCAGCACCTACATTAAAGACAATCTGTGACTTTTTTTTAAAGCAGGTTTTAAGAATTTAACAACATGCCTATATAACATTTCAAGAACTAAAGTTGTTGTTGTTGTTAGGTGCTGTTGAGTCGGTTCCTACTCATAATGACCCTAATTTAACAACATGCTTCTATATCATTTCAAGAACTAAAGTTACTATGTTTAAGTTCTCCAGCTCAATACTGGGGGAGTCCAACAGAAGCTTCAGTAAAGGTCGAAGTCGTAACAGTATGATTCATAACTTGTTGAATCAAAGTGTGTAGATTTCAGACAACATACTCTTGCGATAGTAAAAAAGCAATCTAAAGCCTGAACAACCTTTTAATAATATTTGTTCAGTAAATCATACTGCAGATAAACAATCAAAGTCAGATTTCTTGGATGGAAGTTTTTCTCCCAGGAAAACCTTTCAATAAGAAGAGCCTGCTTTGAAAATAACCTTGACCTAATCAGCCCAGAATGCTCATTAGAAGGGAGAAGGGCGAGACTATGTCTCACATACTTTGGACGTGTTATCAGGAGGGATCAGTCCCTGGAGAAGATGTCATGCTTGGTAAAGTAGAGGTCAGTGAAAAAGACGAAGATCCTCAACGAGATGGATTGACACAGTGGCTGCAACAATGGACGCAAGTATAACAATGATTGTGAGGATGGAGGAGGACCAGGCAGTGTTCACTCTGTTGTACGTAGCGTCACTATGAGTCGGAACCACCTCAGTGGCACCTAACAACAACAAAATCAGCATCCTCTGCTCCCATGGTGGGTGGGGGGCTTCTTAGCCTGTAATCACTCCTGGATAGCATGCCCTGAATTTGTTTCTGATTTACCGAGTCCTTTTCCTTCGTGACATGTGATTCACTGATAAAAACAACGTTATTTCTTCCATGCTAGATGTACTAAAATGTTGACTATCTTGATGCCCACATGGATACTACCTGACCCACTATTGCCTGATATTGGTGCTGTCCTGAAACCGTGCTGGGGCAAACTCACAAGTAACAGCATATTTGGAAAGATGATGCTCCTAATTTTATATATATTTATTGGGTTCATGAAGGATCTACTTTTTGTTTCATAACACGAAATCTGAAATTTTGTAGAAGAATTAGACTTAGGCTCTTATCTCTCTCTGTCTCTCTTTTTTGTTTTTGTGGTAGAAAGAGCAGAGTAATGGTTTTAGAGTTAGACAGGATCTTATGTCTACTACTTCCTGGCTTTTTACCCTGAGAAAAATATTTAATTTCTCCAAGCCTCATTCTTTTCCTTTTGAAAAAGGAGAAGCTAATACCTTCCTTGAAGGATGTGAAGACTAAAATAAAATTTGTAAAACCACTGAGCAGCATACCTCAGACATTCAAGAAGAACTTCCAAACCTTTCCATCTTCATTGGGGTTCTTGTAAGACAGTTTGCTATGAAGATTAAATTAGTCAAGGTGTGCAAAGTTTCTGACGTCTAGTAGACACACAGTAAATTATAATAATCACTATTTTTTGTTGTTATTGGGTGCCCTCAAGTTGGTTCCAACTCGTAATGACCCTATATACAACTGAACAAAATGTTGCCCAGTCCTGCATGCATTTTATGTGCAATAACAAAAGCTATTCCAGTTATGAAATATACCAATATGTTACATTGCTTTTCATACAACCATAATTACCATTTTTCTGTCAGTCAATAACTATGGTAGCAATAAAAAAAACCTGTCAAAAGGATAGAGAAAGGAATGGGATTAAAGTTAATTTAGAGGGCAAAAGAAGGGTATAATAAAATAATCTATAGGTGATAAAAGGTACTTGCATGATACAAACGGTTGGTGTTTACGTACTAACCTAAAGGTTGATTATCGAGAGCAGAACAACTAGATGGTTCCCAACTACAACAATGACTACCCTGACAGGGAACACAACAGAGAATCCCCGAAGGAGCAGGAGAACAGTGGAATGGAGACCTCAAATTCCCATAAAAAGACCAGACTTAATGGTCTGACTGAGACTAGAAGGACCCCAGAGGTCATGGTCCCCAGACCTTCTGTTAGCCCAAGGCTGGAACCATTTCCAAAGCCAACACTGTTCAGACAAGGACTGGCCTAGGCTATAAGACAGAAAATGATACTGGTAAGAAGTGAGTTTCTCGGCTCAAGTAGACACATGAGACTATGTGGGCAGCTTCTGTCTGGAGGGGGGATAAGAAGACAGAGGGGGACAGAAGCTGGCAGAATGGACATGGGGAATACAGGGTGGAGGAGTGCACTGTCTCATTAGAGGGAGAGCAACTAGGAGTACATAGCAAGGTGTATATAAGTTTTTGTATGAGAGGCTGACTTGATTTGTACACTTTCACCTAAAACACAATAAAAAAATAAAATAAGAAAATAAAGGTTGGTTGTTCAAACCCACTCAGTGGCACTGTGGAAGAAAGGCCTGGAAATCTCCTTCCCTAAAGATTATAGTCAAGAAAATCCTATGGAGCAGTTCTACTCTGTAACAATGACAACTCCGTAACAATGAGTTTGGTTTTGGTATAGGTGATAAAATGCTACTACAAAAATAAGGGGGTTAGTTCATGACGAAACACAACAAAAGCAACTAACGATTTTACTGGAGGAATTAGGGCCATATATTTTGAAGAAGACAGTATATTTCACTGGAAGATAGTCTGAGTTCTGGGGTTCTAGAGATACCTGTGTTTGGTTCATGGCTTGAAAAAATGTCCTAGTTGTGTAATGTTTTGTAAGTTATTTAATGTTTCTATAAATTTTTTTATAACCCAGTTTCCTCCATTATAAAAGGATTATTACAATAATATCTTCCTGAAGGATGATTTAGATCTAACTATTAATAAATTTGGAGACCCTGGTGGCATACTGGTTAAGTGCTACAGCTGCTAACCAAAAGGTCAGTAGTTCAAATCCACCAGGCACTGGAAACTCTATGTGGCAGTTCTACTTTGACCTATAGGGTCGCTATGAGCCAGAATTGACTCGACAGCAATGGGTTTGGTTTTGGTTTATTAATAAATTTGAATAATTACAGACTTGTAGTAGTTGCTTAATTAAGTCTTGCTTTCCGTAGATAGTTTTACAGTCAAGCATGTGAATAAAATACACCTATTGAATCAAAGGGAGCCCTGGTGGTGCAATGGTTAAGAGATTGGCTACTAACCAAAAGGTCAGCCGTTCAAATCCACCAGCCACTCCTTAGAAACCCTATGGGACAGTTCTATTCTGTCCTGTAGGGTCACTATGAATCGGAATTGACTTGATGGCAAGGGGTTTGGCTTTTGGGATGTAACTAAGGAGCTCTGGGTGTGCAGTGGCTAAGTAAGTGTTCAGCTGCTCACCCAAAGATTGGCAGTTCATCTCTACCAGCCGCTCCTTGGAAACCCTATGGGGCAGTTCTACTCTGTCCTATAGGGACGCTCTGACTAGAAATTGACTTGACAGCAACAAGTTTGGTTTGGTTTTGGTATAAGGTAACTAACGGAGCCCTGGTGGTCCAGTGGTTAAAGCCCTCAGCTGGTAACCAAAAGGTTGGCAGTTTGAACCTACCAGCTGCACCTTGAGGAAAGATGTGGCAGTCTGCTTCCATAAAGATTTACAGCTTTGGAAACCCTAAGGGGCAGTTCTACTCTGTCCCATAGTGTTGCTATAAGTTGGAAAAAACTCAACCAAATCAACCTGATGGCATCAGGTTTGGTTATTTTGGTTTAATCCACATAAACTACCTTAATGACAGGGGGCCTCTAACTCCATAATTCTAGAAAGTAATTTAAAAATATTACATATGTTTATTTCTTGTAGATCTGTAACTACTTTCTATATGCTGGCCTCTTACCTGACATATTCTGTACTTTGTAACTGACACAGGTGAATTAACTCTGTGGCCGTCAGAAATGGTAAAATGTTTGAATCAAGTATATAAGTTCAGATGTCATACACCCTGAATCAGAACTGCTGAGTAGAGGGCGAATGATTTTACTTTTAACAAGCAACCCAGCCAATAATTACCCACACTACAATATGAAATTTTTTGCTTTCTTGCCGTTGGAAGAGTTTGTGTTTTGCTTGAGGACACCAGACTCAAAGTGGAGATTAAATAAACTTGGCCTCAGATATTGGCCTTGTTAACACCAAATTCTAACTACCGTTGCCATATTTCTTAAGGTGATAGATTATTGCTTTAAAATATAATGACCTTGATTATGTAAAACCACTTGAACATGAGAAATTGTTGAGATCACACATAAAAACTAAAATTTACCTCCCATATTTACAAGGAGTTTTTAGATATGCTGAAAGCCAACTCTGTAACCTTAATTTTCTTTATCTGCTCTAGAAACTATTGCACTTCTTTAAAATTTTGTTACCATGGTAAATTTTAACAATCCCTGAAATATAATTTAGATATTCTCCAAAAGTTTCTTTTGCTAAATTGGCATTTAAGTATCAATACCAGACTATATAGTACACAGAATAGAATATTAATTACTGCTAAATAATTTTACTTGAATAAATAGAAAAAAACAAAAACAATAGCCTTTTCCATGTTAAATCATTTACCACGCTGGCCTAAACTACCTAATTCCTTTTATTTCCCTGTAGAGCAATGTAACTGCCTCCCTACTAACAAAACGATCTTGGGAACTTCCAACTGCAAATTGAGATCTTGAAATCCCAAAATGAAATTAAGATCCTTAAGAAAACGGGATAGAAAATACCTATAATTTAGGTCCCCATTTATCTTGAAAAATAAAGTAAATAAATTTTTTTAGGAATTAATATTTTGTATGTGAGTAAATTATATTCATTCTTATATCAAATAATCATATTAGGATGCTTTTTGCAAAAAAAGTTTCCTGGGTGAGTTTTTTATAATACAGATTTAAAAAAACACCGTTATCAGCACACACACGTTTATATATAATTTCCAAGACCGTTGTATAGCTATTCAAAGTCTGTGTATTTAGATCATACAGTGTCTATGTTGGGTCTTCAGAAGCTGGTGGACAATTACAGCAATTGAATTAAGATGATGCAGGGAAGGAAAACAGTGAAATGACTAAACTGAGTTAGAAATTGCTTAAATTCTATGGATATTATTTTTTAAAAATTGTATTACTTGAGAGCTCAGATTTAAAAAAAATTAATAATTAAATTTATGTTCATTCTTATATAGAGAAATAAATATGGGGACCAGAAAAGCCTTGTTATAACATAATTCCTCAGTTATAATTCTGAGACGGCTTACTTTTGAAAATTGGGGTAATAAAATTGTCTTTATGGAATAATACATTATTTCAAAATTAGCACAGATTTTCTATTTAGTAAAATTAATCCAGTTTAATGTTTATAGTGAACACCTACTAATTAAAAACTTAATAAAAATTTAAAATGACAAGCAGGTCCTATTACAAATGTCCAGCAAAACAAGTGAGATTTTCTAAATCAGGACTCATCTCAAAAGCCTGGAAAATTTTACAGAAATAGCCATTATACTTACATAGTCCCCGCAGTACATTTTGATGATAATGGTTAGCTTCAGAGTAGATCCAAAGATTGCCAGCAGGTACTCAACTGCACAGAGTTGTTTCACTACGGAGCCAGAAAGAACCGAGGTGCAATGTTTAATCAAATTTAAATACGTGTACCATTAACCTCTGTCTTCTAGGCAAGAAAAATTAGAGGCAATTTTCCATATAACATGTCCGGAGATACAGTAGTTATACTAGGCTATTAGTCATAGGTGAATACCCCAAAAGAATTATTACACAAAATAAACAGAACTATTAGCCTAACCCTCTGTTGTATGTTGATTTAAGAAACATGAGGTAGCCAATCAATGAAAGAAGTGTAATCTTTTGAAAAAGCTGATGACTTATGGAAACTTCAGTTGATTAACCGCAAAGTTAATGATTTATTTTCTGCTTAATCATTTTAAACATCAAGATTCTTTTAGCTGTTCAAGGCCCTGCTTTCATATTTCCAGTCACTAAATTCTATGTGCATCTACACATTTCAATATTTCGGTTACTGTATATCAGGTCTTGTTCTTTGAAAGTAATGTATTTAGGACAGACTTAATTGCCGAGGAATAAAAGTTTTTGGAGATAATCATGTACTCACCATTATTTCCACAATTCACTTCCACAGGTATTTTATTTCAATTTTTGAATGTTACATTTTAAGAAAAATTAAAAAAAAACTTCAAGTTCAATAGATTGTTATGAGATATCTATCCCCATAAGCTTCATATGGAACTCTGGTGGCACAGTGGCTAAGAGCTCAACTGCTAACCAAAAGGTCAGCAGTTCGAATCCACCAGGCACTCCTTGGAACCCCAATGGGGCTTCTACTCTATCCTATGGGGTCTCTGTGAGTTGGAATCAACTCGACAGCAACAGGTTTGGGTTTTTTGGTCTAAGCTTCATACATTATTCCAAAAAATCACAAAATAAATTAGTATCACATCGTTTACTACTTGTCGCAAATATTATATAATTCACACTTAACAACTTATGACATTTACTAGTATGACATATCATTTACTGCTTATATTATTTATCAGTATTATATAATTTTCTACTTGTCTAGGAAACCCTGGTGGTGTAGTGGTTAAGAGCTATGGCTGCTAACTAACAGGTCGGCGGTTTGAATCCACCAGGCACTTCTTGGAAACTGTGGGGCAGTTTTACTCTGTCCTACAGGTTTGCTGTGCGTCGGAATCAGCTCGACGGCAACAGGTTTTCGTTTTTTTTTTCCTACTTTTCAATGAGTATTACATCATTTCCTTGTCATTAAGGGAGTGGTACAGACAATGTTCATTTAGGATATAAAATGTAAAAAATACTTTGAAGAAGAATGGGGAATAAATAATTCTTGGTAGACAGAACTGAGTGCTGTAGGAACACCATCCTTTTTTTAAAAATGTTATTTATTCTTAATTCTAGAACAGCTCATTCATAATAAAGCTGATATCAAAATATCAATAAAATAAATAAGCAGGATGTCTTAATATGAGCAATATAATGAGCGGCAACATAAATTCTGCAGCTTTCAGTTCATACTAGAATTTGACTAATTTAATAGTATAGTAGGATGAAGATGTGGAAACCCTGGGGCTGTAGTGCTTAAGAGCTATGGCTGCTAACCAAGAGGCTGGCAGTTCAAATCCACCAGGTGTTCCCTGGAAATCATTTTACTCTATCCTATAGGGTTGCTGTGAGCCAGAAATCAACTTTATGTCAATGGGTTTGTTTTTTTATTTTTCATGGAAGATGTAAACAAGCATAATATCTCCTTTCAAAGAAGTTATAATAAAGTGAGGCAATGTCATGTGTGTGTGTGTGTGTGTGTCTGTATGCATTTGTGCCTGAACCTGAGTCTTTTGTTTTCTCTGTGTGTATTTAGACAGCATATGTTGTCGTTGTTACCTGCAGTGGAGTCAGGCCCCCGAATTATGGTGACACCATTCACAACTGAACAAAATATTGTCTGGTCCTCTATGCCATCGTAAGTTGCAGATGTGACTAGTATCGTGATCTAAAAGGTTTCCATCTACTGATTTTCAGGACTGGGTCCCCAGACCCTTCTCCCTAGTCTGTCTTAGCAGAGAAGATGCACTGAGATCTGTTCAGCATCACAACAACGTGCAAACCTCCACTGACAGTTGGTGGCTGTGGACGAGGCGTGTCAGCTGGTAATTGAACTAGAGTCTCCCACATAGCGGATGAGAATCCTACCACCCAAATGCCACTGCATCCTAGATGCCATGTAGTAATTACTAAATTATAGTTACACTTATTAAATGTATACCCGATTGCCGTCCAAAAAAAAAAAAAAACCCAACCCATTGTGGCTGAGTTGATTCCGACTCATAGAGATCCTATATGACAGAGGAGAGCTGCCCCATAGGGTTTCCAAGGCTTCACGGAAGCAGACTGCCATGTCATTCTCCCACTGAGCGCCTAGTAGGTTCTAACTGCTGACCTTTGGGTTAGCACCTGAGCTCTTAACCACTGTGCCTCCAGGAAAATGAGGTTTTCAACTAAAATTACCTATTATTTTCTTTTTTATGTTTATATTCTAAAGCTGTGGCATTTATGACTTCAGTTGCAGTCTACGTTTGGAATAAAAATTGTTGAAATAACTGAGCAAACATACCTTTCCCTAACAGGATCAGATAATTGAGAAAACAAATAAAAAAGAAATCTGATAATATTCCCAAATTATTTTCCAGACGTTGATTAGTTAGTGGATATTTTTTATTTACCCATTTTAAAATTTAGCTTTAGAAAAAAGTCCCCAGTGGAAGACATGTCTGGAATTTATAATACTTTATGCAAAAAAGGAAGGGATATGAAGAACCTGTGGCAAAGTCTTGAAATATTTGGGGAGATGGTGGCTAATTGTTGTTGTTATTAGCTGCCTTGGGCCAATTCTGACTCATAGCAACCCCATGTGTGCAGAGTAGTACTGCTCCACAGGGTTTTCAAGGCTCTGAGCTTTCAGAAGCAGTTCCAAGGCACTTTTGGGTGGGATCAAACTGTCAACCTTTGAGTTAGTAGTCAGGTGCTTAACCTGAGGCTATTCTAATTTGTATGCACCGGAAATTTTTCATAATAAAAAATTTAAATGATTTGAGTTTAACTTAGGTGTCATTTAAATATCATTTGGGTATCTACCATCTGAAAAGTAATATATGCTAACAATAATTGAGATTTTACTCTATGCTACGTATGGTTTAGGAGCTCTGGTGGTGCAGCGGTTAAAAGGATGGACTGGTAACCAAAAGGTCTGCGGTTTGAACCCACCAGCCGCTCTGTGGGAGAAAGATATGGCAGGCTCCTTCCATAAAGATCATAGCCTTGGAAACCCTATGTGGGGTAGTTCTACTCTGTCGTATAGGGTCGCTATGAGTCAGAATAGACTCAATGGCAGTGAGTTTGGTTTGGTTTGGTAGGTACTGTTTCAAGTGAATTTACTTGTATAAATGAATTTAATCCTTACAACAATTCTATGGGTGAGGTACTCATATCACTCTTACTTTAGCAAATAGGAAGTGAGGTACTGAGTAGTCATGAAATTTGCCGGAGTGGTAGAGAAATTTGACAAGGTGAAGATTTGGACCTATGCAACCTAGCACCAGAACTTATCCTCTCAATCTCTAAAATATACAGGTACTCTTTTAAAGAATAAAACACAACAACCATTAAAAAGAAAAAAAGCACGATTCAAAGAGATTTACAGTTTAGTAGAGAAAATTAATAGAATACAAGATGAGAAACGCTAAGTGCCATAAGCGAGCCACATAAAACATTATGGAAAATTTTGTAAGAGATAAGTTACTTTAGGCTGCAAGTAAATCAAGAAGACTTCACAGGTTAATTAGCATTTGATATGTGGCTTGGAAATTGAAGGAAAGAGTCTTCCAGGTAGAGAAACCAACACTAGGGGTGGGGCATGAGGCGGGCACTGTAATTGTCTTAGTTCCAAATTAGATTTTCAGTAGTTATATATGGTCTATAAGGAAATGCATTTTTCTGCTTCATTTATTTGAGTGAAAAGTCAACTTAACAGGTGCAAAGGAGAAATATTAGTGGCATCCAATATCTTGGAATTAATGTAGTTTCCTGGTCATAAATCAGTACATACTGATTCAGAGAGGAGAAAGACTAAATCAGCCTAAAAAGACAGAATGACTCCTAGGTCAGTAAGACATGATTATAACCTTTCGAAGTTAATAATTTATTTGAAGAAATAGTGGAGATAAATCAGGAGGCAGGTAGATCTCTTAGGAAGGCTAGAAAAGTGAGTCAAGAATTGGGAGTATCCCTGTAATAAATGCACAGGTTAGATGGTACGTTGATTGGAATACCAATGTAATGTAAGGTACATTGTTTCTTCTACTAACTACAGGCCTGTGATAGATTATACTAATGTTCACACTTACTCACTTCCTTCATTTCCTAGTTAGGTGGAATACCACATGCATTCCTGCACCTTTGAATTTGGGTTTGGCCATGTGACTTACTTCAACCAATGGGATATGAGCAGGTGTGGCACGCTACACTTGAGCACAAATTTTTAGAAGCGTAGCAATTTTCCACTGCTCTTTTCTATCACTTTTGCTCTCTGGCACAAAAATAACAAGCCTCCGATTGAGAAAGCTTAAATGAGCAGTGAAAATAGGCCCATAAGAAATCCACAGCCTCTGAGGTTTTGGTGTTGCTTCTGCTTCAAAAGATGGCTAATGCAATCTCAGTTTGGGCAATATTTATATTATCCTGGCTGGAATACAGTCAACATAAAATGAAGCTTATCATTTATTTTCTTTGATAACTCTTCACGATGAAATCTCATAGTTAAAATTTGAATTCCTGTGTAATATGCAATACTAATATTTAATTTAATATTTAATCCTGCTGAGAGTCACATATAATATCATTGATTCAATTTATTAGCAAATATTTATTAAGTGACTAATATGTGAATGTGGTGTTTCTGAATTAATGATTTGGTACTTCCATTTTATATGTAACACAAAAAAGTATAATTAACACAAAACTGTTTAGTTTATTTATGTTGTTGTTCTCAGGTGCTGTTGGGTCAGTTCTGACTCACAGCGACCTTATGCACAATAGAACAAAACACGACCTGGTCCTGTGCCATCCTCACAGTTGTTGCTATGCTTGAGCCCAATCGTTGTAGCCACTGTGTCAGCCCATCTTGTTGAGGGCCTTCCTCTCTTTCTCTGACCCTCTGCTTTACCAAGCATGATGTCCTTTTCCAGGGACTGATCCCTCCTGATAAGATGTCCAAAGTACTTGAGAGGCGGTCTCACCATCCTCACCTCTTAAGGAGCGTTCAGACTGTACTTCTTTTAGACAGATTTGTTCATTTCTCTAGCAATCCATGGCATATTCAACATTCTTCTCCAACACCATAACACAAAGGTGTCGATTCTTCTTTGGTCTTCCTTATTCATTGTCCAGCTTTCCCATATGTTTGAGGCAATTGAAAATACAATGGCTTGGGCTAGGCGCACCTTAGTCCTCAAGGTGACCTCTTTGCTATTTAACACTTTAAAGAGGTCTTTTCGAGCAGGTTTGTGTAATGCAATATGTCCTTTGCTTTCTTGACTGCTGCTTACATGCATGTTGATTGTGGATCCAAGTAAAATGAAATCCTTGACAACCTCAATCTTTTCTCTGTTTATTATGATGTTGCCTATTGGTTCACTCGGGAAAACTTGTTTTCTTTATGTTGAAGTGTAATCCATACTGAAGGCTGTATGCATGTAGCCTTTGATCTTCATCAGTAAGTGCTTCAAGTCAGCTTCCAGCAATCAAGGTTGTGTCATCTGCGTATTGCAGGTTGTTACTTAGACTTCCTCCAATACTGATGCCACGTTCTTCTACACATAGTGCAGCTTCTTGAATTATTTGATCTATATACAGATTGAGTCAGCATGGAGAAAAGATACACCCTGATGCACACCCTTCCTGGTATTAAGCCCCACAATATCCGTTTGTTCTGTTCGAACAACTGCCTCTTGATCTATATATAGATTCCGCAGAAGCACAATTAAGTGTTCTGGAATTCCCATTCTTTGCAATGTTATTCATAATTTGTTATTATCCACACGATTGAATGCCTTTGCATAGTCAATAAAACAGAGGTAAACATCTTCCTAGTATCCTCTGCTTTCAGCCAAGATCTATCTGACTTCAGCAATGATATCTCTAGTTCCATATTCTGTTTTGAATGTGGCTTGAATTTCTGGCAGTTCCCTGGGGATATAGTGCTGCAACCACTAAAGAATTATCTTTAGCCAAATTTTACTTGCGTGTAATATTAATGATATTGTTCAAATATTCCCAAAATCTGTTGGATCAATTTTTTTTTTTTTTTGGAATGTGCACAAATATGGATCTCTTCCAGTCTGTTGGCCAGGTAGCTGTCTTGCAAATTTCTTGGCATAGATGAGTGAGCACTTCCAGTGCTGCATCAGTTTGTTGAAACATCTCAGTTGGTATTCTGTTAGGTCCTGGAGCCTTGTTTTTTGCCAATGCCTTCAGTGCAACTTGGATTCCTTCCTTCAGTACCATCAGTCCAATCCCTGTCTGAAGAGTTGCCTTTGGGAATGGTTCCTGTCTTGGGCTAACAGAAGGTCTGAGGACCATGACCTCTGGGGTCCTTCTAGTCTCAGTCAGACCATTAAATCCGGTCTTTTTACAAGAATTTGGGGTCTGCATCCTACTGCTCTCCTGCTCCCTCAGGGGTTCTCAGTTGTGTTCCCTGTCAGAGCAGTCATCGGTTGTAGCTGGGCACCAACTAGTTCTTCTGATCTCAGGCTAATGTAGTCTCTAGTTTATGTGACCATTTCTGTCTTTTGGGCTCATAATTACCTTGTGTCTTTGGTGTTCTTCATTCTCCTTTGCTCCAGGTGGGTTGAGACCAATTGATGCATCTTAGATGGCCACTTGCTAGCATTTAAGACTCTCCAAAGTGGGATGCAGAATGTTTTCTTAATGGATTTTATTATGCCAGTTGACTTAGATGTCCCCTGAAACCATGGTCCCCAAACCCCCACCCCTGCTATGCTGGCCTTCGAAGCATTCAGTTTATTCAGGGAACTTCTTTGCTTTTGGTTTAGTCTAGTTGTACTTACCTCTCCTGTATTGTGTGTTGTCTTCCCTTCACCTAATATAGTTTCTTATCTACTATTTAACTAGTGAAAATCCCTCTTCCTCCTTCCGTCCCTCCCCATTCTCATAACCATCAAAGAATATTTTCTTTTCTATTTAAACTATTTCTTCAGTTCTGATAATAGTGGTCTCACAATATTGGTCCTTTTGCAACTGACTACTTTCACTCAGAATAATGGCTTCCAGATTCCTCCATGTTATGAAATGTTTCACAGATTCATCGTCGTTCTTTATCTATGTGTCGTATTCCATTGTGTGAATATACCATAATTTATCCATTCTTCCGTTGATGGTCACATTGATTGCTTCCATCCTTTTGCTATTGTAAACAGTGCTGCAATGAACATGGATGTGCATATATCTGTTCATGTAAAGGCTCTTATTTCTCTAGGATATATTCCAAGGAGTGGCATTGCTGGATCGTATGGTAGTTCTATTTTTAACTTTTTAAGGAAGCTCCAAATCAGTTTCCAAAGTGGTTGTACCATTTTACATTCCCACCAGCAGTGTATAAGTGTTCCGGTCTCTCCAAAACCTCTCCAACATTTATTATTTTGTGCTTTTTGGATTAATGTTAGCCTTATTGGAGTGAGTTGGAATCTCATTGTAGTTTTGATTTGCATTTCTGTAATGGCTAACGATCATGAGCATTTCCTCATGTAATTATTAGCCTCCTGAATGTCTTCCTTGGTGAAGTGCTTTTTCATATCTTTTGCCCATTTATTAAGTGGGTTATTTGTCTTTTTGTTTTTGAGGCTTTGTAGTATGTAATAGATTTTAGAGATTAGACCCTGACTGGATATGTCTTAGCTTAGTTGCGTTATCACCCATCTCATTTCATATTTGGGTTATTTTCTTTGTCTCCTGCTTTTCTTTTGTTAGTGTAGCCAATGGTTTATCAATTTTGTTGATCTTTTCAGAGAGCCAGCTCTTGGTCTTGTTACTCTTTCAATTGTTTTTCTATTTTCTATTTCATTTAATTCTGCCCTAATTTTCATCATTTGCTTTCTTCTGGTGCCCGAGGGCTTCTTTTGCTGCTCTCTTTCTATTTGTTCAAGTTGTTGAGTTAAAGTTTTGATTTTGGCCCTTTCTTCTTTTTGGATGTGTGCGTTTATTGCTATGAATTGACCTCTGAGCACTGTTTTTACTGAGTCGCAAAGATTCTGGATGGATATTTTTTTGTTCTCATTTGATTCTGCGAATTTCTTTATTCTGTCCTTAGTTTCTTCTATAACCAAGTGTTTTTGAGCAAGGTGTTGTTCAGTTTCCACGTCTGGTTTCCTTTTTTTCCTTGCTTTTTTTCTTATTGTTTTCTACTTTTATGTCTTTATGGTAAGAATAGATGCTTTGTAATATTTTGATGATTTGGATCCTGTTAAGGCTTCTTTTGTGACGTAACAAGTGGTCTATTCTGGAGAATGTTCCGTGTGCATTGGGAAAGAAAGTATACTTGGCTGCTGTTGGGTGGAGCATTCTGTATATGTCCATGAGATCAAGTTGATTGATTAAGGCATTTAGATCTTCCATGTCTTTATTGAGCTTCTTTCTGGATGTTCAGTCCTTCACAAAAAGTGGTGTGTTGAAGTCTCCTACTATTATTGTGAAGCTGCCTATCTCTCTTTTCAATGCTGTTAGAGTTTGTTTTATGTATTTTGGAGCCCTGTTGTTGGGTGTGTAAATATTTATTATAGTTATGTCCTCCTGGTGTATTGACCCTTTAATCATTGTATAGTGTCTTTCCTTATCATTTGTGGTGGCTTTTACTTTAAAGTCTATTTTGTCAGAGATTGATATTGCCACTCCTGCTCTTTTTTGACTTTTGTATGCTTGATATATTTTTTTCCACCCTTTGAGTTTTAGTTTGTTTGTGTGTAAGGTGTGTCTCTTGTAGGCAGCATATAGATGGATTGTGTTTTTTTAATCTATTCTGCTGCTCTCTTTGTTGATGCATTTAGTCTATTTACATTCAGTGTAATTATTGATAGGTATGAGTTTAGTGCTGTCATTTTGATCTCTTTTGTTTTGTTTTGCTCAATATTCTGTTCTGAGTCATTTTTCTTTATGTATTTTCTTTTCCTCTTTTTCACTGTTGTTTTTGTATTTCTTGAGTCTTTATGTTTTTCTTGTTTTTTTATTTTGATGTGTAGAATTGTTAGTTTCCTTTGTGGTTATCTCTTAATATTTGCCTCTATTTTTCTAAGTTTAAGCCAATCTTTTGTTTCTTTATATCACCTTGACTTCCTCTTCTTGTGAAAGATCTATGACTATTTTTCTGTCCCTCTTTTTTGTTTTAATGTTGTCATCTTTTACATGGTAATGTCTCTGTTTCCATATTTTCAGTGTTTCAGCTCTGATTTATTTTTGTGACTTCCTTATCTGGGTTCATATCTGATTGCTCTGTCCTGTGTTTTAGTCTTGAGTTCTTATCTGATGTTATTGATTTTCCTAACCTGAGGACTCCTATATTCTTAATTTTTAGAAAGTATCTAATGGGATCCAAATACCATAGCAATTCAACACCCACAATCATTTACTTAAAATTATACAATAAGATCTAGTTTAACAGTTGAATATTTTGCAGTATTATTCTATGTCTCTGAACTTCTATTTTCATTTCACTTTATAGAAAGTTATCATGATGTAACTTATGTTTGAATATTTTTGGTGGCATAGTGGTTAAGTGCTATGGCTGCTAACCAAAGGGTTGGCAGTTCGAATCCACCAGGCACTCCTTGGAAACTCTATGGGGCAGTTCTACTCTGTCCTATAGGGTTGCTATGAGTCTGAATTGACTCGACGGCACTGGGTGGTGTATCATATATTTATAAATCAAATTATGTTTAAACATTTATTTTTTCTCTAATCCTGTCTTGCAAATATTGCAATTTTCATTTAAATCTGTTAGTCACTGACTCACTTCCATGAATATTCCTTTTTTCATAAATATCTTTTTTGAAGTATGAGTTATCTATTATTAACTGCATCCATTTAAAATGCAGTATTTGATAAATTTTGAAAGTGTATACACCTGTGAAACCAACACCATACTCAATATCAGAACAATTTCATTACTCACAAACATTTTCTCATGTCCCTTTGTAGTCTACTCTTTCCTGTACACCATGACCCAGGCAACCACTGATCTTTTTCTGTAATTATGGATTAGCTTGCATTTTCTAGAATTTCATACAAATGGAACAATACAATATATACTCTTTTTTGTCTCATTTCTTTCAGCATAATATTTTTGAGTTCCATTTGTTGTGTGTATCTAGAATTCTTTCTTGTTGAAGCTAAGTAATATTCCGTTGTATGGATATACCATGTATTTTTAATCCATTTATGCATTGATGGTCATTTGGCTGTTATAAATAAAGATGCTTTCATCATTTACACACCCATCTTTATATGAATATATATTTTCATTTTACTGGGCAGTTTGGTAAGAGTATTATTAACATTTAAAGACACTGCCAACAAAGTTTCCATAGTGGTTGTAACACTTTCCATTTCCA
Organism: Loxodonta africana; assembly: GCF_030014295.1. Classification (NCBI taxonomy): domain Eukaryota; kingdom Metazoa; phylum Chordata; class Mammalia; order Proboscidea; family Elephantidae; genus Loxodonta; species Loxodonta africana. The sequence continues at coordinate 19,831,275 of NC_087362.1, forward strand.
CCAGCTATGTGTGAGTTTCAATCGCTCCAGATCTTTGACAACACATAGTGTTATCAGTCTTTTATATTTTAATCAGTCTAATTTTTATGTAGTTGCATCACATTGTGAATCTAACTTGCAATTCCATTGTGATTAATAATGTAACGCATCTTTCCAAATGTTAAATGGCCATTTTTATGCCTTATTGTATAAATTGTTAAAATTTTTAATTCATTTTTAATTGAGATGTTTTATTTTGTATTATAGGAGTTTTTTACAGATTCTTGATATACACCCTTTATCTGCTGATTTGCAAATACTTTCAATCAGTGGCTTGTTTTTATTTTTGAAATATCTCGTGAATAGGAAAATGTTTTTCTTTGTTTCCTTTTAATTATTATGAAGGCTAATTAATATACATTTTTTATACTTCATGCTTTCTGTGTTATATCTGAAAAATTTTCTCCTACTCCAAGGTTTTTGCTCTAGAAGTTAATTGTTACAACTTTTACAAGATCTGTGATCAGTTTTAGTTATGTTATGTTTTGTATGGTATGATGTAACAGTAGAGTTTCATCTATTTCCCCCATAGAGATTATCCAGTTGTTACAACCCTGTTTGTTCAAGACATTTTCCTTTACCCGTTGCTTTATCTTGGCATCTTAGTAAAAATGCATCTAACTGTATACTTGTGGATCTATTTCTGGACTCTTTATTATGTTTCATTGATCTGAATGTCTTTGTTTTCCCCAACACCACACTGTCTTAATTACTTAATTACTATAGCTCTATTATAAAGGTGGAAGTTAAATAATGTAATTTCTTCAACTTTGTTGTTTCCACCTCCACTTTCTCTTCTTCTACTTCTTCTCTTTCTCCTCAGTTTTTTCTGAAAATATTTCCATTAGCCCCAAAACATGTTATAGCAATTCTCATTTTAAGAAGCAAACAACCAACCAACTAAACATAAAGCTTCTCTGACTCTACATTTTCCTCCAGTTAGTTCAATCTAGTACCTCTGTTTTTCTTTATAGAGAAAGCTTCTTGAGTTATCTATACACTCTCTCTCCATTTCTACTATTTCTACTTTATCTGATTTCTTTTAGGTTTTTCCCCACTACACTGAAATCACTCATCACAAATGGTGGGCATCTTTTTAAATAATGGCTCACTCTCTGTTTTCATCTTAATTGGTAGTTCTCTTATTCTTCCTTGTTACTTTGCTTCACTTTTGGAACACCACACCGTCTTGGCTTTACTCTGACTTCATTGTTTGCACTTTTTTTGTATCCTTTAAAATAAATTCCTTTGATTTCAAACTTTCAAATTTTTGAATATCCCAGATGTGATGCAGAGAATTACAAAATAGGACCCTTATAGCCACACATGGTCTTGTGACTTCTACAGAATTATTTGGTGGTACTATGCAAATAAGGTGCTTGTGGCCCACCAAGGGGATTGGACAGCAATGGTAATAATGCAAATAAGGTGCACGGCACCATTGTGGGGGTGGAATCATGCAAATAAGGTGTATGAAACCCTAACAAGGTGATTGGTTAGTTTTGCCATTCCACTAGGCTTAAAATGAGCCATCCCAGAGGCAGAAAGGGGGGGGACCTCACTACCACCAGGAAGAGACAGTGAAGCTCGTTCTTTGGGCCTGGGGTCCCTATGCTGAGAACCTCCTAGACCCAGGAGGCAAAGAGAGTTCTAACACTGGAGATGGCAAGAAGTGGAAGCAAACCTAGCAGAATCCAGTGGCAGAGAAATGGCAGCAGCAGAACCAGGAAACTGACACTTCTCAGCCCACCAAGAGAGGCAGTTACAGTGGGTGTGCTGTCCCACAGAATGAGAAAGCTCAACATCTTACTGAGCTGAAAGAGCTTTGTTACACTTCTCTAGCAGGGCAAAGGCCAGGCCCAGGGTTGACAGCCAAGAGCCAAGGGTCGAGGGCAGAGCCTGCCCTGAGGAGGCCAAAAGGAGCCTGTCCTGAGAGGGTCTACAGGAGCCTGTCATTGGAGCTGAGAGAAGCCCTGCATTACCGAGAGGAGCTGAAAGAGCTGTCCAGCATTGAAGAAGGGAGACTTCATCTACATGTTTGATCCTGAGTTATAACCTGGTACCCCTTGCCATTGAGTTGATTCTGACTCATAGTGACCATATAGGACAGAGAAGAACTGCTTCATAGAGTTTCCAAGGCTGTAATCTTTACAGAAGCAGACTCCCACATTTTTCTTCCATGGAGTGGCTGGTGGGTTTGAATCTCCGACCTTTATTTTAGCAGCCAAGCTCTTAACCACTGTGCAACTTCCCTAATAAACCCCGTAACCTTGAGTATTGTCTTTGAGTTCTGCGTGGCCATTGCAACAAATTGTTGAACCCAGCAGAGAAGTAGAGAGTGCCATGGGAAGGATGACTGGTGCCAGAATTGGTAAAAAAAAAGGTTGGAAGGTGGAGGTATGTCTGGCATCTACCTCACAGGAATCAGCTTTGGGCTATGCTGATGATCTTGATTTTCCTCTCCCCTTGTGAAGTTAGAGGAGGTTCAGATGCCCCCACCACACCATTATTGTACCAGGGATCACTCTGTTTGTTTTCTGTTTCTTTGTAAACATCTATTCTAAGACATCACATTTAATTCCTGGCTTTAAAACCATTTATATACTGATGAATGCTAATTTTGTATCTTGCCTCTGAGCTCCAAAATGTTTGTTGAATACTTTCATTTGGATGCCCAAAAATGCAGGATAAATATAGATTTTTTCCCACACTACCCACTGACCTGCTCCTTCATGTCAGTAAATGCCACCACCATTCATTTAGTTGCTTAAGCCAAAAACCTGGACACCTGTCTTCCCTTACTCCCTACACTGAATCATCAACAATCTCTGTTGATTCTTTTCTTCACAATGTGTCCTGAAACTGATCCCTTTTCATCATTTCCACTGCATCCATCTTAATCCAAGCAGAGACTTCTTTGTATCCTTGCAGGACTTCTTTGACAGCTTGCCACACTAAGGACTATCCTCCACACAAGAACCGGAATGAATCAGATGCATTGCTCATCTGTTTAAAATCTTTCGGAGACTTTCGTCAACACTTCAAATAAAATCCAAATTTCTTCCCAAGACAAACAAGGCCTTACATGATCTGGCCCTGGTTGTGTTTCTGCCCTCTTCCCCAACAACTTTTCCCATGGCTTGTTCTACACGAAAACCCAAACCTGTTGTCATCGAGTTGATTCTGACTCATGGAGATTCCGTGAGTTAGAGTAGAAGTGCTCCGTAGGGTTTTCTTAGCTGTAATCCATATGGAAGCAGATCACCAGGTCTTTCATCTGTGGCGTCCCTGGGTGGGTTCAAACAGTCAACCTTTAGGTTAATAGCCAAGAACAAACCATTTGTGCCACCAAGGGACTAAATATCACTACATGGCATTTACTAAAAATCTTAACACTTGCCACTTACACTTGCTTTTTATTTACGTAACCTCCCCTACCACCTTATTTCAGCAAGAATGTCTCTTTCTTCTCATTTAGACTTCTGCTTCTATATTATTTTGTTATAAATACTTTACCTAGCCACTTTTTTAATAGACCCTTCCACTTACAGCACTGTCTATACCTTCATTCTGTCTTATTTTCCTCATTTCACTAGCTCAAGTTATATTTTTTCGTTTATTTTGGGGATATGTCTCTACCACTGAAATGTAAACTCTATGAAGATAGAAAATTTCTTGGTCTTGTTCATAATTACAGTACATAAAATAGTATATAAAATATAAAAAAGCATTCAACAATTTTTTTTTCTGAGTAAATGAATTTGGCTTTCTAAGATTTTGGAGCTGAAGGCAAAATGATGAACCATGCTTATGGGGTCATTAGGCTTCCCTCAGTGACCATACTCTATGGCAATTCTCTCAACCTTTAATATGCGTATAGAGCATCTGCTAGTTTAAGAACCACTGTTCTATGTCACCATGCTACATGTACTTTTTCTCTGAATTTCTTTTCCTGGAACTTCAAACATTTTTATTATTCATCACCCTAGTTAGCGGTCTCTGTAATTTCACTTTTTATATACTTCAAGATCATTCCAAAGTAAAATAGCAAAAATTATCTTCCTTGAATTACATTCTAACAACAGATTTTTTATAGCACACACCATACTTGTCCTACTCAAAATACCACTATTATTTGTTAAAGATTGCTGGAGAGAATCAACGTTGAAATTTGAAGCAATCCATCAGGTAGATAGATGCACAGACAACGTGCAATAGATAATCAGGTTGTGGGTAAATGAACAAAATATGCTTTGAAAGGTGATCTTTATTCCACACTTTGCGCATATTCTGAAATTCTGAAGTCCGTTTACTGCCCATTCTAATTGGAAATTTGCACTCTTTCCTTTTTTGTAGCAATGGAAGTCATAAATAAAAATAAAAATAAAATTTTATTATTAATTATTTTTCAAATCATATTTCCAAAGCCTTGTAGAAGAAATTAAAAGTCACAGAAAAAAAGAAACTTACTATAGAATTATTTTCATTACTTTTGAAAATTACATTCTAGCATACAGTCATGTACATGAATTTGAAACAAAGTTCACATTTCCGGACTAATAATTTTCATATATTTCACAGGGATTAGAAGTCAGGGAAGCATTAACATTAAAGAAGAAATATTTGTGCAGCTACATTGGTTTCATCTGAAATTATTATTAAAGGTACAATATATTATATATCAAGTGCTTTGTGGTTATATTTATCTCTTGGTTTATAAACACGTTTTCTTTTGTCTGGAAATAAACTGTATATCATACATCTTACTCACCTTTTACATGATTAATCCAGTAATACAGAAGAATGATATTCTCAAGGAGCCAGTGTGGCTGGAACTAGAGTCTTAAACTTGATTAAGCTTCCCTTGAATCAGTAAATAAAATTCATATTGTATAATGAAAAAATTCTGTTTTTAACATATACATATGCTAATATTATCCTTCAAAATGACAAATACATTTTTAGTTAAATAAGTGATTCCATTATAATATGTAACTATAAAGAAACTTAAAGAAAAACAACACATTAAAAATTTATATATTCAAGTATGCACTGTCTTTTACCTTGGGAGATTATACATTAACTACTGTAATGACCCACCACGTGTCTGTCCGTTTGTCATACTGTGGTTGCTAGTGTGTTGCTGTGATCCTGGAAGCTTTGCTGCCAGTATTTCAAATACCAGCAGGTTCACCCTTGGTGGACAAGTTTCCAGACTAAGACTGACTAGGAAGAAGGACCTGGCAGTCTACTTCTGAAAAACTTGGTGAACGAAAACCTTATGACCCTCAAGAAAATGGATTGACACAATGGCTGCAACAATAGGCTGAAGCATAACAATTGTGAGGATGGTGCAGGATCTGGCAGTGTTTCGTTGCGTTGTACATAGGGTCGGTATAAGTCGGAACTGACTTGATGGCACCTAACAACAACAACAATTCTGCAATGATGCCATTGCTCCAGTGATAAATGATATTATTTTTAAATATTTAATGTGCCAGCTCTATTTGAAACACTTTAAGTGATTTAATTTATTTGTGAAGACAACCCTGTGAGGTAGGATTATTATTACTCAATGATACAAGTGGAAGTTGCACGTACTGAAAATTATGTTCAGATGATTGAAAGAACTCATTAGACTCTATAGAGCATACTCATTTAAAACTTTTAATAAAGGTAAAGAACACTGTGCAGCAGGAGAAAGGGAAGGTAGACAAACACCAGGGCCCTGCTTATCAAGGCCTTCTCATTTGCACAGGACATATCTCATCTTCAGACTGAACTATCATCTGTGCAATAAATTTGTTCTGGGAAACCTTTCTAAAAGTTTCCCATGGAATATTTTATGCCCCTCTGATTATGTAGACAAGCCAGGGTGCATAGTCAGTAGTAAGAGGTAATGGTGTTAATTTGGAAGTTATCGAGGAGGTTATTTTCATAGGCACCAGCATGATGCATTTTGATATCTACCCTTCAATTTCACAACAATTCCAAAACATAGTGCCATATACCAGGGTTTCTTCATCTTCCAGTCATTTAAAACTCATTTTTGGAGCATATTACTCATCCATTACCTAATACTCAAGAATTGGCAAAAGTCATTTTTGCTATTATCTAGTTCCTCTGATGCCATGGGAAAACACCATACTTAATCCCACCCATTGTAGAAGTTTATCTTTTACTTCTTCAGTTAAAGTGACAACATCAATCCATCAACAGTGTGGTTGCTTTCTAGAATGAGTGCTAGCCAGGCTTCCATACTTGAGCACCATCGATATATATGAATCATCCTGCTTCTTTGACATCCTTAGATAACTTGTCATGAGGTGGAGGGGGGACATTCGTTTATGTTCCATGTAAATCCACCAAGTGATCTGATATAGCAGCTAAAGGATGGCAGCCTTCTGTTTATAAATATGATGAGAACCCCTAGTGGGCCCCCATGGCAGGTTTTTGAATTTACCCTTTTCATTTAGTGAGAAGCTTCTCTGCATTTTGCTCCAAGTTGGAATGATGATCTGACATAACTTAAGACAGGATGAGTATTTCAGGCCTCAAAATAAGTTTATGTTGTTTTGTAATAGGAGCAATTTCAACTAAAGCCCAATAACAACAACAAGCCAAGAACTGACTTCAGATGGTCTGTAACTTGAAGTTGTGTCAGGCTACATTCTAGTCTAAAGTGGTAGCAGTTGCCATTATATGGCAGTCATGGGCTCTTGTGAAAGGCTTCAGTCACCATGAAATTATAGTATCGTTTGAGCACAGAGGTAGTAAAGCCACCAAAGTCTTGATTGTGCTACGGTTCTTTAAAGTTCTGAAAGAGAAAACAAAAAACAAAAAACAAACTATTGTTGTTTAAAGCCCTATTGAAGTCTATTTTTTTTGCTTAATAATTTTGTGAATTAGGGCTAATAAATTTTTCAGATACTATATGAGATTTCTCGAGAAACCAAACAAACCAATCTTTGTGCTACTTGTTAAGGTTTTGGGGTTGACAGAGACAGTAACTTGATTTTCTAAGAGTCGTTCTAGTCACCCTACCTGAGGGATGCCTAGGAATTTTATGGTTTTTGCTGGGCCCTGTGCTTTAGCTGGGTTCATCCGCCATTCTTTGGGGGTCAAAAGATTAACAAGCATTTGTAACTCAGTTTTAGCTTAGTGTTCGGATTGCGATGTCTACATTATATCATTAATAAAACGAATAATAGCACTTTCCAACTGAATCAAGACAAAGTCTCTTCTCATCAGGTTATGGCAATAAACATAAGTATTTAAATCTTTGTGAGAGCTCAGTCAGTGTGTATTGGGGTCCGTCCCTCACAAATGCAAACTGGCTTTGGATTTCTCCTTAAGTAGAAATGGAAAAGAAAGATTAGCCAAACTGATGACAGAACATACCAATCTCCTTAGCTTGTTGCATGGCTTGGAGAGTCGATGCCATATTGTGCACTATTAATATCATGGAGGTTATTATTTATTTATTAAGACTTGTATAATGTACAATCTCCGGAATTCATCAGCTTTTCTCACATGCCGTACTGGACTATTAAACAAGGCATAATTAAACAAGAAATTTGTGGGTATTGATATATCTGGATCTAACAGATCGAAAACTAAAACCAAAGTTTTCCTATGCACCCCAGTTATCCTACCCTAAAAAAAAAAAACCTGAAAGCCTAGTCTAACTTAATTATTTTAAATTAGTCTCTTGAGTGGGCTTAGGAAATTATAAATGTTCCCATCTAGCATGCTTGGTTAAAAGGGGATGAAGAACAGATCTGCGTGACAATCTTTTCCTCAGTAGTTTGGGTAAGGAAAGAGTCCTCACTCAAACATCACATCCATTCCAATTATACATTCAGGTGGGGATGGGACAAGAACCTTTCATAAATTTTGCTCATACGGTCCTGTTAAGCTACACTTTTACCTGCTGTCCCTATAATTTGCCTCACCATGTCTCTTTAATTTAATTATATTGTCTGTTAAACTTCATTAGCAGGCTTCAGTGTGTTACACTGGGTGCCAAATAGTTCCTTCACCACTCTTAGGCCGTGTTTTCCATACTAATGCATAGCAACCCACACCTTAGCCCTCCTGTCATCCAGAGTCATAACCTTCTCCTTTGCTCCACACAGTTTTCATTTGCTTTGGCTCTTAGGGAATTATATATTCCTCCTTGTATATTCAGATTAAAAAAAAGAATTCGTCAAGGCTAAGAAAAATTGAGCAAATCTGTTGTAGTCCCTTCACAGTTTGAGAAATTGGCAGGGCAGCCAGACCAGCTAATTTTGTGTAGAAATTCATTGAAATTTTAGTAATTAGTCCATCTCTTACTTTTCAGGCTATTTTAAATCAACCTTCTGAACACTTACATTTAGTCTAATTTTGGGTTTTTTTTTTAAATTATTCCTTTTTTTCCCTATTTCCTTTCTTTGAATAATCTTAATCATAGCCCCATCATTAACTTCCGTTTTTAGAAGTTGGATAAGGAGTTTCCCTCACCTCATCTTGCCCCAATGACAATAAAGTCATAAAGTCATATAAGGGTTCAAGGAGTTAGAGCCCAATGTATCCCAGCAACACTTGGCCAAAAGTATAACATTAGGAGAAAATTTAGAATCATTACAGCCAATCAAAACTTACCTTCTCATTATTTCAGCAGCCTCAGAAGAAGTATTCCGTTTGATATCTAAGAGTGGAATTGGATAATTCTTCTTCTCAGGATTTGTTTTCTATACTCTTGTCTTTATACAGCTTAACAGGTTGGGATTTGGCCCCTCTATCTTGATGGCAATGGGTTATCCACATTTTGGGGCCCTGGCGGTGCAGTGGTTAAAAGCTTGGCTGCTAACAAAAAGGTTGGCAGTTCGAATCCACCAGCTGCTCCACGGATACCCTATGGGGCAGTTCTCCTCTGTCCTATAGGGTCGTTATGGACCAAGTGGCTGGTGGGTTCAAACTGTCAATCTTTTAGTTAGCAGCTGAGTACTTAACCACTGTACCAGCAGGGCTTCTAACAAAACAACAATGCAAGAGAAATAGCTTTTTGTTGTCCCATGTACAACAACCATTTCAGATGAGGTTCACAAGTGAATTTGTGACAACAGTCTAGAAAGTAGTGTAGCTATTTAACTGAATACCCTTGTGTTTCCATAGTCTCTTAATTTCCTTTCCCTGTGACTTGAGTAATCTTTTAGTGATTCCTGTTCATACAGGGACCATGTTTTGATAAAACAGTTATCTTCCCACTTACCCTTCTGCATTCAGTCTGAATCACATTCTGTATTGCTGCAGCCCTGGAAGCCACAAGCTACTTCTCTGTTGCTTTCATTTTCACTAGAACAGAGAGAAGCTGCCATGGCACAGTATTCCAGACAGACTCCTCCTTTTGAATTTCTTTTGTTATCCATTTAGCTGTCTCCCCCATTCCTGGATCTACTTCTCCATCTTCTTCTGATAGCCATTGCCTTACAAAAATGGTTGTAACATTTGTGCAACCTGACCCCAACGATGGGCAAGAAGTCTTTCTAGTAAAAATGGTTCCTCACCTTCCATTTATAATTGTCCCAAACAAAGCCTTCACTATTATTTAAATGTTAGGGTCATTGGTCACTTCGAAACTCCAGGCAAATGCTTCAACTGCACAGATGAAAACAGGTAAGATAATTGAAAGATCTCACAAGATTACACAGAACATACGCATTCAAGATTTTAATATAGGCAAGGGCACAGCATTGGAAAGAGAGTACCAGGCAGTATCAAGGGCCTGGAGAGATTTATAGGACTAGTTTCTCCAAGTCCTTCTCATTTCCACAGGGCACGCTTTGTCTCAGGTTGAACCACCAAGATTTGGATGATAAATCTTGTTTTGAGGAGTTCCCTAAAAGCTTCCAGTGGGATTTTTTTGATGTGTCTGTTCACTTAACGAAGACTGTCTAACCAATAATAACAGGTGCAAGCCATCAATAGCTAACTTTTCTTGGTGCCACCAGGGGAATTTTGATCTTTAAACAACACATTATAATTAGTTATAACACCCACTGCCCTTACCTTGACCAAGACTCAGTTCCAGAATTACAGTAGACCCTGGAGATAAACATAGAAGTATCTCAGTTCAGTTGTAAAATAACTATTTTACACAGGAATGCTGAGACACAAAGGCTAGGCCAAAGTTTACACAGCTAATAGGTAGAGCAGGGATTTGAACCTAAGCATTCTGGCTCTGAGGGCCTACACTAAGCTCCAAGTCCTTGAAAGCATTTCCGTAGTACTTTGGAATTGCTTTTAAAGTAATTCAGAGCCTCAGAAGACAAAAGTCACTAGACTAACAGCTACTTTTGAATAAGAACCCCTTCTTAGTTTTCTTCAAATGCTGAGCCCCTAGTACAGTGTCTAGTCCATTGTAGGTAATTAATGTTTATTTAAATTAATTGAAATAAATCTGAATAAAAAAATCTGAATACATTATTTTTAATGACACTTTATGGAACACATATATCCAACTGGGAAACCCTGGTTGTGTAGTGGTTAAGTGCTATGGCTGCTAACCAAAAGGTTGCCAGTTCGAATCTGCCAGGCACTCCTTGGAAACTCTACAGGGCAGTTCTACGCTGTTCTGTAGGGTCACTATGAGTCGGAGTCGACTCAATGGCGGTGGGTTTGGTTTTTTTTTGATATCCAACTAAAGACTTCCAATCTGGCTTAACTAGTCATGGAAAAAGAAAAAATATATATATATAAAATAGTTTATACTCTGGGGCCAATTTCATTTCCAAAATTCAGTTAAGTTATGAAGCATTCAATTGACCAATTTTTTTTTTTTTAGAAAATGGAGCTTCTTACTGCACAATCCTGGAGGCCCTGTTTATCGCACAGGCTACCTATGTGACTCTAAGATAGTTTTAATTTCGAGCTGTAGAATTCAATAACCCAGTGTTTTACAGACCAAAAAAAAAAAAAAAGTTATAATGCAAATATGTGCTTATGATTTGATTTGTAATTTTAAATTTATTTCAGAACTTGATAGGAAACATACTACAAATGTAAGCAAACTATATTAATTTTGGCAGATGAACATATAATTGTTCAAATACTTATTAGGTATTTATTACCTGTGCTATTGTGGTAGATTCTTTGCCACATTTTTAAATGATAGAGAGACTTATTATCTGAGCATTTACAATGTAACATAAAATGTAATAATATATATATTGATTTATATATGTACCAAAAAAAAAAAAAACAAAAAAACTAAACCCAGTGCTGTCGAGTCGATTCTGACTCATAGCGACCCTATAGGACACAGTAGAACTGCCCCATAGAGTTTCCAAGGAGTGCCTGGCGGATTCAAACTGCTGACCCTTTGGTTAGCAGCCATATTACATAGATGTAAAAAGGAGCCCTAGTGGTGCAATGGTTAAGTGCCCCACTGCTAACTGAAAAGTCGATGGATGGAACCCACCCAGGGGCTCCATGGGAGAAAAGACCTGGTTATCTGCTGCCGTAAAGGTTACAGTTTAGGAAACCTTGTGGGGCATTTCTACTTTGTCATATACGGTCGCTATGAGTCGAAACTGGCTGGACAGCACACAACAAAGCAACAATATAGATGTAAATATATATATATATGAGAAACTACATAGGATATTAAAAATTAAACCTTATGTAAAATCTTTATGCACAAATATTTTTGCTTACTTTCATATTTAAAGGAATAAAGGGTTATGTATTATCCTTTCTTCTCATCAAATCATAATCTATTTTGTCCCCTTTTTGTTTTTATAAATAAATATATATTATCATGTATAGTTTTTTTAGTGATATTTAATGTAAAGTTTACATTTTATGTTTTTACTTATCATATTCACTTTTCAAATGTCTTATATATATTATTTCAATGGAATTTTAATGTTCTATTAAATAGCTATGCTGTTGTTGTTAATTGTCTTTGAGTCCATTCCAACTCATGGTGCCGCAACATGTGCACAGTAGATCTGCTTCATCGGGTTCTCCAAGTTGTGATCTTTCAGGAGCAGGTCATCAGGCCTGTCTTCTGAGGCACCACTGGGTGAGTTTGAACGTCCAAACTCTTGGCTAGTAACTGAATGCTTAGCCGCTTGTGCCACCCAGAGACTCCTTCAAATAGCTACACATTAATTTGACTAATTACTCCTTTATGTCTAGATTATTGTCTTTTTGCCAGTTTCATTCCATTATAAATATTGTCGTAATGAATAGTCATTTTTTTCTCTTTTATAGTTTTTCCTTGGGTTAACCTCTTAGAAACGGGGTCCCTCGTTCAAAGAGCATCATTTTTTTTGCTTGCTTGTATAAGATCAAATATTATTATGTTATTTTTGAAAAGCTTTTTGTGGTCCTATATTTAATGAACGAAGTCCATCTGGTTTCGGTACACTCTTGCTAGCATGGATTAGTTTTTTTCTGGTAATTAAATCTGTGTCAAGCTGTATCTCATTACACTTTTAATATCTTTTTGAAATTATTTTGGGTCTGGCAATTTTCTGCTTTCATATTATTTTTTTCCTTGCATAAATTGTAAGTTCATACCCTTAGCTCATTTATCTTATTTCTTACCAATTTGAAGCAGTTCTTTATGTAATATACACGTATAGTGTAATTTGTACTGTTTCACCAAATGGATCTCCTGTAAAGGGATTACTAGTAAATAAAATGATTCTTTTGCCATTAGGCAATCCAGCATGAGTTTCAAGGCATTCTTGTTTTTCCATTCTGTGGCCATGGGAAGGGGATTGTGGTGAGAATAGAACTCTTGTTTTGGATCATTAGTGATCATCACACCTTGCTCTATTGTGATGGCATGGGAGGCCTCTTTTTACCATTAAAAAGATAAATTAAACATATGATGGTAAGGATTTTCCCTTGATCCATAATTCTAGTATGAACCATTTCCTTTTGTCCACACATGGATTTGAGATGATGAAAGAGATCTACCATCATGATTAATAGATTACACTTCCAACTGATGATTAAAGACCAGTTAGCCTGATCAGGCTCAGGAGGATGGGGGTAGTCAAGACCCATAATTACATAAAGACATGTTCTTGATCTTCATGCAACCCATTAAGATGGATACCGTTATTACTTTCATTTCGCAGAGGAGGAAACTAAGGCAGTAAGAAATTGAAGATCTAGAGGTTTGTTAATCATAGAACTGGAATATGAATCTTGGCAATTTGCAATTTGTTGTCTTAACCACTGTATGGAACTTCTCTAATGGTGTTGTTGTTTTTATTATTATTATTTTGCATACAGCAGAGTTGAAAAACAGTATTGATAAAATATTGAATTGTTTCATATTATTATTGAACTAATAGAAGAGTATTAGGAGGTTTAATATCTTATGCAGACTATAAGACAAAGAATGGCAACTTCAACTTACAATGAACTCACAACAGAGGACATTCAGAAAGATGTGGGGTCTTGCAAAGCTGCATTTGATCTGCACTATTGTTTAAGTTGGCACCAGATTTATAGGTTAATCCCAGCATAGGACATAGTAACACTACCTTCTACTTCTAGTAGATCACTTAAAACTATTACCTGTGGGTGCTTGTAGGGTGCTATATGTCAGAAAGAGCAAATAGCTACCTGTGTTTCAAAGGGATCCACAAGAACAGTGGCTTAATGTTAAAAAAATAATAAAAAGTAATCATAAGCTAGTAATGAGTGTTTTAATACCTCTGAATTTTCTTGGAAGAGGTGTTTAATAAGACAAAGAAAACATGTATGCTTAAATATTAGAGTACGTAGTGGCAGTAGGGTTTTTTTATAGTTACAGATACTTCTCGGTCATAACCAAACACCTTGTGAGACTGGTTTCCTGAGTTTGAAGGCTTAGGACCTTAGCCTCATGGAACAACTCAGTCAATTGATATAATATAGTTCACACAGTTCATGTTCTGCATCCTACTGAAGTGAGTAGCATCTGGGGTCTTAAAAGCTTGAGGGCAGCCATCTAAGACTCAACTATTGGTTTCTACTCATCTGAAGCAAAGGAGACAAAAGGAAACCAAAGTCTCACAGAAGAAATTAGTCTATTGAGTTAATAGCCTACATCTTTCCTGAGACCAGAACTAGATGGTGCCTGGCTACCACTACTGACCATTCTGATCAGGGCCACAACTAGTATATGCTAATAGAACGGGAGAAAAATGTGCATCAGAACTGAAAATCTTAAAAACTTCAGACTTACTGGACCAGTTGAGACTAGAGGACTTCCCAAGATGATCACCCTGAGATACTTTATAAACCTTAATACAAAACTATCCTCTGAGGTCACTTTTTAGAAAAATAATAGATTGGAACACATAATAAAGACTATTACCTGGGAGTACGGTGCTCCATTATAAAACATCTATATGAGGTCACATACCTTTGGACATGTTATCAGGAGGGACCAGTCCCTGGAGAAGGACATCATGATTGGTAAATTGAGGAAGACCCTCAGTGAGATGGATTGACACAGTGGTTGCCACAATGGGCTCAAACTTAGCAATGATTGTGAGGATAGCGCAGAACTAGGCAGTGTTTTGTTCTGTTGTACATAGGGTCACTCTGAGTGGGAACCAATTCAATGGCACCTAGCAACAACATGGGACCAAAAGGTCAAAAATTATTCTAAAACAAAGATAAGAAGATAAGGGGGGCTGAGAAACTAGAGTACTAGAAACAGAACAACCATAACATAATTAAAGAGAATGTTGACACATTGTGAAAAATGTAACTAATATCAAGGAAAAATTTGTATAGAAATTGTCAAATAGGAACCTAATTTACTGTGCAAACTTTCATGGAAAGCACACTAAATATTTTTAGAAAATTTAGGACAACCCCAAAATAATAGTAAAGGAATATAAAACAAGTAATTGGGAAGCACAGAACTTAGTAATGACAAAATATATTAAAGGTAGAACAAATGAAACAACTATGAGGTAATAGATTCAGATACACATAGATCAGTAACTACATTAAATATAAATTAACAACATCCTTCAATTTAAAGAAAAATTTTCTTAGGACAAAAATATAAAAACATCTGAATGCTGACTCAAAAGGCATACCTTGTTTGCAAAGAAAATAGACATGTTGAGTTTAAATAAGTGGAAATGTTCGTACCATAAAAACATCGTCCTAAATAAAACTTTTCTAACTATACATAATGACAGAACTTGAGAGTCTAGAGATAAGAGTACCCTTTTATGGTCAATTGATCTTTGAAAAGGGTACTAAAGACATCAAGTGTGGACAGAATAATCTCCTTAATAAATGTTCTGGGACAACTGGATTTCACATGCAAAAGAATGAAGTTGGACCCGTACCTCAAATCATGCACAAAAACTAACTCAAAATCAAAGACCTGATGTACAACCTTAAACCATAAAACTTCTGGAAGAAACCACAGATGTAATGCTTTGGGACCTAGTCTTCAACAACAGATCTTTAGATATGACACCAAAACCATAAACAACAAAAAACAAAAAAGATAAACAGGATCTCATTAAATTAAAAAGTTCTCTACTTTAAACGACTTTGTCTACAAAGTGAAGGGAAGACCTACAACTGAGAGAAAATTTGGGGGGACCATATAAAGAATAAAGGTCTGACATCTAAAAAAATATTCCTACAACTTAACAACAAAAAAACAAACAACCCAATTTAAAAATTGGCAAAGAACCTGAATAGATATTTCACCAAAGAGAATATAACAATGGCCAACAAGTACATGAAAGGATGGTCAACATCATTACCCATTAGGGAGATGCAAAACCACAATGAGATTGGGCTTTACTCCAGCCAGGATGGCTAAGATTAAAAAAAGAAAAGAAAAGAAAATAACAAGTGTTGGCAAGGATGTAGAGAAATCAGAACCCTTATCCATTGCTGGTGGGAATGCAAAATGGTGTAGCCACTGTGGAAAACAGTTTGACACTTCCTCAAAAATTTAAGTACAGAGATAAAAAAAAAAAAAAATTTTTTTTTTTTTTGATGTGACCTAGAAATTTCACCCTTTGATGTACTCCTAAGAGACTTGAAAGCAGTGATGCAAACAGACACATGCACATTGGTGCTCATTGCAGCAATACTCACGATAGTCAAAGGTGGAATCAATCCAAATTCTCATCAACAGATGAATAAACAAAAAGTGGTGTGTACATACAACGGAATACTACTCTGACATAAAGAGAAATGAAGTCCTGATACATACCACAACAAGGATGAAACTTGAAAATCTTATGCTGAGTGAAATAAGTCAATTACAAAAGAACAAACGTTGTATGACCTCACTAATATGAAATACCTAGAATAGGCAAATGTATAGAGATTAGAGTCTGATAGTGTCTTCCAGGGGCAATAGGCATGGAGAAAGGGGAGAGTCATTGTTTAGGTGGCATTGAGTTTGAGATTTTCTTAACGGAGATAGAAAATTTGGCAATAGATATTGGTGATGGTTGCACAACATGATTGATGTAATTGGTCTCACTGAATTTTACATGTGAAAAATGCTGAAATGACAAATGTTGTGTTATCCATATTTTTACAATTACAAAAAAAACTAATAGTAAAAGTTTCAGCCCACTAGATAATAATACAATTCTAAATCTGTCATGACTTAATGGCTGCCTTAGTCATTAGTGCTGCTATAACAGAAATACCAGAAGCGGGTGGCTTTAACAAAGAGAAGTTTATTTTCTCACAGTGCAGTAGGCTAGAAGTCTGAATTCAGCACATCAGCTCCATCTCCATAGGATGGATTTCTCTCTCTTTCGGTTCTGGAGGAAGGTCCTTGTCATCAGTCCTCCCTTGGTCTAGGAGCATCTCAGTGCAGGAAACTCAGGTCCAAAGGACGCACTCTGCTCCCGGCACTGCTTCCTCGGTGGTATAAGGTCCCCCACTCTGCTTGCTTCCCTTTCCTTTTATCTCTTGTAAGATAAAAGGTGGTACAGGGCACACCCCAGGGAAACTCTCTTTACATTGGATCAGGGATGTGGCCTGAGCAAGGGTGTGACAGCCCACCCTAATCCTTTTTAACCACAGGCAGAGATTATGATTTATAACACACAGGAAAATCACAAAAGGGAGGAAAACCACACATGGCCTAACCAAGTTGACACATATTGTGGGGGACACAATTCAATCCATTACAATGGCAGAGCCTCAAAATATATGAAGTAAAAATGATAAAAGCAAGAGAGAGAGAAACGTATAATTATAGTAGAAAGATAGTAAAAATCATGGTACCTAATAGAACCGCAGAATAAAAATAGTCATTAAGAATACAGAAAATATAACAACTTGATTAATAAATGATTTAATTGATATATAAGGAATGTTTCTTCTAATAAATGTCCAATACATATTCTTCTCCAGGGCACATGGGAATTTTACCAAAACTGAGAATATATTGGACCATAAATAATCTTAACACATTTCAAAATATTGTATTCAAACAGAATATATTCTTGTACTGCAATTGACTTAAACTAGAAATTCATAAATGAATGATAACTAGAAGATCCTTATATCTTTGGAAAATAAAATGAAGGTAAAAACATTTTTAAATTAGAGTTAAGAAAAATACTATAAATTAAACATTTTCAGATTAAGCTGAAGCTTCAAACTGGCAGAAATATATTATCTCAAATGTATATGAAAGAAGAGAAACATCTGCAAAGATT
Source organism: Loxodonta africana (assembly GCF_030014295.1). Classification (NCBI taxonomy): domain Eukaryota; kingdom Metazoa; phylum Chordata; class Mammalia; order Proboscidea; family Elephantidae; genus Loxodonta; species Loxodonta africana. The sequence continues at coordinate 19,849,034 of NC_087362.1, forward strand.
TTATGTAACACTGGAGCATTCAATAGAGACTCTAGAAGGATCATGTCTCAGTAGCAGGGCTAGAGTAGCCCTAGAGTAAAGGCAATTACCCTACACCCACAATAACAAAATTTAAAAATAAGCTGTGAAATTTTCATGTTGGTCTGTAAGTTTCTTAACTGACCAAAGTTAATACTCTTTACTTTGTTATGTTACTGACATAACAAAATGCAGACGTTCAACAACATCACGTTAACAACATGATAGCACTCAATCAGAAATTAGAAGTCACACAAAGAAGAAAGAATACATGACTCAAACTGGAAAAACAAATCAGTTAATGGAAACAGAGCTGAAATAACAAAGATGATAGAATTAGCCGCAAGGACTTTAAAACAACTATCATTAATATCCATTAGGATATAAAGGCAAAGAAACAGTGAGATTAGAAATGGGTGATACAAAGAAGAATCGAATGAATTTACTATGAGGAAAAATATCTTAAAATAAAAAATACTGAAAGTAATTAGAGTCTTTTTTATGACCTACAAACAAAGGGGAGATTCGGATTGCTCCTCATGAAATTAATGCAATTTCTTCCTGAAGACTGAAGGACTTTCTCCGGCTAGATGAAGCACGTATCTGTCATTTTATGAAAAACGGGAAAAAATTGCTGGCAAATTTTCTTTAGGAGACTCCTGCAAACTCCACAAGAAGCTGTTCATTGTGCATCCAAGAGCAGCTTGTGAAGAATCGACTGAAAATTAAATGCAATTTAAAGCTCTAAATCCTGATACCTGCTAGATATAGGTCGTCTTGAATGACTTACAGCACTTACACATCAAAGCAATGGTAGTAAATTAAGGTGAGGTTTCAAGAACTCTCATGAGTATATCTAGTATCTGAGACCATGGATGCTGTTAGAGATTGCTGGGAGTAATTATACACGAGTATGTAATTCTGTCACAGAGACTGACTGCTTTAAGTTAAAATACAGCAGGACTCCCCATAGTAAGAACCACAAAAATGTGATCTCAATGAAGGCAGTTAAGGATAAGTGATATACTGCTGAATATTGGCCAGATCATTGAAAAGATATATTACTATGTGTCATGGATTAAATTGTGTCCCACAAAAACTTGTGTCAACTTTGTTAGGCCATGATTCCCATTATTGTGTGGCTGTCCTCCATTTTGTGATTTTTCTATGTGTTATATCATAATCTCTGCCTGTGATTAAAGAGCATTAGGGTGGGATGTAACACCTTTTCTCAGGTCACATCCCTGATCCTATGTAAAGGGAGTTTCCCTGGGGTGTGGCCAGCACCACCTTTTATCTTACAAGAGATAAAAGGAAAGGGAAGCAAACAGAGAGTTGGGGGCCTCATACCACCAAGAAAGCAGTGTTGGGAGCAGAGCTCATCCTTTGGACTCAGGGTTCCTAAGGCAGAGAAGCTCCTAGTCCAGGGGAAGATTGATGACAGGGACTTTCCTCCAGAGCCGATGGAGAGAAAAGGCCTTCCCCTGGAGCTGAAGCCCTGAATTTGGACTTTTAGCCTATTAGACTGTGAGAAAATAAATTTCTGTTTGTTAAAGCCACCCACTTGTGGTATTTCTATTACAGCAGCACTAGATGACTAAGACGCTCTGTGTGCCTAACCTTTTTTGCAATGTTAATAAGGTTGCCTGAGGGTAAATAATAATAATAATGAAAGAAAGAGGGAAGAAGAGAGAAAGAATGAAAAGTGATGAGTATATATACCCACTGCCGTAGAGTTGTATTTGGTTTATGTAACATTACACATTGTCCTTGGCCAATAGCTACTGGAATAAGCTAACATGATGTCCATGTCTGAGAGGTTAATTTCATTGAAAATGTTTTAAATAAAATTGGCAGAGGAGAAGGAATTGTTGATGATATTTATCAAAACATTTATATTGCTAAAAAAGTAGGGGATATGGAGTGTTTGAGACAAGGAAAACCACACAAAAACAACCTTACTCTAAGCCTTAGAGTAGCTGCAGAAGTACTTTCTGTTCTTCATTCTTTCCAAGGCAAATTGCCAGAAGAATATTCTTCCACAAAAACAGATTGATGATTTATTCATTCGTTAATTTAAAAACACGTATTGAATACTTCCTATGTGCTAAGCACTGTTTTGAGTACTGAGGATACAGATGTGAATAAAACAAACAAAAATCACTCCCTTTATGAAGTTTAAATTCTGGAAAAATAGCAATAAACAAAATAAATACATGAAATATAAAGGATGTTAGATTGCGTAAGCACCATGTAGAAAAATACAGCAGATAAGGGAAATAGAGAGTGCCGTGGTTGTCTTATAGTTTGTTGTATGGCGGTAGCTTGTGTGTTGCTGTGATGCTGGAAGCTACACCATTGGCAGTTGGGCTCAAGTATAACAACTGCTGTGAGGATGGCGTAGGATGGGGCAGTATTTTGTTCTGTTGTACGTACAGTTGCTAAGAGCCAGAATTGACTCATTGGCACCTAACAATGACGTGGGCCTAAGGACGGAGGCTCCATCCACACCACCTAGCCACCCTCAAAAGGGGCCCAAAGATAGTGGTTCCTACCAGACTTTACAGGTATAAGCATTGGGCGCCTAAGGTATAGCTGCAGAGCCCACCCACAAAAACACTCTAGAGAACAGAGATGCTCCTTCTTCACTGGCACTTGGGGGAAGGCTGTGAGCCCCCTGCCTTCCTCAGAGTGTGACCCCCTGCAGCTACCAGAAACCAGTGAATACACCCATCACCACTGCTCCTCTAAGACAGTAGGTGAGAGCCTACACAATACACTAGGGGACCAACTATCAGGACACCTGAGCTGAATCTATACAAGAATAATGAATGGACTTCTAGGCTCATGTACCTGGTAACAGCTTTAGCCATGTGGTAACAGGACATTAGTGCTTCAAAGGCTCAAATAATAAAGTTAGCTCACTCTAGTAGCCTATTTGGATATATCAAAACATAATAAAGCAAAAAACTAGGACACGTGGGCAAACAAAATAAATTAATACAATAACTTATAGATGGCTCAGAGACAACAGGTGATATCAAGTCATATAAAGAGGCAGACCATGATTGCTTCACCAAACTCCAAAAACAGGGAATCAAGGCCTCTGCTGGATGAAGATGTATTCCTGGAAGTACCAGAAGTAGAATACAGAAGATTAATATACAGAACTCTTCAAGACATCAGGAACGACATTAGGAAAGAGATCATGCAACATACAGATAAAGCCAAGGAACACACAGATAAAGCAGTTGAAGAAATTAAAAAGGTTATTCAAGAGCATGATGAAAAATGTAATAAACTGCAAGAATCCATAGAGAGACAGCAATCAGAAATTTGAAGATTGACAATAAAATTACAGAATTAGACAACTCAATAGAAAGAGAAGCAGAATTGAGGAACTGGAATGCAGAATTAGTGAGAATGAAGATAAAATACTTGGCAACAATATATTTGCAGAAAAAACAGATAAAAGAACTAAAAAAAAAAAAAAAAAGAAGAAGAAACTAAGAATCATGTGGGGCTCTATCAAGAAGAATAACTTGCAAGTGACTGGAATACCAGAACAGCGAGGGATAACAGAAAATACAGAGAGAATTGTTGAAGATTTGTTGGCAGAAAACTTCCCTGACATTGTGAAAGATCAAAGGATATCTATCCAAGGTGCTCATTGAACCCTACAAGGTGGATCCCAAAAGAAAGTCACCAAGACATCTTATCATCAAACTTGCCAAAACCAAAGATAAAGAGAAAATTTTAAGAGCAGCCAGGGGTAAGTGAAAAGTCACCTACAAAAGAAAGTCAATAAGAGTAAGCTCGGACTACTCACCAAAAACCATTGAGGCAAGAAGGCAATGGGATGACATATATAAAGCATTGAAGGAGAAAAATTGCCAGCCAAAAATCATATGTCCAGCAAAACTGTCTCTCAAATATGAAGGTGAAATTAAGACATTTCCACATAAACAGAAGCTTAGGGACTTTACAAAAACCAAACCAAAACTACAAGAAATACTAAAGGGAACACTCTGGTTAGAAAATCAATAATATCAGATATCAACCCAACACTAGAACACAGAACAGAGCAACCAGATATCAATTCAGATAGGAAAATCACAAAAATAAATCAGGATAAAAAAAATGCCCAAGACAGGGAATCAGTGATGTTATTATGTAAAAGATGACATTAAATCAATAAAGAGGGACTAAATAAAGTAGGCATAGATCTTCCATATGGAGAGGAAATCAAGGCAAAATAGGGAGATACAAGTTAGGTTTAAACCTAGAAAAATAGGGGTAAATATTAAGGTAACCACAAAGAATACTAAAATCCTACTGTTCAAAATAAAAAAAACAAGAAAAATGTAAAGACCCAGCAAAAACAAACTCAACTACAATGAAAAAGAGGAACACACAATTTACAAAGAAAAACGTCTCAGCACAAAAAAGTAAGTGGAAAAATGAAACTGTCGACAACACACAAAAAAGGCATCAAAATGACAGCACTAAACTCATACCTATCTATAATCACCCTGAATGTAAATGGATCAAATGCACCAATAAAGAGACAGAGAGTTGCAGAATGGATTAAAAAACACGATCTGTCTATATGCTGCCTACAAGAGATGCACCTTAGACTTAAATATACAAACTAAAACTCAAAGGAAGGAAAAAAATATATCAAGCAAACAACAATCAAAAAAGAGCAGGAGTGGCTGTACTAATTTCTGACAAAACAGACTTGAAACTTAAATCTACCACAAAGGATAAGGAAGGACACAGTATAATGATTAAAGAGGCAACACACCGGGAGGATATACCTGTATTAAATATTTATGCACCCAACAACAGGGCTTTAAGGTCCATAAAACAAACTCTAACAGCATTGAAAAGTTAGATAAATAGCTCCACAATAATAGCAGGAGATTTTAACACACCACTTTCAGTGAAGGACAGAACATCCAGAAAGACACGGAAGAGCTAAATGCCACAATTAACCAATTTGACCACACAAACACATGAAGAACACTCTACCCAGCAGCATCCAAGTATACTTTCTTTTCCAATGCACGTGGAATGTTCTCTAGAATAGACCACATATTAGGCCATAAAGCAAGCCATAGCAGAATCCAAAACATCAAAATATTACAAAGCATCATCTCTGACCATAAAGCCATAAAACTAGAGGTCAATAACAGAAAAATCAGGGAAAAGAAATCAAACACATTGAAACTGAGCAACACTTTGCTCAAAAACAATTGGATTATAGAACAAATTAAGGATGGAATAAAGACATTCAGAGAATCCAGTAAGAATGAAAACACTTCCTATCAGAACTTTTGGGACACAGTGAAAGCAGCGCTCAGAGGTCAATTTATATCAATAAATGCACATACACAAAAAGAAGAAAGGGCCAAAATCAAAGAATTATCCCTACAACTTGAACAAATAGAAAGAGAGCAACAAAAGAAACCTTCAGGCACCAGAAAAAAGCAAATAATAAAAATTAGAGCAGAATTAAACAAGATAGAAAACAGAAAAACAATTGAAAGAGTTAACAAGACCAAAAGCTGGTTCTTTGAAAAGATTAACAAAATCGATAAACCATTGGCCAGACTGACAAAAGAAAAACAGGAGAGGAAGCAAATAACCTGAATAAGAAATGAGATGGGCGATATCACAACAAACCCAACTGAAATTAAAAGAATCATAACAGAGTACTATGAATAGTTGTACTCTAACAAATTTGAAAAACTAGAGGAAATGGATAAATTTCTAGAAACATCCTACCTACCTAAACTAACACAAACAGAGTCAGAACAACTAAATAAACCTGTAACAAAAGAAGAGATTGGAAAAGTAACCAAAAAACTCCCAACAAAGAACAGCCCTGGCCCAGACGGCTTCACTGGAGAATTCTACCAAACTTTCAGAGAACAGTTCACACCACTACTACTAAAGGTATTTCAGAGCATAGAAAAGGACGGAATACCCCCAAACTCACTCTATGAAGCCAGGTACTAAAACCAGGTAAAGACTCCCCCCAAAATGAAAATTATAGACCAGTATCCCTCATGAACTTAGATGCAAAAATCCTCAACAAAATTCTAGTGAATAGAATTCAACAACATATCAAAAAAATAATTCACCACAATCAGGTGGGATTCATACCAGGTATGAAGGGATGGTTCAACATTAGAAAAACAATCAATGTAATCCATCACATAAATAAAAGACAAAAACCATGTGATCTTATCAGTTGATGCAGAAAAGGCATTTGACAAAGTCCAACACCCATTCATGATAAAAACTTTCAGCAAAATAGGAATAGAAGGAAAATTCCTTAACATAATAAAGGGCATTTACACAAAGCCAACAGCCAACATCATCCTTAATGGAGGGATGCTGCAACCATTCCCATCAAGAACAGGAACCAGACAAGGATGCCCTTTATCACCACTCTTATTCAACATTGTGTTTGAGGTCCTAGTCTCAGTGCAGGGACCCCAGATCCAATGACACACTCTGCTCCCCATTCTTCTTTCTTGGTAGTATAAGGTCCCTCTCCTCTTTGTTCTTTTTGTTCTTTTAGATCTCAAAAGAAATTGACTCAAGATACAACTTAATCCCGTAGATTGTGTCCTGCCACATTAGGATAACTGCCTCTAAATCTGTCTATTAACATTATAAAGTTTAGGATTTACAACACGTAAGATAACTAGATCACAAAATGGAAGACAACCACCTAATACTGGAGTCATGCCCTGGCCAAGTTGACATACACCTGTGGGGGATACTATTCAATCCATTACATGTGGTTTTCTTTTTTCTTTGTTTTGATTTTGTGTACAATTGATATGAAAGTAAAATGGCTTCAAGAACTTCCTTTTTAGTAAATAAAGTGACTTCTTTTGATTAAAGGGGGAAAAATCTCACAATATGGGAAAGCAAATTTTTCTAACTACCAGTATAGAAATGTTTTAGAATACAAATACTCTGTAATTATTTGCTTTAAAAATGAGACAAGGAGATAATCAAGCATAATTAATGGTTCTGTAATATAACTTTAAGGGTAGTGTGTAAATGCCAGGGGAAGAATATCTGACCTTAGCAATGTAGTCTCATAGATGTTTTAGTGGAAACTCTATGCCCCCATCTAGGAAGCAGACTGCAGAAGCCAAGCAAGCAGAATACCGGGCTTTTAGTATTCAACTGTTTCCTTGACAACTGGTAATTGGTATTAACTGTGATGTCGTTTGTAAAGTGAACTAGTTTAAAAAAAAGAACATTAACAGGAGCTTTTATTAACAGCAGTTATACTATAAGTGTATCATTGTGGGCAGCTCAGAGCAATTGGCACTGCACGTGCAGATGGCTGAAAATGTCAATGTAATTGCTTTTTATGATTTTAACTACAAAATCAATCCATCAAGCAAATGTATTACGCTTAACTTTCTGAGGGCTTGCTGTTGGTAGTTGCCCTCGAGTTGATTCCAACTCATGGTGACCATATGTGTGCAGAGTAGAACTGCTCCATAGGTTTTTCAAGGCCCTGACCTTTCAGAATATCACCATCCAGGCCTGTCTTCTGAGGCATCTTTGGCTGGGTTTTTGCTAGTAGTAGAGCGCTTAACTGTTTGCACCACTCAGGGACTCCTTTCTGAGGACTAGCTAAAAACCAAAAAAACCCCAAACCTGTTGCCGTCCAGTTGATTCTGACTCATAGCGACCCTATAGGACAGAGTAGAACTGCCCCATAGGGTTTCCAAGGAGTGGCTGATAGATTCGAACTGCTGAGCTCTTAACCACTAAGCCACAAGGGCTCTGAAGCCTAGCTAAAAACCGAACAAACAAAAAACAAACCTGTTGCTGTCAAGTGTATTTCAACACGTAGCAACCCTATAGGATAGAGCAGAATTGTCCCATGGGGTTTCCAAGGAGTGCCTGGTGGATTCGAACTGCTGACCTTTTGGATAGCAGCCGTAGCTCTTAACAATTATGCCACCAGGGTTTCTGAAGGCTAGCTACCACCACCACCTAGGAGTATGCAAATAATTTATTTTATTTATTTGTCAATTTCTCTCTAGTCATATCATATATATATATATCTGTACTAGTGTTTTTATTTTTTAATATTTTATTTTTGCAGATTATAGTACATTTTAGGGAAACAGTATGGACAGTTGTTCAAATTTAGAACACCATTATTTACTGTTTATGTTTCTGATGTTAGTATACATTTGGAAACTTTCCTCGTTGATCTAAGACTTTTGATTTAAAAAACATTACAATCATTTGCAGGAAATAATGACAAGCAGAATGCACAAGTTTTTTTTTTTTTTAAATTTAATTACTTTTAGAGCAGTTTAAATGAACAGAAATATTGAGCAGAAAGTTCCCATGCACCCCCACCCCCAGTCACTCCTGTTACTAACATCTTGCACATTACTGTGATGCATTTGTTACAATTGATGAACCGATATTGGTACACTGCAGTTAACTAAAGCCAATACTTCACCTTTTTGTTTTGTACAAAGAGTTACAGGTTTTGGCAAATCTGTAATATAATGTATTCACCATTACAGCATCGTGTAGAATATTTTACTGTCCTTGAAATGACTCATGCTTCACTTTTTCATCCCTCCTCTCCCCAAGCCCCTGTTAACCAGTAATATTTTTATTGTCTCTGTAATTTTTCTTTTTTCAGAATATCATGTAGTTGGAACCATAGAGTATATAGCCTTTTCAGACTGGTGTCTTAAACTTTGCAATATGCATTTAAAGTTCCTTCATGTCTTTTTGTGGCTTGGTAGAGCATTTCCTTTTATTGCTGAATAATAGTTCATTGTATGTATCACAGTTTGTTTATTCATTCACCCATTGGAGAACATCTTGGTTGTGCCTAAGGTTTGACAGTTACAAACAAAGCTGCTGTACACACTTGTATGTATGTTTTTTGTGAACATAGTTTTCAATTCACTTGGGTAAATACCTAGGAGTATAATGGCTGGATTGTATGTTTAGCTTTGTAAGATACTACCAGACTGTCTTCCAAGGGGTCTGTTCCATGCTGCATTCCCACCAGCACTGAAAGAGAGTTCCTGTTGCTCTGTATCCTCACCAGCTTTTGGTATTTTCAGTGTTTTGGATTTTAGCCATTCTAACAGTGGTATGTCATTGTTGTTTTAATTTGCAATTCTGTAATGACATATGAAAAAAAAAATGAGTCGGAACCAATTTGATAAAAACTAACAACAACAACAGTGACATATGAAGTTGAACACAGGCTTATTTTCCATCTGTTTGTCTTCTTAGTTGAGGTGTATGTTCAGACCTTTTGTCTATTTTCTAATTGGGTTGTTTCTTTTCTTACTGTTGAGTTTCAAGAATTCTTTATTTTATATTAAAACCCGTTGTCAGGTATGTGTTTTGCAAATAGCTATCTATATGTAGAGCTAAAGAAAACCCAGATCTCTCTACCATCAAATCCAGGCTATTTTACTATATTTTGCTCTAAGGACTAAGGAAGGGGCATGGTTAGATAGAGAAAGTGTCAGGATCTGCGGTAAACCAGAAGTAGTAAACAATGAATAAAGTGAGGAACTGGAGAGATTTGAGTTAGACTAGATCAGGAAAAAAAAGGTTGAAGAGAACTGGGAAATCCTCACGGTTCAAACGGGGTTTAAGTAAAGAATGAGGTCACAGTAATCAGTAATCTAGTGGTACTAACACAGACATTATATCAGTGGAACAGAACTGGGAATACAGCTAAACCTTTGCATTCATGGTTAATACATTCTCAGCAAAGAAACCAAATGAAAAAGGGATAGTCCTTAGGACAAATAATTCTGGAACAATTGGATACCCACATACACAAATATGAATTTAGATTCTATAAATACACACACACACACAAAGAACTCACAATGAATCATTGACCCAAAGGTAGGAAATAAAATTATAAAATTTAGAAGAAACATAAGAGACAATCTCTGAGACTTGGGTTAGGCAAGGAGTCTAAGACAGGACACTAAAAATAAAACCAACACAATAAAAAATTTAAAACACTGACTTCCAAGCATATTTTTAAGAAAATTTAAAGAAAAGCCACAGACTTTTAGAGAAAATATTTGCATATTAAATATCTGACAAAGAATTCAAATACAGAATATATAAAGAACCCTTGAGAACTCTGTAATAAGACAAACAACCCATTAGAAATAGAAGATTTGAATGAGCACGTAACCAAAGAACATCTACAAATGACCAATCAACACATGAAAAAATACTCAACATCATTAGTCACTAGGGAAATAAAATTAAACCCAAAATTTGATACCAATTTACACCTATTAGAACAGCTATAATAAAAAAGATAGATAATGAAAAGTGTTGGTGAGAATGTATAGAAATTTGAACCCTCACACATTGCTGGTGGGCACATAAAATGCTACAGCCATTTTAAGAAACTGCCAAGCTTTGGTAAACAGTTTGGCAGTTTTTTAAAATGTTAAAAATAAGTTTACCTTACAGTTATCTACTCCTAGGTATCTACCTAAAAGATACTAAATCGTGTATCTACACAAACAGTTATACCTGAATGTTCACAGCAGTATTAGTCATAATAATGAAAAAGTGGAAACAATGGAAATACCCATCAACTGATGAAGAGGATAAAAAGTGTGGTATACTCGTTCAATGAGATACTATTTAATAATATAAAGGAATTAACTAATGACACATAATACAACATGGATGATCCTCAAAACTATTGCTTGAAGTGAAGAACTCAGATTCAAGAAAATATATACAGGATTATTCCATGTACATAAAATGTCCAGAAAAGGCAAGTTTATAAAGAAGGTAGATTAGTGTTTTCCTAGGACTATGGGGTGGAATCCTAAGAACACTTTACATACTTGGAATAATGCAATTTATAGTTTGGACTATGGGGTGAAATGAAAAGTGATCCAGCAGAATGTGGAAGTTATAGAACAACATCATTAACGCCACACCCAGGTAAAATTTTGCTGAAGATCAGTGAAAAACAATTGCAACAGTATACCAACAGGGAACAGCCAGAAATTCAAGTTGGATTCATAATGGAACAAGGGATATCATTGCTGATGTCAGGTCGATCTTGGCTGAAAGCAGAGGATATCAGAAAGATGCTTACCTGTGTGTTATTGACTATGTAAAGGCATTTGGCCTTGTGGATCATAATAAATTGCAGATAATATTGTGAAGAATGGGGATTCTAAAACACTTAATTTTACTCCTGTGGAAACTGTACACAGGCCAACAGGCAGTCGTTCGAACCTGTTGACCTGCGTGTAGTTTAAAATCAGGAAAGGCGTGTACCAGGGCTGTATCCTTTCACCATTCTTATTCAATCTGTATGCTGAGCAAATAATCTGAAAAGCTGGACTATATAAAAAAGAATGCAGCATCAGGATTGGAGCGGGACTCATTAACAACCTGCGATATGTCTATGACACAACTTTTCTTGCTGAGTGAAGAGGACTTGAAGCACTGATGAAGATCAAAGACTACAGTCCTCAGCATGGATTACACCTCAACATAAAGAAAACAAAAATCCTCACAACTGGACCAATAAGCAACATCATGATAAACAAAGAAAAGATTGAAGTTGTCAAAGATTTCATTTTACTTGCATCTAAAATCAACACCCACGGATACAGCAGTACAGAAATCAAATGATGCAATGCATTAGGCAAATCTGCTGCAAAAGATCTCTGATTTAAAGTATTAAAAAGCAAAGATGTCACTTTGAGGACTAAGGTGAGCCTGACCCAAGTCATGGTGTTTCCAATTGCCAGATTGCATGCAAATGCTGGGCAATGAATAAGGAAGACCCAAGAAGAATTGATGCATTTGAACTATGGTGTTAGTGACTATACCATGGACTTCCAGAAGAATGAACAAATCTGTCTTGGAAGAGGTCTAGTCAATGCTCCTTGGAAACGAGGATGGCAGACTTCATCTCTTGTACTTTGGACAAGTTATCAGGAGGAACCAGTCCCTGGGGAACAATATCATGCTTGGTAAAGTAGAGGGTCATTGAAAAAGAGGAAGACACTTAACAAGATGGATTGACATAGTGGCAGCAACAACTGCTTAAAACCCTGGTGACATACTCTTTAAGTGCTATGGCTGCTAACCAAAAGGTCAGCTGTTCCAGTCCACTAGGCATTCTTAGAAAATCTATGGGGCAGTTCTACTCTGTCCTATACAGTTGCTATGAGTTGGAATCGACTTGACAGCAACGGGTTTGGGGTTGTTTCTGGTTATTGTGAGGACCAGGCAATGTTCCGTTCCATTTTACATAGGGAAACTATGAGTCAGAACCCAACTCCATGGCCATGGGGTGGAGTGAGGATGAAAGGGAAAGAAGGGAGAGGAGTGAAGGGAGAGAGGTGACTGACTGCAAAGGGGTCCATAGCATCTTTGGGTCGTGGTGGAAATGTTCAAAAACTGGATTGTGTTGGTGGTTGCACAACTCAGTAAATTTACTAAAAGTCATTCAATTGTATACATTACGTATTATCTGAAATCCAATTCAAAGCCACAGAGACAATATAAATGAAGGGAAAAAGTGGTGTTTCTCTTTCTTTATTGTGTTCTGTAGGTGAACAGCTCAAAAGAGAATTCTGTAAATGTGACTACTAAATAAGTGATTTAAAAAGCATAAAGGGAAACATATTTTAGTTGAACAAAGCCACAGGTGTATGCAATACATTAAAATATAAAATATATTTAAAATGTGAAAGCAAATAGATTGAGAGATCTCTCACCACTATAAATCTGTGTAAAATAGAAGAAACTGACTAATATAAAATATATTTAATATGCTGTACCTTGTTTAATAAAAGAGCCTGTTATGGATTGAATTCTATCCCTCAAAAACATATGTTGTAAATCCTAAACTCTATGCATGTGGTTATAAACCCATTTGGGAATGGGTTGTTGTTGTTATGTTAATGAGACTGGATTAGTGCAAGGTGTGTCTTGAATCAATCTCTCTTTAGATATAAAAGAGATTAAATAAGCAAGTGAAAAAATGGAGATGGGGTCGATTGATGCCAAGCCACATCTTCAAGAAATCAGGAAACAGAGGCTGAAGAGACAAGGAAGGACCTTCTTTCAGAGCTGATAGAGAAAGAAAGCCTTCCCCTAGAGCTGGTGCCCTTTATTTGGACTTCTAGCCTCCTAAACTGTCAGAAAATTAATTTCTGTTCATTAAAGCTACCCACTTGTAAAATTTCCGTTATAGCAGCAGTAGATAACTAAGACAGAACCCTACAACTAAGATGAGCTGAGTCTTTAAAAAAAAAAAAAAATCCTGATGAGCTATTTATTAGTTTACAGCATAATTGTAAACAGAGAATGATAAAAAGCTTTCTATTTTTTTGGCTGTAGAAATTCATTGAATTAGAAATCACTTTAACTATATGTAGAGCAATTGTCTACTGTCTATCCCAGGTGTATAGTTGATGAATTCTATTTTAAAATAATCTGTCTCTACATCCAGATTCCAAGATTGGAGACTATGACCCACCCCAATAAAGATTTAAAGAAACTCACCTGCATTTAACAGCATTAAAGAAAAAAAAAAAAAAAAAAAGAGCAAGGGCAAGTATTTTAATCTCATTTGGCTGTGATTAACTTCAAATTTATAAGAACAAATGCTTTCTTTCCTTTTTTTGTTTTTTTCCCTAAACCCCCTGACAAAAAGAGCCTCACTGCTGCCAGTGTGTGTGTGTCATTTGTGTTTGTGGTAGGTCGGGGAAGAAGGGTGTCAAGACAGGATGGGAGCTCAGAGCTGGAGGAAAAAAAATCCAAGACATCATTTTTCCTAAAATCTTAATCTAAAGTGTGCTTTGAGTACTTCCATGTTTTTCTCGATTATTGCTTATCTGAGAAGCATGAACTCATCAGGGAAAATAAATCCACTAAGAAAATCTGCAAAGAGACTCATTATGCAAAAAACCTTGAAAAACGCTTCTATGATTTCTCCTTAATTTTTACCGAGGCAGAAGTTAGGAGTTGCTTTTTGTTATCTTTTTTTTGTTGTTGTTGTTTTAGCAGAAATTCTTCCTCAACTGATATAAAGAAATTAGAGATTCGACAGGTCAGCAAATAATTAATTACTTAGAGCTTTTATTGTTGTATTGTTTAGTTTCAACAATTCAAAGATGATTTTTTTTCCGTTTAAAATAGTGTAGTGATTTTCACTCTTAATATTATAACACTGTATTGTTAGCCATGAACAGAGCAAAGGCTGAATATATTTGCATTATTTAATTAAATGGAGTCCAGTTGTGAGATATTGAACACTTTTTGATTGTATTAATATGTTTTTATATTTGTAAAATTCTGGAGTAATTCCGCATGTAGTTATTTTTACCTTAATGGTGCAGCCAACTGGCATTTGTTTTCCAATGATAACAATTCATAGATGTGGTTTACAATAAAAGTATTCTTAAATAGAGAGGGAAGAGAGGGTTGTTTTTTGGCTGGGCAGATTCCAAGACAATCGTTACTTTAGAACGATTGCTGTAAAAATGGTATGGCGTTGGTGCCTGACCTCCTCTAACTTTTCAAGGGGGAAGGAGAATCCAGACAACAGCCCAAAGCTGATTTCCAGGAGGCGGAAGTCAGAGATACCTCCACTCTCCAACCTTTTTCTAGAAATTCTGACCCCAGCTGTCCTTCCCACGGCGCTCTTTACTTCTCCGCTGGGCCCGATAATTCATTTCATTAGCCACACAGAAATCACAGACAATACTTGCAATTATGGGGTTTATTAGGGAAGTAGCAGGTTACAATTCAGCTCAGGAACACTCAGGATACTGTCCTTCGATCAAGACAGCTTTTTTCCAGGCACGTGGGCAGGCACACCTCTCTCTGGCCTTCGGCCTCTGCCTTGCTTGGGCAAGTGTTACAAAGCTCTTTAGCTCTGCCTGTAACTGCCCACAGGTACCCCATGCCATCAGTAAGCCTTGGCCAAAAGGTGCTCAGCTCCAGCCCCGTGGGTTGGCAAACCTAGCTCTATCAAGTGCCTGGTGGCACCCTTGTCAGCCAGCAAGCCTCCAGCTCGAAGGCACTCAGCTTTCTTGCTCTGTGGGCTGGGCCATCTCCGGCTGGTCTCCAGGTTCCGTTGCTGCTATTTCTTTGCCACTGCTTCCTTCTGTCTTTGATGACACAGCTTTCTATCTCTTGGTCTCCTGGTTCCGGGAGCTTCTCAGTGCAAGGGTCCCAGGTTCAAAAGACATGCTTCACTTCTGGGTCTTCTTTTTAGGTGATGGTGAGATTCTCTCCTCCCACCTCTGGGATGGCTCGTTTGAAGCCAACAGGATGGCAAAACTGACAAGCCCCTTAGTATTCCATATACCTTATTTTCAGGTCCCACTCAGTCGTGTGTGTCACAAAGACTGTGGCTAGAGGAGCCATAGTAAGTCATTCAATGCACTGCAGTTGCTAAAAACAATTTTTAGTCATGAATTTAGTGGTAATATATACAATTAATTTCAACACAATATAGTCTTAAACCTATTTTTCAATTCATCTCATTCCCCCATAGTGTGCCTCTGCTTAAAATGTAAAATGTTCACTTTATCTTTGAAGTGTTATTCTCTCTAGTCTCTGATATTCGCTAGACGTTACAAACTATTTGTTTTACACGTGCAATCATTATAATTCATTATTTGTTTTTGTAACTTGAATATTACATTTTAACTGTCTCCAATAAAAGTCAAAGTTTGTGGAAATGAAAATTGTTGCATCAATGACTACGCTTATAGAGCATTGAATAGCCTACTGAGAATTTTTATTTTTGATTTCACAGATTTACGTTATGTCAGCAGGCTCCAGAGAAGGGCTTGTCTTATAGCAAAACAATTAGACTAAATTAATTTCATAAATATCAGATAACAAGAGGGAAATTTCTATTTTTTTTTTTTCTCAAGTGTTTGATTTACCAATACGTGGAATGTGTACTTGCTACTCATTGGAGAAGTTAGCAGATTTTCAAAGTGTAAATCACTGCTGTACTCTTAGAAACTAATTTAAGTTCACGTCTTAGGCATTATCAAAAGATAAGTAGAATGAAGACATCTGAAATGGTATTTAGAACAAAAGAGAATTGCTAGAAAGTCAGTCATCTGATTGATCCATGGTCTCATGGTGATGTTTTAGAAGCTAAATTACATGCATACACACACACGCACACACACACAATTCATGTTTTATGGATTTTTCAAAAGGAAATGATCCATAAAGGAGTACCTATTGAATATTGAAATCTTTGCATTTTGGGGATGTGATAGCAGTGATTCGGATTCTGGGAATAATGGGACGGTGGCTGTTAATTTAACACAAAATTCTTACTGTGTTTAAGACCATAGTCAAAATTTATTTTCCTTTTATTTGTTATTCTACTAAGATATGACTGAAAGGAAAAAAATGCCATAGAGAAATGAAGGATGTAATGTTTAGTTCTTTTGTCAAGCTGTATCAAATAAAAAAAATTTTAATATTTTTCTTTAAAATTGAAATTAAGCTGTGAAATTTGAATTTTCATTCCTTAAGATCTCCCCTAAGAAAGATGAGCCAACGGAATACAGAAATTATCGAACAAAGTCATTAATATCACACACGAGAAAAATTTGGCTGAAGATAATTTAAAAACGGTTGCAGTAGTACATTGATAGGAAACTGCCAGAAATTTAAGATGGATTCAAGTGAGGACATGGTATGAGAGATATCATTGCTGACGTCAGGCAGATCTTGGCTGAAAGCAGAGAATATAAGAAGTGTTGAAAAGCAAAGCTGTCGAGTAAGGTGTGCCTGCCCCAAGCCATGATATTTTAAATAGCCTCATATGCATTTGAAAGCTGAACAGTGTATAAGGAAGACTGAAGAATTGACTTATGGTGTTGGCAAAGAATATTGACTATACCATGGACTGCCAGAAGAGTGAACAAACCTGTCTTGGAAGAAGTACAGTTTGAATGCTCCTTAGAAGTGAGGGCAAGACTTCTTTTCATGTACTTTGGACATGTTATCAGGACCTGGAGAAGGACATCATGCTTAGTAAAGTAGGGGGTCAACAAAAAAGGAGGCAGATTCTCGAGATGGATTGACATAGTGGCTGCAACAATGGGCTCAAACATTAACGACAGTTGTGTGCGTGGTGCAGAGCTGGGCAGTGTTTATTCTGTGGTACATAGGGTCACTATGAACTGGAACAGACTTGAGGGCATCTTACAACAACAGCGGTAAAAATACTTCCTTACACGTGAATTCTGTGTCTAGAACCCATTTGAATTAGTCTGTGAAGAAGTGCTCCAAAATTATATGGATAGGAAGATAAAGTAGGATAAGTTATTTTTTAAATACTGTGACAAAGAAATTTTCATTTCATCCTTAACTAAATCTATAGACTTTATTTTTCCCCAACTACAAGAATAAGGCTCAATCCAATTATAAAAGCTAAACTGTTTTCACTTTTTTTTGCTTTAATGAATTAGTGGTCAAAGACGACTGACTAGGTGTGCAAAGAAAATGTCACTAAAATCCTTTCAAGGCAGGACTTTATACAGGGACTGTTTGACATGAAACGCCACATTGTTACCACTTTTCACAATGTAAGCCTGAACTGAAATTAAATCTCAATGGATTGCCTGAAATTTTGGTTGAGACACAAAAATTTTACATTCATCCTTGAGCATTCTCAAAGCTGTTGTGCGTTTGTTATTCCCGACATCTTGGCATAGGCTGTGGGACGTGAGAAACTGCAAAGAGCAAGCAGGAAAGGCCCAGATAAAGAACACAGACCAGCCCCTTCTAAGGAAACAGATCAGAATTAGCAGAAAAACAGACTGAGGGTGAATTTATGACCTTAAAGGCTGTGGCCCAGTTTTACCTTCTGAACTCAACCAACAATGAGCCTCAATTAAAGTTCCCTGTTTGATTAGTGACCTGAGGCCATTTTTTCTTTCTAGTTTAACACCCTGTGTCAACATCTTTCTTAAATGCCCAGCCCACAGGGTTTACCTTTTGTGTCTTTGATGAGATTTTCCCCTCATTTGCCTGCAAGTAAATTCTGCAAGCCCTCACTATGCCTCAAGACCTTATTTGCTTGTTTGTTACCTGATACCTCTAAAAAATTCAAATTAAGAGCAACTGTTGTAAAATATAGCCCGTCAGGACTCCCTTATAAAGACTATCCCTTGGTTCTCAGCTATCTTCCTGCATTTCCTAGGCATAATCTTTGGCTATACCATAGTTTAGCCAGCTTTGATCCCAACTCAGAGCCTGGCATGATGGGATTACACAAACAATTGTTGAAAGTTTATAAGAGAGCTCATTATTAAAGTTCCTATTTTTCCTGAAAACATATCTTTGATTGGTATGTAAATAGGTTTTGAAAATTAACTTTTATTTTTAGTCTCTGATTATTCCAATAGAGATTATTCTGCTTGCAATGCAAAGATGATAATTTATAATTTTGTAACGCACAAATCTCAGTCCATAAACAAAATTGTGCCATAACACTGTTTAGTCCTCTGATAATTAGACTTCATTTCCATTTTGGACTTCCTCTTTCCAGGGATGGAAAAAAATAATACTAATCTCAGTGTACTGGAGGTTTATCTCATCTCATTTATCCAGAGACTTCACCTAAATTTTGGAAGTCAGAAAGAGGCTTTCTAAGGGCAGAGACATTTAGATGGAACTTATGGTCCTTGGACTCATAATCTACTGATAAAGTTCATTTCACCTTCAAAATGTGTGGACACCTCCTTGTACGCTTCAGTCTTGAGTCATTGGCTCACACAGGTGGCAGCAGCAATCTCCATTGTTTCCAAACACAAGCCCCCTCAGGCCCTTCATCACTTGCTTCAGCTTAAATCGGTTGGCTTGGGAAATTCCCTAAGGTATTTTTGGCACATCAATATAGGTGCAAAGTGCTTTATTTTCCCCCATAGCATGATGGTTATGGGAAATTCTTGGATTTTGCTGGTTCTCTAGGTTTTATCGTAGGATCCATGCTGTCTGGGTTTATATTTTTAAGCTCTCTGAGGATTCTCTCATGCCCGTTCTTATGCCCACCTCCAGATATGATACAGGGGTGTTACTCCATTTCTCAGGGATCTTTTGCTGCTCACAGATGTATCTTCACATGGTACCTTCCACTTGTGATTCTGTTTCCATACCTTGTCTCCCTTTTATCAAACACCACTCAGAAGGGATTGGGATTAGGACCACACTACTCTCGTGTGATGTTGTTTGACTTAACTGATTAGAAAGGAAAAACCCTATTTAAAGAAGGTCACATTCACTGATATAGGTATTAGGGCTCTAAAATACCTTTTCCAGGGACACAGTTCAATCCATAACACTCTATCTTCTTCCCCCTCCGAATTCAAGTCCTTCCCTCATGAAAAATACATTCGGTTCATCCTAGTATAGCCCCAAATTTTATCTCATTCCAGCATCCACTCTAAGCCTAAAATATCACATTCTAAACTATCTAAATCACATATAGGAGAGACTTTGAGTATGATCCAACTTGTGGCAAAATTTCTCTCCATCTGTAGTGCTGTAAAACCTGGAATATAAATTATCTGCTTCCGAAGTACACTGGTGAGATAGGCATGAGGTAGATAGTCCCATTCCAAAAGGAAGAAATTGGAAAGAAAAAAGGGATCTAGGTACCAAACAAGTTTGAAACCCAACAGGGAAAATTTCATTAAACCTCAAGGTTTGAAAATAACTCTGCATCCTCCAAGCACATCTGGGCGAAGGCCCTAGCCTCTAGACTCTGGAAGGAGAGCCCGCCCTCTGAATTCTGTGTATAGTCCCCTCAGCTCTGGGTATTCACCTTGCCCTTGGGACCTTGGACATTAGTCCCAGTTTCCAGGCCCACCAAGATGTCATTCCAGCACCCTCAGCTTTGAGGTTCCATCCTTGTTTCTTGGCCCTGGATGGCCCCATTCTCCTGGCACCCTCAGATATGATACAGGAATATTACTCTATTTCTCAGGGATCCTTTGCTGCTCACAGACGTGTCTTCACATGGTACCCTCCATGGCTCCATATCCTCAACTTTAGGTGGTGGCTCCATTCCCCAAGCCTAATGGAGCAATGGAAAGGTGATAGTTTATAATGTGCATATGATAATTTTTTAATGCACAAATCTCAGTCCATAAATACCTGAAATCTAGATGATGGTCCCATCCTTTGAAACCCAATTAGGAGGCTTAATCTCTGAAACCAAGGAAGTAACAGCCACCCTCTGTCTCCTGCTTGTCTCTGAACTGTTACCAGGAGGACAACAGATACTCACATCCAAGTAGCCCCATCAGCACATTTCCAGGAGGCAGACAGCTTTCCCTCAGTTTGTCCCGTCTCTATTTCCTTTAGTCTAAATTGACATTTTTGCTGAGATAGCTGATTTTATCAAAGGATTACACTCCCAACCTCCTTAGCAGATGTTTGTTCAGTCAAAACTTGATGTCCTTTCCAGAGTGCGCTTTCTTAATTTTTACAATAGAATTTTCCAAATCTTCAAGTTCTGGTTTCTTTTGGCTCAGTTTATTCTTTATCTCTTTGTTCTTGCACTTTACTATAAACAGTGAGGCAAAACCATGTACCCTGAAAATTTTGTTTAGGAATCTTTTTGGCTAAATAGCAAAGCTCATCACTTGTAAGTTCTACTTTCCAGAAAACACCTGAACATAATTCAGACAAATTCTTTGCCACTTAACAACAAGGATCATCCTCCCTCAAGTGTCAGATAACATGCTCATCTTTTCCTTTTAATGTCTCACCTGAAGCATGTTTAATGTCCACTTTTCTAGCAACATTCTTTTCTTGATGATCAAAGCTTACTCTATAGCTCTTCTCAGTTATTTCTGAAACCTCATCAGAATTGCCTTTACTGTACATACTTCTGTTACCAGAGAATGGCCTCGGTTCTTGTATTTGGTGTAGAAAAGAATTCAAACACTGAGACAAATAGTGCCAAGCAAGCAGAGGTTTATTAGCAAGCAGAGGGTTAGTAGTAAATGTACACTTGACTAGGAAGCATCAAGTGGGCTACTCAGGTAAAGAAAGAATCTGAATCCCACGATAGTCATTTTTTTAGGGTTTTATACACTTTTCGTCTCTATGTCTCTGTTAACATTTAAAAGCCAGGACAAGACCTCCCTGTGAAGACTACTTCCTTGGCTTAAGGTTTAATTATCAAGTTAGGGATCTTATCTAGTTGGGCACTTTACCAAGTTAAGGACTTTATCAAATCAAAGACCCCTGTAAAGATCATTTCCTTGGCTTAAAGTTTAACTATGTAGGGACCATCTTATTGAGGAATGTCACCACCCTATCTCTTCCATTGTAGGGATTGTTTTATTGAGGAATATCACCACCCCCTTCCTCTTCCTCTTCTGGAGTGTAAGCTCTCCCCCTCCGCCTTACACTTCTACCAACCATCTTTTCAAGGCAATCTAGACTGTAACTACCAAGCACTTCAAAACCCTTCCAGTCTCTATCTATTACCTAATTTCAAAGCCACTTCTACAATTTTAGGCATTTGTTAGAGCAGCATATAACTTCTTGCTACCAAATTCTCAGTTTCCTAGGGTTGTTGTAATAAAATACCACAAAGTGGGTGGCATTAAAGAACAGAAATTTGAGTTCTAGAGGCTAGAGTTCAACCCAGGGTATCAGCCATGTCAGTTCTTTCTGAGGACTTTGAGAAAGGAACTGCTCCTTGCCTCTCTCCTAGCTTCTAGTGGCTGCTGGCAATCCTTGGTGTTTCTTTGCTGCTCCTAGATGTGTCTTACACAAGGTGACTTCCCCCTGTTTGTGACTCTATTTTTGTGTGTGGTCTCCCCTTTATAAGACTTCATGCAGGAGGGATTAGGATTAAGACTTACCCTACTCCAGTATGACCTCTTTTAATTTAACTGATTAGCAAAAGAAAAACCCTGTTTCCAAACAAGGTCACATTCACTGCTACATGGATTAGGACTTCAAAATATCTTGCTGGGGGACACAATCCAATCCATAACAATCACTGAATTGGAGCTTTGGCAGTACATGGACTCTGTTCTTACAAACCCATACCCCCGTGTCTGTCAAGACAATTCTGACTCATAGCAATCCTATAGGGCAGAGCAGAACTGTCCCACAGGGTTTCCAAGGCTGTAAATCTTTATGGAAGCAGACTGCCACATCTTTCTTCCAGGGTCTCATAAGACTTAGCTTTATGTTTGCAGTACCTTGCTTGAGACAACACTGTTTCAAAGATCTGTAAAACTGATTTAAACCAGTTACCTCAAAATTCAGCCACCCTGGCAAAATTAACACAGCCTAACTAACCTCACTGAAGATAGGATTATGAGTCATAATGGCAATGGGATGACATACAAAGAAGATACATTTGGTAAGACAATCAATCACCAACACTCGTTTTCGTATTATATATACCCCTGTTGGAAACTTTTGATCAGGAAATTACATTAAATCAGATGGTTATGGAAAAATAATAAGAACAAGGGTGAGTCAGGTAGTCTTGGAGGATGTTTTATTAAATTCGACCGACTAAATGACATTGGGGTACTTCAGGTGGCATAATGGTTAAGAGCCACGGCTGCTAACCAAAAAGTCGGCAATTTGACTTCACCAGGTGCTCCTGGAAAACATATGGGGCAGTTCTACTCTGTCCCGTAGGGTCACAGTGAGTCAGAATTGACTCGGCAACAGGTTTGATTTTTTGGTTTATAGCATAATTGAGGGCGCTTTGGGTCACAGCACTCTTTCTTTTGAACGTAGCTTCATTCCCATTCTCTAACGCCCTTAAAAAAAAACAAACACACAAATTTACTACAAATATACTTACATCATTCCAGACAGGTTGTGCTATGATCATATTGATGTAGTTTTCTTTTAACCATAATCAATTTATCTTTCCTTGAGGATATCCTCTGCTTTCAACTGGTTATATTTGTATCTTTTAGGGTGAGTTAATTCTGTAAATGATTAAGGTCATCCATTAGCCTGTCAACTACGTGAGGGCAGGTTGTTACTATTATTTCTGTTTTTTTTTTTACTGCTTTATCTAAGGTTTTTAGAATAGGCCCGGTATGTAGTAGCTCTCAGTATATATTGGTTAACAGAATGAATAAATATAGTTTTGTCAACTTGTGGTATTTTCAGAAAGTAACTTTGTCCCCAGATTCTAGGAGCAGCTTACTGTATAGGTCTATATGTAGTGGCTTCATTGGTTACATAGCATTTTACGTAGCATCATACATGCACAGAGCTCACAAAAATAGGTGTGTTTTTCTTTTTGGCTTTGTCCATATGGACTACATAGTTCATTGAGCCAGTACAATTTTCTTGCTTCAGCTTGTACCAGAGGGGTTATGAAGATCGAATGTATTTCTAGGTATCTGCTGTACTTAGCCACCAATATAACCACACACAAGGGGCCCTGGTGGTGCATTTGGTTAAATGCTGGACTGCTGACAGTGGCTCTGTGGAAGGAAATCTGGTGATCCTCTTCTATAAAGATTACAGTCAAGAAAACCTCTTGGGGCAGTTCTACTTCATCACATGGGGTTGCTATGAGTTGGAATCAACTCAACAGCACCCAACAACAACAGCAACAACATAACTGTACACACCACAAACCACACATTTAAAACCCATTATTGGCTCTTTTATTTACACAGTTTTCAAAGCCAGAAACCAGTACGTTGAACACACACTCAATAAATCACCAACAGCTTATAGTCTGTAGCATTGACATTACTTCTTTGAACTATTAAAATAAATCTCCAAACTGATCTTCTGATATATAAATGGGTCAAAAATGGCCTCTGTGAATTGGCTTCAAATTGTTCACTTCCTCATAGCAAGCTGAGGCTCATTAGCCCAAACCCAAATTTGTACATATTTAATTATTTTCGAAATATGTCGGTGCCAAACTAAAATTTGTATATATCTAATTAAGCAGATTTTTAACCACTTAGAACCTGTATGCTTTTATATGCTCCATGAAACTGAACCCAACATCTACTAGCCCTAAATAAAACATCCATCTTGTAGTTTTAAGGACTCTAAGGTGCTGCTGTCCTTTGGAGCACTCTGTTCCAAAGACTCACTCCTTCATTGCCTAAGGACATCACCTAGGGACACTTAAGCCTCCCATTCCCCTCCCCTTCTCCTTTTCCTTGGGGTTTTTCATGGCTTCTTCCCCTTCTGATGGCTCCCTCTACCTATTCCCTCGGGAAGATTTCCTGCTATGGAGGACTTCCCCCTGCATGCAGTTGTCAGTGTGCTAGCCCCGATAAATATCTTGTTGTACAACATTGTTATCTTGCGGTCACGTGGTTTTACTTGAACTGCCCTGAATTCCCTTGAACTCACTACATATTCTCACTAACTTACATTTTTCCTACGATGGTCCCTCTACATTCATACTACTGCCAGAGCTTTCTTTCCAAATACATATATATATATATATATATTTTTTTTTTTACAAAAAACTATATTTCTTTAAAATAGCAAATATTTTTCTTCCCCATAGGTTTCAGGATGAAACTTAAATTTCTTATCTTGATATTATAAGACCCTTTAAAATCTTACTCTAACACATTTTTCCAGCCTTGTCTCGAGCCATAATCAAACCATCCTCCGTCATTTCCCCCACTGTAAGTGTTGTGCTATATTGAAAAATTGAGCCACTCCTTAAATATGCCAGGTCCTTCAGGACTATAGGGGGTAGGGGCTGTTCAGTGGTAGAACGCTTACCTTCCATGTAAGAGACCTAGGTTTGATTCCTGGCCGATGAACCTGTGCAGCCACTACCTGTCCATCAGTAGAGGCTTGGGTGTTGACCAATGGTCCGATCACCAGATCATGTGGGTGGCACAAGCAGCCTGTATGCATGGAGTCTACTTGAGCTGGGATCAGCTCCAAGGCAGCTAATAACAATTACAGAAACAATTCAGGACTATACACTTGAAATCATATTTTGCTGTTTTTTTTTTTTTTTAGTTTGCAAGCATCTACTTTCTCATTCAAGATTTAGCTGATGTGTTAATTCCTGTGGGTAGGTTAACTGGGTCCTCAGCTGGGGCTGTTCTCCAGAATACTTCTTCATGTTGCCCGCCCTTTTCCAAAGCACGGAATTCTCAGGGTAGTCAGGCTACTTACTTGGTGGGTCAGGCATCCAAAGATGAATGTCCCACGTCACATGGAAAAAACTGGATCACCTTTTATGATCGAGCCTCAAAAGTCACACAGTGTCACTTCTCCCACATTCTACTTGTTACAAGTAAGTCACAGGCTTTTAGCTTTGCACTTGACTTTTTTCTGTGTAAATATTTTATTTTACTATATTAATTTTATATTATCTACTTATCAACTATTTCTTTTATTGCAATTGAATTTTTAAGCATATATTTAGTTAAACTTTCCCTATACCCAAGTTATGGACTAATTCACGTACGTTTTCTTTTAGTACTTCCATGATTTTATTTTCTACATTTAAATTTTTGATTCATTTGGAGTTTGCCACTTTTTGGTATTTTATGAGAAACAGATGATTTTATCTTTTTTTTTTTAATAAATGGCTATTCAGTTATCCCAGCACCATTTTTAAAGAAGATTACTTTGCCCATGTGATTTGTGACGCTATCATAAGCTTGCACTGAATTTTCATATGTCTTTGGGTTTACTTGTAAATTTTTTATTCTGTTCCACTGGCCATCCTTTATATTCATGTGCCAAGGCTACACAATTTTAGTAATACCAGGTACCATAGAATGTTTTAATTTCTTATAGGGCTATTGCCATCATAGATTTTCTTTTTTCAATTTTTTTCAGAGCTCTTTTTTTGCCTGTTATTATTTTTGTATGGACTTTGTAAACAACTTCTCTAGCTAAAAAAAAAAAAAGTTGGTATTTTGTTGGAATTAAATTGGTAAATTAACTTAGAGAGAACTGACATCTATCATTTTGAATTACCCATTTCAGATTGTTCGAGCCGTTTTTAGACTTTTAGATATTTATCTCATATAGGTTTTATACATTTTGTTGCTTATTTGTAACTAACAGATTTTCTTCATTGCAGTTATAAATTGGATAACCTTCTAAGTTTTGTTCATGTATATGAGTGCCATTATTTTCTGTTTTTAAAATTGATATCCTGGTACTTTTCAGAATTCTTTTATTATTTGAGGTAGTTTTATCGATGATTCTCCAGGAATTTCCTGTCAAAATAGCAAAGACAGATAAATTTACTTCTTCTTTTACAATTTGCATGACTCATTTCTTTTTTCTAATTGCAGTGGCTAATAACTCCAGGAGAAAATTAAATGATGGTAGAAGTATTGGGTATCCTTTTGCATACTGAAAATGTCTTTAATATTTCCCTACTAAGTACGTTTTCTGGATTTAGAATTAAAACCCTTTGCTGTCAAGTCGATTTCAACTCATAGTGACCCTAAGGCATTTATTTATAGTATGCTTCAATTCTGTTAATATCTTTTAGTCTTTCCTTTCCTTGAAGGCCTGGTTTTATTCAAGCTCTGTGTCTTGCAAAAATCTATTTTTCAAACTAACTTCTTTTGATCACTTAGTTTGGAACCATTTATTTATTTAATATACCTAGTTTTAATGGGTGATCACAGTCCCATCTTCATTTTTTCCTCATTCTCTTATGCACAGCTCTTTGTCATTGTCTTCTAGTCCCAATCTACATTTTCATTCTTATCATTCATTCTGGGTTTCATTTTCTTCATCCTTTTTTCATTCTTTTTTTTTTTTTTTTCTGTAATGCATTTCCTTCAACCTATGTTTGCCACAACCTGGCCCATCCAGCAAAGGATTTCATAGGACTTACAGTCATGTGTCTTGATTAGAGGAATTTTTGTGCCTAGCCTATCCCTTATGTAGATTACATATATGTTGAGGATAAAGAATATGACATTACTCTTTCTGTTCTTCCAATGACTTTCAGGTAATAGACACTGAAGATATATTGTACTCTGCTAACTATTGATAGCACTGTTTTTTTTTTTTTTTAACTATAAAATCATCACATCTTTTTGTGTTTTAATCACCCTTCTGAAAGTGTTATGACATTGAAATATCTGATTTGTCAGTTTGGTTACATTGTGTGATCATAAGAAAATAATTTCACAAATCACACCTTATTTGTAAAAGGCAAGTAGAGGACTAGATAATTTCTGACATTTCATGTCTCTAAAATAATAGGATTTATGATATTTTAAGATGTAAACAGAAAGTCCTGCAGTGAAATGCAATAGTTTTTTTTTTAATTCATTGCCTCAGCACTGAGCCATTTGATATTTTTCAAGAATAAAATAAATGAATGTAACTTTATGATTTTAGACATAAAAATTTGTAAAAAATTGAGTTCTACTACAATGGTCACAAGAATTAATGAGCAAACAATTAATAGTAGGCACTGTTAAAATTTTCAAGTTATGTGGATGTAGAAAACCAAAACCCATGGTCTAGTCGATTCTGACTCTCCATGATCCTATAGGACAGAGTAGAACTGCCCCATAGGGTTTCCAAGGAGCACCTGTCAATTCAAACTGCTGACCTTTTGGTTAGCAAAAGAGCTCTTAACCACTGTGCCACCAAGGCTCCATGTGGGCATAGGAGTACATACAGTTCTTGCTAACATTTGATAGAGGACAAATTGGAGTACAGTCAGAAGAAAACCACTGGAATGGAAATAAGTTTTTAAACAATTTCAGCAATAACTGAAGACTACGGAGTGATTTGGATTGAAGGAATGTATGCCAGGAGGAGAAATGATCACTTTCAATATTGAGAAGGAACCCTGGTGGTGCAGTGGTTAAGCGTTCTGCTAGCCAAAAGGTCAATCGTTCAAATCCATCAGCTGGTCCACGGGAAAAAGATGTGGCAGACAAAATTGGAAGGGATGTCATAAAGAAGAGGGCACCTGCTGTTTGACCTGGTGAACTTAGCTTTGAAATAAAGAATAGAATTGTTCTGAGGTCAGTCAGTTTAAGGCATGACAGTACAGTTAACAGGGAGGCAGAAACATATTCCTAACTGTTGAGTCAATACTATTTTATTTTAAAGAACTAAGCTTTTTGGTGCTGAAAATTTTAATAGGAAGCAGATAGGAATCCTTCAGAAAAGGTTAAAAAAAATGTGTCTGTATGAATTTTCCAACTATAGAATTTAGTGAATCTCTATCCAAATTGAGCTGAAGATTTAGTGATATATATGTTTGAGCTTGCTTTTTTGTTCAGACTAATCTAAAGAATAAATTTCTAATTTTTGGCTAGGTTATTGATACATATGTTTCCAAAATAAAATGAATCTGCAAGCACATATTATGTTATGACATTTCTTTTTTGTACATCTGTAGCAATGTGAGCAGATAATCACTTTTGCCATATTTTTAAAATGTTAACAAAAAATAGGGAATATAGAAATAATATTTTCTGATAAATAACATAGATTGGCTACTTAGATTAAAGGGAAGGGAATGGTAGTGGTTAAAAATTCTTTATGATCCCAGTTATTATTGGCACAAATGGTCAAGTGCTCAGCTCCTAACCAAAGGTTGGTGGTTTGAACCCATCCAGTGGCTCCACACACAAAAGACCCGGCAGTCTGCTTCTGTAAAAATTACAGCCAAAAAAACCCTATGAGATAGTTCCACTGTCACATGGGGTCACTATGAGTCCAAATCTATTTGACGTCTAGCAACAACATATTTTAAATCTACTTGAAATGCAGTAATAGCAAATATAGCATTTTGGGTATATATAATGTTAGACGTAACTGCACAAAATTTTAAATTTTCTACTAAAAGAAAAAAAATAAAATTATTCTGATATCTGTTTAGGAAATATGGCAGACCCTTCTGTTGATTCTGTCAATTTTTTCCTCATATTAAAATGTATTTGGATACCTTGATGTCAAAGCCAAGATGAAGACAGCACAAGAAAACAACAGACATATTTCTTATGAGTATAGATGCAAAAATTCTCAACAAAATACTGGTAAATAGATTCCAATAGTATATTAGAAGCATTATACACATGGCCAATGAGATTTATTCTAGTAATTCAAGCATTTCAACATAAGACAATCAATCAATGTAATGCATCACATGAATAGAACCAAACCAAAAAACCCATGGATGCTGAGTTGATTCTGACTCATGGCTACCCCATCTGCTACAGAGTATGTTATGCATTGGACTGTGTCCCCCCAAAATGTGTGTCAACTTGGCTAGGCCGTGATCACCAGTATTGTGAGGTTTTCCACCATTTCATGATCTGATGTGATTATCCTATGTGCTGTAAATTCTAACCTCTATGATGTTGATGAGACAGAATTAGAGACAGTTATGTTAATGAAGCAGAACTCAAACTACAGGATTAGGTTGTATCTTGATTCAATCTCTTCTGAGAGATAAAAGAGAGAAGCAGAGAGAAGGACCTCCTACCACCAAGAAAGAAGAGCCATGAGAGGAGTGCTTCATTTGAACAATGTGCAGAGACACTCCTAGACCAGGAGAAGATTGATAAGGGCCTTCCCCCAGAGCAGACAGAGAGAGAAAGCCTTCCCCTAGAGCTGGTGCTCTTAATTTGAACTTCTAGCCTCCTAAATTGTGAGAGAATAAACTTCTGTTTGTTAAATCCATGCACTTGTGACAGCACTAGATAACTAAGACAGAGTAGATCTGCTTCATAGAGTTTTCTTGGCTGTTATTATTTATGGAAGCAGATTGCCAGACCTTTCTTCTGCAGTGCCATTGGGTGGGTTAGAATTGCCAATCTTTACATTTAGTAATTGAGCTCAAATTGTTTGTGCCACCCCAGGACCCTAGAGACCTTAGTTAATAGGAAAATAGGGGGGGAAAAACCCAAACATAATTATCTCAATTGATGCAGAAAATAAATTTGACAAAATCCAACAGCTTTTCATTATAAAAAACCCTGAGCAAACTAGGAACAGAAGGGAAATTTCTCATCACCGTAAATGGCATTTATGGAAAATCCACAACAGACATCATACTCAATCATGGTAGACTGAAACTTTTCCTCTAAGATCAGGAGCAAGAAAAGGGTGTTTGCTTCTACCATTGCTATTCAACATTGTACTGGAATTTCTAGCCAGAGTAATTAGACTAAATAGAATAAAATAAAAAGCATCCAAATTGGAAAAATAGTATATCTATTTGCAGATGGCATGATTCTACGTATAGAATATCTCGAAGAGTCTATTAGAGATGTACTAGAGATAATAAACAAATTCAGAAAGTTTCAGGATAGAAGATCAATACATGAAAATCAGTTGTGTTTGTATACATCAGCTGAAATGGACATTTAAAAATTTATTTTTAATAGCATATAAATAAAAAATACCTAAGAATAAATTTAACAAAAAAGGTGAGGTCTTTTCAACAGATGGAACACTGGTTTTCTACGTGTAAAATAATGAAATTGGATCTGTACTTCACATCATATACAAAATTTAACTCAAAATGTTATCAATGACCTAAATATAACAACCAAAACCATACTTTTAGAAGAAAACATAGGGATACATTTTGTTCTTTGGCAACGGATTCTTAAATATGATACTAAAAATATGTAATATTATTCAGTCATAAAGAGAAACGAAGTTATAAAGTCATAAAGATTCATTCTGCAACATAGATCAACCTTGAAAACATTATAGGAAGTGAAATAAGTGAGACACAGAAGGGCAAACATTGTATGATGCAATTTATATGAAATACCTACGATAGGCAAATGCCCAGAGACAAAAGTAGGTCAGCAATTGCCTGGGACTAAGGGGAGGAGGAATGGGGAGCTACTGAGTTTCTTTTTGGGGTGATGAAAAAATTTTTAAATAGACAGCAGCAAAGATGTACATCATTTCCAATGAAATCAATGTCATTAAATTATACACATAAAAATGGCAAATAGCTTTAAATGGCAAATTTTGTTAGATACTTTATCACAATAATTTTTTAAAATATAATTGGATATTTAGAGTTAAAAGATTACCTAGAGTAAATAAACTCTTTTCATTTTGGTTGTGAAAAAAAATGGGACTGCCTGACTTGCAAGAGTTAGCAAAATTTTCCTCGAGTCCTTCTAAAACCCTGACGATGCAGTGATCAAGAGCTTGGCTGCTCTTTGAAAGGTTGGCAGTTTGAATCCACCAGCCACTCCTTGGAAACCCTATGGGACAGTTCTACTCTGTCCTATAGGGCCGCTGTGAGTTGGAACCAACTCGGCGGCACCTAACAACAAGCATCTTGTTCTCTCTTTGCTGTTCTATTTTGTCTCTGCAAAATGAATTGCTCTGAACCACACATGGTATTTCATGGACTGACTTATACACCATTTGCCCACTACCAGTCTTTGCCTTTACTTCAGTCCACGTCTCTGTATTCCTGTCCATGCCTTGGCATGAAAAACAATCACTCCCCATTTCCTAGTGGAGAATCAAATCACTAAACAATGTAGGCAATATCTAGCGTTAGGTGTTTAAACTTTTTTCAAATGCATCCATTCACTATGTAAACTAACTAAAGTCTATTTAGTTTCATGCTTCTTGGTGGCTTGTGCATAACTCAATAACTTTCTCTTTACTAATTTTTAACCTTGCAAAGCTTATCCTTACAATTCAGAATTTTTAACTCCACTCAGAGCTGTTGAAGGTATGAATACATTTATCTGGTAATAAGAGATACTGCCAGAAAAACGAACGAGACTGTCTTGGAAGAAATACAGCCAGAGTGTTTCTTGAAAGTGAGGATGGCGAGTCTTCGTCTCACGTACTTTGGACATGTTATTAGGAGGGACCAGTCCCTGGAGAAAGACGTCATGCTTAGTACAGAAAATGGTCAACAAAAAAGAGGAAGACCCTTGATGAGATGGATTGACACAGTGGCTGCAACAATGGGCTCAAGCATAACAACGATTGTGAGGATGGTGCAGGACTGGGCGATGTTTCCTTCTATCATACATAGGGTCACTGTGAGTTGGAACTGACTCAATGGCACCTACCAACATCAACAACAAAATGTCTGTGCTAGAAATATTTTCATCTTATTGCTTTGGCCTTTCCCTCTATGCTGCATGATATCATTCGTATTTGAATTTCTAAACACTGTTCTTAACACTAGCTCAAATTATATGTTTGAGCCTATAAATCAGATATTTTTTTTAAAAAAAGATCAAATGGTTTTGTTTTTTATTTTAAGCAAAACTGAGAAAGTAACTTAGCGATTTAATGAAACTCTTGCCAGACTGTGAATTCTTATTGAGACATACAAGCGAAGACAAAATACTTCAACCTTTGTTATAAATAAATGTTTGCTTATGAAGACAGCCTCAAAAATGTCACTGGCTTTCACCCCCCTTTCATTCTCTAAAATATATATTCAGCTAGGGAAAAATATACTCATTTCTTATGCCAACATTCATTTTTTTTCATAGTGAGATTATGCGTGGTAAACTACCTAGACTGCCAACACTAAAAAAAAGACCCTTTTTAGGTGATCTGTAAGCCTTCTGTTTGCTACAAACTTGCTTAACCACATTCAAAACGTAGCATTCAAACTGTTTTCCCCCAAACAGATACAAGCTGTTAGCTGCAGAGCTGGAATCATCATAACTGCACGCTATTGGTATAGTGAATGCCCAATATGATGATTTTTTCTTGCAAAGATAGCCTTTAATAAGCACGAGGACTCTCAGTTTTCTTTGATAATGATTATTTTTACCATCCTTTGGCTGCTTCCCTAAACTAATACGGAACTAAATGTTTTAAGATATGTTTAAATGTTTTACATTTTCAGATCTCAGTACTCTTTGTGCAATATTATTCTTTGATATTAAGGTGTTTTGTGGCAATAGCTAGGACCTGAAAAGGTTAGTATGTTGTATTACAGGAGATTTATTAATTCCTATGATTTATAATTTTCCAGAGTATTTGGCTAGTTTTTCAAATTCTCACACCAATGTCTTTCTCACTTCTACTGGTGTGCCTAAGCATTCCTTATATTGCACAAGTAAATGCATTGTAGGAAATTTTGTAACTTCCTAGGACTAATAATTTCCCAAGGTAATTGGCCTAGTTTTAGAGGCATCTGGACCATTGCTTTTTTCACTGCTGCAGTTGTTCCACATGCCATAATTTATCCCCAGCATCGAATTAATGCTGCCGTTACAGAGATTCTCAGACTCTATACCGATTTTTTCATATTTGTTGCTAGTCAACTTGAAGTCTTGGAGAGGAAAGATGATCTCATTAACTTCAGAGAACTGTGTAATTTCTTCTAGAAATCTATATGGAAAGCAGGATAGACTTCAATGGAAAGAAAATGCAATAATGGAATTCTTTATCTTGTGATTGGTCTGGTCTCCCTTATTGATTTTCGAAGGAAACGAAGTAGTAGAGTATAAATCTAGCCTAATCTTAGGGCATTATGTTCGTAAGCTCCTTCACATGTCCAAATCCTGCCCTAATTAGCAGAAACAATTTATATAAGCATTGAATTTCTGTTTTCTTTTTAAACATTTTTACTTACATTTGATCTCTATATGGATGACTTCTCTCCTATTTCTAAACTCTACCAGTGAGGTTCCCTTATTCGTAACTCTAAAAATACTCTAAGTAGACTATAATATTTACGTTACTTAAAATTATTT
This sequence comes from Loxodonta africana, assembly GCF_030014295.1. Taxonomy (NCBI): domain Eukaryota; kingdom Metazoa; phylum Chordata; class Mammalia; order Proboscidea; family Elephantidae; genus Loxodonta; species Loxodonta africana. The sequence goes on from NC_087362.1 coordinate 19,882,837, forward strand.
TCTACTTATTCATATATGTCCTCAATCATTTGCCTAACTTTAAATTTTATATGGAACTAGAAATATTTGCACTCATGTAATGGAATTAAGCAAAGAGAATTGTTTATCCTGTGTAAGACAACTATGCAAGCACTGGACTCTAACTAGTAGTTTTAGGGTAATTATCAGAGCCATGAATTAAGTGTATCTACTCTGGTGAACGTTCCATAAATTTATCTGAAATTATCTCTTAGAGGGTTTAACAACATAGGCTCCCAAATATTATGGCCATATTTTAGATTAAAGTACTGTTGCTTAAAATAGTTATTTTAAGAACCTAAAAATATCCTCCAAATTGCATTGGGACACATTTATCAAGAACACTCATTCCTAGAACATGCCCACTAGAAGGAAATTTAGTTTGTGTTTCTTTAGTAAGGGTGTTCTACTGCATCTACAAGGAAGTACAACAATATGTAACACTTCTCCAAGATATATGGGCAGTTCAAAAATCTTCAGTCCTCTCCATAATTCTGCTTCAGGTAGAATTAGATATATGGTGTTTAAACTCTAAATGCATAGAACTCTTTTGGTTAATTTAATTTTAAACTTATGATTTATTGGAAAATTGCATGCTTTTGTTATTCTTAAACCAAAAGAAGAATAAATATTTTGTGAAATACTATTACCTGGATGTGTTATCCACTGTTTTAAAAGCAGCATGAACCTAAAAAAGGTGTTTACCCTTGACAGATTTAAAATTTTCTTTTGTTTTTCTTATGAATCTGTGAGTTCGGGGGTCATATGCCTAGTTAAAAACAAAAAACTCAGGAACAAAGCAAGACTGCATGATTATGGATTCAGTAAGTGTCAAGCAAGTTTGATTCAGAAAGACAAGGTTCAAGTAATAAGATCAATTTGCTGGATGCTTTTTTTTACATCATTAAGAATTAAGAAGTTTGGAAACCAGAGAGGTTATACATGTCTGTCCGTTGTTTCATAGTCAGCTATAAGTTTATGTCAAAATGCTACCTCACAGCATCAGAAGGAAGGAGGCAATTGATATGAGTAGCTATTTATATTCTGAGTGGTGAGGTAAGAGATTAAAATGATGTGCTTGAACTTCTGTTTCTAGCCATGAAGACTCCCACTGCAGATCTTGTTTTTGCTGTTAGGTGCTGTCAAGTTACTTCTGACTCATAGTGACCCAATGTACAACAGAACAAAACACAGCCTGGTCCTACGCCATCCTCACAATCATTGCTATGTTTGAGCCCATTGCTGATGCCACTGTATCAATCAATCTGTTGACAGTCTTCCCCTTTTTTGCTGACACTCCACCTTACCGAGCATGTTGTCCTTCTTCAGGGAGTGGTCCTTCCTGATGACACATCCAAAGTAGGAGATGAAGTCTTGCCATCCTTGCTTCCAAGCAGAACTCTGGCTGTAATTCTTCCAAGACAGACTTATTCATTCTTCTGGCAGTCCATGGTATATTCAATATTCTTCACCAGCACCCTAACTCAAAGGCATCAATTCTTCTTTGGTCCTCCTTATGCATTGTCCAGCTTTCACATGCATAAGAGATGATTAAAAATATCATGCTTTGGGTCAGGTGCACCTTAGCCCTCCAGGTGACATCTTTGCTTTTTAACACTTTAAAAAGGTCTTTTGCAGCAGGTTTTTCCAATGCAATACATTGTTTGATTTCTTGACAGCTGCTTCCATGGGCATTGATTGTGGAGCCAAGTAAATTGAAATCCTTGACAACTTCAATCTTTTCTGTTTATCATGATGCTGCTTATTGGTCCAGTTAGGATTTTTGTTTTCTTTATGTTGAGCTGTAATCTATACTGAGGGCTGTAGTCTTTGATCTTTATCAGTAAGTGCCTCTAGTCCTCTTCATTTTCAGCAAACAAGGTTGTATTATCCGCATAACACAGGTTGTTAATGAGTCTTCCATTAATCCTGATGCCACATTCTTCTTCATATAGCCCAGCTTCTCAGATTATTTGCTCTGCATACAGATTAAGTATGGTGAAAGGACACAACCCTGATGCACACCTTTCCTGATTTTAAACCATGTAGTATCCCCTTGTTCTGTTGGAATGATTGCCTCTTGGTCTATGTACGGGTTCTGCATGAGTACAACCAAGTGTTCTGGAAATCCTATTCTTTTCATAAAAAAAAAAATTAGCGTAGCATGCTTACAAAAATAACTTGGGGGAGGGGAGGGCATGGTTGTTGGCAAACAAACCTAGAAGACACTCATCGTTTGCATAGAAGTACACTATACGTGGGTGTGTAAGTATATATTAGCTCCTGAAAGGAAACAAATCTTCAAATGTATTATGAAAGAGTCAAATATTACAGAAGTTTAATTTTCTGCCATTGTATTCAGAAATAAGTGTTCATAGTGAGTGGGCAGCACTGCCCCCACATGTATGTTCAAGACTCCAGGGTCCTTTTATCCTGCGTCTACACCATCTTTAACATGTGGTCACCAAGGACATTGTGTTCATATGTATCAAGCAAGAGTAGAAGAAAGATTGTGCATGGCAGTTTTTAATAAACCAGCCTGGAATTGACACACATCATTCCACTGATCTGAACTCAGTCACATGACCAAACATAGCTAAAAGAGAAGCTGGAAATGCTGTCCAGCTAAGTGCCCAGGATGAAGATAAAGTGATCAACACGAACAATCCCAGTTTATTATTTTCGTATATAACAGTGTTCTGTTCTGATGTACATGGGGTCGTTATGAGTCAGAAACAACTCGACGGCACCTAAGAACGACAATGATATTTGTGTACGTGAAAATGGTGCAAAGAAAAAGAAATTTGTTAATACAGAAATTTAAAGTATTTTATATTTAAACCGAAATAATTTAGTGTAAACTGAGTATGCCTTTTTTTAAAAGTTAGGCTTTCAATGACTATTTTCTGATTATATACTATGGGGCAACACAGGAATTTCTAATGTTTAAAACTCATGATTGCAATTATTAATGTCAGATAGGCATTCAGTACTGAAATAAAAAGTTGTTTTTCCATAAAATTTTGGCACCCCAATGTATTATCTACTATATTATTTTTTTATATTATTAGAATACTAGTTTGGAGCTTTCTTTTCTGAGTAAAGGAGACACAATCTGTATTCAAATATAATCACTCTCCAAGTTCTATAAACCAATCACATTCATCATAAAAATGTAGTTTGTAGGACTGAAATGTATGTAAATACATTAGTAGTATTTTCTGTCTTAAAATGGTGTATCTTCAAACTGAGGTCTAAATCTTGTATTTTACCTAAGGAATAAACTGTCAAATCCCTAAAATAAGAATCAGTCTTTTGACAGACAATAAACTCAATTTTTGTTTTTAAAACAAATTTAAAGAACTGAATTTAAACTATTTTCATAACATATGATTTAAATTCTACTCATATATGCCATTCTTTTCCAATCAAGTGTTCATTAGATTTATTTTATTTCGATAGTATTTATGGTTCCAATTTTACAGAACATGCGTTCTTACTTTTTTTCTACCGAGCAAAGAATTTTATATAAAGGACAATTTATATTAATGTAGAAGTGATATTTGCGCATCAATTATTCTTTGCAAGATTTCCAAAATAAGACAGGACTTTGAAAAGCATCTACGTGGAAAGCATGTTCAAGCTGTTAGCTCAAATTATTTGTCAATACTTATCCTTATCCCCTTTATTATGCTTCTTTAAATAGCAAGAATGTGAAAAAAAAAAAAAAATCAACTGTCGTTTCCAGGGCTTGTATCTCACAAAAATTTCCTCTGGAAGGAAAATCTTCACAACCGTGTGATTCAACAGTGAGTAGAAGATAGATTTTTATTAAATCATTAGGATATATTACATGTCTTCACACACAAATATTCTATCTTGTAAATGTTTTATTTTCTCAGAGGAAGAATATATAGTCATATTTCTTCTTCCAAAATGGCGTTAATTCAATTTCACAATGATTTAAGCTTATTGTTTTGCAGGTTGGTCTACTTGTCAGCTCAAAAAGTCTGTAATAGAATTGAGAGTAAAATTCAAAGATCTCACCATGAGTTATGTTCTGTCTAAATGGTGTTTGGCTCCCATATCTCAGCTCAAACCTTTGACCACATTTCTTTCCACTGTAGTTTACTTCACAGCAGTCATCATGGTTTCTTTTTTGTTTCTTCAGCACACCAAAAAAAATTATTGTTTCAAGACCTTTTATACATTCTCTGTCTGGAGATTTCTTCCCACAGCACATCAATTAGCTTTGTCGTGTAACAAAGCAAACTAAAACATTGTATTAAACACAACAACCATTAACTCACAGTTATACAGGTCAACAATTCTGCATGGGTTCCGCTGTGTGATTCTTTAGTTCTTAGTTAAACTTATTCATGAGTATGCCTTGAGCTGTTAGGGAGCGCTGGTGTCAGATAATGGTCTAGAATGGTCTCAGTTGGGATCTGTCGTTTCTCATTCACATGGTCTCTCCGTCTCATTCACGTGCAGCCTAGATAGGGTTCAAGAGAGAGAGCGGGTGCTTACAAGGCTTCTTAAGGTCTAGGCTTAGAACTAGCACAATATTACTTTGTATTATGCTGGTCAAATTAAGTGAAAAGGGCTGGGGAAATAGATTCTACTTTTTTATGGAATGATCTGCAAAGTTATATTTCAAAGATGCAAAGGTACAGGAAGGAAGTTAGGACTTCTTTACAAAAAAAGTGCCTCAACAGGTAGCCATGTGCTACACTTACTTCCTTCAAGACTCTACTTAAATGTCATTATGACATAGAGCTCTTTTCTACTTATTCTATAATAAAGAGGTTCCAATGAGAAGTAGAATAGGTGAATTGAAGTGATTTCATGAAGATGAATAGCAGTGATGTATTCTTGGAATCTATGGATAAGTACTAGAGGTCATATATGGCAGGTCGATAGCTGGGATCAGAAATGGATGAAGCCAAGGGAATGATATGTCAAGTAAATGGGATGTGGGGCAGTGAGTAAATGGAGAAATTGTGAAGAATAATTTGATGTGGTTATAATTTTGCTTTAAGTTGATATTCTAGGTCTATGGAGCTAGGGAGTATTACTTGGGGATATGAAAGAAGTGAATAAAGAATGGTAATATGTATACACTATGAGCCGGAATTGACTTGATGGCAGTGGATTTGATTTTTGGTTTATTCAAAGGATCGGCTCCAGTTATGGATGTGGGTATAGCCTTGACAGGAGTACTCAAACAGGAAAGCCAAATGCATCCTCTAAACTTTACTCAGATGATGACTCTTCAGTCAACACTGGAAATAGGTATTTTACATTAACATAGGAAAAGTATTAGCCACAAATGTTCTAGTTAATATCCCACTAGTAAAATAGTAGAGCTAAAATGAGAGTTAAAAAATACTGAGACTACCTTGAGAAGGTAGGGAAGATAGAAACAAGGTAGTATAGAAATTAGTGGAGCATAGAACATCAGATCGCTAATACTATTTAGCCCAATTTTGCAAAGTATGGGCAAAGTGATGAGAAGAGAGGTAGAATTTATTACTGCTTTGTGAAAATGTATTTCATAATCATATCCTTCCACTGCTACGCATGACTGCACATGCATTAAGGGATTGTAGTAGATTAATGGTAACTTTAAGAGATAAATAAGAATGACATATGGACAGAAAGTGGTTGTTCAATGAGAAAACTCTTTCTGCTCCTTGAAACTATATAATTAAAAGTTAAAACTTTAAAGAGTAATGATGAGTTCTTAAGATAACACTGAATGCATATCTCTTACAAATGCACCTTTGAACAGCTTGCATTCCTTTCTGGCATATCAGCTTTACCTAGAGAATGTTGCTTAATAATAAGCAAAAGAGATGCAGTCTGACTGTGCAGGCTGCAGGGCCAAAATACGACATTGAGGAACTACTGGGTGAAATTCTCCTGGAAAAACCGTCATCTGTCTATCTATCTATCTATCTATCTATAAATATATAAGCTCCCTTTTTTCAAAAATTATGAGAGAGAGAGAAACTAATGTTTTTCAGTAAGTGCTTTTTTTAAGTTTCTGGCTGTGGTGTCCATGAAAATGGGTCTGTCTGATCTCTTACTTCAGGGAGCTTAATTGACTGATGACTATGAATCCACTACCAAGCTTGTGAAGAGGCCACATTTCCAGCTAGCTGTTCTTAGAAACTAACTGAGCATAGCAGGGATACTAAAGTGGGCCCATTCCTGAAAGACACAAGTCTACTCTAACAGGTGACTTTAACTCAGGCCTCTCCATTGGCCTTGCCTAAACTTTCTTTGCAATGCACTTCAGTCTAAGCCTCTTTCAGTCTGTCCTTTCTTCCTTCCCTTTCTTCTTCACAGGGAGGAAGCCTGCAACTTAGTCTAATGGATCTTTTAGCCTCTCTTCTCTCCCTCCTCATTTTCCCTCACAGGCATTTTCTTCCATAAATCACTTGCACATTTAATCCTGTCTTGGCATACCCTCCTTGGAAGACTTGAACTAACAAGAATGGTGCTGGGGTGGTCCAAGAAAACAGGCAGTTAGATGAGGTTCTGATACCGGCTCACTCACCACCTGACAGGCGAATATGTGTCATCCTGAGTGGTAAGCTGAACACAGTGATCCCTAGAAACTGCTGATAGCTACATTGACTCAGATTTTACTGGAGGTAACTTGGAGAAATGTCCCTGTGCTGGGACATTCCCTTGCAGGTGCAATGATTAAGGTATTTGAAATATATGGGAGGAAAAGATTATAAAAACTGTGAAGATGATTGGTTTTCACTAAATTATATTGATGCCCTGACTAGGAATAATAAGAAGCTGAAGGTAATTAACGAGCTGTCAAAGACCAAGTGTGACAGCCAAAAGGCCTCTTTGGAAGCTTGTAGGGATGTTTATACCTTCTGCAGTAAAATAAGGGAAACAGCTAAGCAACAAATAGGAGACCTGATAGAGTTGATGAGCTTCAAAGATGTTCAAAGGCTCACCCATGACAAGTCTGCTATGCTAAGTTCGGCAACCTGGTTGAGAAAACCTGAGGTTCAGAAATTTTGGTTAGAGACCTCTGGATGAATGAATCTGAGGATACTGGCTCTGCACACCCTCAAAGTTTGCAGGAGTGGCCCAATATTTCCTAATAAAAGCTGAAATATTCCTTTCCTAGAAGATAATGTACAGGCCTATCACTCTCACCTATAAGGAAACAGTACCCCTCTTGGATGCTGCCCCCACATCCTCTTCTGGGTCTACAATTTTAATTTAATTAACACCTGAAGTAACCCAGCTGGAGAAAGAATGAAAGAGATTGCACAACAAATAAGCTGGAAGAATCAGATAGTATGTACCAGTCAGGAACATGCCAGGGCACACCTCTGAAATTAGAATTGGATGGTGCTTCATCAAGGATGCCAGGTTATAAGGCTGAATAGACAAAATTTATTAATTTTGGACTACTCTCTTGAGACACAAGATTTAACACTCTGACAAGGATCCTAGTGAACGGGGTCATTGACTGCAAGAGTGACTCTTAGAGGCTGAAAAACAATGGATGATGTTGAGTGAAATACTCGAGCTGCCTTGGTGGATGAATGGAATAAAGAGATGTTAGATGTTAGAATGGTTATATTAGGTAAGGTCCAAAGACCACCAGAGGATCACATTATAGAAAAGGGCTAAGAGAGCACAGCACTCACCAAGGCTACAAGGAACGCACCATTGAGTAGTGAACTGAGTCACTTAGATGTTCAGTGGTGACAGTCCTCTAGGACAGGACTGATGTTGGAAGAGTTGATCATAGAGCTGGGCTTGTTAATTCCATGAGGATGCTAGGAAAGGCTAGGTGCTAGCACTTAATTGACAAAGCCAAGAACCCACAATTATCACAGCTACCTGTAAAGTAGGAGGAACAGCCAAAAGACTGGAGCTGCAGGGAGTTGTGGAGATGGTTAACGTAACATGAAATCCCTAGAGGCAAAATAAATGGGTAGCAAACAAAGCAAGAATGGAGGAGCAGGAGGCTAAGGGTAGTCACCTGAATAAGTAGTCACAGTTTCTTGCTTAGTTCCAAACCTTAGTCAATTTTCAGATCCTGAGCCAGTAAGCAGATTTGAAACTCATTGATTGTATGGGTTTCCAAGTCCCTAGGATGAAGAAGCATTCAACGATGTTAACTATATACTCTAGCCATTCCTCTAATCCTTTCCCAAAGGAATCATGGCCATTTACTTAGTTAACTGTGTTACGGAAAGTGAAAATCCAGGCATTTCAAAGATTTTTAGACATTGGGTTTGCATTGAGACTGATACACACAGATGCCAAGAGTCACTGTGACCCCCTTATTATGGAGGGGGCTAGTGGAAACAAAGCAATAAATGGAGTCTAGCTCAAAATAAGCCTGCTGGTTTCATGGATTCACTCAGCGATCATTCCTTCAGTTCCTGAGTTAATAATTTGAATTGGTATATTTGGCATACGAAGTAAAAGCTGTCATAATGGGAAAAGGCCAAATGGAAACCTTTGGCTCCCAACCTCCTTCCCAAACAATACAGTAAACCCAAAACAATATTGCATCTAGGGAGGGATGGAAGATATCGGTGCCACCACTAAAGACTTAAAGGACGGAGTAGGATTTGTCTCTATTTAATTTCCACTTAATTTATAGTCTGGACTCTAGATCCTGGAAAGTGATGTAGACATAACAGGTTTAATGAAGTAGTAGCTCGATTCACAACTACTTTGCAGGAATAGATTAGTAAAACCTCAAGCACACACAGGGAGGCCATTGATACTGCTTCTCAACCCTCATCAAGAAACATAAGAGAAAAAACTTGCATTTCCCTGAGATGGACAATAATATTTATTTACAAATTTGCATCATATCTATGTTAGATTTCCTATCTCTATCATAAATATAATCCAAAGATACCTGGACTATTTGTCTTCCCCTCCGACCACCACACTAATTCACTGTATTAATGAAACCATGCTATCCAGGCAGGTCAACCAAGGAGTGGCTAGTGCACTGGAGGCCTCGCACTATAGAACAGGAGATACATCTTAGGAAGATTCAGGGGCCAACCCTTCCAGTGAAGTTTGCAGCGGTCAGGAACATGCCAGAATATCCTTTAAAAAGTAAAGAAGAAATTGCTGTATATTGCATTCCCAGCCACAAAGAAGGATGCACAGTGCCTGGTAGACTTCTTTGGGTTCTGGCAACAAAAGATTTCACACATAGAAAAAGCTTCTACATCCTAGCTAGCAAGTGACATGGACATCTGCAGGGATTAAATGAAGCCGAGAGTAGGAAAGGGCTCTTTAACAGATTTCTTCTTTAGTTCAAGCAGCCCTGCCCATTGGACTATATACCATGGCAGAACCAGTGGTGTTGGGGATGTCAGTGGTAGATTAAAATGTAGTATGGAGTTTATAGCAAGCTTCCGTGGGAGAATCCCAGCCTTGGCTACTAGTGGTCTGGAGCAGGGCCATGCCATTTTCAGCCAAGGTTTATACACCTGTTGAGAAATAGCTCCTGGCATGTTAAAATGCTCTGGTAGAGACAGAATTGTTAATCAGTGAGCACCAAGTAATCATGCATGTGGAACATTACGAGTGCAGTTATGACAGGCTCATCAACTGAAAAGTTAGATTTGCCCAGCAGCGGTCCAACGTGATACAGAACCGGTTCATCTAGGACCGAACTCCAGCAGAACCAGTGAGCATACATAGACTGCAGGAGCAGATATCTCAGAAAGTCATCCCACTTAAAAAAAAAAAAAAGTTGTGTAAGGTTTCTTCTAGCTTGTACTTACAGCTATATGTGAGTCCTTTAAAGCTAGCTGAGGGAGGACTTTTAAAAAAACCAAAGATAAAGAGACAGAGCTTTGTTTGCAGATGGGCCACGTATAAACTGAAAATGGCAACTCCATTACAGCCGCATGCAAAGATGGCTTTAAAAAACGTGATGGAGATTCAGGTAGAGCACCTGGTCATTAACTTCGTAGGGAAGAAGAGATGAGAATATACGCAGATTCCTGAGCAGTGGTGAACGGTCTGGTCAGGGACATGGAATGAAAAGGTCTGGACTATCAGACAAGCAGGTCTGGAAGAATTCATGTAAATGGATATATGGGTGTAGGCACAAAGGGTGGCAAATTTTTTGTCATTGTTTCAGGCAGATTAATGACCACTAATATATCCATGGCCTAGTCCTTTGGACCTGTTATAACCATAGTTTTTATTCATTCCCCCAATAACATATTTTCCTAATCCTTGGAGGAAACCCTGGTGGCGTAATGGTTAAGAGCTACAGCTGCTAACCAAAAGGTCAACAGGCACTCCTTGGAAACAGTATGGGGCAGTTCTACTCTGTCCTACAGGGTCGCTATGAGTCCAAATCAACTAGACTGCAGCAGGTTTTTTTTTTTTAGTCCTCGGAGCCTGTGAAAGTTTCCTTTTATGGCAAAAGGGACTTTGCAGATATGATTATATTATGGACCTTAAGATGGCAGATAGGTGGGAGAATATTAGCATAAGCTGTGGAAGGAGCACAGGTGCCGTTGGGGATGGGCCTGGGAGGCACAGAAAGGACAGAACCAGTCATATGTTAGATTCATTCTGGTTTGGGAAATTATGTGCCTCAAGCTAATAAGAGAAGTTTTTAACCCTTTCATGCTCATGGGTGCCACTAAGGACCAAGTACTTTTTCTGCCTCTGAAGGTTTTTTGGGAAGCTGTTGTGCGATGCCACAAGCCAGGGGCTTTTATGACTGTTTGAAACCGAAGAAACACATACGCACAACAAATTACAGTTTTCACAGGGTATTGTATGTGGAGTCTGAATTTTTGGTAGGAAAAATAGAAATTTTGAAAATGTTTATTTGGTACATATATTACCAAATGGAGCCCTGGTTGCGCAGTGGTTAGGAACTTGGCTGCTAACCAAAAGGTCAGCAGCTCGAATCTAGCAGCCAGTCCTTGGAAATCCTATGAGGCGGTTCTACTCTGTCTGACAGGGCTGCTATGAATCAGAATTGACTCGGTGGCAGTGGTTTTTTTTTTTTTTTTAAATGTATCAAAAGACCCTGATGGGTACTCTGGGGTATAATTAGTGATACTTTGTATATACCACTAAACACTTAGGGCTGGCTTCTAGGAGGGGGCAAGAAAAAAGAAAATTCATACTAAAAAACTACCTACCAAAAATTCAGACTCTCAGCGATTCAGCGTGCTTCCATTAACGAAAACACATGGTATCAACGAGAAACTCAAAGCAGAAATAATTGGTTCACACAAGGGTTAAACTATAGTAAAATAGATTTTTATTACCTAAAGCTGGCATCTTTTCCTGGGCAGTGCTGTAAAACTACAGATTTATCCCTAAGTAATGCAGCGGATGGAGAGAAAATAAAGTTAGCACTGGAGGAACTCCATGAGGAAAGCTGGCACGACAAGAGTTCAGCCATGCTGGCTCGAATTGTGTACTTAATAGAAAATCGTCTGGGCATGACACAGCCTTGGGGTAGTGAAGAGAAAAAATGGTCCTCACACTGTTCTCAGGTGAAGGCTCATAGCTCACGCTACCGTAGTTCTCAGCACTGCTGCTACTCCTCTTAAATTGCTGAATGAATATTTTTATCCTGAGCATCTTGACACAGATCAATGAAAAGTAAATTATTCCGATTTTTGTTTCTGGGATGGCTTATCTGTGCTTCTCCTTTTAAAAGAACTGTAAAATCGTTACCTGGTTCCTCAGCCTGCTGACTTATGGAGATAGTTTATAATCATCAATTAACACTTGATCTAATTCAGATCTATATCTGCCCAAGTTTGAAGTACCTGAACATACCAAACATAAAGCTTTTTTTTCCCTGGGATGTGAATTTATATTGTTACACGGAGAAATTGTGCAAATATAAAACCTGAAGGAATCCGAGGAATTATCATTGTCTTTCCCACCAGGGACTTCACGGCATACAATCATTGTTAGATCCTGCAAAACCTCTAGTTTTTCTCTTTCATTCCCTGCTTTTCAAGCCACATACCCCTGGCACCATCGTAATTTCAGGTATTGTTATAAAATAGAGAGTGTTATTTTTATATGTGCATTGTTAATCTGTATGACTATCATTGTGCTAAATACCTCACTTTGTTTCTGCTTTCACTCAGCAATGGTTTTGTTTATCCTATCATGTAACTGGACACATATTGAGTTTGCTATTTCCAATTGCTTAGCACTAATTCATGCTGTAAATTTACCACCCTTTTTATCCATTTCCTAATAATATATTCCTAGAATGCCTCAAAATCCCTTTTACCACAATCATGCAATGAACATTTTTATTCATGTTTCCTAAAAGACCCTTGGCTACATGTCCAGATAATGAAGGGTCATTGGGGGTAACCAAAAAAAGCCAAACCCATTGCCATCAGATCAATTCCGAGTCATAGCAGCCCTAAAGGACAGAGTAGAACTTCCCCATAGAGTTTCCAAGGAGCGCCTGGTAGATTTGAACTTTCAGTTAGCAGACATAGCTCTTAACCACTACGGTACCAGGGTTTCTGTCACTGAGTATAAGATTACTTAATTTTCATAATACTGCCAGATTGTCTCCAGACCATCTTCACAAACTACATTCTTACCAGCAGTGCCCAATATTTGCTGTTTTTCTTAATTTTTCTAATATATGGCTTAATCCAACTTTCAGAATTTTGCCAACTTCATGATGTCATTATTGATTTAATTAGTGTTCCTCTCATTAAAGGTGAGTTTGCACATCTTTATTTACTTGTTAGACATTTCGATTGCCTGTTTGTAGTCTTTGCCAATTTATTTTTCTAAGTTTTCTGTATTTTGCGTGTTGTTATGTAAAGGTTGATTTTTTATTCTGTACATCAATCCCCTGAGATTTCAGATATTGTAAATATATTTTCCCAAACTGCCACCACTCTCATATTTTTCTAGCATATCTTTTGTTTAAAAGAAATACTTAGTTGATGTTCTCAACTTCACCAGTTTTTGTTATTTGATTCCTATTTTAGAATTTCTCCCTTCCAACTTGCAACTCCTCTTTTTCTCTATGTTCTCCTGATGTTGTTTTTAGGTGCCACTGAGTTCCGATTCATAGCGACCCTATGTACAACAGAACCAAACACTGCCTGGTCCTGAGCCATCCTTATAGTCATTGTTATGCTTGAGCTCATTGTTGCAGCCGCTGTGTCAATCCACCTCGTTGACCCTGTACTTTGCCAAGCATGATGTTCTTCTCCAGGGACTGATCCCTCCTGACAACATGTCCAAAGTATGTAAGATGCAGTCTCACCATCCTTGCTTCTAAGGAGCATTCTGGTTGTACTTCTTCCGAGACAGATTTGTTTGTTCTTTTGGCAGTCCATGGTATGTTCAATATTCTTTGCCAACACCACAATTCAAAGGCATCAATTCTTCTTTGGTCTTCCTTATTCATTGTCCAACTTTCACATACATATGATGCTATTGAAAATACCATGGCTTGGGTCAGGCACACCTTGGACTTCAAGGTGACATCTTTGCTCTTCAACACTTTAAAGAGGTTCTTTACAGCAGATTTACCCGATGCAATGAGTCTTCTGATTTCTTGACTGCTGCTTCCATGGCTGTTGATTGTGGATCCAAGTAAAATGAAATCCTTGACAACTTCAATCTTTTCTCCATTTATCATGATGTTGCTCATTGGTCCAGTTGTGAGGATTTTTGTTTTCTTTATGTTGAGGTACAATCCCTACTGAAGGCTGTGGTCTTTGATCTTCATTGGTAAGTGGTTCAAGTCCTTTTCACTTTCAACAAGCAAGGTTGTGTCATCTGCATAATGCAGGTTGTTAATGAGCCTTCCTCCAATCCTGACACCCCATTCTTCTTCATATAGTCCAGCTTACATGTAAATGTATCTGCAACCCATTTTTAGTTATGGTATAAAGTAGGGCCTCAGTTTTAATTTCTCCATCTACTAGAAATAGTGCACCCCTTCCTCATTTACGTGTGGTGTAAACTATATTCAGTGTCTATATAAACCTTGGTCTCTCTCTGTGGGTTATACTTTTTCCATTGATTTTTCTTGTTCTTGTTTGAGTTCCATATTGTTTAATTATTATTATATAATGTGTCCACACATCTGGTAGGAGATTTTCCTCAAATTTGAGGAAATTTCCCTCACATCTGATGTTAGGTTGTATAGTGTTCTACTATATCAGAACCAAAACCATTGCTGTCTGGTTGATTCCAACTCATAAGGACCCTATAGGACACAGTAGAACTGCCCCATAGGGCTTCCAAGGACTGGCTAATGGATTCAAACTGCCATCCTTTTGGATAGCTGCTGAGCTCTTAACCATCGCGCCATCAGGGCTCCAGTGTTATGCTATTAAAAAAAAAAAATTGCCTTTGAGTTGATTTTGACTGATAGTGACCCAATAGGACAAATTAGAATTGTCCCATAGAATTTCCAAAGAGCACTTGGTGGATTCAAATTGTGCCCTTTTGGTTAGCAGCTGTACCACTTAACCACTACACCACCAGGGTTCCCGTGTTATGCTGTAGTAGCAAAAAACTGTCTAATCTTGGTACCTTAGAACAATAGTTCATTCCTGCATATTAGGCATGTCTACCCACTAGTTTTTTTTTTTTTACCCACTGGTTGTCAAGGACTCTTATTGCTTCAGTCAGAAAGTTAGGGTAATGAATGTACCGTCATTTCATAATGCTTCATCTCAACTAGTGTTTCCACATCAACGTGACAAAGGAAAAACTGTTAGGGATATATGTACTGGCAATCAACTGCTAGTAAGTGTTAAGTCATTCTCTCCAAAACCAAAGTATATTCTTCTAGTTTTTGATATTCTTTTGTTTTTTAATAGACTTTTTTAGATTCGCCACTCTAGTAAATAGTATCTTATTTTCAACTACATTTCAAATCGATCATATGTAGTGCACAGAAGCATAGCTGGTTTTTGTAAGTCTGTATTATATCCAGAAACCTGCATTAGTTATCATTTTATATGAAAAATTTGCTGATGCAGCTTTCAAGGATGTAGATAACCATACCATCTGCAATGACAAAGGCCTTTTTCTCTGCTCTTTGCATCTTATTAATATTATTTTTCTTATGTTAGTGCATTAATGAGGTTATTTTGTATTATGCAGCTTAGGAATAGTAATAATGATTATTCTTGCTTTTTTCCTAGCATTATAAGTATTTGATTAAGTTTCAACATTATAAGATTATTGTTACAGAATTTTGGTATACAGTCTATGGTACCTTTACCCTCTTTTGATGAATTTACAATATTTTTTCACCTTGTACCATAGGGTATCTTGTTGTCCTGTTAACACCTATTGAATCACTTATAAGGAAAGATGTAATTAGCATCTGTGTTTATTTTAGAAACAAAAGAGTGTTTGTGAAGAAGTCAGTGTTGCCCATTTTTGGCACTCCATGTTATTCTCAGTCTTCCTCTGTTAAAGTAATTTTTATGTAGTGTTTTCATCCCTTTTTCTGTTTACTTGCGTTATTGATGTTGGAATTCTTTTGGTATTTTAAAAGTGCTTTGCTAGCATTTAGGTGGATATACCTTCCTAGGACATAGTAAGAGAATTTTTAAATTAAATAAGTAAATGAAACAGATTACAGAGATGCTCGATGAGGGCAATGATAGGTTTACTTAAGAGAAAAAAGGAACATTAAAAATATTACAGGAAAAATTGCTAAGATTTTGGATACTGAGAAATAGAGTCCTAACTCTGTCACCAATAGTATTGCAATGCCTTTTCAATTTCTTCTGATTTGATTTCTGCTTTATATTTGGGTGAAATGACTATCAAACTAAAGTAAGGGATTATTTCTGTGACAGGAAATATATGAGTAAGGAGACTGCCAGAAGTTTTCTCTTAACAATAAAAAACTCGTTGCTGTTGAGGCAATTCCAATTCATGGTGACTCCCTGTGTTTCTGAGTAGAACTATGCTCCATAGGGTTTTTAACAGCTGTGACCTTTTGGAAGTAGATCACCAGGCTATATTCCAAGGTACGTCTGGGTGAATTTGAACCACCAGCCTTTTTTTTTTTTAATTGCACTTTAGCTGAAGGTTTACAGAGCAAATTAGTTTCTAAGTAAACAACTAATACACAAATTATTTTGTGACATTTGTTGCCAACCCCACGACATGTCAACACTCTTCCCTTCTCAACCCTGGGTTTCCCATTACTAACTTTCCTGTGCCCTTCTGCCTTCTAGTCCTTGTCCCTGGGCTGGTGTGCCCATTCAGTCTCATTTTGTTTTATATGCCTGTCTAATCTTTGGTTGAATGGTGAACCTCAGGAGTGACTTCAGTACTGAGTTAAAAAGTGTGCCCTGGGGCCACACTCTTGAGGTTTCTATGGTTTCTATCAGACCAGTAAGACTGGTCTTTTTTTGTGAGTTAGAATTTTGTTTTAAATTTTTCTCCAACTCTCTCTGGGAACTTTTATTGTGATCCCTGTCAGTCTGGTGGAGGCTGTGGTAGCTGTGGTCCATTAGTCCTTTGGACTAATCATTCCCTTGTGTCTTTGGTTTTCTCCATTCTCCCTTGCTCCAGATGGGGTGAGACCAGTGGAGTGTCTTAGATGGCTGCTCACAAGCTTTTAAGACCCCAGACACTATTCTCCAAAGTAGAATGTAGAATATTTTCTTTATAAACTGTGTTATGCCAAATGAGCTAGGTGTCCCCCCAGACCATGGTTCCCAGCGCTCAATCTAGTAATTCTGAAACTGCCAATCTTTGACTAGTATTCCAGTTCTTTACCATTTGTGCCACGAAGGGACTCCTTTCTTAACCATAGAGTTTTATTAAAACTAATGTATTGTAATAGATTTATAAGGAATTCTTACTTGGATAGTCTGTATCACTCATATACTTAAAATTTGCAATCTTAGTGTTATGGATTGAATTATATTCCCCGAATAAGAATTGTTGAAGTTTTCACCTCTAGTATCTGTGACTGTGACTTTATTTGGAATAGGATCATTGAAGATGTTATCTGTTAACATGAGTTAATGTTGGGGTAGGGTGGATCTTAATCCAATATAAGTCATATCCTTACAAAAGAAGAGTTGATACAGATTGACATACAGAGGGAAGATGGCCGTATGAAAATGGAGTCAGATAAACACCCAAGACTGCTGGCCATCACCCACAGCTTGGAGAGAGATGTGGAAAAGATCTTCCATCAGAACTCACAGAGGGAATCAAAACAACTAATACGTTGATTTCAACCTCCTAGCCTGCAGAACTGTGATACATTTCAAATCTTATAAGCCATCCAGTTCCTGATACTTTGTTTTGTGACAGCCCTTGGAAATTAACACAGCTTTTGGTTTTGGGAAGTGAGATGCTTCTCTAACAATACCTAAAAATGTGAAGTGGCTTTAGAATTGCTAATGGGTATATGTCCATTATCCATTGGAAAAAATTTTGAGGTACATGTTAGAAAATGCTTAAATTGCCTTGAAGAGACTATTGGGAAAATTATGGACATTAAAAGCAATTCTGATGACAGTTCAGAAAGAAGTGAGGAGACCTTTTGAGAAAGTTTCTATTGTCTTAGGTAATACACACATATGATAAAATGTTGCTAGAAATATGAACATTAAAGTTCTTTCTGTTAAAACCTTAGAAGGAAATGAGAAACTTATTGGACACTGAAGGAAAGGTGATCCTTGTTGTAAAGTGACAGGCTAGCTCCAAGACGTTAGATGGGCTATTCTCTCTTCCTTAATGCCCTCATTGCAACAATGCAGGTGACTATAATATTTTCCTCACAGGACTGTGCAAGAAAAGAGTCAATGTGGCTGGTCTCTTTTATTTGGTTCTTGCATATCACTATAGTTACGGCAGTGACTCGTGATCCAGCTCTGAGAACTAAACTATCTGAATGTTTACATAGTTACTAGGTAATGATCTTATTCTATACACCTTAAGTATTGAGTCAAGATGACCCAGGGTATTAGCATGTTTACAGTAAACATGTAGATTCATGATGTATACCAGCTGTCTGGTTTGAGATTGCTGAATATTCGGTCCCATGATAAGTATGTGCTTATGTGATGTCTCTTTTAAGAACTTTGGACTTCAAGATCCAAGTGGGTTCCCTGAATACAGACATCTAGCAAGTGTTTCTACTGTTTGCATCTGGAGAGAAGAGTATGCTTCTGCTACCCTCTAAGCAAGAAGGAGGACCTGAATTCCTGCTCCTGGCCTCTTCAGCTTCTCCTTAAGAATATATATTTTTTTCTGATGTTCCTGCAATTTATCCTTTCCCGTAATAAATCTTAGCTGTAAGTACAATTTTTGTGTTGAACCACCTCTTTCCAACAAAGCATCAAAGTAGTGGGTGGTTGTGGATTCTTTGAGACAATTGTTATAAAGATTAAATGAATTAAAATTTCTAAAGCACCTGTCACAGTCTCTGGCATATCATATCTGCCATGTAAGTATATGTCACATTATACAGTACTTATATATAATTTGTTTGATTTAATAATATTTAATTATATAATGTTATTTAGCTGAGTCTGAGTTTCTGATGTAAAACTATCGATATAAAAAATTTTTAAAAGCATATAAACTTGGAATCATATGGTGGTTTAGCATGCCCAATTTTTGGTCACATAAAGCTTAAATGTCATCGCCAATTACAATCATGAAGAGCTTCATAAACTAAAAAATTACATAAATAGAAGAACATTTAAGGCACATGCAGCCCATCTTAAGCAGGGCTTCGAGCTCATTTGCAGTCACAATAAAATGCCTAGAGCAAATTTAGAGAGGAATCATAATTTTCCAATGAAAGAGGAAGAAATTATCTAAAATGCAGAAAGTTTGTTCTCAGTAGGACCATTTTAAGAACTCAACTGCATGTTAATGAACGATAATGACATTAGTCTTACTGTAAGGTTACTTAAAGAGATACAAAATGATAAAAATGATGTTCACTCATTAATGTGCATACGTATTCCAAGAGAAGGAAAAGTATTTGTTAGGCACAAATGTTAAAGTGTTGAAATGTTAAAGTATTTCAGTTAATTGGCATTCACCAATGTATAGCTGTACGTGAACATTTTACATCCAGAATAACATAAATAATGTGAGTGTAATGAGTAGAAGATTCATTAATAATATCTGACACTTTATCTCAAATTGATATCAGTCACACATTTTAATGATGCATTAATTATCATTAAGTAAGTCCAAAAATTTATTCAGTAACACGACCACCTTCTTGTACCAATTTATTTCATTAGGATCAGGACTAGTTGGCTGTAAATCAGACAATTAATAACTACAATTGAGTGTTTCAGGGTTCAATACTACTTTTTATTATTGTAGATCTAATTTTTATGATTTCTTATTTCAGATTTCGGAGGAATTTTTTTCAGCCCAGTGAAATATTAATGTAACCAACGGCTACTTAATTATAATGTCATATAATCAGCTGAAGGGTGAGCACTGCCCTCAGATTTCAGGCCAACATTTCTGATCCTTTTTCCTAAATCTGATTTAAATTATATCTTAGGAAAATGGATGTACACACAATTTTAAAACATGCAGATATATATACACTAAGAAATAGAGCCACTGTGTGTTTGATTCTGATTGGAGTGAAGTATTTGAAGGGACTGGAAATACGAAGGTAGCTACACATGGCAAAGTAAAATACAGTTTTACACAGATTGTTTTTAGACTTTTAGCTAGCTGTTTTCGCGTTGTTCAACACAGGCTGTATGATAGTCACTGGCCTTGCCTCAGATTCTGTCCCCTTTTCAGAAGACCTTATCATCAGAATAAATTTGAGCTAAGAAAAACTATACAAATACTAGCACTAACCGCTAATACTTACTGAGAGGTTACTATGTACCAGGGATTGTTCTAAGTGCCTAAAATCACACAGCAAACAGTAACAAAACTAGCATGTGATTCCAGCCAGACTGGTTCCAGGTGCATTATTTTTCATATAGGGGCAAAAAGTGACTTTATTATAAATGCTAAGCGACATAATAATTCTGGCTTGTTCTTTCCCAAGGTTATTTAATTTATTGTCTTATTTTATGGCCGATTTTTTCATTAGTAATGAAGACAGATTATCTTTGGTTTGTATATTGATAATATAATGTCCATTTTCTTCATCAGGAAACAGAATTTATGAAGAAAGTAATTTGGCTACTCAAATATGCTAATCATCTGAATAACGATTGTTTTCGGTAAACATGACCAAAGAATTCAACATGAGTGAGAACATGGTGAACTCTGAGGGATACGGCTCATGTTTCCTGGAGTGAAAACCTTATCTCTGGAACAAAAATACATATTATGTAGTTTGTGAAGGAAAAATTAATAAAAATTAAAAGTACTGAAAATGTTTCTTGGGCTACATGATACCCTTAGAGTTTAAGGATTCAGTTCCTTCAAGAAGCTGATAAATTATGAGAAAATATCTTGGTATAAAAGAAATAGATAGAAACATTTTAAGTCAACTACAGTTGGGTTGAATCCCAGCTCCCCAGCTCCACTCTCCTGAATGGGAGTAAAATAATCTCTCGATGCAGCCTCAGCTCCCTTACCTGAAAAATGGGACAGCTATGCTACTTCATAAGTAGTGAAATGAAAATGAAAAACATTATAAAAGGCAGTTATATATTCATGCCAAATAATTCATTTTTTTGTAAGCAAAGATCAATTTTCTAAGTCTGTAATGGAATTAAGTTAGTGGGACCATCTACTACCAGCTGACCCTTCTAAAACTGCTAATAAAAAAATAAATAAATAAAAACCTGTTGCCATGGAGTTAATTCTGGCTCACAGCAACCTTATAGAACAGAGTAGAACTGCTCCATAGCATTTTTACAAGGTTGTAATCTTTACGGAAGCAGACAGCCACATCTTTCTCCTGTGGAGCAGCTGGTGGGTTCCAATTGCTGACTTTTGGGATACCAGCTGAGTGCTTAACCACTGCATCACCAGGGCTCTGTAAAATTACTAATACTGTTTGAGATCTAACTATTGCCAGGGATTACTCAGGGTGCTTTACCTGTAACTATTTATTTACTCTGCGCAATAACATTGCCCGCTAAGTACTTTTATTAATACTGTGGAGCTCTGGTGGCTCAGTGGTTAAGAGCTCAGCTGCTAACCAAGATGTCAGTAGTTCAAATCCACCAGCTGCTCCTTAGAAGCCCTATGGGGCAGCTCTACTCTGTCCTATAAGGTCGCTATGAGTTGGAATCCACTCAACAGCAACAGGTTTTCTTATTTTTTTTGGTTATTAATACTGTGGAGTCCCAGGGTGATGCAAACTACTGAAGCGCTAGGGTGATAACCACAAGGTTTCAGGTTTGAGTCAACCTAGAGGCACCTTGAAGAGAAGCCTGCTGAAATCAGCTATTGAAAACCCTATGGAGCAATGTTTTACTCTGACATATATGGGGTCTCCATGACTTGGAGTCAACTCAGTGTCAACTGGTGCTGGTGTGTTAGTACTGTAGTTCCCAGCGCATTATCACCTATACACCTCCAGACACACAGACAAAGAAGGAAGAACATCTGTGTTTTTATCTTGTATTTCTTAAATACTGTGACTTTCCTAACTGGATTCTAGCTCTGTTTTTTCTAACTCTTACTTTCTTAATCTGCTCTTTCCACCTTTATTAGTTCCTAAGAGCATCCTTGGAGCCCTGGTGGGGAAGTGGTGAAGAATTACAGCTGCTAACCGAGAGGTAGCTCATGTGTGCAGAGTAGAAATGCTCCATAGGGTTTTTAAGGCTCTGTCCTTTCAGAAGCAGGTAACTAGGTCTGTCTTCCAAGGACTCTTTGGATGGGCTCGGACAACCAACCTTCTGGTTCATAGTTGAGCGCTTAACCATCTGCTCCACCCAGGGATTCTATTATAGTTACTAATAATTACTAATTAATATTTATTAATTTAGTTTCTGCTTTTTGCCTTCACCATGGCGGGACCTCATGGAACCATCCTTCTTTCTCCGGTTTATGTTATCTTCAAACATATGTGTACTGAATTTATGAAACTATCAAATTCTATTAATTTAAATTCAACAAATATTTACTGAAAACTGATTCGGAGCCAGGTACTTTATGCAAGGTAAACAATCATGAAAAGTTACATGAACCTTTCTTGTATAGATTCTAGTTTAGTGGTGAAAATTGACATTAAATAATCACAAATGTGCTATCTAGTAACTTAAAAATGTTCTGAAGAAAAACTTTAGTATTTGTTTATCATAGGACCAACTCAAGTCAGAGGTTCTAGAAGACTTTTCTACAGAATTAAAATGTGAACTAATACCTGAAGTATGAGCAAGAATTAGCTGGGTGAGGTATTTAGTGGTAAGGAAAAGTGAGGAGGGTGATGTAAAAAGAGCTTCATAGAAGCAAATAGATTGGAGAGATAATAAAGAACACAAAATATCAGATTGGGGCCAAGGAAAGGGAAGTATCAAAGATGGCTCCCAGTTTTCTGATTCTTACTTATGCAGCTGAAGTGCTGGTGAATCTATTTAGTGAAGTAGGAGATCCTGGAGAAAAACAAAGTTTGGAGGTAAAGGTCATTAGAATTAATTTGTACTTCTTGAGTTTGAGATGGCTGGTGGTGTACATTTGCAGGCCAGGGGGTAAGCTATTGTAAGAAAAACTACGGGTGTATGAAGGATGTCTTGAGTGAGAGCTGAGTAAGATGGAATTGAGTCAAATGATGACGAGACTCAGCACAAAACCTTGAGTGTTTTCTGTATTCAAAGTCTGAATAGAGGAGGCTGGGTTAAGGATACTGAGAAAAAACTTCCATAGAAATAGGAGGAAACTAAGGGAGACAATGAAATGGAGCATTCAAGAAAGAGAAATGGTAGACAGTATGGAAAGATACTGAGCTGCCAAATCAGATTAGAATTGAGAGATGATCTTTCCATTTAGCAACATGAAGGCCAACATTGATTTTAGTCAGTGTTTTAAAAGGAGAGATAGTAGTGGAAGACAAAAGTAGGCATTTGAGGAGTGAGTGGGAGGTGCGAAAATGAGATTGTTACTGTAATTTATTTTCCTTTTGTACTTGAATGTGCTTAATTGCAAGATAAGCTAGAAAGATGACATTCTTTGGATGGTAGTTAAAGGGAACCTTAAAATATCCAGCCTAACATTCCCTAAATTGTGTCTCCCAGCATGTTAATAGATACTGCTAGAAGGAAGAAGGATTCAGTAACCAAAATTATATGAGAAACATGGGGCTAGAAATAGTTAAAAATATTTCTTTACTTCAGGACTTCTCAGCTTTTAACATACAAGTATAATTTGAATCTCCAAGAGATGACTACAGTGTATAAACCACACTAAACTAAAGCCACTGCTGTAGAGTCTATTCTAACTCATAGCGACCTTATAAGACAGAGTAGAACTGCCCCATAGAGTTTCTAAAGCTGTAAATCTTTAAGTAAGTAGGCTGCCACAACTTTCTCCCACAGAGCAGGAGAGTGGCTTGTGGCTTCCAACTGCCAACTTTTCCTTTTGGTTAGCAGCCGAGTGCTTAACCACTGGGGCACCAGGGCTCCTGCATATTAAAAAAAAACAAAAAACCCATTGGCACAGAATCAATCCTGACTCATAGTGATCCTATAGGACAGAATAAAACTGCCCCATAGGGTTTCCAAGGAATGTCTGATGGATTCGAAATGCTAACCTTTTGCTTTGGAATATAGTATACAAAACAAAAGAAATCAAACCGTGGAGTCGATTCCGACTCATAGCTACCCTGTAGGACAGAGTAGAACTGCCCCACAGGGTTTCCAAGGAGCGCCTGGCGGATTCGAACTGCTGACCTTTTGGTTAGCAGCCGTAGCACTTCACTACTACGCCACCAGGGTTTAGGGCCTCCCAACTCCTTTCACCTGTATTTCAAAGACCATCTTCATTGCTGATCTGGTTTCTGTGGGTTTAAAATAATTAAATGTAGTTAAAAATTTAATAACCTGCATTTATTTATTTGTTTTTGATCTGGCCAATCTATATGCTCATACACATTTGGCTTCAATTAAAATTTTATTTATCTCCTTTGGCATAAAATATACTCAGTGATTTTTATTTACTCTTTTTTTTTTCTCCCCCTTAAACTGGAAACTAGAAGAGTAAGTACCTTGCTCTTTCAGGCTTCTTGGTGATTCTCATGGTCACTATATTCTGTCTGCTACATCACAGGTGCTGTATCAGAATAGATTTTTTTTATCTTTTTTTTTTTTTAATTTAATCTTTACGATGACCCTGAAAAACAGGTGATATTACATATGTTTTGCAGAAGCATCAAATGGGTTCTGAAATTTTAAATAATCTGCCCAGAATTTTAAAATTAATATTGATATTTCTGGGGCTTTAGCCACATTCTGTACAGCTTCAAAGCCCATGTTCTTCTAACTATACTATGATGATTAAAAAAAAAACTCCACTGCTGTCC
Organism: Loxodonta africana; assembly: GCF_030014295.1. Lineage (NCBI taxonomy): Eukaryota > Metazoa > Chordata > Mammalia > Proboscidea > Elephantidae > Loxodonta > Loxodonta africana. The sequence continues at coordinate 19,907,366 of NC_087362.1, forward strand.
AGTCGATTCTGACTCATAGCGACCCTAGAGGACAGAGTAGAACTGCCCTGTAGAGCTTCCAAGGAATGCCTGGCGGATTCGAACTGCAGATCTTTTGATTAGCAGCCGTGACACTTAACCACTACACCACTAGGATGATTACAACAACAAATTCTTCCCAATAGTCGTCTTAGAACCATCTTTGAGTGAAAGGACAAGATGTTTGAATGGTGAACCACAAGTTTATCAGTCATTAACTCCAATAATAAAAATAAATTCCTATTTCCATATCTAATGCTATGTCTAGTTAAAGAACTATTCCCTATTGTTGTCTAGAGGTTATAAAGACTAAATAGATGGAGCATGGTAGACGGTGGCACATTTGTTGTCTCACAGTGAAGCTCAATAAATTGTAGATATTTCTGTTACTACTAATGTTATTATTGTTATTAATGTCTTATTATTTTTCATTACAGTGTTTAACCTTTGTTGCTTGCAGAATGTGAGACCTTGAATAAATCATTTACTTTCTCAGCACCCTTGGTTCCTCAGAAGTAAAACAGAAATTACAATAAAAATTCTGTCACAGGGCTGTGTAATATTTAAAACAATTTTGTTTCTAGTTGCTGCCAAGTTGGCTCCATCTCATGCGACTTTATGTACAATAGAATGAAATGTTGCCTGGTCCTGTACCTGGTCTGGTTGTTGGTACGTTTGAGTCCATGTTGTAGCTATTGTGTAAGGAAAAGTGCATATAAATTTCTTACTGTAATGACAGACATGTAAATCTGTGCTGCGAAAAGGTAGGTTACCTCATTCATCTCCTTGAAAAGTGCTTAAGGTTCTGTTGTTTTTGTTATTGTGTTTAAGTGCATCTTTACAGAGCAAACTAGTTTCTTATTAAACAGGTAATACACAAATTGTCTTGTGACATTGTTTGCCACCCCGGCGATGAATCAATGCTCTCCCCTTCTCTACCCTGGATTCCCTGCTTCCATTTGTATAGTTTTCCTGTCCCTTCCTGTCTTCTCATCTTTGCTTTTGGGCTGGTGTGCCCATTAGTCTCACATACATTATTGAACTATGAAGTATGTTCCTCATGTGTGTTATTGTTGGCCCTATACCTGTGTCATCTTTGGCTGAAAGGTGAACTGCAAGAGTAACTTTAGTACTGAGTTAAAAGGGTGTCTGGGGGCCATACTCTCAGGGTTTCCTCAGTCTCTGTCAGACTAGAAAGCCTGGTTTGTGTGTGTGTGTGTGTGTGTGTGTGTGTGTGTGTGTGAAATTTAAATTTTCTTCTGTGTTTTTTTCCAGCTCTGTCTAGGACCCTGTATTGTGACCCCTGCCATAGCAGTCAATGGTGGTAATCAGGCACCATCTAGTTGTTCTGGATTCACTCTGGTGGAGGTTGTGGTAGTTGTGGTTCATTAGTTCCTTGGACTAATCTTTCGGTTGAGTCTTTGGTTTTCTTTATTCTTCTTGCTTCAGCTGGGATGGGACCAATAAATGTACCTTAGATGGCCGCTCACAGGCTTTTAAGACCCTAGACACTACTCACCATGGTCAGATGTAGAGCATTTTCTTTATAGACTGTGTTATGCCAGTTGAGGTAGATGTCCCCCGAAGACCATGGTCCCCAGCCCGCAGTCCTTAGGGCATTTGGATGTGTCTGTGAAGCTTCTACAACTTTTCCTTGGTCAAGTTGTGCTGACTTCCCCAGTATTGTGTACTGTCTTAACTCTTCACCGAAGTTACCACTTATCTACCATGTAAACCAAAACACGTTGCCGTCAAGTCGATTCTGACTTATATCTACTATCTAGTTAGTGTTTTTCCCTCCCCACCACTCCCCTCCCTTGTAACCATCAAAGATTGCTTCTGTGTGGGAACATTTTCACGTGTTTTTATAATAGTGGTCTCATAGAGTATTTGTCCTTTTGTAATTGATTTTTTTTCACTCAGCATAATGCCCTCCAGGTTTATCCATGTTGTGAGATCTTTCGCAGATTCATCATTGTTCTTTATTGTTGAGTAGTTTTACATCGTGTGTATGTACCATAGTTTGTTTATTCATTTGTCTGTTGATGGGCGCTTAGGTTTTTCCTCTCTTTTTCCTGTTGTGAGTAATGCTGCAATGAACATGAATGTTGCAATGTCTATTTGTGTGATGGCTGTTATTTCTGTAGGATATATCCCTAGGAGTGGGATTGCTGGATGGTATGGTATTTCTATATCTAGCTTTTTAAGGAAGCTCCATATCCTTGGCCTCAGACATGTGTGTGCTCTGATTACTGATAATGAGGTATTCACTCTTCCTCTTCGTCATTCTGGAACCTCATATATTCCTTTGACATTTTAAGCTGGCAAATGATCCCTGTATAGATGAAATACAATATAGTTTTTGATTATTCACGGGGGTCGGTATAAATTCTCGAGTAAACAAATAAGAAGAAGAAAGAAAAACGTTTCTTTCCATCAGTGTAAAGATACGCGATTGAGGAAAACAATGTTCTAGCAGACAATTTCTGTACTCGTTTTTGGTGAGTATCAAATAGAAGCAAACAAAAAGATAGACAACAAAATAAAGGCATTAATGGAAAGAAAAGAGACTCACTAGCAGAAGATAGAACATGCTCTTGCATTTCTAAATGTAGTTTACAGAGGGAAATAGAAATATGTTCTGCAAATAACTCTCTTTATGTTGTTCATAGGAACAATTTATTCACTCAGATCTTCCAGTCTCACTCTGACCCCGCAGCTCACAGACTTTCATCATTTCCAGGACTTGATGATAGGGTCCATGTTAAAGTTTCCTCTCTAGATTTCAGAATGATTTTCATCTCTTTAAGGTTAAACTCATTCCTTTTTGGTCTCTTTCCCATACCATTCTAAAGAGTATACTAAAATACAAGGTCATTGGTCTTGCATTCATTATCTTTCCTCATCTATCAAGGATCAAAAGTGTAAGAGAAAGATAAGTGAGAGGCAAACAAGAGGAAATTGAACTCTTTGATCTTGTGTAAGATGTAGAAAAAAAGGATCTGTTGGTTAAAGTAGGAAGACTGGTAGGTAAGATTTTTAAGTTGAAGTGATGTTTAATTTTACATCAAATTATATATATTTGCTGAGTGTCTACTATTAGCCAGTAACTGTTACACACATTCTCTTTCATCCTAACAATTTAATTAATTCATTCATACATTCATTCAAGGACATAGCAGATTTGTTGGAATCTGCTCTCTACCAGTATTTGAACCCAGTTAGTACGATTTCAGAGCTCACCCTTCTAGACATAATGCTTACTATCTTCTGCAATCTAAGTACGTTTCTCCAGCAAGAATGTGAGTCCTTGTCAGGCAGCTTACAATATTCTCAGCTTCTATACACTTCTCAAGACACAGAATGGTACGTTGCTAATGGAAAGCAACTCATAGTGTCTAATTAAACTGGAGGGAGATTTTTCTTTTTGTCCACCATACAATTTACGGCATTCATATAGCCAAAATAAATAATTCAAACACTAAAGTGGATATTTGATCTCAACTTCCTAGTTGGTTATTTAAAATACTGCACACAAGCAGAAAATTCCAATTAAGCTCTTCCCGTTAGTTATGTGAACTCAGCCTTTAGAAATATGATACCTGATAATTCCGATGAAGAAATCCTTGTACTTATGAGAAACTTCAGAATAATTTGGACTTCTGGGATAACAGTAAATATAATTTGTTTGCCATTGACTCATAAGGTTCTGGTAAGGATCAAAATCAAAGGAGATAATTTATGTGAATTTGTATTGGAAACCCTTAGCAATATACACCGTAAGACACTATGTCATTATTACTTTAAAAAGTAACATCTACTCATTTAGGTGTGAGGAGCAATTATTTTGGCAATAAAATTTTCAAATACACTTGTTAACATCACTCAGTGGTTACTTGATGAAACTGAAGGACATGGCATTTCTCTTATGGAAAATAGCATTCCGTTGATAATAGTTTACAGGCTTTGTTACACGCTGATGATGACGATGGCTGCCTTTAAATCATGGTCATGATCACTGGCATGTTCCAGTCCATCATTGTGGATATTGTGCCAGGCCATTTCACCAAAGGTCTCCTCTCCCTTGCTGGCCCATTCCTAAACCAAACATGATTGATTTCTCCTGATGGCATATCCAAAGCAAGTGAGATTGACCAGGTTTTGTTGTGGCCCATCAGGTTTTCACTGGCTGGTTTTCAGAATTAGATCATCAGGCTTTTCTTCCTAACCTGTGTTAGTCTGCAATCTCTGTTGAAAGCTGTGAGACATGGATAACCCTGCTGGTATTTGAAACACTGGTAACATAGCTCCCAACATCACAGTAACAGGCAAGCCACCACTGAATGACAAACTGAGAGACAGGTTGTATTGCTACACATTAAAAAAAAAAAATTCTCTCTGTCCTTCTGTTCTTACTATCCCAAAAAGAGAGTTTGTATTTTCTGTATTTTCCCATGTACTTTACTGGTGTCCAAATGCAAAATTAACTTATGAAATTTTTAACTGAATTGAAAAATGATGTAGTAGATTCTCCAACCAGTATGAATATGAAATAAGAACCAAAGTGTAGAACCCCTTTTGGTTTTTGTTGAAGTTTCTCCTCTGGCTGGGCTGTTTCCCATGGGGTCAGCCTCTCAAAGCCAGTGATCTTCTCACTCTGTCATTCAGCTTTCCTTTGCTGGTTTAAAACTGGAACCAGGAAGCTGCTGTAGTAGAAGGATCTTGAATGAGAGATATCTTTGCCTGTAGGGTCATGGTTAAATATTGCCTGGCTATCAAATGTCTTCCATTACCTTCACTGCTTTTTCTTCTCAGGCTTCTTAAATTAGCAAGATAATCAAACCAGAAACTAATTTGAAATGCTCAGACAATAATGATTGATCCTCAAGACAATTTCATGTTATTAATGATGCACTGAGTAAGTTTATGAACCATAATAATAGCTGAGGCAGTTAACCTCAGACAAACATCAATTCTTACACATTTAGTAAAAATGTCAAAGTGGAGATTTCCTCTCCTCTCCTCTCTTGTCTCTTTGGTAAAATCTCATCCTTTCTCAGGATATTAACCCTCACCTCTCTGTAGGCATCTTCTCATTTTATGTCTCTAGCTTTGGCTCCTAATATCTAGTCTCACATTTGTAAAGGACTGCTGAATATTTCAACTAGAGTCCAGAAAAGGAGGTTATTCACTCAACATGTTGTTTCTGTTTGTGCTATTACTAAAGTGGGTAGGGGAATACCCAATCGAGTTTTTAATTTTGAAAAAGCATTTTTTATTATCTTTACCACAAAAAGTTCTTTCTCTGCATTTCCTTTTTTTTTTTTTTAATATTAATGCTTCTATTATTTACTATTCCTTAAATTATCAGAAGTCTTAACTTTATCTTTTTCAATTTCTTCTACTGGACCCATTCTTACACCCAGTTGGATTCCAAAGTCTGTTATTTCTGCATCTGTAATATTTCCTATATTCATGTCTTCTTTTAACAAAGTTCCCGGATGGTGCAAACAGTTTTCAGTTGACTACTATCGTAATGGTTGGCAGTTTGAAACCTCCCATCGACATGGAGAAAGAAATGTCTGGTGACCTGCTTCTGTAAAGATTATAGCCAAGAAAACCCTATGGAGCAGTTCTACTCTGTAACACAGGGGGTTGCCATGAGTCAGAATCAACTTGATGGCAATGGGTTTGATTTTTTGTTTGTTTGTTTGGTTTACTTCCAATACCATAATTGAACCCCCATTTCTTAACATATTGTCACACTTCACTCATAGCTTTCCCTTTTACAATTGGTTTTACCTTATTTGACCAAGTCAGTCTTCTTAAAAGTATAGTGAAAATTTTATACTTCATTTGTAAAAAGTAGACATACAAATTTGAAAATTAGTGATTTTTTTCCGGCTTGTCTAACAAAATGAACCTTTATTTAAAATTATGTAATTTCCAAATATTCACAAAAATCAAAGCCCCCTTTTGTATGGTTTAGTAGCAGAATACCTACTTGAGAATATTTAATCCACTGGAGATTTTTTCCTCTGAAATATCAGGCAAACTCTAAAATTATTGCAAGGAGCATTTTAAAAAGCAGTGACGTATTTTATCATTATAGTACTTTTATGGGAGCAGGTAAAGTAATATAGATGTTTAATTAGAAATGTTAAATGTGGAAAAATAAATTCTGATGTTTCTTTTTGATTCGTATGCCTAATCTCCCGTTAACCTAGCAGACTAATTTTTTATAGTTATTAAAGAATTACTGAAAAAGATAACTAATAAGGTCTTCTGCGATATATCTCTGTGGTTGTTTAAGAAACTTGGCAGGTTGTGATATTACTAAAGTTTTTAATTGATGTTTATAGCTCTTTACACACAGCTTCCAAAATTTAATGTTTTTTGGATATTGTCTGTACAGTTGATCACATGATTAGTCAAAATTGAATGTATTTCACACATTGTTATTTTTGCAGTAGTATGTTTTCCTCCCAATAAATGATAAGCTTATTCCATATTTGTATGCTATTTAAATATGGCTCTTTTACAATTACACATTTTTGTACAATTGGACAATAGTAGTAAATTTGGGGCCTCATGTCAGACCTAGAAAGTAATTCTTTCATGTAACATGATTACTTTTGTTTGCTTCTTGCTGTTTTCTTTATTTCCAAATGAAACTCCTCTATTAGCTTCTAAATATAGTCAGAATTATTGGAAAATATTCCTATTAAATAACTCTGGAAAAGGAAGTTGCTCACTAAATGTGTTGTTTCTGCAGCTAATGTTGCACCTGTATTATATTTTTATTTCCACAAGGTTTCATCTCTATTTTGTATTAGAGAATGATATATGTCTTAAAGACAGTCTGTATTCTCCCTCTCCCATGTGCCAAGTGTGTGTATGTGTGTGTGTCTGTCCCAGTGCATTGCTCATTTGATGAATGTTTACTGAATGAACAAATTTGGGATTGAAATGAAAATAATCTTCTATTAATTTTCCTTTGTTGGTTCTGTTTATTCCAGGTGATGGCAGTAAAGGACCTTTGCACCAGCTGCAGAAATAAAAGGACAAAGCTCAAATATTTAGACTTTGTCTATATAAAAACAACTCCCTATTTGCCAGATGACACACACACACACACACACACTTTCAGACAACACTAGTACCAAAGGTATATGCTAAGAAGAAGAAACCTCATTATATTTGTTAATAATAATAAACAGTAAATTATGAAAATGTTTCTTGAGTATGAAATGTGTTAGCATAAAATTCAACTTGTTTATATGTTTTGATGAGCTAGCACAAATATTTATACTCCATCTTAGACATTTTAAAGTGCATGTGGATGAAAAGAATACATAATATGTTCAGGGATAGGTGAGACCTCAATAAAGCTGTGTAGTTCAAATTTTTCACATAAGGTGGATGGCACCAGAGACGTGTTATGTCGACAGTTTTAAAATGAAAGCTTTACATTAAGCCTTGGCAATGTCAACTGGAATTGCAATAGATAGGACATTGAAGAAGGAACAACAGATAAGCAGTTTAAAATAAAGAAAAAAAAAGACTCATAGACACAATAGAAAATTAATTTACTGAAGTGTTTTGTAATTGCTGACAAAGAAAAGTAGTCTGATTACTTCCCTAACAAAAGAAACAACAGCCCTAAATTCTTGAATTCTTAGAAAAAAGTATTTGCAATAGTGATCCTATTTATGAGGGAGAAAAAAATTAATAATATACTATCATTTAGTAATATTTTTTAGTATAATTGGAACTTTTCTCTTACGCTGTGAAAATTCAAGATTCTTCAGGTTGATTGTATATCACTTGTTGTTTGCTACTGTGAAATGGTGGGAGCAGTGGTAGTGGTGTCATCAGAACTTTTCTAACTTCAGGGGGGATAATGCAAATCAAGATGAGCCCAAGGCTGATACCTATGAGGTGGGGTCAGACATACCTCCACCCTCCAACCGTTTACCAATTCTGACAACCAGCTGTCCCTCCCACGGCTCTCTCTACTTCACTCCTGGATTCAATAGTCTATTGCAATGACCGCAAAGAACTCACAGACCATACTTACAGTTAAGTAGTTTATTAAGATACAAGATACAATTTGGGATCTGGGTCAATAGGCTACAACTTAGAATCAGGATGAGGATGTATGCAGGCAAAGTCTCCCTTCTTAGTGCAGGACAGCTCTCTCAACTCCTTTTGACAGTACAAGCTTCCCCTCAGCCCCTTGAGGACAGACTCCTTTCAGCCCCCTGAGGGCTAGCTCCTCTTGGCCCCCTGAGGACTGGCTCCTCTTGGCCCTACTCTGTCACCACTGGCTCTACCACTGGCCCCCTTCTGGGCCTCTCACTATTTTCAGTGTTATAGACCTTGATGGTGTTAGAGCTCTTTTAGGAGATTTCTTGCCTCCTCTCCCTCTCCACTTTTTCTTTCTTCTCTCTTCCTTCTGCTTCTTTCTGTGGCTTCTCTTCTTGCTTCTTTCTGTCTGCTAAACCTCTGTGGGGCTGACTGCTCAAATACACAACTCCTTGTCAATTGCAAAGCGTGGCACTCCCATCAGGGTCATTGACTGACCAGTCCCTATCATTTGCATAATAGGCATGCTTGGGTTACAGCTCACCTAATTTGCATAGCCTATTGAACAATCCCTGCAAGGTGCATATTAATCACAGGGTAGGCTGCAGTTTAGGACCAGACAAAATGTATCAAGCCAACTTGTTTACACCTTGCCCAGAAAATGTCAATAAACTTGGACAAAAGTAACAAACCCTCTGGGGCAGAAAATAGGGCAAAGGTAACTCCTCAGGGCTTAGGGGAAGAAAATCTCTCAAGCTCTTTTTTAAAGAGCTAAAGCAAAAGGCCACTTAAAGGAACTCATTTCACCACAGCCACATAAATGAAAAGCTGAGAGGCCCCCTTATAATCATTCAGGGTTTTACTGTCGTTAGAACTTTCCATAAGCATTGTATCGCTCTAAGTTTTCAAATGGAACTCCAGAGACTCAAAAACATTAAATGATCTGCTCAAAGTCACAGAGTTCATTAGTAAAAGATCTGGTGATAAAACTAAGATTTTTATTCTTTCTCCTATATCATGCTATTTTTCTTTGTCAATAAATAATAAAAATAAAAACAACAATAGCAACAACAAAAACCTTCAACTTTGCTTGTGGTGGCTAGGCTTTCTTCTCAAATGAGGTTATTTTAGGATATATATTATGTCTATATATACATATTTTTTTTATACGTTGTATATATATATACGTATAACCAAAACCAAAAACCAAACCTGTTGCTGTCAAGTTGATTTTGACTCATAGTGACCTATAGAACAGAGTCCAAAAACCAAACCTGTTGCCATCAAGTTGTTTTTGACTCATAGTGACCTATAAAACAGAGTAGAACTGCTGCCCCATTGGGTTTCCAAAGAGCAGCTGGTGGATTCAAACTGCCAGCCTTAACCACTGCACTACCAGGGCTCCAGAATATATATATATATATACACACACATATATATATATAATATTCTAAAATATTCTGTAGGGAAGTTTTACAATAGATAGACTTTATTTTTTAGTGTGTTACATTGCCTCTTATTTAAGATGGTCTCTTGTATAAAAATAGTGACAAGTTTTCAATATTAATTTTTTAAAAAAGTTCTTTATGTGAAATGAGAGTACATAATGCTGGGGATAGGATGGTGACAAAAAAAAGACATTTTTCCTGTATATATGTACACCAAACTGAATTCGTTGTCATGGAGTCGATTCTGACTCATAGCGACCCTATAGGACAGAGTAGAACTGCCTCATAGAGTTTCCAAGGAGTGCCTGGTGGATTTGAACTGCTGACCTTCTGGTTAGCAACCGTAGCACTTAACCACTATGCCACAAGGGTTTCCAAATATACATGTATACATATGTATATATGTATTCTGATGGTTTCAGAAGTTTTAAATACTGTCAAAATAATACAGTACCATTAGTAAAGAAAGGATGCTTGTATACCTCATATATTATGAGCACTAAATCCTAGAACTGTCAACAAAAAATATGAAGGTACAGTGAGAATAACTACCAACACAACGAAAACCTCATAACAGAATGACAGCAATTAACCTAACGTTAAAGTAGAATACAATGCTTTGTTTGCTAAGAATTATAGAAATATTCTCCTGAAACCTTACAGTTCTATATTCATCCAATTTGAATATGAAAGTATGTTATGAGTTTTAACTAGTAAATGAAAAATAAGCATCATTATCGAGTTTTATAACTTATAAGAACAACTTCTATTTTCCTTCATTGGAGACCTAGGAATTGACACATTTTTTGCACCCGCCTCTACACATGTACTGAAATTGACAGCTATAGACTTCACAGTCAGTGTGCACAAAAAGATGAGATTAAGCTGATGTTTCATTTATGTTTACAAGAATCATCTAATGATTCCTACATCAGACTGAATTAACTGTTTTCTAGGTTTGAAAAGTTCACTCCTAATTGGATATTTTATTTCTATCCTAATACTAATAATAGAACATAGGATTTTAGGTAAGGAAGAAGCCACGTAAATAACACATATATTTACCAGATGAACAGATAATTCGCTTATTTTATAAATTAGAAAACTCAGCACAAGAAAACTGTAATTTACACAGCTCTTACAACTAGTTGGTGACTGGAAGTCAAGTATCTTGGACCCCTAGACTGGGCCTCTATATTATTATATGTTGTCTTAAGGCCTACTCTGTTGCTAAGCATAGAGATATAACAAAGAAATAAAAAGTAAAGGATAAAACAAGATAAAGCTATTCAGGACCAGAGCTTGTCAAAAACAAAATAAAACACCTCTGACAACTTCTTTGATATTCTCTACATTCTATTTGTTTCTCAAAATATTCATGGAACAGGCAATGAGATCTAACTGACCCCCAGATCTGGAAAGCAGAAGACCTAAGTTAATGACTCCATGAAAATGACTAAGTTTGGCAAGATCACTAAGGCAGGCTCATCCCTGGAAGACACAGAGCTCCTCTACTGCAGACTTCAGCAGGAGGATTCGCCAGTGGCATTACCTTACTGACCTCGGACTGTGTAACAGTCTAGTATGCTTCCACCCAATCTTTTCTCCTTCTCTCAGGGTTAGACAGGCATTGTGGTCTGATGGCTATCTCATCAGATAAGCTTCCTCCCTAGCTTCCCTCACACGGGCATTTTAACTAATAGATCATAGGCAGCTCCTGTACTATGAATGAGTTTAGTTCCTAAGCTGTCTTCAAGACAAATTTGGACATAAATAGAAGAGTTAGTTACAGTTCATATCTAATGTCAGTTAGTCTAATGTTTATTTTAGCATGTATAGTACCTTTTTATGCATAAAAAAATTAAAGAAACACTTCCAGATACACTAAAAACATCTTTAATATAATAATACAGTAACAATAATAATAATGTTTTGATGCATATTGCAAAGTAGCACTCATTTTTTATTACAGACAATTGTATGTGCCTCAAATTTTAATATAATAGGCTTTACAGGGGTTGGTTCGTAACTATGGTTGTACGAAGTCAGACATCCGCAACCCAGGGACTACCTGTATTTGCAAATTTAACACCATCTTGGGATCGACTTTTTGGACGACGCAAGCTAATACAACGAAGAAAGGGAGGTTTCTATATAAGAATCTTTCTCATAAAATTCCAACAGCAACATTGTCAAATATGTAACCTATTAAAAATAATGACCTAAGTATAAATAACTTACAAGTTGCATTGTTATCTTCCATTAACAAAATATATGTGTAAAAAAAGTGAAATCAAAGAGAGGATATCTGAGGCATTTGGTGGTGAGATGCTTTATTGTGATGTTTTCAAATTACTTAAATTTGTGCTGTGATATGCTGTCATATCTCTTTAATATTATTACTTCCTTAGTTTCTAAACACATACAGAAATATTCCTCCCATGTAGTTCAGTGTGTAAGGTTTTGGCATATAAATTGAGAACACAGAAAGTATAATTAATAAAGGAAATGTCAATGTCTTAGAAATAATTTATTGCCTGTAGATTAAATTTTCCTCTGAGATCCGAGTTATGCTAGGTGTATTCTGAATCACTTCCCTGAAACAAAAATTAGAACAGCAGCAAGCCTAGTTTTCACTACAGGGAAATTTTTACAGTAGATCCATAATGAAGGTCAATCCTACTGAACAAGGTACTAATTAAATGTTTATCTGTGGTAAATGCCTCTTTAGGTTGTGTAGTTTACTCCTTTTTACTACTCTCTTAAGACTTTTCAAATAGCTAAAAAATCAGACCTATATAGGGTTAAGGTGGGTTAGACTGCACAACCCAATATCAAACTGGAGCTACAGCTTCTCCTCTGAAGTAATAAGAGGCAATTACACATACCACAAAGGCATTGTTGTTGATCTCCAAGTGAAAGAATGGATGCTCATCTTAAGAAATTGTTTATGGAATTTTCTAAAAAGACAACTTAAGGTCTTCTGGCCAACATGGAGCCATAGACAGGAGCACCACACCATCCCTCCACAGCAAAGACCCAAAAAACTAAGTAAAACAGAGACAAACGTCATTCCTGGAACCTAAAGTGTCAAATGAAGAGATAAAGAACTCAGCCAAGCACCGAATAGAATAAGAAACTGACAGAGAACGGACAGCGGGCAGAGATATGTGTGGAGGACCCCATCTGCTAACGCAGCATGGATCCGCCATCTTAGACTCCAATCGAAGATTGGCAGAGAGGGAGCATGTGAAAGCAGCTTTGCAGAATTCCCAGCAGGAGACAGAGCACCGGGTAACCAGTGATACATGTGCTTTCCTACCCCCCCATTCTCTCACCACTGCTCTGCCTCTGAGCTTCCTGGCTGGGTGCGGTGGCTTGGCCAGCTGGGAGGTACTGCATCCATGCCACTTGGATTCACCCTACTCACATCACAGATCAGCAGACAGGGAGTACGGAAAAGCAGCTTCACGAAGTTCCCAGTAGGAGACAGAGCACCCAGTAATGAGCGATATATGCTTTCCTATCCCCTCCCCTCCTTCTTCCAGGCCCTCTGGCCTCCTCTGCTTCCCGCCAGCATAGTCTCTTGGCTCGGAGGCAAGTGCTTTGGCCTCAGGCTGCTTGGATTCATCCTGCCCACACTGGCCGGGACCCTGAGCTGGTGGCGGTTCTTTCCATCTCTTTTGGTTTCTTCTGTGCCTCCTACCACCTCCCCCTCCTTTCTCTGGAGCACCTGGCTCTGTGTACCATCTTTGCTTCTTCTTGAAAGGCTGTAAAGCCACGTTCAACTGGGGAACCACTCCCCCGACCTGTAACACCACGCTGGTGGGATCCCTGGGGCTTTTTTTTTTTTCCCTGTTTGCTTCTCTTTTGTTTTGTTTGTTCTCTTTTTCTTCTCACATCTTGGGAGCCCCTTCTAGATGGGTTGCACTGCAAGGCTTAGGAGCCACTCCCCCAATCAGTGCAGCTGTGCAGGTGGGATCCCTGGGAGCATTTCTTTTTTTCATTTCTTTTTTCTTTCCTCTCTCTTTTCCCCTTTCTGTCTGTCTTCATTTCTCAATTCTCATCTCTCTACACTTATCTTCTTTTCCTGTCTCCTGTATACCTGGTGCTGTGTGACATCTCTACCCACTCTAGCCAGGCGTTACTGTGCAGCCAGGGAACCACTCCCCCGGTCTTAGCAGTCCCACTGGTGTGACTCTGGGACTCCTGGGGGCTTTTCTTTTTTTTTTCCCCCCAAATTTTTATCTAGCTATTTTTTCTTTCTTTTTCCCTTTTTCTTTTCTCCATTTCTCAGTTTCTCATCTCTCCACTCCAACGGCAAGTTCCCTTAGCACTCTTTTATTTTTTTTTTCTCTTTCTTTGCTTGTTTGTTTTTGGCTCCTGTTTTCCTCTCCTCTCTCTGCTCTTTCCCACACCCCTATTAGCTCCACACATCACAAACTCTCCTCTCTTTCCTGCCTACCTGCACCATGCACTGAACATCACACCCCCAAGCAGCACAGGCATGGACTACTGGAACCTGCCCAGCACTGATTCCTGGCCCGCCCTGTTGGCCCTAGTACGTGCCACAAACAATCCATCCCAGTCTATCCCCTTCAGTTTTACCTGCCCTGCTGCACCATAGCTGAATGACTGGCCCTGCCCATTGGACAAGGAGGTGAAAATATCGTGACTACAGCTGAGCAAATAACAAAGAATGCACAGCCTACCAGCTCAGACATAATCAAATAAAACAAATAAAGCAGAATAAAACAAACAGATCTACAATCAAGAAATAAAGAAAAAAACTACTAAATATCCTGAAAACAGGAGACAATATCAAAACATAAAAAAACAGGTCAGGAAGTTTCCAGTAGGCATCCAAAATAAAACACCAGATGACTTTCCAGTAGAAGAAAAGGCACTAGAACTACCTGAAGGGGAATTCAAATCTCTAATATTCAGAGCAATCCAAGAGTTGAAGCAAAAAGCAAGGAAAAACAATAAGACTAAACTCTGATTATTCAGCAGAAACCATGCAGGCAAGAAGGCAATGGGATGACATATACAAAGCTTTGAAAGAAAAAAAAAATGCCAAACAAAAATAATATACCTTGCAAAACTTTTGTTCAAATATGATGGTGAAATTAGGACATTTCCAGATAAGCAGAAATTAAGGGAATATGTAAAAACCAAACCAAACTTGGAAGACTTATTAAAGGCAGCCCTTCGGTCTGAGAACAAATAACATTAGACCACAGCCTGAATCTACGATGCAAGATCGTACCAGCCAGATACCAACCTAAGAAATGAACTCTCAAGGACTATCCAAAACCAAAACAATTGCAACAGGGAACCAGAGACGTTAATCTGTAGATGGCAACAACTTCAGAAAAATAAAACGTGGAATAAATGGTATAGGTATAGAACTCAATAATGGAAAGGAAGGCAAGGTGATACCACGTAATAATAGATTGGTTCTGACCTAGGAAGATATGGGTAAATTTTAAGGTAATCACAAAGAAAGTTAACAAACCTACTCATCAAAATAAAGAAGAAAAACAAAAGTTTCAATAAAAACAGAATCTGCAAAAACAAAAGAAATGAAAAAGAAATCCACAAATAAAAGGAACTCAGCACAGGATATCATGCCGAATGAATAAGTCAATCACAAAAGGACAAATATTGTTTGAGACCACTACTGTAAAAACTCATGAAACGGCTTACATACAAAAAGAAACAATATTTGATGGTTAAGAGGGAGGAGAGGGGTGGGGATGGAAAAACACTTATTAGACAAAAGATAAGCCGTAACTTTGGTGAAGGGTAAGACAGTATACAATACTAGGGAAGCCAGCGCAACCTGTACAAAGCAAGGCCATGGTAGCTCCATAGACACACCCAAACTCCCTGAAGGACCAGATTGCTGGGTTGAGGGCTGTGGAGACCATGGTCTCAGGGAACATCTAGCTCAATTGGCATAACCAAGTTTATAAAGAAAATGTTCTACATTCTACTTTGGTGAGTAGTGTCTTGGGTCTTAAAAGCCTGCGAGCAGCCATCAAGGATGCTCCACTGATCTGACCCCTTTGGGAGCAAGGAAGGATGAAGAAAACTAAAGACACAAGGAAAGATTAGTCCAAAGGGCTAATGGACCACATCTACCATGGCCTCCACCAGACTGAGTCCAGTACAATGAGATGGTGCCCGGCTACCACTACTGTCTGTTCCAACAGAGATTACAATAGAGGGTCCTGGACAGAGCTGGAGAAAAAAGTAAAACAAAATTCTGACTCAAAAAAGAAAGACCAGACTTGCTGGCCTGAAAGTATGGCCCCTGGCACTCTTTCAGCTCAGTAATGATGCCACTCCTGAGGTTCACCCTTCAGCCAAAGATTGAATAGCCTCATGGAACAAAACAAGACTAAAGAGGTGCCTCAGCTCTGGGGTAGGGACTGGAAAGCAGGAGGGAACAGGAAAGCTGGTAATAGGGAACCCAGGCTTAAGAAAGGAGAGTGTTGACGTGTCATGGGGTTGTTAACCAACGTCGTACAACAATGTGTGTACTAACTGATGAGAAACTAGTTTGTTCTGTAAACCTTCATCTAAATTTCAATAAAAAGAAAAAAAAAAGACAACTTTATAACTGTGGCAACTTCTACTAAATACTGATGCAATCAATCTATAAGCAGTCTGGATGACCCCTCAAAAACAAAACAAAAATATATCTTAGTGGTGAAGAGAGAAGACATTATAATGCCAAATAATCTTATAAATACACCCACTTCTCACTAATTGATGTGATTGATTTCCAAAGACCAGGTCGTTATACAAATATCAGCTTTATGCAAAAATGGGGGATGCCTACGTCATTACGCAGCAGCCAAATTACATCATTATGTAGATGCCAAACCATGAGAATCATTGCCAGTCAAGTTGACACATAACCTTAACCATCCCAGCCAGCGTTATTCTTGCCTCGCACCTCAGTGTTCATTACTGCCAGATGTATGTTGTTACTGCATAAATTAGTCGGATGATAGATTTTTTACTATTTTGTAAATGTGAAGTGGTGCATAAAGAAATAGTCCATAAGTGAGGAGTAAGTTATACACAAGTTTATAAAATTACAATAACACCTATAATAAAAGAACTGTGAGAGTTTTCCCCCTCAGTGTAATTTGCTCTGTTTAAAGAATAATAGTAATAAAAACATACGTAGAAAATGAGTTCCCCTTCAAGCAGAAATACCTACTTTTTAATCTCTCGTAAGACTTTTATTTGGAAGTTAGCTCTCTGATTGTAAAGTTTGCATGAACACACACACACAAACACATATACACATGCTGAGCAAAGAAAATCCTGCATTTTACCCCAGCTTGTTTACATCACTGGGCATTGCTCAACCAGTTAGCAATTGCCACAGCTGCTAAAAGTCTATAGGCCCTAAGTTGCCCAACATCAAAGAAATTAACTGAATTTTGATAGTCAATATCCCAATGCTCTGTCACTTTGGCCACCTGAATAACATAATCCTCGAGCCCTGCAGACAATTTAATAGGACTTGTTTTATTCTCTCCCCCCACCAATCCCACTGAGATAGTGTTTCAATCTGTCAAGCCCTGTATTACTTTCATACAACATTCTTCTACTTCTTGTATCTTGAATTTGACTCTTGTTCTCTGAGGACCTGAGTGAATCTGTCAGAAGTCATTTCATTTGTCACCTTTAACAACCATCAGAAAGATGGACCTACATCTATCTGTAATGGGTTTGAGTTTTCACCTGACAGAGCACAAGGCAGTGAAAGATACTCACTTTCGATTTACACGTATATTGACTAGAACCATTAATCACTCTGTTTTAACAACTTGTGATGTAAGGCTCACATCACAGCCTGGGACATATGCTCTTTCTTAAAATAATCTGGAGGGTTTTTTTGCACCATTAACCATTCACATGGAGAAAATAATAAAATGAAATCAAGAAGTGATGGATAAAATTGAATCCTTTTTTGCTGTTGTTCTTACGTAACTCAAATCCCCTTTCTATTTTCATTTCAGTTCTCCTCCTTGTAATTCTGTAACTAGGATTTTTTAATATTTAAAATATATGGCTCAAAAAATTCATAATTTACAATAATATTGTTGTTGTTAGGTGTTGTTGATTTGGTTCCGGACCCTATGTATAACAATGAAACACTGCCTGGTCCTGCACCATCCTCACAATCATTGCTATGTTTGACCTCATTGTTGCAGTTACTGTGTTAATCCATCTTGCTCAGGGTCTTTGTCTTTTTCATTGACCCTATACTTTACCAACCAATATGTCCTTCTCCAGGGAATAGTCCTTCCTGATAAAACATCCAAAGTATGTGAGACAAGGTCTCACCATCCTTGCTTCTAAGGATTGGTTTGTTCTTCTGGCAGTCCATGGTATATTCAATATTCTTCACTATAACCATAATTCAAGGGCATCAATTCTTCTTTGGTCTTCCTTATTCACTGTCCAGTTTTTGCATACATATGAGAGATTGGAAATATCATGGCTTGGGTCAGGTGCACCTTAGTCCTCAAAGTGACATCTTTGCTTTTTTTTTTTTTTTTAAACACTTTAAAGAGGTCATTTGCACTAGATTTGCTCAATGCAATGTGTCTTTTGATTTCTTGACTGCTGCTTCCATGGATGTTGATTGTGGATCCAAGTAAAATGAAATCCTTGATAACTGCAATATTATGAATAGCTGTGGAACATTGTCTGACATAGTGCTGTAAGATGAGTCCCTCAGGTTGGAAGGCACTCAGACTAAGACTAGGGAAGAACTGCCTCCTCAAAGTAGAGTTGACCTTAATGTTGTGGATGGAGTCAAGCTTCTGGAACTTTCAACTGCCAATGTGGCACAATTCAAAATGAGAAGAAACAGCTGCAAACATCCATTAATAATCAGAACATGGAATGTATGAGGTATAAATCTAGCAAAAACAATAGTATTAGCTATTTTTGTTGAGTGCTTACTATGATCCAGGTTGAGGTATTTAACAGGCAGAGTAAACAAAAACCAATGCTTTTGAATCAAAAGGAGTACAAGGAAAGGAAGGGAAATTTGTTAGGGGCAGTTAAACTACAAACTGTCATAACATCAATTCTTAGTCTAACACACATGTCTTATTCCTGATACAATTTGAAAAGGAGATATTTCTAAAGTGAGGCATATCAATATTCTTGATGTGAGGGTTTGGTGATGTACTGCAGCCTGAGTCAAACTGAGTGGAAGTTCTTGAAATGTAAAACTGATCATTAATTAGGAAAGAGTGAAGATTAAATCAGCTCTAAATTTGAAGCCTTTTGAAATGTAAACATTGCTCATCTGGCTAAGGGCGAGTGAGTGAGTTACCATCCAGGCATTCACTGGGTGAATTCCCTGAAAGCAGTTAAGATAGCCAGTTTATTTACATAAGTTCAAGCCCAAATTCCTGCACTTTTTGTGCTACAGACCATCCAGACTTTTATAACCGTGATCTGCCTCTGTCTTTTTTTTTTTTTTTAACTGTACTTTAGATGAAGGTTTACAGAACAAACTAGTTTCTCATCAAACAAATAGTACACACACTGTTCTATGACATTGGTTAACAACCCCATGACATGTCAACACTCTCGCTTCTCAACCCTGGGTTTCCTGTTACCAGCTTTCCTGTTCCCTCCTGTCTTCCAGTTCCTCCCCCAGGGCTGCTGGTGTGGCCCTTTAGTCTTGATTTTTTTCCATGGGTCTGTTCAATATTTGGCTGAAGGGTGAACCTCAGGAGTTGCTTCATTTCTGAGCTGAAAGAGTTTCCAGGGGCCATACTCTCAGGTTTTCTCCAGTCTCTGCCATCTGACTCCTTATTTTAACAAACTTACTCTCTACCTAGTTTCAAATTTACAAAGAACTACCAGAAATACGGTGGAAAAATCCTAATAAGTAATAATTAATTTGGGAGTCAGGACGTGAAACTGAGGCTTGATATATACCTATCTTGGCTACGAAGTTATTTACAGGTTCTAATTTCATTTAACATTATCAGTCCTACTTCCTACCCTGCTGCACCTTCTCTGGGACCAGCTGTGTAAACACTCTTAACAGGTCCCAGGCAATTCTTTATCTAGGTTAGAAATTCTGGGTCCTGCCTTCTTATTTTATTTTATTTTTTTATTAATTTTATTGAGCTTCAAGTGAACTTTTACAAATCAAGTCAGACTGTCACATATAAGTTTATATACACCTTACTCCATTCTCCCACTTGCTCTCCCCCTAATGAGTCAGCCATTCCAGTCTCTCCTTTCGTGACAATTTTTTCTTATTTTTTTAAGCACTAAATTTTGACAAAAGGCTGAATGGTTTCTTTAGAAGAGTAGAAATGAAAATTTTAGTTTAATTCAGAATGGAGTTTTTAATGAAGTCACCTAATTCAGATATACCAGCACTTCAGATTCTAAAATTTGCATACACAAAACACAAGTCATAATTCCTTGGTAATAAGTTGTGTTAAATATCTGTGGTACAACAGATAGCTCCTGGGTGACCCTCAATAACTCCCGCCCCCAGGGGGTCTACATCTTTGTGTAATCTCATTTCCTTAAGTACAGCTGGAGCCTGTGACTTGGTTCTTACCAACAGAAAGTAGAAAACATGATGGGGTATCATTCCCTTGATTTGGTTACATGATATGGCAAAGGTGATGGGATATCACTCCTATGCTGGTGCTGAGTTATATAAGACTCCTTCCCAGCTGACTGCAAGTGAGACACTTTCCCACTGGCCTTGAAGCACTGATGGCCATGTGGTGACCTTACTATGTAAAGGGCCATCAGGCAGGAAACTTCAGGTGGCCTCTAGGACCAGAATGCAGTCTCTATGTGACAGCCTTGAAGAAGCTGAGGCCCTCAGTCATACGGCTGTGAGGTGATAAATTCTGTCAACAAATATGTGAGCTTGGAGTTGGATTTCTCCCTAGTTGAGCCTCCAGATAAAAATGCTGCCTGGATGACACCTTGATTGCAACCTCCTGAGACCCTGAACAGAGGATCCAGTTAAACCGTGCCTGAAATCCTGACAAAAACTGTTTTAAGCTGCCTAATTTGTGGTAATTCGTCATACAGAAATAGAAAACTAATAACGCATGTGGATTTTACGAAATGCTTTAAACCCAGTGCCATCGAGTCGATTTTTATGTGTGAATAATAATAGTGAAATTGGATTTTGCTTTGGGTATATATGTGTATACATCTGTACTTCACCCAAATCAGCTTTCCTTTACTTTCATGTTAAGAGAGATTAAGGAAAGGCAGAAACCATTTTAATCAAATGCTCTGATCATATTCAGAGTGATGGAAGAGGAAATTCTAATTAGCATATGGGATATCTTTGATTTCTGCTGACCACTGTCTTAGTGTTTTTCACTCATGAGTCACCAAATCAGTTGTGACAGGGTCATCACACATCACATGTCCACCCATCACCAGGCTGATGATTTAACAATCCCGAGTACACAACAAAGTCAAGTAAACATAATGGGTTAGACATTTTGCTAAGAGCCAGGAAACGCTTTTATTAAAATGACAAATGAAAGAAGAACAACACTGCCACCATTCTAGAAAGTAAATATAAGCAAAACAACAAGTGGGGAGCTTAACAATGTGAACTTGAATGATAGATTCCAGGTTGCTAGCCAATTTTTTTTTACTTGCAAGCATAAAGCTTTCAAGGAACACCTCACCACCGCCCACCGCACCCCCCCCAAAAAGTCAAGAATCCCAAAAGGAAATGCATTAGATTATTTGATCAAGCACACTGAACTGCACAGTTTAGAATATATTATATGGGAACTCCAGTAAACAAAAGTATGAGGTACAATCCTATCTGTATATCTTTTGAGCAGCATATTTGTGAGGTGAAAAAAATTCCTATAAA
This sequence comes from Loxodonta africana, assembly GCF_030014295.1. Lineage (NCBI taxonomy): Eukaryota > Metazoa > Chordata > Mammalia > Proboscidea > Elephantidae > Loxodonta > Loxodonta africana. The sequence goes on from NC_087362.1 coordinate 19,928,849, forward strand.
TTGTTTATACAGGCCATGGAAGAAGACTGGAGTTCGTTTCAATATACTGAGGGGAAGAAAAGGCTGTCTTCCTGAGCCCTTTAGAATACAACACTCCTTAAACATGTTGCATTATTATTTACTTCTGTGGTTTATTTTTGCTTTTAAAATCCCACTAAAGGCATATATGACATATTTCCACTTAACCCCTTATTACTGTTGAAATGCTATTTATTCTTATCCTTATGTTCATTTTAATTTTATGTATTATTTAGTAACACCACAGAAATCTATGTAATTTATGTTGTGTGAAACATAATAAAACAAACATTCTTAAGATCATCACCACCAGTTGTAAAAACTACAGTTAATACCAACAGTTGATCTTGTATTTCTCCCCAATTCCTGCCTTTCCCACAGAGGAAACCGATATTGTGAATATTTTGGTTTTCCTTCCTTCTGATTTTAGGGGTTTAGATATTTTACACATCATGTTTCACTTTCTGGTTTTTAACCTTTATAAAAATGGCATCACATTTTCTGAAACGTGCAGGAAATTCTTAGAATACCTGAGATTCATATTGATTTTAATTTCCATTCTCATACATTCTTTAAGTATCAATTTATTTAGAAGTGCTTTTTTAAATTTGCAAGCAAATTATATTTTAAATTATTATTTGTTGTTTATTGATTCTACCTTAATTGCACAAAATATAGTGGTTCTTTGAAGTTAATTTCACCTGGCTGTATAGCCCTGCAAATGTTCAGTTTTTTAAAAAAAAAGTGTACTTGAAAGAAATGTTTGTTGTTGTTTGTTGTTAGGTGCCCTCGAGTCAGTTCTGACTCATATGGACCTTATGCACAACAGAACGAAACACTGCCCAGTTGTGCACCATCCTTAAAATTTTTGTTATACTTGAGCCCATTGTTGTAGCCACTGTGTCAATCTATCTCGTTGAGGGTCTTCCTCTTTTCCGCTGACCCTCTACCAAGTATGATGTCTTTCTCCAGGGACTGATCCCTCCTGACAACATGTCCAAAGTATGTAAGACGCAGCCTCGCCATGCTTGCTTCTAAGGAGCATTCTGGTTGTACTTCTTCCAAGACAGATTTGTTCATTCTTTTTTCAGTCCATGCTATATTCAATATTTTTCACCAACACCACAATTCAAAGGCATCAATTCTACTTCGGTTTTCCTTATCCATTGTCTAGCTTTCACATGCATATGATGTGCTTGAAAATACCATGGGTTGGGTCAGGCACATCTTAGTCTTCAAGGTGACGTCTTTGCTTTTCAACGCTTTAAAGAGGTCTTTTGCAACAGGTTTGCCCAATGCAATGTGTCTTGATTTCTTGACTGCTGCTTCCATGGGCATTGATTATGGATCCAAGTAAAATGAAATCCCTGACAACTTCAATCTTTTCTCCATTTATCTTGATGTTGCTTCTTGGTCCAGTTGTGAGGATTTTTGTTTTATGTTCAGATGTAATCCATACTGAAGGCTGTGGTCTTAGTTTAGGGATCTGCTTATTACTTCAAAGTATATATTTGTTAATTCTTTTTCATTTTAATTATCAGAAACTGAGAAAGTTGCACTGCAGTCTTCTACTGTGTTGTCAGATCTGATAGTTTTTCTCTAGATTTTATACCTTTTCTTCTTTGTAAAATATGAGGCTATGTTGTTAATGTATACACACTTAAATTGTTGTACTTTCTTGAAGAATTAATGTTTTTATCATTATATCGTGACCCTGTTTTCCACAAAGTGTATTTGTAGTGTTAGCCTGGAATTTCTTTTTCTGTCCTTTTACTTTCAAACTTTCTGTATCCTTAGGGTTTTTGTGTGTGTGTGTGTTTTGAAAATAATATAATGTTTTGTTTCCTTTTATTCATCCTGACATTTCCCTTTAATTGGTGAGACTGATTATGAATATATTAGACTCTTCTCTAAAATATTACCTTGTACTTCCCAAATGTTCTAGTTTTTGATGGCTTCTTTTCATTGTTTCTTCTAATTTTTTGAAGTGTAGAATTGAGATTTTTTTTCTTTCTTTTTTCTTTTTATTGCTTTTAGGGCTTACCCTTGAAATTGTATTACATATTTAATATTGAACTTAATATAGTTTAAAGTTTACTAGTAACTTAACACTTCTCCAATAACTCTTGAATACCTACAGTTTTAAGTCTTATAAACTTTCAAACCTGCATGTTTTTATTGTCCAACATTTTCATTCTCTATTTTTAAAACTGTGGTAAGCAGGATATTGACTCCATAGCCTTCAGCTCCTGGTGTTTCTCCCGGTAATATGTTATGAAACCCCAAAACTGCTGCCATCAAGTCAATTCTGACTCACAGCAACCCTATAGGGTTTCCAAGGCTGTAATCTCTATGGAAGCAGACTGCCTGCCGCATCTTTCTCTTGTGAAGCCACTGGTTGTTTGGAACCACTGACCTTTCAGTTAGCAGTTGACCATTTTAACTACTGTGCCACCAGGGCTCCTCATAATACTTTAAGTTGCTTCGAAAAAGGACATTTGTAGGCTTAATTAGCATTACTAATCAGTTGCCGGAGCCCTAGTGGTGTGGTGGATAAGAGCTACGGGTGCTAATTAAAAAGGTTGGCAGTTTGAATTTACCAGTCACTCCTTGGAAACCCTACAGGAAAGTTCTATTCTGTCCTATAGGGCCACTATGAGTCAGAATCGACTCAGTTGCCACAGGTTTCAACAGGTAATCAGCTGATCTTAAAACAGGGAAATTAGACTGGATTATGGAGTTCCTGGATGGCACGGATGGTTAAGTGCTGGACTACTAACTGAAATGTTGGTGGTTTAAACTCACCCAGAGGCACCTTGGAAGTAAGGCCTGCAATCTGCTTCCGGGGGGTCACAGCCTTGAAAACTTTATGGAGTAGTTCTACTCTGCACACCTGGGGTTGACATGAATGGGAGGTGACTCAACAGCAATAACGAATCACGACAGACTGGATTATTCCAATGGGTTCCCAAACCAAACCCGTTGTGGCCAAGTCAGTTCTGACTTAGGACGACCCCTTGTGTTACAGAGCAGAACTGAACTCCAGAGGGTTTTCTTGGCTTTAATGTTTACAGAAGCAGATCGCCAGGAATCACAGGAGCCCTTAACAGCAGATATTCCTGGCTAGCAGCAGAAGAGAAGTCAGAGGGATTGGAAGCCTGACAAGGATTGGGTCAGTCTTGATGGCTTGAAGATGAAGGGACCCACATGAGAGAGTGGAAAGAAAATAAATTCTGTCAACAACCTGAATGAGTTTGCAAGAAGAATCTTCCCCAGAGCCTCCAAATAAAACCTGAGCCAAGCTGACTGCTTGATTTTGGTCTTGTTGGGCCCTGAATTTAGGACCCGCTGAGCCATGCTTTGCCAGGATATCTGACCCATGGACGTGTCAGATAGTAAATAAGTGAGTGTTGTTTTAAGCCACTAAGCTTGTCACGCTTTGTTGCAGCAGAAATAGAAAATGAATACAAATTGTAAAATGTATTATTACTTATTATTATTTTTATTGTTTCATACAGAGAACACTTGTTGATATTTACCTACACATTTACTAATTTATTTCCTCAAATTTTCCTTTTCTACCTCACACTTTTCTGCAGTCGTTTTTATATTTACTGAATTACATAGAAATTGTTTTAGTAAGTCTCTGTTGGTGATACATTTTATCAGTTTTTGCATAGATAAAAAGTCTTTATTTCATATTTATTCAGTAAAAAATCGCTTTTATGGGCCTAAAACTCTAGCTTGATAATTATTTTCTTCTAGCTTTAGAAAGTATTTTGTGATCACGTCCTTACTTGGGTCTTCAGCCCATCACATTTCCTTCTTGCCTTTCTATTTCGGTGAAGTTAATTGAACACTCTTATCATTAGAGATTTTGTTTTACACTAAAATTGTATATGTTCCAATATGCATACAAATCCACATTTTGAAGTTAGAATATGTTTGTCAAGAAATACTATATTGCTGAATCTCCAAGTGCAGATATGGACGGGATAAAAGTTCTTTTACAACTGGATATTTTATTTAACACATGATAGCAGATATTTTTCACCAAGGCCTTCAGAGCCGCTTGGACTTCTTTCAGTACCATCAGTTCCTGATCATATGCCACCTCTTGAAATGGTTGAACATTGACTAATTCTTTTTGGTATAATGCCTGTGTATTCCTTCCATCTTCTTTTGATGCTTCCTGTGTCGTTTAATATTTTCCCTGTAGAATCCTTCACTATTGGAACTCAAGGCTTAAATTTTTTCTTCAGCTCTTTCAGCTTGAGAAATACCGAGCATGTTCTTCGCTTTTGGTTTTCCATCTCCAGCTCTTTGCACATGTCATTATAATAATTTACTTTGTCTTCTCAAGATGCCGTTTGAAATCTGCTCAGTTCTTTTACTTCATCAATTCTTCCTTTTATTTTAGTTGCTCGACGTTCTACAGCAAGTTTCAGAGTCTCCTCTGATATCCATCTTAGTCCTTTCTTTCTTTCCTGTCTTTTCAATGACCTCTTGCTTTCTTCATGGATAATGTCCTTGACGTCATTTCACAACTCACCTAGTCTTCAGTCACTAGTGTTCAATGCATCAAATCTATCCTTCAGATGGTCTCTAAATTCAGGTGGGATGTAATCAAGGTGATATTTTGGCTCTCATGGACTTGCTCTGATTTTCTTCGGTTTCAGCTTGAACTTGCATGTGAGCAATTAATGGTCTGTTCCACGTTCAGCCCCTGGTCTTGTTCTAACTGATGACATCTAGGTTTCCATCATCTCTTTCCACAGATGTAGTCAATTTGATTTCTGTGTGTTCCATGTGGAGAGGTCCATGTGTATAGTCATCGTTTATGTTGGTGAAAGAAGGTATTTGCAAGGAAGAAGTCATTGGTCTTGCAAAATTCTATCATTCGATCTCCACCATTGTTTCTATCACGAAGGCCATATTTTCCAACTACTGATCCTTCTAAGTTTCCAAATTTTGCATTCCAATCACCACTAATTATCAATGTATCTTGATTGCATGTTTGATCAATTTCAGACTGTAGCAGCTGATAAAAATCTTCTATTTCTTCATCTTTGGCCCTAGTGGATGGTGCATAAATTTGAATAATAGTTGTGTTAACTGGTATTCCTTGTAGGCATATGGATATTATCCTGTCACCGACAACATTGTACTTCAGGATAGATCTTGAAATGCTCTTTTTGATGATGAATGGGACACCATTCCTCTTCAAGTCGTCATTCCCAGTACAGCAGACTTTAAGATTGTCCGATTCAAAATGGCCAATACTAGTCCATTTCAGCTCACTAATACCTAGGATATTGATGTTTATGCATTCCATTTCATTTTTGACATCTCAATTGATGGAATATCAATTGAGATGTTTCAACAAGGAAATGCAGCACTGGAAGTGCTCACTCGCCTATGCCAAGAAATATGGAAGACAGCTTCCTGGCCAACTGACTGGAAGATATCCATATTTATGCCTATTCCCAAGAAAGGTGATCCAACCGAATGTGGAAATTATAGAACAATATCATTAATATCACATGCAAGCAAAATTCTGCTGAAGATCATTGAAAAATGGCTGCAGCAGTATATCGACAGGGAGCTGCCAGAAATTCAGGCCAGTTTCAGAAGCGGATGTGGAACCAGGGATATCACTACTGATGTCAGATGGATCCTGGCTGAAAGCAGAGAATACCAGAAGGATGTTTACCTGTGTTTTATTGACTATGCAAAGGCATTCAACTGTGTGGATCATAATAAATTATGGATAACATTACAAAGAATGGGAATTCCAGAACAATTAATTGTGCTCATGCTGAACCTTTACATAGATCAAGAGGCAGTTGTCTGGACAGAACAAGGGGATACTGATTGGTTTAAAGTCAGGAAAGGTGTGTGCCAGGGTTGTATTCTTTCACCAGACCTATTCAATCTGTATGCTGAGCAAATAATCTGAGAAGCTGGACTGTATGAAGAAGAACGGGGCATCAGGATTGGAGGAAGACTGGTTAACAACCTGTGTTATGCAGATGACACAATCTTGCTTGCTAAAAGTAAAGAGGACTTGAAGCACTTACTAATGAAGATCAAAGACCACAGCTTTCAGTATGGATTGCACCTCAAAATAAAGAAAACAAAAATCCTCACAACTGGACCAATGAGCAACATCATGATAAACAGAGAAAAGATTGAAGTTGTCAAGGATTTCATTTTACTTGGATCTACGATCAACAGCCATGGAAGCAGCAATCGAGAATTCAAACGATGCATTGCATTAAGTAAATCTGCTGTAAAGGACATCTTTAAAGTGTTGATGAGCAAAGATGTCACTTTGAAGTCTAAGGTGCGCCTGACCCAGGCCATGGTATTTTCAGTTGCATCATATGCATGTGAAAGCTGGACAATGAATAAGGAAGACCGAAGAAGAATTGATGCCTTTGAATTGTGGTGTTGGTGAAGAATATTGAATATATCATGGACTGCCAAAGAATGAACAAATCTGTCTTGGAAGAAGTACAATCAGAATGCTCCTTAGAAGCAAGGGTGACGAGACTGCATCTTACATACTTTGAACATGTTGTCAGGAGGGATCAGTCCCTGGAGAAGGACATCATGCTTGGCAGAGTACAGGGTCAGTGGAAAAGAGGAAGACCCTCAACGAGGTGGATTGACACAGTGGCTGCAACAATGAGCTCAAGGGTAACAAGCGTTGTAAAGATGGCTCAGGACCAGGCAGTGCTTTGTTCTGTTGTGCATAGGGTCGCTATTAGTTGGAACAGACTGAACTGCACCTAACGACAACAACAACAGCAGATATTTTAGACATGATAGCAATAGAGATCATTTATTTAAAGGCATGTCTGCATCAATGCCAAGTCATTTTTATGTTTGTAATGATTTGTGGGGGTAGAAATTGAAAACATAATGATAACCACCCTATTTGCAAAAGCTTTATTGTATCACAATTGCAGCTGTGATTCCATTTAGCCCTAAGATTGAGATTAATATTCAAATGTAGTTATTGTGATTATAGATTTTATGGTGTTGTTAATGATGGGCTGTTTGGCTGGCAAGAATCCTAAGTTTTGGCAAATCATCTTCAGTGTCTGAGACCAAGAACGCATACTGAAAAGAGCTTTGGTTCTGAGGACAAATCTGAGCTTTATTCTTTTTCTAGCTTTGTAAATAGTAGCATCTTTCTAAGCCTACATTTCCTTATAATTCCTGGTAATGATTGACTTGCAATATTATAGTTGATATTACATGATGTATAATACCTGTTGGCGTCAAGTCAATTCTGACTTATAGCAACCTCATAGGACACAGTAGAACTGCCCCATGGGGTTTCCAAGGAATGGCTGGTGGATTCGTACTGCTAACCTGAGCTCTTAACCACTGTGCCACCAGGGCTCCATATATAATATGTAATAGATAGTATATCTTAGTACAAAAATCAGTGTGTCCAGAAATTTTCTTAGGAAGGTGGCAAATTCATCCTGTTAACTGTGACAAAATAGTAAATTAAAGACAGTGTGTGTCAGCCAGTTAGACATTGCCACAAGAAAATGTTGCATAACAAACCAAGCCAAAACTCAGTAGCTTAAATCAACAATATCATTTTTACATATCTGTGGGTTGGCTGACCTAGGCTGGTCTCAGTTGAGGTGATTCAGCTACATTCCACGTGTCTCTTATTTCCTCACGTGACTAGCAGGCGTACTTTCCTAATGGTGATGGCAGTGGCACGAGAAGGCCAAGCCACTTTGGGCAAGAGTTTTTCAAATCCTTGCTTGCATCACATCTGTTAATGCCCTATTGGCTGAAACAAAGTACATGGGCAAGTCCAGGTAGGTGGAAATACACTCCAACCAAAGGTGGGAATGGGCAGTGAAAGAATTTCGAAGTGCTACAGAGAATTATAGATGAGGGCCATTAATGTAATCTACTACAGAGTCACTGCTTCTGGTTTTTTATAATCTAATTGAGGAAAGGGAAGAGAAACATTTTTAATCACAGTAACACATGGTAGAAAATGAAGAGATATATTATCAGTTGAAATTTGGTTTAAGGCACAGGGGTTGGTAGGTGATTGCCGGGAAAACATTATGATCAGTTTCTAACTCCATAAACTGTAACTCTAGGAACCACAGACAAATAGTTAGCCAGTCATCTCAGGCAGCTCAAAATATTTGTTCCTAAAACGCAAAGGAGCCTAATTACAAAATACTTTTTCAACTGACATGGTTTTGAAGTTAACAAGAAGAAAGGATATCCCCTCTAGTGTTCCCCTAGGTCTTACTAAAAAAAAAAAAAAATTTTTTTTTTTTTTTTTACACATTACTAAATAGGCTACAGCATTCTGTATTCAAAATATCTGGGTGGCCTGCTATGGAGGTGGCAGGCATAGAAATAATTCATCACTGAGGTCATGAAAGCACACAGAAAAGTGATTAAATATAAGTCAGAATGCTCTGATCAAGATCTATTGCAGTTTCCAAAAGGATACTACTCCAAGAGCAAGGTACATTTAGAAGAATCACGTTAGTAAAGGGCAGGGACGGCTCTCAGAGGAAGCACCTGTGATCTCCCATCATCCCTTCACAGAGTGCAAAACCATCTGGTTCAGGACCAGCTGGCCTAAGTTTCTGTCATAACTCTACCAGTTAATCATGTGACTGCTTTAAAGGAGTTTTTGTTTTTGAACTTTCTGAACTCATTCCCACAGTTGTTAAATAGATATAATTATATCTCACAAACATATTAAGGGAATGACTTGCAATAATGTTTGTGGAGGGATTTTGCAAAGAGTAAACTATTAACCGAGTTAATAGTTGCGATTGCAAGCTAACAGACTGATATCATGGCTCCAAAATTGTGTTAATGAACTTCACAGCAAGAATAAGGCAACAAGAAGACATGACGAACCTGATTAAAAAAACGCCTTATAGGCCATATTAAGGATTTTTGATCTTTATGGAGTAGGTGTAGTCTTATACCTGGCTTTATCTAGAATTGAAGATATTTATGTCCCTTGGCCACAGAGTGCATTGCCAATGCCAGAGTGGTCTAATTTGGATGGTTTATGTTCCAGGAAAACTAAGGGAGGTGGTTTGGCATTGATGTTGTCAAGTCTCTACCTTTCCCACTGGGATTCCTTTGTTTACCGATTTCAAGTTTTTTGTGTGTCCCTGGTAGAAATCAATTGTAGGTAAGTGCTTGTGTGTCATAAACTAAAGGTTATCCCTGGCATGAAAATAGCTACACAAGAATATGTCATCTTAACGAGATTCAAAGTGTGAAATAAGGCTGCTATTGGCTTTTTGGGTAAGTGTTTGTTTCACCCAGGATAAAGATGAAACCTGCTGATATATTGCCCAAAAAATGGCAGCCTTTTTTTTTTTTTTTTTTGAGCAAGTGAGGCAAAAGGCAGCAGGGAGGAAATTCTGAGTTGCAGAATAAAATCAAGTAAGGAGCCTGTACGTTGCTACCGAAAAGTAATTGAATTTGTGAATACTGGGCCAACAGCTCAATGAAAAGAAAATGATATGCTGATGGGCTGACATTGGAGCTCGCTTTACAGAAAGGAGGGGGAAAAATAAAAAGCTTACAATTTGAACTTGTGGAAATCATGTTTTCGCCTTTTGTGACTTCTTGCACGGGGATAGTTCATTTCATACAAGTAACTGAAATAAGGGTCTGAAATAAATTCTGCTGTATTCAGCATAATCCTGAATATGTTAAACAGAGGATAGTACCTGAAGGGAAAGAGTGCTATTGAGGTTTTTTAGAATCGTTAATCATTTAGTATATTTTAAACTGTGGCAGACAAATCCCAACTAAAGTGATGTCAGGATATCAGCAAGATATATTGTTATGACCTGACTGCAACCTAAGTCAAGTAAGCTGTCCTCAGAAATAAATAGCTTTTATATGAAAGATGATGAAACTTTCCAGCAGCACAGCTGGGGCGCATCTGTGTTAGCCAAGCAGCATTCAGTGGTTGAAAGTTACCCACTTATACATAACGCATGCCTGTGATCACATCTGCATTACCAATGGCCAATCTGTTTCCACCGTGCCTTATTCCAGCAAATATGCACAATTCTGGGTAGGTTTTTACTCCAATAAAATTTTGCTTGAAATATTTAGTGATTGGTCTAAAGCAATGCTTTCTTTTTATTATGCTCTCTATCATAGGGATGATGTCAAAGTGAAAAGAGGGTCAGCGTACCAGTGATGGGTAACTTTATGTGTTACTTGGTTAAGCTATGGTGCCCATTAGTTTGGTCAAACATCAGTTATAAGTTGCTATGAAGATATTTACATATGACTAATATTTAAATCAGTTGACCTTAGATCAGTTACCCCCCCATAATGTAGGTGGGCCTTGCCCAATCGGTTGAAGGCCTTAAGAACAAAAACTGAAGTTTCCTGAGGGTGAAGGATTCTGCCTTAAGACATCCTGTGGGACCAGGGTGTCAGTCAAGTGTATGTGGAAGGAAAGCTCCTGGCCTAGGGATGGTTACTATATTTTGGGCAAGCACATTGTAACTTTCAGTTTCCTGTATGCAAAGATTATGTTGTACATTCATCATCCTTTAAATTAGGTCACTGACTAGTGTGTTGGAGACTGAAGTACCTGAACACTGAGATTCTTCCTTTACCATCAATTCAACACAGATTAATTTAAAATGGACATCAAGTAGCTTTGAAAAGGAGAAAGAGATCAACTGTAAGGCTGCTAGCAAACTGAGGAGGACATGGAAGGAATCAGTATAATTTACCAGACTTTTGCTTTGGTAGTTGTTAAGAACTGAATTGCCCCCCCACCCGCCCCCACAAATATGTGTTGTAGATCCTAACCCCTATACCTGTGGTTGGGAGGCTTGGTGGCACAGTGGTTAAGAGCTCATCTGCTAAACAAAAGGTCAGCAGTTTGAATTCACTAGGTGCTCCTTGGAAACCCAATGGGGCAGTTCTACTCTGTCCTGTAAGGTCACTATGAGTTGGAATCAACTCAATGGCAAACGGTTATACCTGTGGTTATAATTCCATTTAGGAATGGATTTTCTTTGCCACGATAATGAACAGTATTAGTGTAGGGTGTGTCTTGAGTCGATCTATCTTGAGATATAAAAGAAGACAATTAAGCAAGGAAGAAAAGAAGCAGAAATGGGGGGAAGAGAGATGCCATGCCACATGAAGATCACCAATGAGCCAAGGAATAGAAGCTAAAGAGACAAGGACATTCCCCCAAAATCTAGAGAAAGAACACCTTCCTCTAGAGCCAGTGCCCTGAGTTTGAACTTCCGTCATCCTAAACTATGGGAAGATAAATATCTGTCTGTTAAAGTCACTCACTTGTGATAGTTCTGTTATAGCAGCACTAGATAACTAAGAGAGTGGTGGAGTTTATGGTTTAGATAAATATATGTGACTTAATTTCTCCTTAAGTTCATTCATTCATTTATTCACTCATTTATTTGCATATAGGTGATACAGCGTTAGAAACAAGTGTTTTGGTCTTGCTTCAGTGTAAATTACAAAGCACAGATTGATGGAGGATGAAACTGAAGACATGGGCAGAGGCCAGATAACTGAAGGACTTATGTTCCATACTGAGGAGCTTGAAACTTATACTGCAGATATGGGCAGGATGGCCAGTGAAGAGTCTTAGCAGAGAGTAATATGTTAAGGTTTCTGTTTTGGAAAAACCACTCTGTCTACAGAATGAAGGATGGATAATGTGGATAAGACGAGGAGATAGAGGAAATGAAAGTGAAGATAGCTGTTAGCTGGTCAGTGCAAGAATACTAGAACAAGGCAAAGAAGACCTCAACAAACCACTTTGTTTCCTTTTTTTGGTATCAAAATTCTTCCTTCTACTCTTGTGATGACTGGAGTGACTCCTTAGGAGTTCCTAGACTTTTGAAAATAGCCCGCTATTTACTACAATTTTAATTCATTTGGGCGGAGATGGTTTACTGAATTTCTACCTTGTGCCAGGTAGGACTAACCTATGTCCTGTGAATACAATAGTCATCAAGATTAGAATACTCCCCATACCCACCAAATGTATAATCCAGGGGGTGGTATAGAGAGAAGTAGGCCCCTAGGTGGTGCAAATAGTTCACGTTCAACTACTAACCTAAAGATTGGAAGTTTGAACCCATCCAGTGCTACCAAGGAAACCTGGGTGGCATAGTTGTTAAGAGCTACGGCTGCTAACCAAAAGGTCGGCAGTTCAGATCCACCAGGTGCTCCTTGGGAACCCTATGGGGCAGTTCTACTATGTCCTGTAAGGTTGCTATGTGTCAGAATTGACTCGACAGCAACTGGTTAGTGGTACCAAGGGAGAGAGGCCTGTCAATCTGCTTCCTTAAAAATTATAGCCAAGAAAACCCTGTGGAGTGGCTCTACTCTGTAACACATGGGATCACTATGGGTAGGACTTGGCTCTATGGCTACAAGTTTATGGAGAGAATACCCAAAGAAGCAAACATAACATGATGGTAGTGGCAATACACAGTTTATGCGAACGTATGTGTATGGGGAGTGGAGGGATGCACATATTATCCCAACTTAGAGTCAGAAAAGACTTCTTGAAGTAATAAGGTCTGAAACAAAGAGGAGTAGGGTTAGCTGGTGGCAGTGGGGGAGCAAAGAAAAGCCCCAGGCAGAAGAAAGAGCAGGTATAGACAGAGGCAGCCTGGCTTAGCCACAAAACTGAAATTCGTCCAGTGTGGCAGGACCAGAGAGTAGTTCAGGAGGGAGGATCTAGAGATGAAGCTCATTGTATTGTGTGTGTTGCATTGTCCCAAGAAAAAGACAAATTCCTTCAGGGAAGGGGCTGTTTAACAATTATAATCTATGTGCCCTAATATTTTTACTAGTCAAGGTACGTATCAGGGAGTGTAGCCGAGCTGTTCTCAGAGGCCAGAATGAAACTCCTCGTGCTGTGTAGTTTCTGCTTGTGGAAGGGAGGCTGCGGAGACCCTGGAGTGTTTTTCTGGCGGGAAACTAGAGTACTCACAGTATTTGTGCATTTCTTTTGTTTAATCCCATAGACTTCTTTTATCCCATAGACTTCTTTTATCAGAGAGGCCCTTGGCTGATCCCTCACTCCGCAAGCATTGCTTCCTGGCTTCCCACATTGCAATAACTAGAACATAGAGGGCTTTGCCTTTGCTCAGAACAGGTTTTCCAGCACTTGGAATCCAGTGCCTTGGCTTTATGTAACTAAACCACTAGTAAGCTTTTTTTTTTTTTGCCTAAAATAGAAATTTTCCTCGAAATCCTCCTCTTTCTTCTCTTTCTCCTCCTTTCCTTAGCAGGGGTGCCCTGCCTGCTATGTATCAGAGGGTCTGAAAGGGAGGTTTAATTTCCAAACTATTCAAGGAGGCTCTTGGGGGGTGTCATTCACTGCTCGGCTGACTTTTGGACCAGCACAAATTAAATTCCATGCATGCATGCTTATCTGTCTTTGACAGCCCCTTGGAGTGTCGCCTCTCCTAGCGCGGATACAGAGGATGTCGTCTTACCAGCTCCCTCACTTACTGTCTGCTAGGCCCCTCCTTTTCTTCCACAGCTGTCTCTTCATCTAGGGCTGGCTGTAGTGTCTGTCCCCAATCCCTGCTGACTGCAGTCTGCTTCAGCAAATGCCAAACCTGCAGAAGTGTTTATGGGACTGTCTCCAGATAAACATCACGGCTGCGCACTGAGTAATAACATATTTTAATTTGAGTGTAGCCTGCGTTCAAAGACCTGAGTGCTTGCTACACCTAATCAGGAACTGCAAAGTGCAAAAATAAGCTGGGAAGATATGGTAAGCCAACATAATTTCCAGTTTGACAGAAACAAAGAAAATGTCTTTATTAACAAGAGAAGTGAAAGCGAAACACTTAAACAAACATACACACAACCTTCATGTTCTTTGAAAGATATAAGAGATATCCTGGAGCGTCTGTTGCATGCATGGCTTTCAAAATACAGAAAGAGGGCAGTTCCTTGGCTTTTGAAAGTGGGAACCGCAGTATGAGTGAGACACAAAGCTAATGAGCGTATTGACAGGTGGCCATTTCAAGGTAGGTAGCTTGTAGTTGCAGTTAGCTGTCAGGTCATCTCGTGTGGTATTCACTGCTAATAAGCTGACTTACTTGTCAATCAGTTGCTTATTCTTCTTATATTTTCCTAGTTCCGTGTGGGGCAGCTACAATAATGGAGAAATTGAGAAGAAAGATACATACCCCTAGGATATGTGCCCAGTGAATTATTTCTCTCAAAAGGAAGGTTGTTGTTAGGTGCCTTTGAGTTGGTTCCAACTCATAGCGACTCCATGTACAACAGAGTGGAACACCACTGGTTCTAGGCCATCATCACAATCATTGTTATGCTTGAGCCTATTGCTGCAGCCACTGGGCTAATCCATCTTCTTGAGGGTCTCCTCTTTTTTGCTGACCCTCTATGTTACCAAACATGATGTCCTTGCCCAGGGACTAGTCCCTCCTGATAACATGTCCAAAGAATGTGAGATGTAGTCTTCCCATCCTTGCTTCTAAGGAGCATTCCGGTTGTACTTCTTCCAAGAGATTTATTTGTTTTTCTGGCAGTCCATGGTATTCAATATTCTTTGCCAACACCACAATTCAAAGGCATCAGTTCTTCTTTGGTCTTCCTTATTCATTGCCCAGCCTTCACATGCATACGAAGCAAATGAAAATATCATGGTTTGGGTCAGGCCCACCTTAGTCTTCAAGGTGACATCTTTGCTTTTTAACACTTTAAAGAGGTTTTTTGCAGCAGACTCGCCCAGTGCAATGAATCTGCTTCCATGGGTGTTGATTGTGGATCCAAGTAGATTTAAACCCTTGACAGCTTCAATCTTTTCTCCGTTTATCATGATGTTGCTTATTGGTCCATTTGTGAGGATTGGTAGTCCCCACATTAATAGTTTGTCCAGACTACCAGGGGCTTATATCTATACATATAGAGAGAGAGAGCCCTCCTGGTGGCACAGCGGTTAAGAGCTGGCCTGCTAAGCAAAAGGTTAGCAGTTCAAATCCACTAAGTGCTGCTTGGAAACCCTATGGGGCAGTTCTACTCTGTCCTGTAGGGTCACTATGAGTTGGTATCAACTCGATGGCAATGGGTTTGTTTTTTTTATATATACACACATATACTGTACACATATACAAACCAAAAACCCACTGCTGTTGAGTCAATTCCGACTCATAGCGAACCTATTGGACAGAGTAGAACTGCCCCATAGAGTTTCCAAGGAGCACCTGGTGGATTTGAACTGCCGACCTCTTGGTTAGCAGCCGTAGCACTTAACCACTACGCCACCAGGGTTTCCAGCACATGTATATATGTATATGTATACCAAAAAAACAAACCCTTTGCCATCCAGTAGATTCTGACTTCAAATGGGTTTGTTTTTTATATATACACACATACACTGTATATATATATATATATATATGTATATATATATACACATATATATATATATACACACACCAAAAAACCAAACCCTTTGCCATCTAGTTGATTCTGGCTCATAGTGACCCTACAGGACAGAGTAGAACTGCCCTATAGGGTTTCCAAGGAGCAGCTGGTGGATTCAAACTGCTGACTTTTTGGTTAGGAGCTGAGCTCTTAACTCTGCCCCCAGGGCTCCGTGTATATGTACATATACACACATATTTACACATATTGTACATATATAAACATGTATATTTTATATATGTGTGTGTGTATAGAGTCCTTGGGTGGTGTAAATGGTTAAAACACTTGGCTGCCAACCAAAAGGTTGGTGGTTCAAGTTCACCTGGAGATATTTTGGAAGAAAAGCCTTGTGATATACTTCGGAAAAATCAGCCATGGAAAACCGTGTGGAGCACAGTTCTACTCACATACATGGAGTTGCCATGAGTTGGAATTGACTCACTTGCAACTGATTTCAGTGTGTGTGTGTGTGTGTGTGTGTGTGTGAGAGATAAATAGACAGACATAGGGCATATAGGAATCAGGTAGAATGCCAAGTCTCCTCCTGAGATGTATGTGAAATTGTGGTAGATCTGCTAGGAGTTTACCCATTTCTAAATGGAGGACTAGATTAGGACTAGATGATTCCTCACAGCTCCATCAAGCTGTATTTTTATAAAGAATAGTTCACTTCAAGGCTATACTTAAAGTACTACTTAGGTCTGTTTTCACCCCCATTTATTAAGCTATGTATGAGCCATGGCATTTTTTGCCAAAGAGTTGTGTGAAGAATCTAAAAAGAACTCAGGAGGGCTGTTTGACTTCTACATGGCAGTACATTTGACTCTTCAGATTTTCCTTTGGTGGTACATTTTGCTCCTGCTGACAGCAAGAATAATTGCTCCACACAAAGTTTAACTCTATTTTCTGGCTCAATTTTTACAGTGTAAGCACTCTTGTACAATGGAGTTTTGCAGACCAAATCCTCTTCTGGACATGGAAAAGGAAATCATAATTTGATGCCCAAACTTACACCAGCTTCTTGTGTCACTGTGGAAAGGGTGCTTGCTTTGAGCTGCTCTTCATATTTCAGATGATAGGAAATAATAATTTAACTTCCTTTTCAGAAATTTGGCATACTGAGTGTTTTATTAAATATATACAACTACGAGAGGTGATGTTTTCGTATTTTAAAGTATTCTCAGCTCTTCAGGTGTTTTTACCTTATCGTTTGTCACTTCCTACAGATTATTGTGTTTAATTGATTGCATTCTCCCCCTGTTTGGCATTTCCATTTAGGAATAGTAGCATTGTAGATGCAGAAATAACTTTACCATTACTACATTGCATTCCATTACCTAATTTTACTGGTATGAATGGTTCACCGTTTGAGATTCACAAAAAAAAAAAAAAAAAATCACTACTGTTTTAATCTTCAAAAAAATGCAACATGATTGAGTCCCCAGCAAACCTTTTCTTCTCCTGGCATTCCCCCCATGAAATTTTAGGGACTTAGGAAATACAAACACATTGATGAATTACTCCATCTCATTTTTCACATGCTGCCTCCTTTTGGGAGAACTGTAATCTTTTAGGCTCCTCAAATGCTGATCTCTGACAGAGACTGCTGGTCTCTAGTCCTTCCAGGATGACCCTTCTGTGACCACTGTTTTCCATTTCTGCCTTGTTGCACAGTCCGAAAGTCCACCTCCCTTCACCCCAGAGTACGGATACTGAAGCTTCTGAGGACAAAGTTGTCTGATGCAAAGCTATTTGCGAGAGCTAGGGACCTGCATTATTTTCTCCTGTAGCTGAGAAAGAGATTCCACTTTTCAATGTTGTGCTCTGTCTTATGTGCAAGCAACCATAGGTCAAAATCTTGGTGTCAGGGTGGAAGAACTCTGAAAGTACGTCAGAGCTTCTCTACTTACAGTCTGCCACTGGACTAATGACTTCCTAGGTTAACTGACAGAGTAAACTCCCACCATCTTTCTTCTCTGGTCGAACAACAAAATCATATATAGAAAGAAGATACATTTTTTGTGATCTGGGTTATTCATTCTTAGCCATGATCAGTTTGTTGCTTACAAAAAAAAGGAAAAGAAATTAGCTCCAGTGAGGTTGACTTTTTTCACCCAGTTTAATTCATGCATTGATGAGTGAAGTTAGTTTCATACTTTATGGCCTGAGGATTTTAGCCCATTACTCTTTAAGGCATTCCATACTATTATTTCATTTAATCAGTTCAAATCGATCATATACAGACACCATATTTTTGTTTACCCTAGAACATAAATTTGAAGTATTTCTGATTATAACAATATTGTGATAGTTGATTTTTTTAATATAAATTTTGACGATCATTAATTATACCATCTGGTACATATTTGAATGAATGATGGAATTAAGAGTTTTACAGACTTCTTCAAGGTCATCAAAAACCAGAAAACAAAAATAAATATTTTTCAGGCCATCACTTTTAGTAATCATACTTCGAGTGCACACTTTGAATATTGCTATCGAGTTTCTACTACAAATTTCAACTCCTTGACTTAAAATTTAGAATATCTAAAATACATTAGATTTTGTCCTCAAAGCTTAAATGACTGGCTGGCTTACCAGTAAACTACAAAATATTTTAAGCAATTGTTGGGTAAAAATAGAAAAATATGAATTTAGAACTAGGTGCAAAATAAATGTTTTGTCAAGTCAAGCTCCAAATGTAGGTGGTCTTACCAATAGACAGCTATGCTCACTGCGTCATTTTTTAAGGGCATATGGAAGATGTCCTGTGAAAATTGATTACAAAAATGATCCTTATTTTTCACACCTTGCTGAGTTTGCACCCTTTTGCAGTGTGACTTTCTTCCCAACAAGAAGTGGGGTGTAGTTGTCTACCCCTTGAATTGGACCTGGCAATGTGACTTCCTTCGAATGATAGAGAGTGGTGCAAGTAGTGGTGTGGTTGTTCTGAGCCTAGGCTCCCAAAGCCCTTTGTGGTTTTTCTCTTCTTCTTGGGCCTCTGCCATCACCACGTGACATTACTCACGTGGTACCTTCATCACCATTGCCCCAGCTGCAACCAGTCAGGCATGTGAGTGAGGCTTTTCTTGAACAACTAGTCCCCATCCAACCTATCAAGTGACATGACAGATGGCAGCTGAGACTAGCAGAGCCTGTACGAGATTAGCACATGGACTGGTGAACAATAATAAACGTATGTAGTTTAAGCCACTATGTTTTGGGTGGTTTGTTACACAGCAACAGATAACTGATACAGAGGTTAGTTTCTGAAACGGGTGCAGGGAGGGAGGCTGTGGCAGTAAAAGCCTAAAACATGTGACATGACCTTTGGTCTAGGGAACAGGCAGAGGCTGGAAAAATGAAGAAGACACATTTAGGAAAATCTAGATAATGGTTAGGATGTTTCTACTGGAGACTTGAAATACGTCAACCCATATTATTTGTCACAAAATAATTAGCAAAACAATTGCGTACAGTAATTAGGAGGATAGAAAATATAGCTCGTTAAGTCTGAATTTGGCTAAAGTGATCTCTAGGATGAAAGTCGAAAGTGGCAGCTGGCTGATCCTAGCTATCTATGATAAGGCATGGAGAGAAAGAACAACGTAGAAAGTTCTGGTCAATTTGTAACTGGAATTTAGAGGGGATAGAGAGGCACCATGCCTTGTTTAGTTGGAAAATGAAACTGTCTCATATCTGATCTCTCCAGTAGGAAAAAGATTTCAGAGTAAAATCTGAGCTCTGTGGGTGAAGAAGAAAACCAGGATGTGGCAATAGGCCTTTTGTTGAATCCTCTTAAAGAATTCATTGGTGCCTATAGGCTCTCTTAGCTAGAAAAACGGGCCATCACAGCAGCTTATTTCAAAAGCAGCAGTGAGTAACTCTAGAGAGGGAAAAGCATGTCTTAAAAATAATTGTAGGTGTAGCTTTTATTGAATGTAGTCGACTTAGATTCACAAGATGCCCACAAAGATTTTTTTTTCTTTTCTTTTTTACTGCGCTTTAGATGAAGGTTTACAGAGCAAATGAGTTTCTTATTAAACAATTAATACACATATCGCTTTGTGACATTGTTTGCCAACCCCATGACATTTCAACACTCTCCACTTCTCAACCCTGGGTTTCCCATTACCAGCTTTCCTGTCCTCTCCTGCCTTCTCGTCCTTACTTCTGGGCTGGTGTGCCCATTTAGTCTCATATACCTGGTCGAGCTACATGTATTGTTGTTTGTTTTATGGACCTGTCTAATCTTTGGCTGAAGGGTGAACCTCAGGAGTGACTTCGGTTTTGACTTTAAAAGGTGTCTGGGGTGGTACTCTAGGGGCTTCTCCATTCTCTGTCAGACCAGTAAGTCTGGTCTTTTTTTGTGAGTTAGAATTTTATTCTACATTTTTCTCCAGCTCTGTCTGGGACCTTCTATTGTGATTCCTGTGAAAGAATTTGATGGTGGTAGCTGGGCACTGTCCATTTATGCTGGACTTAGTCTGGTGGAGGCTATGGTAGGGGTGTTGCATTACTAATCTTTCCCTTGTGTCTTTGATTTTCTTCATTCTTCCTTTCTTCTGAAGGGGTGGGACTAGTGGGGTATCTTAGATGGCTGCTCACAAGCTCTTAAGACCCCAGATTCTACTCACCAATTAGAGTGTAGAATATTTTCTTTATAAATGACATTATGCCGATTGAGTTAGGTGTCCCCCGAGACCATATTCCCCAGCCATCAGCCCAATAATCCCATCCCTCAGGGAGTTTGAAAGTGTCTATGAAGCTTCCATGACCTTGCCTTGGTCAAAGTGTGCTGACTTCCCCAGTATTGGGCCCGCAAAGTTTTTAATGGAGTTGTTTTTGCAAAAAATTCCAGCAGTCTGGACTAAAAAGAATTGGAATGATTTAAATTGTAAAAAGATTCTTCTGTCTTCTAATTTCTGTAGGCAGATGGAAGGCAGATAAATATATTAACTTCCATTATAGGTTATTTCTTCAAAGTAGCCAAGGACAGTAATAAGAAAAATCAAATAAAAGAATACCTTAATAGGAGGAGGAGTCCTGGTGGCATAGTGGTTAAGAGCTCGTCTGTTAATCAAAATGTCAGCAGTTCAAATCTACCTGCTGCTCCTTGGAAACCTAGGGGGAAGTTCTACTCTGTCTCATAGGGTTGCTATGAGTCAGAATCGACTCAAGGTGGCAAAGGGTTTTTTTTGTTTTTGTTTTTTTTGGTAAGAGGAAGTCAATTATTAGAGCTGAGAGTACAGGGAAACAATGGTCTGGACATCTACTTCCATAGAAAAGAACTGATGATAATTAGGGAACATTTTCTGCCTTTAGTACAGGGGGGCCTGCAACACATGCCCAGTGGGATTTCTGAGTTGCTATGGACAAATGATTGCTATGTTCCTTCCACCCTTACACTTTTTAAATGGGAATATTTATTGTGCTTATCGTATCCCTGTTCCACAGGGAGTAGTAGATAATCTATCTTTTTAGCTCAGTGGTCTTTGGCTCTTAAGGAGTCACATCTAAGGAAATACATGAGACCTGATATAGTTCATGGGGTCCTGGACTTTGATACTATTGGCGGTCTTGTGATGCAGTGAGTTTA
Organism: Loxodonta africana; assembly: GCF_030014295.1. Lineage (NCBI taxonomy): Eukaryota > Metazoa > Chordata > Mammalia > Proboscidea > Elephantidae > Loxodonta > Loxodonta africana. Next base: position 19,949,976 of record NC_087362.1, read on the forward strand.
CTTTGCATGTTGGAGGGGCAGGGGAAGACAAAAAGAGACCAAAGGGAGGATTGTCGTAGATTGTTTATGAAACCCATTCAACTCTTTACCTTATATCCCGTATATTCCAAAAGAATGTGACTTTTCAGCCATCATGCAATAGAGTCTAGGACTTGTGACTTGCTTTGGCTAATAAAATGTAGCAAAAATTAGACCACACTAGTTCTGAACCTAGGTCTCAATGGGCCTTCATATTTCTTCCTTAACTTTTGTAACCCTACTGTTACCATGTGCACAAACCTGAGCTAGCTTGCTGTATGTTCAGGGATGTAATCTATCATCTCATTGTCCCCACTGAAAGTCAGTCAACCATCAAACATGTGAGTGATTTTATTCTAGAACAGCTTCCTCCAGTCAACCTACCAAGTGACTGCAGACACATAAACAAACCAAGCTGATATATGTTGAACTTACCCAGATCAGAAGAACTGCCTAAGTAAACTATATTTGCATGAGCAATAATCAGTGATTCGTTTTTAAGGCACTAGATTTTGGGTTTTTTGTTGTATACCAATAAATAACTGTTGTGCACTGTAATCCCTCAGAGCACCTCCTCTCTGAAGGTTGGCGTTCCATGGTTAGAGACCTAGTTCCTTTATTTGCCTACTAACTTTAATTTTAGAAAACATGGTTGAGGTTAGAGTTAATTGATCATGTCCTTTACTGAAACAGAGGCCTGACAGATTTGAAAAGAAGAAAGACGAGACATGAGAACATGGTAGTAGATTTAGGATGTTAGAGAAAAATGTCTGACTGACAAGAAAGTTTCATTTTCTTAAAAGAAGAAGTATTAAAGACTGGAGGCCTGTACTCTCTGGGCTACATTTCAAATGAAGGTGAAGATTTGAAAAGATACTAGAAGTTGATGGATGTTTTCTTTGCAATGCATGTATGTAATGTGAAGAAGCCCTCCTTGAGAATGTCATACAGCGTTGATTTCCCTGTTTAGGGATAGCAGTGATTCTTTGGCAGAGTTAGATGGGTATAATGCACAGTAAACAAAGCATTGGAAGTTTATGCGATGATGTAAGATATACTGAAGATCTGTTGTTTTTGCCTGCCATGCCTCCATTTCTCTTATTATTCTAACAGAAACTTCATTTTGCTTTGAAGAAATGTCCCTTTGCATTCTCAGTCTGTGAGGTGTTGGTGGGGTTGACTCAACTCTCCTAGTTCCAGGAAGGCATGAGATTCAAGCCAGGCCAGAGACTAAATTCTGAGAGTTTTGCTGGATCTCTTGGGGAAAAAATCTACATCTACGTGTCTTACTAGGAGAGCTGGTATGGTGTGAAGACATGACTGTGTGTCTGCAGCCACTTTGCCATTACAAAGAGAGAGCTGGCTTGGAAATAGAGATAAAACAGAGGGAAAATGCAGTTGAGAGTCGAACAGAAACAGATTCCTGGTGAACTTCATTGAGTCTTGAATCCAGCAAGGGGTTCAATCTACCTCTATTCCTGGACTTCATAGTCATGGGGCAAAATCATTTCATTTAAGGCTATATGAGTTAGGTCTTTGTCCCTCGCAGACAAAAGTGTTTATGAACCTTGAATTTAAATTAGCAGAGGGCACTCAGCTGAGCTACATATTGATAGCACCAATGAAAAATTTGTTGTCTGACAAAAGAACTATGGCCTAGGACTACTGCCATAGCCCACTGAGGAACAGAAATTAAAAAAAAGAGGAAATCATGTAATACGCTTATGTTTTGAGACAGAAGGGAGACTTCCTCTAGAAGATCCCTGGTCAAGGATGCATTTGAGCTACGGAGGTGTTAAGAAGCGAACGTAGATATCAGAATCATTTTTTTTTTTTTTCAAAATTCACATTCTCATTGTCACCACATTGTAACAAGTTCTTAGAGAATCGCGTAGTTTTGAAATTATGAAAAGTTTGAAAGAACCTCTCCCCTGTTGCCTCCTCCCCCTATCTATTAAAAATGATGATTGTAGAATTGCTTATATTATGAAACCAAGTGATGAGAGATTAGGGAAGGAAAAAAAAAAAAAGAGGAAAACCTACTCCTCCCCAGGCTCTTCAGCGGAAAATTTTTCCTTGTCATCCCAGAAGCTCCAGCAGCGCTCCACAGATGATTGATGGCAGGCTGTGCTTTCAGAAGTCATTGAAACCTTTTCATCCTCAGCGTGGTGGAAGTAGTCTTACCTTATACTTTAATCCTAAACTTTGCTGAGACTGTTTTACCTCCCTCTTTTTGCTCGTAGTATTGTTTTGCCCTTACGTAGTTTCTGTTGCCTTTAGTTTTTCAGACTTCACTTATTTTCACTGTTTCCTCCTCTCCCTTCAGTGAGGCTGTTTCATACATTTGTAATACAGTTAGTTTTTTTTTTTTTTGGTCACAGTCTGTGTCTTACCTGGGTCCCCCGATCTCCTAAAATGATTTTTTAAACTTGTATACAAAAAGATCTACACTTTGTGCATTTAAATCCTATGAATATCCATCGTTGTTGTTGTTAGCTGCCGTCCAGTTGGCCACAGACTCATGGCAACCCCAGATACAACCAAACGAAACGCTGTCTGATCCTGTACCAGCTCCATGCCTTTGTAATCCATAGAATGTTCACTGACCGATTTTCAGAAGTAGATCAGCAGGCCTTTCTTTCTAGCCTGTCTTAGTCTGGAAGCTCTGCCAAAACTTGGTCAGGATCATAGCAACATGGAAGCCTCCACTGACGGACAAGAGGTCAGTCAAACCCTGTCTGCCCACATAAAAGAAGAGAATTCTGCTACTGCAACATCACTGCCCTTGTGTTCGTCATTGCAGTATCATGGTAGTTTCATCTCACTAAGAATGTTTCTCTGCTTCCCTAGTCAGCCTCTCCCCCAGAACCATCTCCTGGCAGCACTGATCAGTTAGTTTACTATCTCTATAATTTTGCCTTTTTTGGAATCTTACATAAGTGAAACTATATAGTATGTAGCCATTTCAGACTGATTTCTTTCACTTGTCAGTACACATCTAAGATTCATCCATGTCTTTTAGTGGCTTGATAGCCTCCTTCTTTTTGTCACTGATTAATATTCTATTTAATCCATTCACCTTGTTGATGTCTAAAAATGGTTTATTAGAATTTTGAATGAGATTGTAATTGCATTGAATTTGTAGCTTAAACTGAAGAAAACTCAACAAAAAAACCTGAAAAGAATTCCCTTTTTAAGAATATTGAAGCTTCCAATTCATGAACACATCTCTGTATTTATTTACATCTTCTTTTATTTCATCAGTGTATTGTAGTTCCCACATCCAGATCCTATAAATATGTTGGTAGATATATACATATTTTATTTTTTTAGTATATTGATATTATATTACAGTACATTAATATTATAAATACATTATATTTTTATTTATATTATTATATAATAGTATAAATATATATGTATTTTTTAATTGCGAATTCCATTTGTTTATTGCTGGTGTATAAGAGGAGCCCTGGTGGCACAGTGCTTAAGAGCTTGGCTGCTAACCAAAAAGGCAGCAGTTCAAATCCACCAGCCATTCCTTGGACACCTTATGGGGCAGTTCTGCTCTGTCCTGTAGGGTCACTGAGTCAGAACTGCCGCGACAGCAACTGCTTTGGTTTAGTGTGTAAGAAAGCAATGAACTTTTATATTGAGCTTGTATCCTTGTAATCTTGCTATACTTGCTTATTAGTTCCAGGGATTTATTTGTAGATTCTTCGAGATTTTCTACATAGACAATCACGTCACCATACACTGAATAAAGACAGTTTTATTTTTCCTTCCTTTCCAATCTGTATGCTTTTTATTTCTGTTTCTTGTCTTGTTTTCCTAACTTGAACTTCCAGTACGATATTGAATAAGTGTCATAAGAGCGGAAATCCTTGTCTTTTGGCTGATTTTAAGGGCAATGTGTCCAGGCAGTCACCATTAAGTATGATGTTGGCCATAGGTTTTTTCAAGACAAGCATTTGGCTGCTAACCTAAAGGTCAGTGGTTTGAACACACCAGCTGCTCCAAGGGAGAAAGATGTGGCAGTCTGCTTCTGAAAAGATTTACAACCTTAGAAATCCTATGGGGGCAGTTCTACTGTATCCTATAGGGTCACTACGTGTTGGAATCCACTGGATGGAAGTGGGTTTGGTTTTTCTCTTCTATTCCTAGCTTGTCAAGGAATGTTATCATAAAATGGTTTTAGATTTTGTCAAATGCCTCTTCTGTGTTGGTTGAAGTCATCAGGTGGTTCTTTTTCTTTTGTTCCATCAATGTGATGTATTACACTGATTGCTTTTCTAATGCTGAAACGCCTTGCATTTCTGAGATAAATCTCATTTGTTTATAATGTATACTCATGCTAATACGCTTTTGGATTCAGTTTGCCAGTGTTTTGTTGAGGACTTTTCATCTATATTCACAAGGGTTATTGGTCTGTAGATTTCTTTTTTGTGGTGTCTTTGTTTGGCTTTGGCATCAAGGCAATGGGGGCCTCATAAACTGTTTGGAAATGCTCTTTCCTCTTCTATTTTTTTGGTAAAAGTTTAAGAAATGTAGGAATCATTTCTTTCATAAATGTTTGGTAGAATTCCCTAGTGAAGTTATCAAGTCCAGGAATTATTGTGTTTTTTTTTGGGGGGGGGGAGATTGATTACTGATTCAATCTCTTCCCTTATTATGGTTTTTTTTGAGATCCTCTGTTTCTTCTAATATCAATTTATGTGGTTTATGTGTTTCTATAAGTTATCTGGAAACCCTGGTGGTGTAGTGGTTAAGTGCTACAGCTGCTAACCAAGGGGTCGGCAGTTCGAATCCGCCAGGTGCTCCTTGGAAACTCTATGAGGCAGTTCTACTCTGTTCTGTACGGTCTCTATGAGTCGGAATTGACTCGACGGCACTGGGTTCTGGGGTTTATAAGTTATCTAACTTGTTGGCATACAATTGTTCATAGTATTCTCTTACTATTCTTTTTATTTCTGTAGGATCTTTTGTAATGTTTTCACTTTCATTTCTAATTTTATGTATACATTTGCATTTTCCACTGTTCTGTGTTAGCTTAGCTAAAGGTTTATTGATTTCATTCATCTTTAAAAAAAAAAAGCTTCTTGTTTTGATTCTTCGTATTTTTTTTTTCTATTCTCTATTTTATTTATCTCTTCTTTGGTCTTTGCTATCATGTCCCTTCTGGTAGCTTTGAGTTTGATTTATTCTTCTTTTTCTAGTTCTTAAGTTGTAAGGTTAAGTTATTGATTTGTGATCTATCTTCTTTTTTTAATGTAGGTATTTACCATTATAAATTTTTCACTGGGCACTGCCTTTGCTGAGTTCCACAAATTTGGTATGTTGTGTTTTCCTTTTCATTCATTCTAAGTATTTTCTGATTCGTCTCTTGTTTCTTCCTTGACTTATTTGTTGTTTAAAAGCGTGTCGTTTAATTTCCAAAATTTGTGTATTTTCTAGTTTCCTTATGTCATTAACTTCTATTTCATTCCATCGATGTTGGAGAAGATATTTTGTATGATTTCAATTTAAAAAAAAAAAATGTTGAGACTTGCTTTGTGACTTAAGGGTGGTAATGTGAGATTTACCTTACCTTTTTTTGTATTGTATTTATAAAACCATAAAAACTATCAATATCTTCCAATTATTAAATCCGAAATCAAGAGGAAAAAATTCCATTTGTCAGTCACTAGAGGGAGATTGGTTTCAAAATTGAACCTTGGTTTTGAAAGATGAAGTCTCTAGTATTGATTCCTCTTTTGAAATAACATTTGGTCCTGGCTCATTTTCAGATAGAGCACTACCATGAGTTCTGTTAATTAAATTGAAATGTGACATGGAGCCCTGGGCAATATGAGGTGCAACTATCTAGTTTCTACAGTAATTATAAATTCCACATTCCTAAAATAAAGGACATTAGATCTTAATTATCTCTTGGTGTGATAATCTATGTTACCCGCAGTCTTTCAAAGTCAATGCACCTGGACCAATTTTGAACACATGCCGTGTGCTATAGGCATAGCTATGTTTTTTTCTCTATAAACATTCTTTTCCCTAAATCTAAGAGGGTTCTCAAAGTCCTACCTGCCTCAATACCTCATATGGCCACTTCACACTACCGTTGGACCTCTACTCTCTATGTGCTTAATATATAGACCTAAAACTAGGCATCGTCATGACTCGTTTGTAGAAAATAATGATTATACCCAATGTTTCATTTTCAATTTAAAGTAAACATAGTTTCCAAATCTCATCACGATTGAGAGGATGCAGGATTAGAACAGAAGCTCATAAAAAATAGCAGTGGGGAAAACCAAACCAGATATTTAAGTTTTAATTATATTGTCATTACTAGGCTCTTGTTAGGGATGGCAATAAGAAAATTTATACAAGTGTTTCCTCCATTATAAGTTACTCTATAATAGGAGGTAGTTAGGTGAATAGGAAAAATTGCAGGCCTTGGCTTCCAATAGGTACAGGCTTAGATAAACTCTACAGGGCAGCTCTACTCTGTCTTCTAGGGTCGCTATGAGTCGGAATTGACTTGACGACAGTGGAGTGGGTTAGCATTACTCATGCTATATGACCTGAGGTTGGTTTTTTAAACACAATAAACTTCAGTGTTCTGATAAGCATAATGAGGTCTTGAATTCTAATTCACATTATTTTGTGCCAAATATGAGACACCTAGAAAACAACCTAGAATTGCCCGTTGCACAAAATAGTATCCCCATTTGTTATCCATTTATTGTATAAGTGGCATTTTTTTTTTCTTTTTATACCTCTTTGGATCTCCATTTTGCTTCCAGAAGGGATTAGGCCTGTTATTTAAGGTCAGTAGGCCCTCTGGGTAAAAGGAAGAAGGATTGCAGAGAGACCATCGGTAAGCACCTACTTTAACCTCACTTTTTCAAATCACCATTACACCATGATCCATGGGGCCACAAAACACATTTTAAGTCAATGTAATCTTTCTGGATAGGATGCCAATTGACACCACTCTTAGAACAAAACTGTCTTTTAAAATGAATAAAACCCATGGAAAAATGGTGAAACTGAACAGAAGGATCTTTAAGAACAGACTGGGGAGCATCTGATTATAAAATGGGGAGACTATGTTATTAGTATTTTTTTTTTTAATAGAAGGTATTAGACATCACTCAAAAAATAAAGATAATTAGTGTTTTTTGTTGTGATAAATGCATATGTAACAAAATATTTGCCATTTCAATATTCTTGACATGAACAATTTAGTAGCATATTGTGCAACCGTTGCCATTGTCCGTAACCAAATTTTTCTATCACCCTTAACAGAAGCTCAGTATTCCCTAAGCAATGAGCCACCGTTCCCTCCACCCCCTGCCACACACACACACTTGTCACTGGTTACCACTTAATAAACTTAGACAAAGATTTTTCATTACAGATTTGTCCCTTCCAAAAGCTGAAGCAAGAGTATTTTATGCCTAGCTTCACTACCTGCTATTCTAAGAGAAAAATTAAAGCTACATTAATCAGAGGGCAAAACAAACGATCAGATTTTAGTTATTATAAGGATGACTGAAATGAGAAATTGGGGGAAAATGTGCAAAAATCTGTGGGATATATCTTTGTTGATTTTCCTAATCAAATTTACTTTCGTGAGCTAAAGATGTACAGTTATCTGAGAAGCTTATATTCATAAATGGGTGTTCTCTCAAATATTACCTCACAAAGTAAAGGAAAAAAGTAAAACAATCCTCGTTTGAAAATATGATACTCTACAAAGGAGTATATGACTTCTTAGAAGTAAAGAAGGTGGTGCTGTTGTCAGGTGCCATCTAGTTGATTCTGACTAATAGCCACCCTGTGTACAATAGAACAAAACACTTCTTAGTCCTGAACCAGTCTCATGATCATTATTATGCTTGAGCCCATTGTTGCAGCCACTGTGTCAATTCATCTCTTTGAGAGTCTTCCTCTTTTCTGATGACCCTCTACTTTACCAAGCATGATGTCCTTTTCCAGGGATTGATCCCTCCTGATAACATATCCAAAGCATGTGAGATGAAGTCTCATCATCCTTGCTTCTAAGGAGCATTCTGGCAGTACTTCTTCCAAGACAGATTTGTTTGTTCTTCAGTCACTCCATGATATATTCAGTATTCTTCGCCAACATCATAATTCAAAGGCTTTTTCTTCTGTCTTTCTTATTCATTGTCCAGAAAGCTGTAGGAAATACCAATTTTTCTGTTCCTAAGTCCTATTTCTTTAATCTGTACAGATGACTCAGTATATAAAGCTAGTTTACCAACCATCTTTCTCTCATTCAGATTCAATTCAACCTGCATCTCCTAAACATAAGTGTATATTTCACACATTCAGTGCATTCGAACTATGAGCATGTAATTTAAATATAGATTACCTCAAAGGGTATCATCTATGGATTGAGCCCACTAGCATCTCCACGATGATGTGGTAAACTTCTGACCCAAGATGTATTTAAGTCCTCAGTTTCCATTCAAGGAAAAACCTTTTTTTTTTTTTTTCAGTTTACTGTCATTTGTCCTTTTTATCTTGAATAGCCTCATTATCACTAACTAGTATTTCACCACTGTATTTCAAGGAAGGTTCTGGAATCAAAATTATTTTGTAAAATGATAACAATCAAAAATAATATTAATCCAAGTCACTCAGAAAGTAAGTGGTGTAGCTGAGGCTTACACTCTGAACTTTCTGACTTCAAAGACATTTTTTTCCCATTTAGTCATGGTAGGTCTCCATCTTCAAAGTAGCCTCAGGCATATAAGTGTGAAATGAGGTGATAGTCTTCTATTTACTGGTGGTATTTGCACATTAGGCCTTGTGGATTGAACTTCAGCCACGGGAAGAATTAGCTGTTGCAGTTAGAGAGAACGCTGTCGCTAAGGAGTCCCAGGGTGGGACTACTAGCTGAAAGGTTGGTGGCTTGAATCCATCCAGAAGCACCTCAGAAGATAGCCCTGGTGATCTGCTTCCTAAATGTCACAGCTTTGAAAACCGTATGGAGCAGTTCTATTCTGCACATATGGGGTTGCCATGAGTGGATGTCGACTCGATGGCAGCTATCAACAACGATAGCATGAAGTCGCTGACTTCTTTGTGAATCAGTATTGGCTTATTATTGAGCATGCCCGAGCAGTGTGCCTTGCACTGGGGTTCCTTCATGTACCACAAATGAAAATCACTGTATGCTCAGATGGTAAACCAAATTATAATTTTCTGGTGGATTATTTTGCCATCATATACAAAATTGGGAATGCCCTGTTGTTTTGATAGAAATTAAATATTTAACAAGGTATTTTGAAATGTATTGCTGCAGAGAAAAGAATATGTATTTAATTTAATTCAAGACAGTTTAATTGAAGACACCTGTATTGAATGCCTGCAATGACCCAGGCCCAGTTCTAGATGCATTGGCTACAACAGTGAATGCTATACACTGTCTTTCACAGGTAAAAATAATGTGGTTTGAACCCTAAGAACTGGAATTGCTTTAATCAACTCTGTATCTGCGTGGTTCTAAGCTTTTATGAAAGATCTGTGGGCTAGGTTTGAACCATACACACACAGAACTTTTACCATTCATTGTGATTTCTAATTTCTTCCTTTACTTTGAAACAAGAGTATATTTCCCGGGAAGAAGTGAGCAAGTAAGACACATGATCTGGCCCTCGTGTTCTCTTCCAGAACTCGTCATCCTTCTATAGGATAGTTAACAGGCCTGTGGTTTCCATAGCCTTTGGTCTCTTTGATATCAACGTAAGCAAATGTTTCAAGAGATCTTCGTTTCTAAATAGGAAGTTGAAAGAGCACAGGATTCCGCATTGATACTCAGAATGGTTCCCCGAGTCTTTTGCTTATTACCTTCATTACAAAAAACTAAATCAAACCCACTGCTGTAGAGTCCGTTCTGACTAATAGCGACCCTATAGGACAGAGTAGAATTACTCCATAGGGTTTCCAAGAAGCAGTAAGTGAACTCGAACTGCTGACCTTTTGGTTAGCAGCCAAGCTCTTAACCACTGTGCCACCAGGGCTCCATCACCTTCATAACCGTTGGTAAACTACTTAAGCTATGCATGAGCTTTAGTTCACCTTAGTAAAGGGGAGTTAATTAAATCTATCTTCAAGATTTTCAGAAAAGGTGGGCTATCCATAACTTACTTCCTGTATATTGGAGGTCCTTGATAAATGCTCAGTGAAAAAGTGCATATCATCAGAGAGGTTCCCAGTAAAGTGTTTGTGGAATTCGAGAGGCAAGAAAGATTAAATGCACAGGACAATATAAGGAGAGATAGAGGCACTGGCAGAGTTGTTTCCCTTCTCTTGAGTACAAAAAAAAAAAACCAAACGGAAACATAGCTTTGGAGGTTTTTAGTCCCTTGACAGTAAGTATATAAGGGCCCTAGAACTCTGACAAAAAAAAAAAGTTTATATTATTATTATAAATAAAAATGGGCAGTTTTTTTCAGAAGAGAGAAGGTAAAATTGTTATTTTATATTGTCTCAATTCTGAAATGACAAATTTCTTAAAGTATATCTAGGTATTTATTTATGATCTCTTTTCTGAGTATTGTCTACTATGATTTGTCATGTTATATTCCTCTCAGCTAAGCTTTCAAATGTAGAAGCAAGAGATTAATAAATAATAAGCTCTAGTAGAAGAAATTGTGCCAGGAAACCTCAAATGAATGATGCTCTAGGTTTATAGTGTCATTTTAGTGATGAATTGGCCATTCCTAACACTACTGTGGAAACCCTGGTGGGGTAGTAGTTAACCAAAAGGTTGGCAGTTCGAATCCACCAGGTGCTCCTTGGAAACTCTATGGGGCAGTTCTACTCTGTCCTATAGAGTCGCTATGAGTCAGAATCGACTCGAAGGCAAAGTTTTTTGTTGTTAACACTGCTATAAAGTGTTCGGTTGGGTCCATGAAATAGTTCATACTTAGAATTTACATAACTACAAAGGAAGCTGGATCACAACCAGGAAATACGCTCAATTTAGTTTGAAAATTGTATCTCAAACGATTAAATTAATTTTTTTCTCCTTTGTTTTTCCATAGTGATTGCATGTCCTTCCACTGGTGGCTGTATTATGGCAATGACATGCTTGGTTTTGAATTATATTTAGTTCTGTGTGGCATTTTTGAATGTGGAAATAACAATTAACTCAAGCCAAGACAGTTTCAGCCCTTGGAACATGCGATTTGTGCTCAGAAGATGCTCGGTGTATGTTGGTTCATTGCTTTTCTGTATGGTTAATACAATGGTGGCATCCAAAACACTGGGAGATGTGAATGGCATTTCCTTTACTTGCATTGATCACACAACATTTGAGGAACTATATTGTCTAAAACTATGGCTTTGTGGCTTAAAGTCTCTAAATTTGGGGAGATCATGTTGCTCTGAAATTAAGTCACATAAAGTCAAAATAAAATTTGATTAAGTCACTGGTTTGAAGAAACCTGGTTTCGGGTGGACCTATGGTCTTTCTATCTCATTTAGTTTTTGTAAGTATAGCTTTAAAGGATCAAGTAAGTATAATTTATCTATTGTTTATTTAACTTTTTAAATAAACTAGTTATACAAGTAGGCACTTTTATTTAAGAAATCTAAATAAGTTGTTTTATTTATTTATTTCTTCTATGTACTTTGGCTTGAAATAACTAAATCTGAACTGCTAAGTATTTTCTTAAACCAAAAAATCAAAACCTGCTGCTGTTGAGTGGATTCCAACTCATAGCGTCCCTATAGGACAAGGCAGAACTGCCCAATGGGGTTTCCAAGGCTGCAGTCATCACGGAGGAAACCCTGGTGGTGCCGTGGTGAAGTGCTATGGCTGCTAACCAGGAGGTCGGTAGTCCGAACCCTCCAGGCGCTCCTTGGGAACTTTATGGGGCAGTTCTGCTCTGTTCTATAGGGTCACTATGAGTCGGAATCGACTCGACAGCAGTGGGTTTGGTTTTTTTCTAATCATTACCGAAGCAGGCTGCCACATCTTTCTTCCAGGGAGCAGCTGGTGGCAGACGATTGCTTTAACCGCTGCACCACCAGTTGCGTAGGTCTCTTTAAGAATAGGTTATAGCAGAAAGTCTGAAAATCCTCTTACTTAAAATCTATTTCTTTGTGTGGAAGGAAGATTTTGGCTCAAGTGGGTAGAGAGGATTATACTCAAGTGTGATAAGAGCATTTCAGACAAACAAATCTAAATTTTATTATGACATTATCTCCTGCTCTCTCAAACTATAAGAACTCCAGATTATTTCATCTTCTTTCATTTGAGCAAATGATATGGATTTTAAGTGAAGATCATTCAATAACTAATTTTTTTTTTATTCTCTGTAGCATAAGTATGATTTAAAGACAGCTAATTGTGACCACAGCATTATTTGGAGCCCTGGTGGCACAGGGGTGAAGAACTCAGTTGCTAACCAAAAGGAAGGCAGTTTGAATCCACCAGCCACACCTTGGAAACCCTATGGGGCAGTTCTACCCTGTCCTGCAGGGTTGCGATGAGTTGGCATCAACTCCATGGCAGTGGATTTTGTTTGGAAGATAGAAGCTGTTGGCCTCCCCACTCATAGTGATCCTATAGGACAGAGTAGAACTGCCCCATAGGGTTTCCAAGGAGCAGCTGGTGGATTTGAACTCCCCACCTTTTGGTTAGCAGTCAAGCTCTTAACCACTGAGCTACCAGGGCATCGGCATGATTTAAGTAGTTTTCTTACAACTCTTCACCTTAGAAATCTTTTTTAAAGTTAAATTCTCCTTTACTGTGAACAAACACCTGAGATTATTACTTATTAAAACGTATTTCTTCCTGTAGAAATTAAGGAAAAATAGAATGAGAGAAGGTATGGGAAAGGGGAAGGGGAATTGATTATAAGAGCTGAACTTGAAGTAATAGGTCAAGGGGTGCTGGGGGAAGGGGGAAGAATTTAGATCTCCTAAAATCGCATACTCTGTTTTCAAAGGCAGACAAGTGTATAATATGTTTTAGAAACATGTCCATCAAAACACATTTTTAATGTTTGAATTTACTGCTTAGAGCAGTACACTGTGCTTACTTAGAGAATTCCCATGAATGAAATGGCTCCTTCCTCACAGTGAAAAAATAAATGAAGCATGACTGTCAACAGACAACTATAAATGCAAGCAAATAATCTTAAAAATGTATAAAGGAAAGAAGGAGGACAAGTGAAGTGAACCTCTGATTCTATTTTTCCTCCTGCTTCCAGAGCCTAGAAAGAAAAGTGCTACTTTTTTTTTTCTTTGTTTAACAGGGCTTGATGGAACACAGCTCAGGGGTGCTTTCAAATGCCCACTCTGTACACATTTGCTCTTGGAGATGACAGGACAAAAAGCCCTTTCTTGTTTCACTACTTTTGGAAGATCAAGGGCCTGCTTCTCCCTCTAAGAGAAAGATCTACTTCTGAAGGTCTAGAAGGCATTGCATGGGTAGTGCACGTCAACTTGCGCTAGGGCAGTACATAAGAAGTAATGCCAAAATAACAGACATATATTAGAAATATAAGTCGTCAAGAGCAGAGAGCAAAGAGAAAGATTTGCTCAAGCATCTTTGAATTAGTTGTGTATAGTATCTGACACAGATCCTTTCACTCTGATGTTTTTCAAAACTTTTACAGTTATCTGCGTTCTAAAACAAAGAATTTCATGGTTGTTGCTTTTCCTTGAAGGAGACTTAGTGGCACAGTGCTTAAGTGCTTGGCTGCTAATAGAAAGGCAGGCCTTTCAAACCCACCAGCTGTTCTGTGGGAGAAAGATTGGCCATCGGGTTGATTTGGACTCGTAGTGAACTTACAGGACGCAGTAGAATTGCCCCACAGAGTTTCCAAGGAGTGGCTGGTAGATTTGAACTGCTGACCTTTTGGTTAGCAGCCAAGCTCTTAACCACTGTGCCACCAGGAAACCCTGAGGGGCAGTACCACTCTGTCCTGTAGGGTTGCTATGAATCAGGATCAATCCCACTGCAACGGGTTTGGGTTTTTTGCTTTGGTTTTTCCTTGCCTATTATCACACAAATGTTTTATTGACCTCCTACCTCCGTCTATAAGAAAGACTATAGAAATCTCCGTATTTATTTTTAAGATAACTCTGTGTATACCTCTTGAAGCTACACATGGGGATTGTGCTGATGCTGCAACACATTGTCAGCTCAGTTTACATGTTAAATTAGTGGTTACTTTCCTCTGAATGGACACCCTCGTGGCGTAGGGGTTAAGTGCTACGGCTGTGAACCAAAGGGTTGGCAGTTCGAATCCGCCAGGCGCTCCTTGGAAACTCTATGCTGCAGTTCTAATCGTCCTTTAAGGTTGCTATGAGTCGGAATCGACTTGATGGCACTGGGTTTTTTTTTTTTTTTTCCCTCTCAATTGTAAAAGATTGCTTAATCTTCACTTTTGTCGTTTATTTCAAATGCTAGATATAGTTAACTCTTTGTCTTTATTTAAAGGCATTGTTCCTATCACTGATTATGTTCACTAGATGGAAGATTTAAAAATTAACCATCAGGACCAATACAGTGACATAACTGCTGCGGTTTACTACACCAGGTAACAATAATAAAACAGGTTAGGGGATTTTCCTAATCTGGCTTTTGGCTATTTTCATTTTTAAGATTTCATTAAAATGTTAATACTATGTGTTAAATATAGTTTAATAATTAACTTGTTTTAATTCATTGTGATATTGCATTTTGGTTTTCCGCTTGTATGGCATCCTGTAACATTGCTTATACCATTGTAACATAAAGGTATAAAAAGTGTCACTGGGCATACTTTATGTAAGCATTAAAAAAAAAGCATAAGAGTACGTAAATAAGTTCAGTGTATTTTATTATTATTATTTTGCCTGGATGAATCTTGTAAAACCAAAACCAAACCCACTGCCATCGAGTTGATTCCAACTCACAGTGACTCTATAGCACAGGGTAGAACTGCCCCATAGAGTTTCCAAGGAGTGCCTGGTGGATTTGAACTGCTGACCTTTATTTGGTTAGCAGCCATAGCAGTTAACCGTACACCATCAGGGTTCCCTAGATGAATCATGTAGTTGACCTCATTTGAAGCTGACATGGACTTGCCGTTGACTGTGGGACGTTAGAGGCATATGACAATGAAATTCAAATTTATTGCAAGCTCTAAGTAGAAATCATCCTTCCCAGCTGATAAGCTTAATGAAAACAAACAAGCAAAACATCACTTTTTATTGAATCTTTTCAGAGATTATTTCATTTATTTTGTTATTCATAAACACTTTTAATCTTTACTTCAACAAACTTAATGCTCTTTTTATCCTTAACAGTTAACTCTCTGGAAACAAAATTAATTTACTTAACGTATTAAGTTTATTCTCCTTTCTTCCTATGTACAAACTTGATGTCCGTTGAAAACGAGAGATAAAATATGTTACTAAGAGTCAAATAATAATTTACCCAACTGTAAGAGATTCTCAATATTTGATAGTAACTGGTACCCTATAAAATTGATTAGAATAAATGAAATTCATAATCAGAACAATGTTTCAAGCTAAATATTAAAAAAAATTAAAATAAGATAAAAAATTTAGATTGAAATGTTATCTGGAAAATGAAAATAAAAATTGCAAACAATTTTTATTTATCTCATATATAAAAATTAAGCTATAATGGTATATAGGTGATGATTCTTTGAACAAACAAAGAATGGGTCGTATGTGGATTTGTCTATAGCATAATTTTCCATAACATTTTACAAAATCAGGGTGACAGAGGAAACTCTTTAAAAAATACATTTGAGCACTTCATCAATTTTATAAAGGGCTTCTTATTATTTTAAGATTCAAATCATTCTGCTTTAAGGGTTTGTAAGAAAAGCAATGCAATCTATTAAACATTTCTCTGACATCAATTAAATTGAAGGAATTCAGTTCCAATTCACATCTATTCAATTCAGTTCCAATTTAACTGCATATGTAACACTACTTCCTCTGACCCTAAGGACCTGGAGCGAGGTCAGGTTTCACAAGCTAAATGGCGCAGTCCTCCAAACTGCCCAATCTACCTAAAACTTCAGATGCCAGAAGAAGGACCTAGCAGCCTACTTCTGAAAAACATTAGCTGGTGAAAACCTTATGAATAACAGCAGAACATTGCCTGATGTATTGCTGGAAGATGAGCACCCAGATTGGAAGGTACTCAACAGACACCTGGGAAAGAGCTGCCTCATCAAAATAGAGTTAACCTTATTGATGTGGATGAAGTCAAGCTTCTGGGACCTTCATTTACTGATGTGGCATGACTCAAAATGAGAAGAAAAGGCTACAGATCCATTAATAGTCGAAACCTAGAGTGTACGAAGTATGAATCTAGGAAAATTGGAAATCGCCAGAAATGAAATGGAGCACATAAACATCAATATTCTAGGCACTAGTGAGCGGAAATGGACTGGTACTGGTCATTCTGAATCAGACAATTATATGGTGCACTATGCTGGGAATGACAGCTTGAAGAGGAATGGCATTGCATCCATTGTCAAAAAGAACATTTCAAGAGCCATCCTGAAGTACAATGCTGGCAGTGATAGCATAATATGCATACACCTACAAGGAAGACCAGTTAATATGACTATTATTCAAATTTATACACAAACCACTAAGGCCAAAGATAAAGAAATTGAAGATTTTTAGCAAGTTCTGCAGTCTGAAACAGATCGAACATGCAATCAGGAAGCATTGATAATTACTGGTGACTGGAATGCAAAAGTTGGAAATAAAGAAGGATTGGTTGTTGGAAAATATGGCCTTCAAGAGAGAAACAATGCTGGAGATTAAATAATAGAATTTTGCAAGACGAACAACTTCTTCACTGCAAATACATTTTTCACCAACATAAACAGTGACTATGTACATGGACCTCACCAGATGGAATATACAGGAATCGAATCAACTACATCTGTGAAAATAGACCATGGAAAGGCTCAATATCACCAGTCAAAACAGGGTCAGGGGCTGACTGTGGAACACACCATCAATTGCTCATATGCAAGTTCAAGCTGAAACTGAAGAAAATCAGAACAAGTCCACGAGAGCCAAGGTACGAACTTGAGTATATCCCACCTGAATTTAGAGACCATCTCAAGAATAGATTTGTTGCACTGCACACTAATGACTGAAGACCAGACGAGCTGCAGAATGACATCAAGGACATCATACATGAAGAAAGCAAGAGGTCATTAAAAAGACAGGAAAGAAAAAACAGACCAAAATGGAAGTCAGAAGAGACTCTGAAATTTACTCTTGAATGTTGAGTAGCTAAAGCAAAAGGAAGAAATGATGAAGTAAAAGAACTGGACAGAAGATTTCAAAGGGCGGCTCAAGAAGACAAAGTAAAGTATTATAATGACATGTGCAAAGAGCTGGAAATGGAAAACCAAAAGGGAAGAACACGCTTGGCGTTTCTCAAACTGAAAGAACTGAAGAAAAAATTCAAGCCTAGAGTTGCAATACTGAAGGCTCTTAAGGGGAAAATATTAAATGATGCAGGAAGCCTCAACAGAAGATGGAAGGAATACATAGAGTCATTATAACAAAAAGAACAGGTCGACATTCAACCATTTCCAGAGGTAGCATATGATCCGGAGCTGACAGTACTGAAGGAAGAAGTCCAAGCTGAACTGAAGGGAATGGCAAAAAACAAGTCTCCAGGAATTGACGGAATACCAATTGAGATGTTTCAACAAATGGATGGAGCTCTGGAAGTAATCACTTGTGTATGCCAAGAAATTTGGAAGACAGCTACCTGGTCAACCAACTGGAACAGATCCATATTTATGCCTATTCCCGAGAAAAGTGATCCAATTGAATGTGGAAATTATTGAGCAATATCGTTAATATCACGTGCAACTAAAATTTGCTAAAGATCATTCAAAAGCGCCAGCAGCAGTATGTTAACAGGGAACTGCCAGAAATTCCGGCCTAATCCAGAAGAGGACATGGAACCAGAGATATCATTGTTGATGCGAAGAATGGGAATTCCAGAACACTTAATTGTTCTCCTGAGGAACCTGTACATAGAGCAAGAGGCAATTGTCCAGACAGAAAGAGGGAGTACTGAGTGGTTGAAAGTCAGGAAAGGTGTGCATCAGGGTTGTATCCTTTTATCATACCTATTCAATCTGTATGCTGAGCAAATAATTTGAGAAGCTGGACTACATGAAGAAGAATTGGGCATCAGGATTGGAGGAAGACATTAATAACCTGTGTTATGCAGATGATACAACCTTACTTGCTCTAAGTGAAGAGGACTTAAAGCACTTACTGATGAAGATCAAAGACCACAGCCTTCAGTATGGATTGCACCTCAACATAAAGAAATCAAAAATCCTCACAACTGGACCAATAAGAAACATCATGATAAATGGAGGAAAGATTGAGATTGTCAAGGATTTCATTTTACCTGGATCCACAATCAACACCCATGGAGGTAAGTAAGTCAAGAAATCAAAAGATGCATTGGGCAAATCTGCTGCAAAAGACCTCTAAAGTGTTGAAAAGCAAAGATGTCACCTTGAAGACTGAGGTGCACCTGACTCAAGCCATGGTATTTTCGATCACATGATATGCATGTGAAAGCTGGACAATGAATAAGGAAGACAGGAAAAATCGACACCTTTGAATTGTGGTGTTGGTGAAGAATATTGGATATACCATGGACTGCCAAAAGAATGAACAAATCTGTCTTGGAAGAAGTACAACCAGAATGCTTCTTAGAGGCAAGGATGGTGAGACTACATCTTACATACTTCGGACAGGTTGTCAGGAAAGATCAGTCCCTGGAGAAGGACAACACGCTTGGTAAAGCACAGCATCAGTGGAAAAGAGGAAGACCCTCAATAAGATGGGTTGACACAGTGGCTACAACAATGGGCTCAGGCATAACAAAGACTGTGGGCCTAGGGCAGGACCAGGCAGTACTTCGTTCTGTTGTACATAGGGTAGCTACGAGTTGCAACTGACTCAATGGCACCTAACAACAACAACAACAAATTGTATGGTTAGAAATCATGTGCTTTGGGCCATTTGTGTACCTTCTTTTGTGAAGTGTCTCAGATCTTTTGCCTGACTCTTCCTTTTTTTTTTAGGTTTCAACCTGATTATTGGATTATAAGAGTTCTTTATTATAGCCTAGATACAAATCCTTCATCAGATTTATGCATTCCAATTAGTTTTTTCCATTTTGTGTCTTGTCTTTTCATAAGTTATTGATTTTCATGTCTTTTCATATTTTAATTTTGCTAATTTTTTATGAATAGGCGTCAGATATCATATAAGATATCATAAGGCACTTTTATTTACTCCAAGTTTGCAAATACTCTTATCTGCATTTCATAAATTTTATAATTTCTGTTTTAACATTTAGATCTACAATCAATTTAAGATAATTTCTGTGTATAATGTAATGTAAGGAAAGGATTGATAGTTATCTCATTCATTTTTATGTATCGATACTCTAGCACCATTTGTTGAAAGCGTATTTTATTCTGCATTGAATTATGCTGGCATCTCTGTCAAAAATCAATTCAGTGTCTTTATTATAGTTTAGTATTAAGTCTTAAGACAGTGTAAGTTTTTCAACCTTTGTATTGTTTTTAAAAATTTCTCTGGACTTTCTAAGTTATGGACATTTTCTTATAAAAGTTATAAAGTGTTTGCAAATTTTTACACTAAGGCCTGGGGAATTTTTATTGAGATTGTATTTAATCTATAAAAAAAATGAGGAATTTGCTAAATTAACAATGTTGAGTTTTCAGATTCATGTTCATAGTCCATCTCTCCACATAGTTTCAACCCACTGCTGTCGAGTCGATTCTGACTCATAGTGACCCTACAGGACAGAGTAGAACTGCCCTGTAGAGTTTCCAGGGAGAGTCTGGCAGTTTTGAACTGTCGACCTTTTGGTTAACAGCGGTAACACTTAACCACTACGCCACCAGGGTTTCCCCACCTCGTTTGGTCTCCCTTAATTTCTCAACAGAAGTCTACGGTTTTCACTATACAGTTCTTGTACATTTTGTTACATTTACCTGAAAGCATTTTATGCTTTTGAGAACTATGGTAAACAAAATTTCATTTTAAAATCAGTTTTTTAGTTTCTAGTTGCTCATTTATAGAAACGCGATTGATTATTTTCCTGGCCTCGTATCCTGCAAATTTACTAAAATAACTTCTTTAGTTTTAGCAGCTTTTTTGCAGATACCTTAGAATTTTCTACATAGAAATCAAAGAGAATAAAGAGCTTTACTTCTTCCTTTTCAACTTCTATATATTTATTTTTCTTGCCTTACATCTCTTACAGTACAGTGTTGAATAAAAATGATGACACCAACCATCTTTGCTTTGTTTCCAACTTTAAGGAGAAAGAATACAGTTTGTCATCATAAAGCCTGATGTTAGCTGTGTGTTTTTTTTTTTTAATAGATGCCACTTTTCAATTTGAGGAAGTTGTCTTATTTCCAAACTCTGCTGAGAGGTTTTAGTCACCAATTAGAGTTAAATGTACATAATTTTCTTGTATCTATTGACATGATTATATACATACTTTTTCTATTATTAAGATGAATTACATTGTTTGATTTTTAAATATTAAATAAATATTGAATTCCTGGATAAACATCACTTGATCATTTTAAATTCTATATGTTGTTGAATTCAATTTCAATGTTGTTCAGGATTTTTGTGTGTATGCTAATGAGTAATCGTGGTCTGTTGTTACCTTTTTGGGGGAATATCTTCCTCTACGTCAGTATTCAGAGTAATAATGACTTCGTAAATGACTGGGAAAGTATTTTTTGTAGAATTGATATTATTTCACTTGTATATGTTTGATATAGATCAGTAATGAAGCCAATTGGCCTCAAGTTTGCTCTGTGGGAATGATGTTTTTAACTAAATTTCAGTCATATATATATATATATACACACACACGCACACTCGCTGCCTTCAAGTCGATTCTGACTCATAGTGACTCTGTAGGACAGAGCAGAACTGCCTCATAGGGTTTCCGAAGCTGTAATCTTTATGGAAGCAGACTGACACACCTTTCTCCCACAGAGTGGCTGATGGATTTCAACTTCAGACCTTTCCGTTAGCAGCTGAGTGATTTAACAGCTGCACCATCAGGGCTCATTCTTGTGTGTATGTATAGGGGTAATCATATCATCTATTGTTTCTTGATTGTTCATTCCATTTAGCCATTCCTCATTCCATTCTTCCACTGATCATTGTATTTAGCCATACTCTATTTCTCATTATCCTTTAAACATATGAACCATAGTCCACCTCAGGGCCTTTGTAGGTTTTGTCATAACACACTTCCTCACTCTAATATCTCTGTAGGAATATCAACTCTGCAGAGAGGTCTTCCCTGACCATTATCACTAAAACAGCACTTTCCTTGTCTTACTTTCCTCTTATTTATTCACTTATTGCCTGTCTTTTCCACTGGTATGCAAACATCATGAAGGTGCAAGCTTTGTGGCTGAGTATAACGCTATCCCTGTCATCTAGAGCAGTATCTGGTAGATAGCTGGCACTCAATAATTATTTAAAGAAGAAAAAACTATCTGTTACTAGATCAGGTGAATAATGCTTTTGTTGCCTGACATGTATCAAGTTGACCTGATAAGAAATAGGTGGGAGAAGGCTTCCACTGAGCTAATATTATATTAAGCATTAGGCATACAAAGCTTGTGATTTAGAACACTATGGAGGATCAAAGAAAATATTCTCCAGCTCAGAACGCAGCTGGGAAGTGGGGCATGTGTCCTAATTCTGTCAAAAGACAGAATTCGGGAAAGCTTACTAGCAAATTATTTGATTATATTTGTTGTTGTTGTTACTAATTACGAAAAAGAAAGTACTCCAAGAACACATTATATTTTGTCCCTTCCTCTTCCCTCTTCTTTCTGATTTGAATATTGCTACAGCAGCTCTCATTTGGGTAGCATGAGTGAAATGTCAAAAGAACTGCATTCCTGATATTGTTTAAGCTGCTGAACCATCTTCCCAAATTGTCTACCACCAGCTTCTTGGTATGCTAGGAAAATCACACATTTGTTTAAGTCACTGTGATAGTTTTTGGTTACCTGCCACTAACTTCAGTCCAAACTAATACACTTTCTCTTTACTTATTGACTATTTCCTTATCTGGCATTTCGCATTTTGTAAAAAATCTACTACCTGATTATTTTACACATTAATGAGTTAAGTCTGGCAGTAACAAACAGTGACAAACACCAAGGTGTGAGGCCTTGATGGTTAAGGTTATGCGTCAGCTTGACTGGGCCATGATTCTCAGTGGTTTGCCAGTTATGTAATGATGTAATCACCCTCCATTTTGTGATCTGTTATGGTCATCCTCCATTTTCATATAACATTAATTCTGTATAATGGCCTGGCCTTTGATACCTAACCATGTCAATACATGAGGAGAGGGTATAAACCAAGACTGATGTCTTTCTCACTCCCTACCTCCATCTGAGCTATTAATCTTGGCTATAGAAAAACACAAATTTTCATACTCATTTTCTCAAACTTTATTTTCCTAAGTTTCTTGTTAAATTTATAAATCACCTCCATCTTTCCAAATCCAACGGTCAAATTGCAGTCCTTATCTTAGTTAACATTTAAGCAGTGTTTCAATATTCCCTCCTTGCTGAAATACATTTTTTTTTCATATTTTAACTTAACTAATTGAATAATTCTACTCAGTCCTTTTCTGAATTCACTTACCAAGTTCTCAATGTTAAAGTAGCCCAAAACTAAGTCTTCTGGTCTCTTCTTTATCTATGATCTCTCCCTTTGTGACTTTTCTTCTCCCATGCTTTTTAATACTGCCGGCCAATGACTTTCAAATTTGCACCTTCGGACCTTACCCCTAGACCCTAGTTTGACTGCCTGCCTACCATTTGCACTTGGATGTCTGATTAGCTTCTCCAAGTTAGAAAAAACTCTTGAATTCCACCATTCACCTGTCCCCCTTGGCCTTCTTTAGATCTTAAATGGCACCATCATTAGTACAATGTCACGAACTTAAAACTTGTCTTTTAAAATGGGGAAACTCCTCTTTCTCACCTCTTTATTTCTGTATCATCAACTTTTGGACTTATTTTTAACATAATATTTCATATCCCACAGCTTCTCATTATTTCTGTCACAACCACCTTAGTTCAAGTCACCATTATCTTTTGCTTAAATAACTGAAAAAGTCTTCTAACCTCTTCCACTCTTGCCTTCTACAACTTATTCTCTACAAAGAAGGCAGAGGAGTCTGTTTAAAGTTAAACCAGATTATTTACCTTTTCTGCTCAAATTCCTCCAATGAGATTTTATTAAATTTACCATGACAGCCAAATACTTTTCCATGGTCCACCATACCTTACGTCATCTGAAACCTATTTTCCCAACCATATCTTTACCACTCTTCACTTTACGCAAGCCGTAGGGACCATTGTGGTGTCTAGAATACTTGACTTTTTAAAAATAGTTTTAGAGGTATTCACATGCTCCTCTTTGACCTGTGACAAGTGTGCCACAAATTCTTTCCATTTGATATTTCCACTTCATTCCCCACTCAGATGTAACCTTTTCAGAAAGGTTTTTCTTGACTTGTTGTTGTTAGGTGCCACCCAGTCAGCTCTGACTTGTAGTGACCCTGTGTGCAATAGAATGAAACAATGCCTGCACCATTCTCACAATCCTTGCTATGTTGGAGCCCACTGTGGCAGCCACTGCATCAATTCATTTCATTGAGGGTCTTCCTCTTTTTTGCTGACTTTGCCGTATAATGCCTTTTTCCAGGGACTGGTCCCTCCTGATAACATGTCCAAAGTATGTAAGATAAACTCTTGCCATTCTCACTTCTAAGGAGGTTTGTTTATTTTTCTGGCAGTCCATGGTATATTCAATATTCTTTGTCAACACCATGCTTCAAAGGCATCGATTCTTTTTCTGTCTTCCTTACTGATTATCCAGCTTTTGCATGCATATGAGTCAATTGAGAATACTATGGCTTGGGTCAGGCACACCTTAGTCTTCAAGGTGACATTTTGCTTTTTAACACTTTTAGGAGGTCTTTTGCAACAGATTTGCCCAATGCAATGTATCATATGATTTCTTAACTGCTGCTTTTTTGGGCACTGATTGTGGGTCCAAGTAAAATGAAATCCTTGACAACTTGAATATTTTGTCCATTTATCATGATGTTGTTTATTGGTTCAGTTGTGAGGATTTTTGTTTTCTTTATGTTGAGATGCATCCATACGGCAAGCTGTAGCCTTTGACCTTCATCAGTAAGTGCGCCAAGTCCTCTTTGCTTTCATCAAACAAGGTTGTATTTTCCGCATATCGCAGGTTGTTAGTGAGTCTTCCTCCAATCTTAACTCAGCATTCTTCTTCATTTAGTACAGCTTCTTGGATTATTTGCTCAGCATACAGATTGAATAGGTATGGTGAAAGGATACAACCCTGATGCATAGTTTTCTAGTATTCCCTTGTTCTGTTTGGACAACTGCCTCTTGGTCAGTCTATTTACATGTTCTGCATAAACACAACTAAGGGTTCTGGAATTCTTATCTCCACAATGTTATCCATAATTCGTTATGATCCATACAGTCAAATGCCTTTGCTAGTCAATAGAATACAAGTAAACTTCTTTCTGGTATTTTCTGCTTTCAGTCAAGATCCTTCTGACTTCAACAATGATATCCCTAGTTTCCTGACTACCCTAATTGAAATAATAGCCACAGGTCCTTCTCTTTCCCTGTACTCCGCTTTAGGCATGGTCTTTATAAAATGAACTGTAATTTAAGTATTACCTTACTTTTTTTTTTTTTTTTTAACTAAGTCCTCTACTACTAGAAGGTAATGTCAGTGAAACAGGGACTTTTCTACATTTTTATCACTGTATGATGGGTGCTTGGAATATTATCTAACATATAATATAATAGGAACTCACTATTTTTTTTCATGGAGGAGTAAATCAAAATGCTCAAAAGTATTTGCAGAATTGAAAAAAGTTATTACAATTTAAAATTGGTGGGAAAATTTTCTTAATAATAAATACATCTCTGTATTTTTCTATTTTTTATTAAATTAAGTGATTGATTTCATTATGATTTTTCAGAGTACTAGTTCTCATATTTATCTATTCTCCATAAAAACCAAAGTTTAAAAGTTTTTTTTAATTATTAGTGTTTGTTTTTATCTTTATTAATATAGTTTTTACAATGTTGTTTTAAGTTCATTGCAAAAATAAACTAGGGAAAAGTAAAATGGCTTGAAGGAATAGTTCAAGAAATTAAGAAGTATAATTACATGGGAATGGTTTGTATAATTTATAAATTGGTTTTTGAAAATTATTTAAAGATATTGGCAAAGTATGTAATAAATGAATAATTCAGACTCTATGATAAATTTTTTAAAATGTATAAAAATCTTGAAAAGTAATATGGCCAGTGGTTACCTCCATTGATGTGATTTCGAAGGACTTTTTTTTGTCTATAATTTTCATGTCATCCAACTTTTCAATGACCAAAATGTAGTACTTTATAACCATGGGAAACAACATAGAGCAGTCACTGTTTTTTCTTTAAATAGTTATTTAAAAAACAAAACAGTAACACACGCAAGGAACGTGCTTCTTAGTTCAAGCAAGTATATGAGACCAAATGGGCAACACCTACCCAAAAGCAAAGACAAGAGGGCAGGAAGGGACAGGAAACCTGGACAAATGGGCATAGGGAACCCAGGGTGTAAAGGGAAAGACAGAGAGAGCTGACACATTGTGTGGATTGCAATCAATGTGACAAAACAAATTATGCATAAATTATTAAATGAGAAACAAATTTGCTCTGTAAGCTTTCACCTAAACCACAACAAAATTAAAAATAGAGAGTTATAAAGAGGAAAATATAAAACAGCAATACCTCCAATGAGTTTCATTTCCTGAAAATAGCGGTTTGTTTGCTTTTTTCTGGGCTCATGTAATTTGAAAATTCAACAAAATAACAGAAACTAAATTTCATATGGATTCAAGAAAAGGTACATCTGTTAAAAGAAAAATGATGGTCTCCACCGAAATAATGAGGTTAAGGACTTAGAGCGGTTGAAAGACCAGCTAGTATATAATTTCAGGGTGAATATTCATAATTTGTTTCAATCCCTTTTCTTTTGTGAACATTATCACAAGTACAAAGGTCTTGGTGATTCCTCTAGCTTTCTGTCTCTTGTGTTTTGTGTTTTGAATTGCATATTGCTTTCTTACATTCTCTCTTAATGATCTTCAAGAAAGGTGTTTTTACTCCTCCCTACTGCCCCACAGTGCTCTGATGAGTGTCAGAAAGACAAATCTGATGGCCAAATCATTAATTCCCAGTTGCATCATTTTGACATGGGGCACACACCCCACATAACATGGGTCTCTATCTCTGTAGATACCTCCAATCATGGGGACATATCACTCAAAAGCACTGATTAAATTAATTAATAAGATTTTTTTATTGTCCTATTTTTTAGTGAAGGAAACTAATGGATAGAAAGCTTATGATAGGTTATTTTCACACGTTAAAGAGCAAAGCTGAGAAAGGATTCAAACCAATATCTGACTGGCTCCAAATTCAATGCTTTTCACCTCAATTCTGTTGCCTCTCAAAATGCGTGGCAGGGGGCAATGAAAATGAAAATGACCAAAAAACCCACAGGAAAACAAAGAAAAAGTGATACATGCAGTCCTTTTGAAATAATTCAAATGATAACATCTTCATTTGATCTTACTTTGAAAATCCAGCATGGCTTTTACAAACCAATTTCCTGGCAATCAAATCCTTAGCGATAGCATGTCATGAATCCAAATAGGTACATCTAAAGTAAAATGGCATGCATTTTAACATCATTCCACCCCTACAAGTCTCTCTTCAGAATCTGAGTAAATCAGGATTTCACTGAACAGAAAGCCTACATGAAAGTGGTATTTTGGACTTTTTTTTTTCTTTTTTGAAATACTTTTCCATTGCTTAAATTGGCTTCTGTTATATAATGGAAGTAATATGAAGTCACATCCATCCTATGTAGGTAATATTCAGGTTTATTACTCTTTTAAGAAAAAGAGGGTCTGCAGTTTCATGCCAGCAATCACTAAACAAATCTATTTCACTGTACATCTCCTTCGAAAGTGTGGAGATTACTAGATTTCACTGCCTTATAGAACCATCTTGTTGGAATTATAGTTTATCCACAAAGCCCTATCATTGACAGGTAGATAAGCACTGTAGAAACTGAAGAGCACAATTAGATATCAACTATTATGATTTCTGAACCATTTGTGTCTTCTCACAATAACTACTGCTATTATGTCATGAATACCAGCAATTTTTTTTTTTCGGCAGTAGATAATGACAAAAGAATATATTATGAGATTCTGAGGAAAACATCAAATTAATTCCAGCTTACTCCATTTATTCTTCATGCGTAAATGTACTCAGTTTAGTGAAGCATTTTTGGGTTATTTAAAAAACAATGGAATTTTAAATAGGATGAATAGAGCAACTTCGAGTTCACATAAAGAAAGCAGATAACCTTAAAAACACAACTAACCATGCCTATGGCAGTTTCACAGAATTTAATAAGGTAAGGTTAGAAAAAAATGAAGCAAAAAACAAAATCAATCACAAAAACATAACGCAGCAATCATATTTGCAAGGGTAATTTTTTATTATATTAGTGTAATCAAGCAGTCACCTGTCTGGGTGTACCTCAAAGTTCTAGCTTTTAGGGTTGTTGTCCTACATCCCATATGTGGAAAAATCTCAAGGAGTTTATATTTCCACTACTAAGCTCTTGCTCTGATTTCCTTTGTTCCTTGGGTCTTGGTATCACCGGTTCTCTGCACTTGTGCATTACTCTGTTGTCTCCCTTGCATGAACTCAAGTCTGGACACAGATCCTTGTATTTAATTTTACAAAATAATAAACAATGTGAGACAATTCCTTGCTTTACAGAGTTTTAGTGGAAGTTTGGAGGTAACAGTGATTATGCTGTAGATGTACAGGATGAAAGAGCACAGAAAATGAAGCAAACAATTTAGAATTGAATCCCGGATCTGCTTCTCTGTAATACACTCTAGTCATTCCAATAGAAACCCTGGTGGCATAGTGGTTAAGGGCTATGGCTGCTAACCAAAAGGATGACAGTTTGAATCCCCCAGAAGCTCCTTGGATACCCTAGGGGACAGTTCTACTCTGTTCTGTAGGAGTGCTATGAGTCGGAATCGACTAAATGGCACTGAGTTTGGTTTTGGAGTCATTCCAAAGTCCAAAATGTCTTACTGACATATACTATATACTTACAGAAAGCAAAAACAAGATTATATATATATATATTTTATCTCATAATCTATTGTTATACTTGCTTTTGATGAAAAAAAAAGTCCTTTCATTTAGCTTCATATCACTGTCCTGTAGTTCCTAATTTCTCTGTTCCTAAGCACCAGGGGCATACTTATAACCTTGCACATTGTTGTTGTTAGGTGCCGTAGGTTCAGTTCAGGCTCATAGCAACCCTAGGTACAACAGAACAAAATACTGCCTGGTCCTGCACCATCCTCACTATCATCGTCATGCTAGAGCCCATTATTGCAGCCACTGTGTCAACTCATCTCATCGAAGGTCTTCCTCTTTTTCACTGGCCCTCTACTTTACCAAGCATGATGTCCTTCTCAGGGACTGGTTTCTCCTGATAACATGTCCAAAGTATGTGAGATGAAGTCTCACCATTCATGCTTCTAATGAGTATTCTTGCTGTACTTCTTCCAAGACAAATTTGTTCATTCTTCTGGCAGTCCATAGTATATTCAATATCCTTCATCAACACCATAATTCAAAGGCATTAATTCTTCTTCAGTCTTCCTTATTCATTGTCCAGCTTTCACATGCATATGAGGGGATCGAATATATACCATGGCTTGGGTCAGGTGCACCTTAGTGCTCAGAATGACATCTTTGCATTTCAACACTTTAAAGAGGTCTTTTGCAGCAGATTTGCCCAAAATGCAATGTGTCTTTTGATTTCTTGACTGCTGCTTCCATGGATATTGATTGTGGATCCAAGTAAAGAGAAATCCTTGACAACTTCAATCTTTTCTTCGTTTATTATGACATTGTTTATTGGTCCAGTTGTGAGGATTTTTGTTTTCTTTATGTGGAGGTGTAATTCATACTGAAGGCTGCAGTCTTTGATCTCCATCAGTTAAGTGCTTCAAGTCCTCTTCACTTTTAGCAAGCAAGGCTGTGTCAACTGCATAATGCATGTGGTTAATGAGTATTCTTCCAATTCTGATGTCACATTCTTCATATAGTCCAACTTCTCTGATTATTTGGTAAGCAAACAAATTAAATATGTACCGTGAAATGATACAACCCTGGCACTCACCTTTCTTGACTTTAAACCACACAATATCTCCTTGTTCTTCTGGAATGACTGTCTCTGGTCTGAGTACAGGTTCCTCATAAGTAAGCTGGAATTTCCATTCTTTGAAATGTTATCATGATTTGTTATGATGTTTATGCTAGGAAAATAAAACATTATGTTTATAGAAAACCTTTGGCAAAGTTTATAGAAGCTTTATTCATAATTACCCCACACTGGAGCAACCCAAATGTCCTTCAACAGATGAATGGATAAAAAACTCTGATTTATGCTCACAATAAAATATTTCTTGAAATGAAATAGAAGAAGAATTGTTGATAGGCTCACAACTTGCATTAATCTCAAAGATATTTTCTGAGTGAAAGAAGGTAGTCTCAAAAGGCTCCATAGCCTATGTTTAGAATTAAATGACATTCTGAAAAAGAAAAAAAGTGAGGCAAAAGGACAAATATTGTATAAGACCACTATTATAAGATCTCGAGAAATAGTATAAACTAAGAAGAACACATACTTTTGTGGTTATGAGGCGGGGAGGGAGGGAGGGTGGGAGAGGGGTTTTTACTGATTAGTTAGTAGATAAGAACTACTTTAGGTGAAGGGAAGGGCAATACTCAATACATGGAAGGTCAGCTCAACTGGACTGGACCAAAAGCAAAGAAGTTTCTGGGATAAACTGAAGGCTTCAAAGGTCAGCGGAGCAAGGGCAGGGGTTTGGGGACCATGGTTTAAGGGGACTTCTAAGTCAATTGGCAAAATAATTCTATTATGAAAACATTCTGCATCCCACTTTGAAATGTGGCGTCTGGGGTCTTAAATGCTAACAAGCGGCCATCTAAGATGCATCAATTGGTCTCAATCCACCTGGATCAAAGAAGAATGAAGAACACCAAGGTCACACGATAACTATGAGCCCAAGAGACAGAAAGGGCCACATGAACCAGAGACTTACATCATCCTGAGACCAGAAGAACTAGTTGGTGCCCGGCCACAATCGATGACTGCCCTGACAGGGAGCACAACAGAGAACCCCTGAGGGAGCAGGAGATCAGTGGGATGCAGATCCCAAATTCTCACAAAAAGACCATACTTAAGGGTCTGACTGAGACTAGAGGAATCCCAGCGGTCATGGTCCCCAAACCTTCTGTTGGCCCAGGACAGGAGCCATTCCCAAAGACAACTCATCAGACATGGAAGGAACTGGACAGTGAGTAGGAGAGAGATGCTGATGAAGAGTGAGCTATTTGTATCAGGTGGACACTTGAGACTGTGTTGGTATCTCCTGTCTGGAGGGGGGATGCGAGGGTAGAGAGGGTTGGAAGCTGGCAAAATTGTCATGAAAGGAGAGACTGGAAGGGTTGACTCATTAGGGGGAGAGCAAGTGGGAGTATGGAGTAAGGTGTATATAAACTTATATGTGACAGACTGACTTGATTTGTAAATGTTCACTTGAAGCTCAATAAAAATTAAAAAAAAAAAAGTGAAAAAAAAAAAAAAAAACTATAGCTGATGAAGAAAGAGCAGTAGTTTCCAGGGAGTAGAAGTAGGAGCTGTGTGACAACAGGGAGTTTTTGGGTATGGAACTGTCTCTATCTTGATTGAGATGGGGTAAAAACAAATCAATGCATGTATTAATTTGTATACTGTATAGTAGAACTATACACCAAAGGGAGAAAAAAAGGTAATATAAAAAAAAAAAAAGAATTTTCCATACAGTAATATAAAAAGTGCATGATAAATTTATGGTTATTTTTTAAACATTCATATTATAGAAATGGAGGGTTTGGGTATTATAGAAATATTAGTGACACTAATAATCACGTGTTTAAAAATGACTATGGAATTAATTATCTAAGGCTCCTATATATACCCAATACATGTAAATGTCTGAATCAATCATCAACTAAATGAAGGAATACAGTACAAAAATATGAAACTAGAAGCATTCTTTAAATTTTAACTCCAGATCTTTAATAAATACCAAAAAACCAAACCCAGTGCCATCAAGTCGATTCCAACTCGTAACAACCCTATAGGACAGAGTAGAAGTGCCCCATAGAGTTCTCAAGGAGCGCCTGGTGGATTTGAACTGCCAACCCTTAGGTTAGCAGCTGTAGCACTTAACCACTACGCCACCAGGGTTTCCCTTTAATAAATATATTTAATAGTCAGCTGCTAACTGAAAGGTTGGTGGTTCGAACCCATCCAGTGACTCTGCAGGAAAAGGACTTAAGAGATTCGCTTCCATAAAGATCACAGACAAGAAAACCCTATGGGACAGCTCTACTCTGTCGCATCGGGTTACTACGGGTCAGCATCGACTCAGCGGCATGCAACAACAACAATACTGGGTAGAGTATCTTCTGTATAAGTAGGTAAAACACCTCAATCCTTATGAGGTTTGCTGTTAATACTTAGCCCAGTACTCACTTGGTAAATGCTCTTTCATATTTTCTATGTGTGTTTATGTTCTAGACTTCTCACAGTTTGTTGATTTGCAACAATGTCCCTAGTGGTATGAGTATTAGAACATCAGCTTTCTGGCTTCTAGTTTTTGATTCTAACTATAGAACCATAAGGTGGAATGAATTTAGATTAAGGTTGTATTTTGCTTCACACCTTGGTAGATGAGTTATGATTCTGCATAGTACAAATAACTGTTTCCTAATGAATACTATTAGGTTAAATATTAATAAATGTCTCAACTATGTGCTATAATTTCCAGAGTAACCTCAATGTGTTCAAATAGTTGATACATGAGTGTAACATAAAATGAATCGCATTAATAAATTCACCAGTATTTCATTTTATGGTAAATGGAATTTTTTCTCTATTCTGACAATGAATTGTGAAGGAAATGAAGACAACATAATTTGTATCTAGTCAGTACAGAGAACATTACAAAACAATTTTCGGATTTCCTTAAATGATTAGATACTTTCTTGACAATAAGCATTAAAAAAGTATGAATGAGAGTGGAAAAAAATGTTGCAGTGGAGTTCATTGGGGAAGAAGAAATAAGCCAAGGTCTGAAATTCTACAACAGTGCTTGTTAGTTCAACAATCAATTCATCCTACAGTTTTAGATAGCAAATCCAAATATGGAATTCTTTCCGTAATGATGTCAAAGTAATCATACAATCAATTATGAATAACTAAAGTGTTTAGCACAATTTTTTAATTTCTGAAGAATTAAGATTATATTTACCCTTCTGTTTACAAGTATTTATCTACTAATGTGGTTTAGTGACTAAGAGAATGGGCTGTATTATTATCTGTTTGGTGTTTAAATCCCAGCTCCAGCACTTACTAGCTCCATAACCTTGTTTATGTATTTTATATCACCGTGCCTAATTTTCCTTACGTGCAAAATGAGGATAATAATAGAGCTTACCTCATAGGCTTATTGTACTGGAAAAAAGAGAAAATTCAAATGCATTATCAATGTCTTGAGACATAAGTAATCTATAAATATACTATCAGCTTATGATTCTACAAAATATATTTAGATATGTAAGTAACTAAGAAAAACGTGAGTTTAATGAAGGTAAGGACTAGAGTGAAAACATTTCTTTTGGAAATATTTGCTTATTTCAAGTAACATTTGAATTGTCAAAAATGCAGCCAATCCATTTCTGGTTAGGTTGCAAAAACTGCAAGAGATAGTTGTTTCAATCCCAACAATGGGAACAAACTAGATAAACAATGAAATTATTATTATTATTTTAATTCTCAGAGAGCTGATGTTAGGAGCATACCTAAATAAACCAAATCTCAGAAAGTAATGAGCCTTTCCTAAAAGAAATGAGACCCACAATTGCTACTATCTTGGTTAGAGCAATAGAAAAAGATAATCTATTATAGATGGAGGTAAGAAAACACCAGCCAAATATTTACCTGCCGTATGTGAGGTGGCAAGACTGACTAGAATCTCATGAAGCCCCAGAGGTAAAGCATATCTGAAGCTGCCCACCAACATTATTCCAAGAGTCTTCTGCTTGGTATGTAGAGCAGTACTCTGAAATCTGGGACCAGGGCAAGATAAAAAGAGAAATCCTTATGAGGTTGTTTACTACATGCATGGCAGATTACTGAGAGCTTGAGGGAGGCAGGAGAGTGGAGGCAAATCTCTCCCAGATACCAGAAGCTTTTATCAGGTGCAAAGGCTGGAAGCTAGGCAACAGTGAAGAGATGCTCACAGATCTGGGCACGGAATGATGGAGCAAAGAGAACACCTAGCAACCCCCAAACTGGCAAATATGCTACAGTGAGTGGAGAGGGATAGAGAGGCATAGGGAAAGGTTCCAAGATTTAGAAATTTGTGTCTTTGCTTTAAACATAAAAAGATCACTGCAATCTCATCAGTACTCAGAGCCCAATCCTAAAAGAAAGGTCAATCCTGAACTGACCTTCAAATTATTAGAAATAAGTGATGAATAGAATCTAACTAAAATTTCAGCATATCTCTGACCAGTTAAATTGCAAGTTAGATTGACTCAGATCTCCCTCTCCAAACTAGTAACATGACGATAGAACTAATGTGCTCTTTCCTGGCTTTAAATAATATTTACTTCAGTCTCTCTCATTCTTTTTATATTTAGAGTCCAGCATAAAATAAAAAAAAAATTATAGGAGACAAGAAGAAGCAAAGAAATGTGACCTATATTTAAGAAAGGAAGCAAGACCAGTATTACACAAATGTTAGAATTACCAGACAAGAACTTTAAAATACCTATGATAGAGTCTAAATGGGCAACTCACGTTTGGAGGCGAGATAAGAAGGCAGAAAGGGATAGGAGCTGGTTGAATGGACACAGGAAATCTGGGGTGGAAAGGGGGAGTGTGCTGTCACATTATAGGGATAGAACTAGGGTCGCATAACAATATGTGTATACATTTTTGTATGAGAAACTAACTTGAGCTGTAAACTTTCACCTGAAACACAATAAAAAATAAAAATAAATAAACAATAACTATGATAATTATGTTAAATGAAATACAAACAAAATGCATGGCCAGATAGGGAATTCTAACATATATACGAAAATGATAGAAATAACCAAATAGAAATCCTAGAAGTGAAAACTGAGGTATCAGATATAAAAAATTAATTGGATGGGGTTAACAGCACAGTAAGAACAGTGAAGTCAATAAAATTGAAGCTAAATGAATACAAATTACTCAATTGAAGCACAAAATGGAAAAAATGGAAACACAAAATAGAAAGTGAAAAATGGAACACAACATCCCAGATTTGCAGGACAATATCAAATGATTTTACATACAGATTATTATAATCACAAGAGGGAAGACAACAAAGAAAACTAATGCCTGAGAGTTTTCCAAAATTGAAGTAAGATAGCAAACCAAAAACTCTAGAAGCTTAGCAAATTCCAATCAGGAAAAATTAAAAAAAATAAAATAACAAAATGCCAAGGCCCATCAGAGTCAAATAGTGAAAAACCAATATAATATAATGCTACCACTATTCTTTGGCTATTATTTAAATTTTTTACACTTTACTATCTACCTTTCAATATGCTTAGGCTATAATCAGGTGTCTTAATAAACAGCAAATATCTGGACTTTGTTTTCTAAATCAGAAACCAAAGGTTGACCAACTACAGCCTGTTGACCAAACACGGCCTGCCACCTATTTCTCATGGCCAGTGAGCTTAGAATGGTTTTTAAATTTTAAATGGTTGAGAACATAAAAAAAAAAAAAGGATATTTGATGACACATGAAAATTACATGAAACTCACACTTCAGTGCCCATAGATACACTATTATTGGAAAGCAGCCACACTCCCCTGTTTGCATTTGTCCATGGCTGCTCTTATGTTAACGCAGCAGGGGTTAGTAGCTGTGAAAGAGAATGTATGTATGTCACGTCCTCAGTGCTTCACACAGCTGCTTGGCAGTCTACAAATTGCCATAACACAGTTATAACTTGACAGCATTTAAAGTGCCACGTGTCACTGTAACTTAGCTTTTTTTTTTTTAATATAACCAGTGCATACCCATAAATTCAAAAAAAAAAAAAAAAGAAGAGAACAGGGGACTTCAAATGCTTCATTTTTAAGGTACAGTGGGGTGTGGATTACTTTAAATCAAATTAGAATGCAAACCGTTGTGTTTATTATACAAGGGCACTATACCTATGCTAAAAGAATACAATCTATATTGACATTACAGACATCACATTATTCACAATTCACAGAAAAGTAACATTTGGAAAATCTGGGAAATTAAAACAAAATACGTCATCCCGGCAGAATTTCTTCATAAAAATAAGAATTTTAAAGAAATCTACAACCAAAATAAATTTTCAGTCGGTTCATTTGCTAACCAAACAATAAAAGCCATTTACCAAGGGTGAGTTAATTAAATTATATTTGATTGAGCAGCTGAAGAAATGTGCTTAGAGAAAAGAAATATGTTTAAGACTATCAGCCTTTTGGCAAGAATACTTGCAAGAAAAGTTGAAGACAGTGGAAGCAGAATCAATAATCAATTTGCCTTGATTTTTACAAGGCAAATAACTTCAAGTGTTTTTTTTTTTTCTCTATTTTTGATGAATTGATAGGTGTTAGTGATCCTGCTCATTTGTTGTTGTAGTTTGATAAATCAATACTGAGTTTGCAGTTACTGACGAATTAACCCCTAAGAACGGTCTGCACGGAACAAGGAGAGGTGAGGATATTTTTAAAGAAATTGAGAAAACACTCACCCAGTGCAAGCTGAGATGGATTCTGTTATCTTACAACTGATGGTGGAAAAAATATAGAGGGAGTAAGAAAAGACTTACTTGGGCAAATTTACAAGGCTTGTTTATGGAAATATAAGGCTATGGTTATCCATTTCATTATTTATCAGCAGGTACTTTCAGGAAAATACTTGAATTTATTATGTGTTATTGAATTAATACTGTTAACGATGAACTTCATTTCCTCTTATGGACTTAATCATCCCCAGGTCTGTGAATTTTTGTCTGAAATAGAAGTCAAATACCCTTCCTAACTAGTCCTACCACACAGCAGTTTAACGGTTTAGCAGTGGTAAAACTTCATTACTATATTTTGAGCTTGGGGACAACACAGAAATTTTTCTGGGCAAAAACTGCTCTCAATTTCTGTTTCAATCAAACACTAAATAGCTTTTGAAATTAGCTTTTGCTGCAATTCTACATGAAATTACAAGGTCAAACAGTATTAAAAGTTTCCAAGACATATTTAAATATGTCTCCAAGATACATTTATAGAAAGAATAATCCCGTCATTAGCATCCTTTACCTTTTATTTCCAACTTTTTTTTTTATTTTCCAGGTACCAATTTTTTTTCCAGTTTGTGTGTGTGTGTGTGTGATTTAAGTGAAAGTTTACATAGCAAATTAGTTTCTCATTAAACAGTTAATACACAAACTGTTTTGTGACATTGGTTGCCAACACTCTCCCCTTTTCCACCGCAGGTTCCCTGTTTCCATTCGTGTTGTTTTCCTGTCCCTTCCTGCCTTTTCATCTTTGCTTTTGGGCTGGTGTGCTTGTTAGTCTTACTCATGATTGAACTATCAAGCACATCCCTCATGCTTGTTATTGTTGGCCCTGTAGACCTGTCTAATCTTTGGCTGAAGGGCAAACATCAGGAGCGACTTCAGTACTGAGTTAAAAGGGTGTCCGGGGGCCATACTCTCGGAATTTCTTCAGTCTCTGTCAGGCCAGCAAGCCTAGTTTGTGTGTGTGTGTGTGTGAACTTTCAGTTGGTTATGTTACAGCTGTAAAATTTATAGTAAAATTTTACCACAGTAAAATTTACACTATGGTAAAGCCATTTCGATGACAACTAATATTTTTTGAATCACAATGCCAAGCTGCTTTACACACTTTCTGTTATGTAGATGGTTTAAACCAGAAGTGCCATCCTTATTTCCACACAAATTTGCGGTAGACATGTTTCCCAAACTCAAACTCAACTTCCAGCGGTGTCTTTCATACCTTAATATAAGTGCAAAGGAAATTTTCAAATTGCAAAACTCATTTAATTATGTAATTGTGGAGCTTCCGCCTAACCTTTAAATAGAAGTGATAATGTGCAATGTAATGACCTGCTTAAACACAAATACCAAGAGGAGAATCCAGTGTTGTTGTTGTTAGGTGCCCTGGAATTGATTCAGATTCTTAGCAACCCTATGTACAACAGAATGAAACACTGCTCAGTCCTATGTCATCCTCACAGTTGTTGCTATGCTTGTGGCAACCCTTGAAGCCACTAAGTCAATACACCTCATTGAGGGTCTTCATCTCTTTCACTGACCCTCTACTTTACCTAGCATGATGTCCTTCTTCAGGGATTGGTCCTTCCTGATAACACATCTAAAGTACGTGAGACAATGTCTCACCATCCTTGCTTCTGAGGAGCGTTATAGCTGTACTTCTTCTAAGACAATTTTGTTTGTTCTTCTGGCAGTGCATGGTGTATTCAATATTCTTTTCCAACACCACAATTCAAAGGCATCAATCCTTGTTTGGTCTTTCTTATTCTTTGTCCAGCTCTCACATGCATACGAGGCCATTGAATATACCAAGTCTTGGGTCAGGCGCATCTTATTTCTCAAGGCAACGTTTTTGCTTTTGAACACTTTCAAGAGGTCTTTTGCAGCAGATTTGCCCAGTGGAGTAAAAAAAAAAAAAAAAAAGTACATCCTGTGATTTCTCGAATGCTGCTTTCATGTGCACTGATTGTGGATCCAAGTAAAATGAAATCCTTGGCAACTTGAATCTTTTCTCCATTTATCATGACTTCGCTTATTGGTTCAGTTATAAGGATTTGTTTTCTCTCTGTTGAGGTATAATCCATACTGGAGGCTGAGGTCTTTGATCTTCATCAGTAAGTGCTTCGAGTCCTCTTTGCTTTCAGCAAGAATCTAATAGAATCCTGTAAATGCCTTCCAAGTGATGAATATACTCAATTAAAAGCATTTACTTGTGGATTAATATTAGTATCTGGCAGCAGCTGTGTGAAAAGACATTTTCAAAGATGATGGATGTAAAATCTCATTACAGATCAGTATTAATCTGTAATTAATTTGCAATCAATTTTAATGAAAGGGAGAATTATCATCGAACCCAACTAAGTGAAATGTTACCCACTCCACCAAAATAATTCCATTGTTCTCATTAGAAGACTTGTATTACAAAAAATTGTTTAAGATAATTATTATATTTGAATTTCAACAATAGAAATTTGAGGAAAATCATTTTCTTTCCAGCATGCATAACTTACATTATAAGAAACCGTAAAAACTAAAATCTAATGAATGAAATGAATGAAGTATAATCACAATCTATCATAAATCATGGTAGTTAAATATGTTGCTGATAGCGACTTTGAATGAAAGGGACTAAGGTTTGAGATGGAAATAAGTAAAGCTGAAAAACAATCTTTTCCTTGAAGCCTTGTGAAGACGATATGTCTTAGCAGAAGAGGAGTGGCCTGAATGGAGACAAAAAATCAGAAAAAAAGACGTACTTTGAATTTGCCATTTTTATCTAGCACTGTTTAAAGGTAAAGAAGATAGGAGCATGCTGGTCCCCAAATGAGCATATTCTATTATGGGTGAGAAAGAACCTGTAAACGATACCCATTGTTTTTATTTTTTTCTCAACGCATGTGATTATTTTGGTTTTCTTTTTTTTTTTTTTTTTTGACACTAAGAAGATGGGTCACTAAAAAGTGACTTCCGTTTGCTCATCAAAATAAAAAAAAGGCAGAGCCCTGTTTTATGATTAGTTTGATAGAGTTCATTTTATCCTATTTCTTATTATGAGTGACATCTCTGAGGCCTAACTGAGAAAGTTCTTCACCTATATAGCCATGGCATATCCTCAATCTAGAGAATCACACCAATAAAATGTTATCAATAATTTGTTATGATCCACACAGTCGAATGTCTTTGCAGAGTCAATAAAACACAGGTAAGCATCTTTCTGGTATTCTCTTCTTTCAGCCAGGATCCATCTGACATCAGCAACGATACCCCCGGTTCCATTTCCTCTTCTGAATCTGACTTGAATCTCTGGCAGTTCCCTGTTGATATACTGCTGCATGTGCTTTTGGGTGATCTTCAACAAAATTTTACTTGCGTGTGATATTAATGATACTGTTAGATAATTTCTGCATTCTATTGGATCACCTCTCTTTGGAATAGGGATAAATATAAATCTCTTCCAGTTGGTTGGCCAGGTAGCTGTCTTCCAAATTTCTTGGCATAGGTGAGTGAGCACCTCCAGTGCTGTATCCATTTGTTGAAACATCTCAGTTGATATTCCGTTAATTCCTGGAGCCTTGTTTTTCACCAATGCCTTTGGTGCAGCTTGGACTTCTTCCTTCCATACTATACCATCAATTCCTGATCATATGCTACCTCTTGGAATGGTTGAAAGTCAACCAGTTCTTTTTGGTATAATGACTCTGTATTACTTCCATCTGTTTTTGATGCTTACTGCATTGTTTAATATTTTCTCCCGCAGAATCCTTCAATATTGCCACTCCAGGTTCGAATTTTTCTTCAGTTCTTTCAGCTTGAGATGCCGAGGGTGTTCTTCCATTTTGTTTTTCTAACTCCAATTCCTTGTACCTTTCATTATATTACCAGACTTCATCTTCTTGAGTTGCCCTTTAAAATCTTCTCTTCAGCTCTTTTACTTCATCGTTTCTTCTCTTCGCTTTAGCTACTCTGTGTTCAAGAGCGAGTTTCAGAGTCTCTTCTGACATTCATTTTGGTCTTTTCTTTCTTACCTGTCTTCTTAATGACTACTTGCTTTTTTCATGTATGATGTCCTTGATGTTATTCCACAACTCATCTGGTCTTCAGTCATTAGTGTTCAACACATTAAATCTGTTCTAAATTCAGGTGGGATATACTCAAGTTGTTGCCACTTCAAAAAGTCAAAAGAATGGCACCATATGGCAGCACTGAGAGGGAGTATAATAAATGCTCATATGGATAGGCTGATTCTCAATATATACTGTTGTGGGATGGATGTTACCATCGCTACTTATATATCAGTAACAAAATACGTCTACATTGAATAAAACTTCTGTGTATTGAGGAGTAATAGAACTTCGTGGAGTAAGTTTCTTTGATGGACAAAACATTTCAACCAAACTTTCACCATTTGTTTTGCATCTAAATACAAATGCAAAAGAAAGCTTATTCCTACAAAATGCAATGCCTGCTGTGTTCTAAGTAATTTAACTTTTTTTATTCAAAGGATTGTGTATTTGCTATTCTTCTATCATATTTCAAATACACTTTAGCTTAGGCAACTTCTTCCTTTTGATACGGTGAATAGTGATTTACAGCGCACAGATTCAGTGTACAAATCAGGATATAGATAAAATAATGGAGCATGAAAACTAGCTGCTTCTGCGGTCCGGCTCCGTAGTTAAAGACATTTAACTATTAAATTAAGTGTATTTGTCTTCCCCAGGAGTCCTTAGAAAAGATACTTGATTTTAAATCAGATTATATTTCAATCAATTGGCAGAGAAAGCATTGATCCTAAATATTTATATGTACTTAAGTATATATTTAAATGTTGCTCCAAGACATGTTTAACAATAGAAAGAATGATGCCAAGTAATTGGAATCTTTTATTTTAAGTTTTGATTTTTGAGAAAGAGCCCCATGTCTTTTTCATGTCAGAATTTTTGGGGCCTTTTTAGGAGAACAGCTGACATCTTAGATTGATTTCTCCCATATCATCCTTGAAACAAAGTGAGACTAAACCTGATTCTGTCCTGTGCATTCATTTCCATTTTACTTGAAGAGATTCCCATTTGTCTTTGGAATTATCTTATTACTTAGCTGGATTTGGTAGTCTTCAAAGAGAAAATGTCCTGCCAAGTGAACTTTTTATTATATTTCAGTCCTTATATAAACCTTTGACAATATTATCCTTTATATATGCTAGCCTTTTATGAAGGAAAAAAATTAGGGACTGAAGTATTATACCTACCAGATTAATTTATTTTTCTAACCTTATCTTAAATTCCTACTTGTCTTATATTATATGCTTGATATTATTTGCTCAGGATTTCCTATTACTGGCCTTTGTGCTTTGATAATAGCTTTCTTTTATCTACAACTTGAGTTTAAGTCCGTTTTCACTTTGCTCCCCCTACAGAATTCTTTAAATCTATTTTAGCCGTTGGTCTTTTTTAAAAGCACTTTTAAAAGGTAACGTATCATTTAGTGTTCAGATTTCTAACATTAACAATAATTCGTAGCATAGTAGAGGAATTAAATGTAAAATTTAAAGATCTTTGAGTGGCAAGATAAATAATGGCCATAGACCTCTTGATTTCACATAGAAACATATGGAGCTGTTCTTAGGTTCTTAGATAAGAGGCTAATGTCTGACTTCAAAGGGATCACATTTGTGTGCACGTGTATGTGACATGAATGGCTGTCTACTACAATTGCTGATAATCTTCAAAAGCATAAAGCAGGCATCAGCAAACTTTTTTTCTGTATAAAACTAGCTAGTAAATGTTTTGGGTTTTGTGGCCCATATGATCTGTGTGATAGAAATGATGCCAGAGATCACATGAGACAATTTTTGCAAGACCAATGACTTATTCATCGCAAATACCTTTTCTCAACAACACAAATGGCATCTGGACGTACTGAATGGAATACGCAGGAATCAAACTGAATGCATCTGTGTTCATTCATTTCAGGAGGTAGCGTATGATCAAGAACTGATGGTATTGAAGGCAAAAGTCCAAGCTGCACTGAAGGTATTGGCAAAAATCAAGGCTCCAGGAATTGGCAGAGTACCAATTGAGATGTTTTAACAAATGTATGCAGCACTGGAAGTACTCACTTGTTTATGCCAAGAAATATGGAAGACAACTACCCGACCAACCAACTGAAAGAGATCCATATTTGTGCCCATTCCAAAGAAAGGTGATCCAACAGATTGTGAAAATAATAGAACAATATCATTAATCACATGCAAGTGAAATTTTGCTGAAGATAATTCAAAATGGTTGCAGCAGTACATCAATACTGAACTGCCAGAAATTCAAGCCAGACAGAAGAGGATATGGAATGAGGATATCATTGCTGATGTGAGAGGGATCTTGAAACACCGTTCTGGGTGTTTCATTGACTATGCAAAGGTATTCGACTGTGTGGATCATAAGATTGGGAAGAATGAGACTTCCAGAAACTTAATCATGCTCATGAGGAACCTGTACATAGAACAAGAGGTAGTTGTTCAAATAGAACAAGTGGGTGCTGCTTGGTTTAAAATCGGGAAAGTTGTGTGTCTGGGTTGTGTTTTTCACCATACTTATTTAATCTGTATGCTGAGTAAATAACTCGAGAACCCGGACTATGAGATTTGGAAGAAGACTCATTAATAACTTGCAGTCTGCAGATGACACAAGCTTGCTTGCTGAAAGTGAAGAGGACTAGAAACACTGATGAAGATCGAAGGCTACAGCCTTCTGTATTGATTACACCTCAACATAAAGAAAACAAAAATCCTCAAAACTGGACCAATAAGCAACATCATGTTAAACAGAGAAAAGATCGAAGTCATCAAGGATTTCATTTCACTTGGATCCACAATCAATGCCCATGGAAGCAGTAGTCAAGAAATCAAATGATGCATTGCATTGGGCAAATCTGCTGCAAAAGACCTCTTTTAAAATGTTAAAAAGCAAAGATGTCATTTTGAGGACTAAGATATGCCTGACCCAACCATGGTATTTTCAGTCACCTCCTATGCTTTTTTTTTTTTCATATGCATGCAAAAGCTGGACAATGAATAAGCAAGACTGAAGAATTGATGCCTTTGTTGGCAAAAAAATATTGAATATACCATGGACTACTAGAAGAATGAACAAATCTTCTTGGAAAAAGTGCAGCCAGAATGCTCCTTAGAAGAGATGTTGGTAAGTGTCTCTTGTATTTTGGACATGTAATCAGGAGGGACTAGTCACTGGAGAAGGACATCATGTACTATAGAGGGTCAGCAAAAGAGAGAAAGACCCTCAATGGGATGGACTAATACAGAAGCTAAAACAATGAACTCAAACATAGCAACAATTGTGAGGATGGCATAGGACCAGACCATGTTTCATCCTGTTGTACATAGGTTTGCTACGAGTGGGAACCAACTCGATGACGCTTACCAACAACAACAACAACATGATCTGTGTTGCTATTGCCTAACTTTGTCGTTATAGCATGAAAGTAGTGATACAAAATACTTCAATGAATGGGTGTGACTGTGTTTAATAAAACCATATTTACAAAAATACGGGCTAGATTTGTAATTGATGCTGTCATTTGCCAATCCGGGATAGAATTTTGATTTGGAAATGACTTTCTATTCATAGACTAGACTTACCAGGACTGCAGAGGATTATTCATTAAGCTAAATTTTATGATCCCATCCAAGGTCCTCAGATAAGACCTACCAATATTTTTACATATCGATGTGTACATGTATGTGTAAAAAAAGAGAGAGAGAGAAATACACGAATAACTTGTTTTTAACTGCATTTATTAAAAGTGCTATCTGTTTCAGCTATGAATTGGTTCCCTTCTTCTCATTATATTCAGTGGTACTTTAATGGCCTTAGACATTTTTTGGTCCAAGCTAAGGAAAAATTGAGCTGAAGATAGATTTAGTTTGGAATTAATGGGCTGTATTTTTTTTTTTTTTATTTATGTAGTTTTCAGTCTGGGTATCAGTCTGGGTCCA
The DNA here is from genome assembly GCF_030014295.1 of Loxodonta africana. NCBI lineage: Eukaryota > Metazoa > Chordata > Mammalia > Proboscidea > Elephantidae > Loxodonta > Loxodonta africana. Next base: position 19,994,265 of record NC_087362.1, read on the forward strand.
ATAAGGAAAGAGAATCCACACAGTAATTTAAATGAAAGAACTTTAATATTAAGAATTTTAACACTATGAAATAGAAGAATAAATATAAAGATGCTAACAGAAATCAGTGTATCCCAGGGCCGAGAGAGAGTACACAAGAAAGGACAAACCTGGAATGGGCCCCCTCTCCAAGTTGGGATTCAGGCATTTCGGGGGAAGATGTGGTAACAATGGAGAATTTCTATGGGTTGCTCATACCAGAGCCAGTTCACAATCAGCAGGTAGACAAAAAGAAATCATTCAGGGTGCAGGCAAGCTGCACCTGGTGGGTGTGCATACAGAAGGAGTCTGGACCATTTTAAAAACCATGAGATTGTGGTGTTCTCATTGGAGAACTTGGGGAAATTAGTTACCAGGCTCAAGCAAAAGCCAAAGCATATCAGCCAGAAGTAGGAAAGAAGATGCTTTCCCTCTTCCAATGCCTCAACAGCACCTTCAGCTGATAAAGGTAAGCATTGTGCCACTGGCAAAAGAATCATATTTAAAGGGCTCAGACTGATTTCCACAGAAAAGGCAATTAAAGATAAATTTGGGCCCAAGAGGCAAAACATCGATAAATGGTGTGCTCCTGTACTATCGCTGTTATTGTTGCTGGGTGCCATCCAGTCAGTTCAGACTCATAGTGACCCTGTGTACAACAGAATGAAACACTTCTCGGTTCTGCACCATCCTCACAATTATTGTTATGCTTCGGCCCATTGTTGCAGCCACTGTGTCAGTCCATCTAGTTAAGGATCTTCCTCTTTTTCACTGACCTTCTAGTAAGCATGATGTCCTTCTCCAGGCATGGTCCCTCTTGATAACATGTCCAAAATATGTGAGACATAGTCTCGCCATCCTTGCTTCTAATGAGCATTCTGGCTATACTTTTTCCGAGACAGGTTCATTTGTTCTTTTGGCAGTCCATGGTATATTCAGTATTCCTGCCAACACCATAATTCAAAGGCGTGAATTCTTCTTCGATCATCCTTATTCATTGCCCAGCTTTGGTATGCATATGAGGTGATTGAAAACGCCATGGCTTGAGTCAGCAGCCCTTTAGTCTGCAAGGTGATATCTCTGCTTTTTAACACTTTAAAGGGGTCTTTTGCAGCAGATTTGACCAATGCAATGAGTCCTTTGATTTCATGACTGCTGCTTCCATGGGTGTTGATTATGGACTCAAGTAAAGTGAAATCTTGACAACTTCAATCTTTTCTCCTTTTATCATATTGCTTATTGGTCCAGTTTTGAGGATTTTTGTTTTCTTTATGCTGAGGTGCAGTCCATACTGAGGGCTGTGGTCTTTGATCATCACCAGTAAGCGGTTCAAGTCCTCTTTTTACTTTTAGCAAGGAACATTGTGTCATCTGCATATCACAGGTTGTTAACGAGTCTTCCTTTAATCCTGATGCTGTGTTCTTCTTCACATAGCCCAGCTTCTTCATTTATTTGCTCAGCAGTTTGAAGAAGTATAGTGAAAAGATAGAACCCCGATACACACCTTTCCTGACTTTAAACCACCCAGTATCCCTTTGTTCTGTTCAAATGACTGCCTCTTAATTTATGTACAGGTTCCTCATGAACACAATTAAGTATTCTGTAATTACCATTCTTTGCAATGTTATCAATAATTTGTTATGATCCACACAGTCGGATGCCTTTGCATAGTCAATAAAACACAGGTAAGCATCTTTCTGGTATTCTCTTCTTTCAGCCAGGATCCATCTGACATCAGCAATGATACCCCTGGTTCCATTTCCTCTTCCGAATCTGACTCGAATTTCTGGCAGTTCCCTGTTGATATACTGCTGCAGGTGCTTTTGAGTGATCTTCAACAAAATTTTACTTGCGTGTGATATTAATGATATTGTTAGATAATTTCTGCATTCTATTGGATCACCTTTCTTTGGAATAGGGATAAATATGAATCTCTTCCAGTTGGTTGGCCAGGTAGCTGTCTTCCAAATTTCTTGGCATAGGTGAGTGAGCACTTCCAGTGCTGCATCCATTTGTTGAAACATCTCAGTTGGTGTTCCGTTAACTCCTGAAGCCTTGTTTTTCACCAATGCCTTTGGTGGAGCTTGGACTTCTTCCTTCCATACTATACCATCAATTCCTGATCATATGCTACCTCTTGAAATGGTTGAAAGTCAACCAATTCTTTTTGATATAATGAGTCTGTATTACTTCCATCTGCTTTTGATGCTTACTGCATTGTTTAGTATTTTCTCCCATAGAATCCTTCAATATTGCCACTCCAGGCTTCAATTTTTCTTCAATTCTTTCAGCTTGAGATGCTGAGGGTATTCTTCCATTTTGTTTTTCTAACTCCAGCTCCTTGAACCTTTCGTTATATTACTATACTTCATCTTCTTGAGTTGCCCTTTAAAATCTTCTCTTCAGCTCTTTTACTTCATCGTTTCTTCTCTTTGCTTTAGCTGCTCTATGTTCAAGAACAAGTTTCAGAGTCTCTTCTGACATTCATTTTGGTCTTTTCTTTCTTACCTGTCTTCTTAATGGCTTCTTGCTTTCTTCCCATATGATGTCCTTGATGTTATTCCACAACTCATCTGGTCTTTCAGTGTTTAACACATTAAATGTGTTCTTGAGGCGGTTTCTAAATTTAGGTGGGATATACTCAAGGTGGTGCTTTGGCTCTCCTGGACTTGTTCTAATTTTCTTCAGCTTCAATTTGAACATGTCTATGAGCAATTGATTGTCTGTTCCTCAGTCGGCCCCTGGCTTTGTTCTGACTGATGATATTGAGCTTCTCCATTGTCTCTTTCCAGAGATGTAGTTGATTTGATTCCTGTGTATTCCACCTCACAAGGTCCACGTGTACAGTTGCCGGTTATGTTGTTAAAAAAAGGGATTTGCAAGGAAAGAGTCATTAGTCTTACAAAATTCTATCATGTGATCTCTGACATCATTTCTATCACCAAGGCCATGTTTTCCAACTACCAATCCTTCTTGTTTCCAACTTTCACATTCCAATCACCAGTAATTATCAATCCATCCCCATTGCGTGTTTGATCAATTTCAGACTGCAGAAGGTGGTTAAAGTCAATTTCTTTATCTTTGACCTTAGTAGTTGATGGGTAAATTTGAAGAATTGTTGTATTAACTGGTCTTCCTTGTAGGAGTTTTTATATTATCCTATCACTGACAGTGTTGCGGAACCCTGGTGGCATAGTGGTTAAGAGCTATTGCTGCTAACCAAAAGTTTGACACTTCGAATCCACCAGGTGGTCCTTGGAAACCTGTGGGGCAGTTCTACTCTGTACTATAGGGTCACTGTGAGTTGGAATCAACTTGATGGCAATGGGTTTGGTTTGACAGCATTGTACTTCAGGATAGATATTCAAATGTTCTTTTTGATGATGAATGCAATGCCATTCCTTTTCATGTTGTCATTCCCGGCATCTATCCCTCTAAAAATATGACACTAATGTAATGAGGCTGATTGTCTTTTATAAATGTTATTGTTGTTGTTAGGTGCCGTTGAGTCGGTTCCGACTCATAGCGACCCTACACACAACAGAATGAAGCACTGCCCAGCCCTGTGCCATCCTTACAATCATTGTTATGCTTGAACTCATTGTTGCAGCCACTGTGACAAACCACCTTGTTGAGGGTCTTCCTCTTTTCCACTGACCCTGTACTCTGCCAAGTGTGATGTCCTTCTCTAGGGACTGATCCCTCCTGACGACATGTCCAAAGTATGTAAGGCACAGTCTTGCCATCCTTGCTTCTAAGGAGCATTTTGGCCACACTTCTTCCAAGACAGATTTGTTCCTTCTTTTGGCAGTCCATGGTATATTCAATATTCTTCGCCAACACCACAATTCAAAGGCATCAACTCTTCTTCGGTCTTCCTTATTCACTGTCCAGCTTTCACATGCATATGATGCAATTGAAAATACCATGGCTTGGGTCAGGTGTACCTTAGTCTTCAGGGTGACATCTTTACTCTTCAACACTTTGGAGAGGTCCTTTCCAGCAGATTTGCCCAATGCAATGCGTCTTTTGATTTCTTGACTACTGCTTCCATGGGTGTTGATTGTGGATCCAAGTAAAATGAAATCCTTGACAACTTCAGTCTTTTCTCCATTTATCATGATGTTGCTCATTGGTCGAGTTTTGAGGATTTTTGTTTTCTTTATGTTGAGTTGTAATCCATACTGAAGGCTGTGGTCTATTGATCTTCATTAGTAAGTGCTTCAAGTCCTCCTCACTTTCAGCAAGCAAGGTTGTGTCATCTGCATAATGCAGGTTGTTAATGAATCTTCCTCCAATCCTGATGACCCGTTCTTCTTCATATAGTCCAGCTTCTCAGATTATTTGTTCAGCATACAGATTAAATAGGTATGGTGAAAGAATACAACCCTGACACACACCTTTCCTGACTTTAAACCAATCAGTATCCCCTTGTTCTGTCCAGACAACTGCCTCTTGATCTATGTAAAGGTTCAGCATGAGCACAATTAAGTGTTCTGGAACTCCCATTCTTTGCTGTGTTATCCATAGTTTGTTATGATCCACACAGTCGAATGCCTTTGCATAATCAATAAAACACAGGTAAACATCCTTCTGGTATTCTCTGCTTTCAGCCAGGATCCATCTGACATCAACAGTGATATCCCTGGTTCCACGTCCTCTTCTGAAACTGGCCTGAATTTCTGGCAGTTCCCTGTCGATATACTGCTGCAGCCGTTTTTGAATGATTTTCAGCAGAATTTTGCTTACTTGTGATATTAATGATATCGTTCTATAATTTCCACCAGAAAAACGTCTGTGGTAGAGGGAAAACATAACTGGAAATAAACACATCCAGAAACTAGTCAAAGTTATTCTTATATTCATTATGTGTGTGTAAAAATGTAAAGTTAACGTGAATTTCTCAAAAAGATGAATTTTTTAATAGAGCAGAATTATGACAGAATAGAATTTATCACAATTCCCGTATCTTATGCAACTAGAAAATAAAATATTGTTGAGATGACAAGTGGTTAATTAACCCCCAAAAGCTCACTGCTGTCAAGACAATTCCAACTCATAATAACCCCATAGGGTTTCCAAGTCTGTAAATCTCTACAGAAGCAGACGGCCACATCTTTCTCATACGGAGCCCTTGGTGGTTTCAAACCACCTACATTTTGGTGGATGGTTGATCGCTTTAACCACTGTGCCACCGGGGCTCCTTGGTTAATTATTAGATATAATTTTTTTTTCCAAAAAAACTTCTGGCATTGTTCAGCTTTTTAAAATAAGTAATAGATGTGATATCCTATTTTTAAAATATTCTAACAAATATGTACTTAATGTTTCTATTATTTTCCTTAAAAAGAAAACCTGTTGCCATCCAGTCAGTTCCAACTCATAGCAACCCTATAGGGCAGAGTAGAACTGCCCCGTAGAGTTTCTGAGAAGTGCTTGGTGGATTCGAACTGCCAACCTTTAAGTTAGCAGCTGTAGCTTTTAACCTCTACGCCACCGGGATTTCCATTTTCCTTAAAGTGGTCTCTAAAAATTGTAAAAATGTCAAAATGCCTCAATCCATCCCTCTAAAAATGCACAATAAAGTAATGAGGCTGATTATCTTTTATCAATCGGAAACCAAAAACTCTTACATAGGGCTATTCTAAAAGAAGATCTCTTTATACAAATTTTGAATAATGAAATTTAAGACTATGTCCATACTTCCCAAGATTTTTGCTAACAGAAGCTAAATCACTGATATCCCTGAAATACCTTCTAACTTGAATCCACGCTTATTGCATAAATGTGTTCTTTATCAAATTGTTTTACACGTTTTTGCTGCCTTGTAATTGCACTCTATAATATGAGTTTAATCAACTAACCTAACAGTGTAACAAACTTTGGGAAGAGAGATTTTATTTTCTTTTCTTTCATAATTTCTCTAGAACTTTTCAGAGAGCAGAATAGCAGGATAATAGTAAATGCTTGCTCAATTAATGGGTGAATTAAAGTACCATTTTCCTGTCCTTATTAGTAAGTTACACAGGCAATTCTTAGTTTCTAGTCTTTCTCTGTTCACGAAAACAAAGGTGAGTGATCAGAGAGCCCTAGAGATCCTGTTCAATTCACTCTGAGAACATAAATTTCTTTTATGATTCAGAATGGGAGGAAGCAGATAAGAACATTAATATATTTTTTGTATTTATTTCATTGCCTCCAAAACTCTTCTTTATAGTTCTGGAAAGATGATAAAAATGATGCTTCCATAAATAGATTGTTTTCTTCTTTACATTTTTTTTGATATAAAAGAATGATCTGAGACAAAACGCATGACAGATTCAAAACCTTATCACTATCACTGATTATTAATGTGGAGTATGTGAAATTTAATGCTACAACATGGAGATTTAAATGTAAGCTTACTCAATGAACTCAATTGCATACAGGCCCTGCATTTTGCTATCCTTATTATCATACATTTTGGTTAAAGAATCACTGCCTCTTTGAGATTAGTGTCTGAAGGAATCTTTTAAAAACCCTTTCATACTGAGTGTTCTTCCTCCCTCCCTCCAACCTTTGTGGCATTTTTTTATGAAGAAATGATTTCAGATTAATTTACTATCAAGATTGAAAATAGACATGTTATTCATTATGTCCAGAGAAACTACCTTCCTTATAAACCTGTCAATGTAATTTTTTTTTTTTTTAATGACGTCTTCAAAGCCTTTCAAAATGCCTGCTCCATAGTTCGTCCTGATATTTAGCTTTAAGGAGACAAGTTGGCGATATAGCTTCAGCTGCTTTTAATATGCACATCTCTCATCCTGCAGTGGAGTGTTCAAGCTCTCTAGTTCTATGTACTGCAAAACCTGTGAAAGCCAGAAACTATGTAAGGCAGAAATTTGTCAGAGAAGGAAAAGTCAAATATTTTCCACTAAAAGTGGTCAGATTGCACCTTGTCAAAAGTGGAAAACTTGCAAAACCTGGAAAAACAAGGTAGTCCCATTGAATTCCTGCTCTCACAAATTTCACCATATGTATATGACACAAACCTCATATGTAAAAGCACAGAGCTCAGTTCCATTGACATTCATGGGTGGCGATTTTATGTGCCAAACACAAAGCAGAACACTGAGCAGAACAAGACAATGTAAAGATCATTGCTTTCTCAAAGGTCATCAAGCAGGAGAAGTAGAGAGATTGAAAGCTGCCAACGTGAAATGGTTTACTTCAATGCTCGAATGCTATAAAATTTATTTTTTGAATACTTTGACGGTACTTTTCTTCTGGCCTAAATTAAATCACTTAATGCCTGCAAATATAAGGACTTTAGGGCTGAACAACTTAAAAAAAAACTAAAACTTGTCTGTTGAGTTATTTTTGTTAAAAATCATAAATCGCATTGACATTTACAACAATAACAACGACAACCACAATAATAGCTAACGCTGCCTAACACTATTCTGAACGTGAACTCACTTTATTAACTGTATACCACCCACTAATAACGAGAGGAAAGAATTCATCTAGAAATATATCTGTAATTTTCTCCCCACCACTCATAGTTGCAAGTATAATATTGGGGTATTTAGCACTAAAAGGAAATAAATAAAAAATCCAAATATACTAATTGATTAAAACTTCAAACTGCATGATTAGCGGCTTGATTAAAATCCTTCGGTGTGCACGTTTACATAAAAGATAGGCAATGGAGGATGTAGGGAACCCATATGATGCCTTTGACATCTACACAACGGACTGGCTCTACCAGAATTGTTTTGGAGTCTACTTTGTGTAATAGAAAGGACATGAAACTAAACGAGTAATGTGACATTTCTGGCTGCGTAGGTTAATGCCTTTGATTTTTTTTCTTTAATTCTAGGGGGAAATAGCCACTTAATCAATAATGTGTACAGATTTCAGGATTCAATTTGGTTTTAATATGGATGGTGTATCTTTTATTATTCATTTTTATCATTTTTTAACTTTCCACCTTAAAATAATTTTACGCTTAAATAAAAGTTCCCAGAATCCTGGCCCTGGTTCCCAGCATTTTGGGAACTTTTATTTAAGTCTAAAAGGCTTACAAGGCTTCTCAGAATGGTGACATCTTATACGATGATCAACTCCAGGAAATTAACATTGAAAACTGCTGTTAACTATTCTACAGGCTTAATCAAATTTTACCAGTTGTCCCACTAATATCCTCTTACTGTCCAGTAACCCCATTGCATTGATTTGTCATGTCTCCTTAGTGTCCTCCAATCTGAGACAGTTACTCCATCTTTCTTTGTCTTTCATGAGTTGACATTTTGGAAAAGTTTTATGAAAAGTCTCTTGATTTGGGTTTGGCTGATGTTCTCTCTAGATGAAATTCAGGTTATGCATTTTCAACAAGAGTACCACAAAGGTGGTGTTGTGTCCTTCTCGGTGCACCATACCTGGAAGAATGTGATGTCCATATGTCTTATCATTGGTGAAGCTAGCTTTTGTCACTTGGTTATGGTGATGTCTGACAGATATCTTCGACTATAAAGTTGCTAATTTTTGGCTTTAAATTTAAACTTCAACTCTGTGCAATTATTCTGTTTCTTATCATCTAATTTAGCACCTAATTTTAGCAGCCATTGATTTTCTTGCCTGCAATGATTACTACTCTGGTGTCTGCCAAATTGTGACTTTCTATTTTCATCATGCATTCTACACTAATTAGTTGGAAGCTTACAATGAGGAAGTTGTGTACATTCTCCCTTTTTTTCTTTCTTTGTGTTTTATTGAGTTCATGGACATTTATTTTATTCTATGGGATATAGTCCAATGCTATCATTATTTATATAGTGGTCCTTGGGAATTGCTTCAAGTTGGCTCCAGTGTCCTTGATATGATCCTAATATTATTATAATTTTGAGAGCTTCTTTGCTTTCTGGTACCCTAAGATGTTCCAGGGTCATCTTATGCTTTCTGTGCTCTAGCTTGGGAATCAGTCATTTCTCTAAGTGCTGGTACTCCTGATGGAGAATGGTATTCAGAAACTAATATCTGGGTACTAGGTATGTTCATTAATAATTTACGATTATTGTTTCTAGACCCTTTCAGTGGCCAGAACTAGGAAAAATAAGTACACATGCACACACATCAATATTTATTACAATATAGATCTAGTGTGTGTATATATAAAGCCATGAGTTTGTACTGATATCATAAAGTCCATCCCAACACCGTAGGTTTACTTTAACTCCCCCATACTTGTAATGTGTTTCTCTGACAGTGAAAATCCTGGCTTAGTATATGCATTATGTTCATTTGCTCAATCCTACAGTACACATAGAGTAGTATCAGAATTCCCAACACATGTGTCTATGAAAAACATATTTCCTAATCGTAATGCACTTTTCCTCACACTTTTTTTGTTTTGTTGTTTTTTTTTCTTACATACAGTCAAAATGTTTCTCAAAGTTGCTTAGGTTTGGTCGCTAAGAGTCAGAATTGTCTTGACGGCAATGGGTTTGGTTTGTTGGGTTTAAGTTTGGTATTTCCTTCCCCATTACCATCATTTTGATGATTTTATTCATTTATGATACAATTCATTTGTTATGGTTTGGGTTCCATTTTATGTTCCCCCATATCCTGATTAGCCATAATGATTTAATTTTTGGATATGTGAAATATTGATGTGATTCTAAAAGTTAAAACAATACAAAAAGTTATACCCAGGGAGTTGTCACTCCACCTCATCCCATCTACCTTGTTCTCACTGCCCCATTTTCCAGCCAGCACTCACCTACCCACCAATGGATGACCAATCTCATTATCTACATTTGCCTGTCTTTATTTATTTTTACATAAATTACCAGATGCATGCACATTTTATTATATACCCTTCTTTCTTACAGAAATAATGACACAGTATAGATGTCCTTTTGTACTTTGCTTTTTTTTTTCCACTTAAAATAGATATTTTAGAAATGGATTCATATCACTACATAAGCATATTTCTCATTATTTTTTAAAGCTACATATACTCTTTTGGGCGGAGCCACCATATATAATTTCACCCCTTTTTCTTGTATGAGCATTTAGGTTGTTTCCCAATATTTTGCGATTATAAAAAATGTTGCACGTTATTTTGAATTGCTGAAGGCATTTCTTCAGGGTAACTTCCTAGAAAAGAAATGACTGGGTTAAAAGGTAAGTGACCACATACTTTTTTAAAATATTGTCAAATTGAATTCAAGAAGTGTTACACTGGTTTGCATTCAACACAGCAAGATGACAGTTTCTCTTTCCCTACAGCCATGCCAACAAAAAGTATTGTCATATTTTTTATTTTTAATTTTCACCAAGCTAATAGGTGAGAATTGGTATCTCAGCATTGTTTAACTTATGTGTGTTTATTACGAGTGAATTTGAACATTTTCCTATGTTCATTTTTATATGTGTTTTTAGAATTGTCTGATCATGGTTTTATTTTTATTCATCTATTGGATATTTGTTATTTTGTCTTTAGATTTTTAAGAATGCTTTATATATTAGGAATACAAGCACAATATCTACGATATATACTGCCAATACTTCCTCTCAATTGTTAGTTGTCTTTTGATTTTTTGTTTTATTGGGGGCCATGCAATTTACATATACACATGCACACATGGATGCACACACAGATTTAAATGTATTAATGCTTTATTTTATTAAATCTTAATTTTTGAGTCTTAATGAGACATCCTGGAATTTATACATGTTCCTACCTACTACTTCTATTTTATTTTATTTTTTACATTTAGATCAATGATCCATTTGGCATTTATTCCAGTGTGTGGAGTGAGATATTAATTTAATTTTATCTTCTTTCCTTTTTTTTTTGAAAATGCCTATCTAGTTGTTCCAGCAAAATATATTATAAAATTCATAATTGCTTCAGTTATTTGAAACACGACCTTTATCTTTAGGAAGAAGAACCTGAAGTCTACTTCTGAAAAGTATTAGCAAGTGAAAGCCTTAAGAATAGCAGTAGAAGAGGGACACCTCAGGTTGGAAGGCACTCAAAATACAACTGGGCAAGAGTTGCCTCCTCAAAGTAGAGTTGACCTTAGCAAAGTGGATGGACTCAAGCTTTCAGGACCTTCATTTGCTGATGTGGCATGACTCAAAGTGAAAAGAAACAGCTGCAAACGTCTATTAACAATAGGAATGTGAAATGTGGAAAGTATGAATATAGGAAAATTGGAAATCATCAAAAAAGAAATGGACTGCATATAGATTGATATCCTATGCACTAGTGAGCTGAAATGGACTGGTATTGGCAGTGATAAATGGAGAAAAGATTGAAGTTGTAAAGGATATCATTTTACTTGGATCCACAATCAATACTCATGGAAGCAGCAGTCAAGAAATCAAATGATGCATAGTATCAGGCAAATATGTTGCAAAAGAGCTCTTTAAAGTACTGAAAAGCAAAGATGTCACCTTGAAGACTAAGGTGTGCCTGACTCAACCCATGGTGTTTCAATTGCCTCATATGCATGAAAAGCTGTATGGTGAATAAGGCAGACTGAAGAAGACTTGACATCTTTGGTTTATGGTGTTGGTGAAGAATATTGAATATATCATGGACTGCTAAAAGACCAAACAAATCTGTTTTGGGAGAAGTATAGCCAGAATGCTGCTTAGAAGCATGGGTGGCAAAGGCTCCTTAAAAGCAAATTATGTCTCACATACTGTGGACATGTTATCAGAAGGGATCAGTCGCTGGAGAAGGACTTCATGCTTGGTAGAGTAGAGGGTCTGTGAAAAAGAGGAGGAACCTCAATGAGATGGACTGACTCAGTGGCTGCAACGAGGGGCTCAGGCATAAAAATGACTGTGAGGATGGTGCAGGACCAGGCATTGTTTCATTCTGTTGTACATAGAGTTGCTATGAGTCAGAACCAATTCGAGGGCACCTAATAACAACAACAAACTTTATCATAGACTAAATTTCCATAAGTACTTAATTTTATTTCTGGGCTCTCTATCCTATTCCACCAGTCCATTTGGCTAGTTCTAATTCCAGAGGCTTTATGCAGATCTAGCTGTTGGTGAGGAATAGTTCCCGTTGTGGATTTTCTGTTCCAATATTGTCTTTGCTAATTTCGAATGTGTGTTTTTCTCTTAGAAACTTTGGTATCACCTTCTTTAACTCAAAAAGGTTGTTGGTGTTTTATAGGGATTACATTAAATTTATAAGATTAAATTAACTTATGGAAGACTGATATTTTATGGTGTAGAGCCATCCAAAAAGAGGGGATGGATTTCTAGTTGTTCAAGTTTTCTCTTTTGTCTTTCAGGACTGTTTTAAAGTTTCGCTCCTAGAGTTTTTGTACATATCTTATTAAATACATTCTTAAGTGTTTAATCTTCTTGTATGCTGTTATGAGTATGTATGAAGGGTATTATTTTCTGTACATGAATTTTATAGCAGGTTACTGTATTGAATTTAATATTTTTGTTAGTTCTATCATTGATTTTACTTGGTTTTACAGGCATATCATCTTATCATTTAAAAAATAATGGTGCTTTTAGACCACCTACAGATTGGGAAAGAATTTTCAGCTATGACATCTCTGACCAGCGCCTGATCTCTAAAATCTACATGATTCTGTCAAAACTCAACCACAAACAGACAAACAACCCAATCAAGAAGTGGGCAAAGGATATGAACACACATTTCACTAAAGAAGATATTCAGGCAGCCAACAGATACATGAGAAAATGCTCTCGATCATTAGCCATTAGAGAAATGCAAATTAAAACTACGATGAGATTCCATCTCACACCAGCAAGGCTGGCATTAATCCAAAAAACACAAAATAATAAATGTTGGAGAGGCTGCGGAGAGATTGGCACTCTCATACACTGCTGGTGGGAATGTAAAATGGTACAACCACTTTGGAAATCTATCTGGCGTTATCTTAAACAGTTAGAAATAGAACTACCATACAACCCAGAAATCCCACTCCTCGGAATATACCCTAGAGATACAAGAGCCTTCATACAAACAGATATATGCACACCCATGTTTATTGCAGCTCTGTTTACAATAGCAAGAAGTTGGAAGCAACCAAGGTGTCCATCAACGGATGAATGGGTAAATAAATTGTGGTATATTCACACAATGGAATACTACGCATCGATAAAGAACAGTGACGAATCTCTGAAACATTTCATAACATGGAGGAACCTGGAAGGCATTATGCT